>NC_081378.1:4049948-4649948 GCF_030684315.1 Stegostoma tigrinum
GTGAGAGAAAAATATGTGTTAGTATTTGAAATATGGTTTACACCCTATCTAGTGGATTGGTTCTCCCACATTCAGGCACTTCTTCACACAATCATTGCTACTTATAAGCACTCTAAAACTTCCAAAAAATGCTGAAGTAATTGCACAGAGGCCGGTAGCCCATCACCAAGTCACCCTTTAATTACCTGTGCACAGTACGCTGGCTGTGGTCACCCAGCTCAGAGTCAGTCACTGAAAAGAGATTCTAAATCCTTTCTTCAAATTAGTCAGCCAGGGCTCCCAGGTTGACAACCCCAGTCAAAGACCTCACAGCCAATGAAATCCACCTAGTTCCCATTGCTACAAGCGCCAATACTGCAACCAAGAATGAACCATGCTACATCAGCCATTGCTGTCTTATACAATTAGAGAACCTTCATGTAGTAATGGCAAAACTTGAGAGTGTCAATATTTTTAACACTTGTTTAAGTTGGAAGTCTCAACTTAGATACCAAATGGATAATTTCCAATAAGTCAGTTTGGATGATACCTCTGGAACAGCTAGGACTTGAACCCAGGCCCTCTGGACCAGAGGTGGGGACATTACCACTGTGCCATAAGAGTACAAAAGTGCAAAGTGTTTTAATCAACCTGTTCCAACATACCTCTGGGCCAGTGGAACGGATACCTTGCAGGCACAGAGGTAGGGGCACAATCTCCGTGCCCCAAGACCCAAAATCCTGGAAAAACTCAAATTCCTGGAGCAGAATAAATGTTCCAAGATGATGGCCTTTCATCAGAACAGACCTTATGTGATAAACATGCTCAAAATGTTATGACGTGCCTGCAAGAGAGGTAGGATTTGCGCCCAAAACCCTCTGGCCCAGACACTGTCAACGTGCCCCAGCAATCTTTACCAAGAACAAAAAGTTGCCGGAGAAGCTCAGCAGGTCTGGCAGCATCTGTGGAGGAGGAAACAGAGTTAATGTTTCAGGCCCGGTGACCCTTCCAAGGGAATGATAGTGACTGGGAAAACGTCAGTTTATATGCAGAAAATGGGGAGGTGGGTGGGGTAGGGAGTAAACGATAGGATAGAGCCCAAAGAGAGAAAAAAAAGAGTGAATCTTTACCAAGATGTTGGTGTTAATCATGTAGATATTTTCTAACCAGCCTGTTCAGGGATGTTATCTAACACCTCCAGAGTGGATGGGACTTAAACCTAGATCTCCTGGCCTAGAGATAGGGATACTACCAGCGCATCCAAGGACTCCTCCCTATTAAGTATAGTCCAGCAAGGTTTATCTTAACGGAGCGCAGCCTTATGTAGCTGGGTTCATTGCTTAGTTGGTTAAGCAGTTGCTGGGGTTCCCTGTGGTTTGTTTAACACACAGCCCTTCACTTTCCTCATTCACAAACAGGGGTCTTGCTGAAGATATTTGTTGGACTGTTCACTTTAACCCACCTCTGCCAATGTCCCCACTCCCACATAGAGTTACACAGCACGGAAACAGACCCTTCGGTCCAACTTGCCCATACCGACCAGGTGTCCCAAACTAACCTATCCCAATCTGCCAGCATTTGGCCCATATTCCTCCAAACCCTTCCTATTCATGAACCCGCCCAAACACCTTTTAAATGTTGATGGACTGTGATTGTTCGAAACCTGTGCAAGTTAGAATTGCTGCATCCCAGCAATTTGAGTCGAAAACTTCCACACCAACAACTTGCATTTGTCTAGCACCCAGAATGTGAGAAAACAGCATAAGTTGCTTCACAGGAGAATTATGGGGTAATCTGGCATCTTGCTCAGGAGATACTGGAGTTAAAAGCTTGGGCATAGGAGAAGTTATTAATGAGCCTTTTAAAGGAGGATAGGAAAGGACAGAGGTGAAGAGATTTAGGAAAAGAATTCAGAGCTTAGTGCTCAGACAACTGAAAGTACTGCCACCAATGTGAAGCAATTAAAATCAAGAATGTTGAAGAGGCCAGAATTAAAGGATGCAGAATTCCAGGACTGGAGGTGATACAGAGGTAGGGTGATACAGTGTGAGTCCATGGAGAGGTTTGAAATCAAGGATGATAATTTTGCAGTCCAGGTGGTTCCTTGCCAGTGAGCTGCTGTAGGACGGTGAGAAAGGGGCAGTGGGTGATGGGACTTGATGCAGATTAGGATATATAGTAGGAACATGCACGAGCTCAGAGACGGGAGGGTAGCCAGAGGTCACTGGAATAGTGTAGACTTGAGGTCACAAAGGCGTAGATGAGGATTTTACAACAGATGAGCTGAGATTGAGGTAAAGTTGGAGGGTGTAGGGAAAATGGAAAGAGGCCACTTAGCCATGGTGCAGTTATATGTTCACTCAAGTATGATCTAACAGACGGATGTTAATTATGACACAGGATTGTGGTCAGTGGAAATTTTCTTTCACAATCTGTTGTGCGTCATTTTTAGCCTCTCAGCATCAATGTTGAATTTATAACATTGAGATCCCACTTTATATCTTCATTGCTCCATCCTTTGGCAGCAATCAAAGAACCAAGAAAAATGGTAACATCATCTGAATCTAATACGACAGCCTTTGTCATTGTGCTCAAATTACTGATGATAAACGGAACTAGGTCTGTTAAAATTATGCAGTGATGATAGATTTGTAGCTTCATAGAATCCTGACAATACAGATAGAGACTATTAAGGCTATTGAGTCTGCACCAATCTCTGAAGAGCATCCCACTGAGACTCAGCTCCCTACCCTTTCCTATTCCTGTAACTCCACATTTGCCATGGCCAGTCCACCTAATCTGCATATCCTTGCACAGTATAGGTAATTAAGCATGGCCAGTCCACCTAACCTACTCATATTTGGACTGTGAGAGGGAACTAGAGCACCCAAAGGAAAGCGGCACAGACACAGGGAGAATGTGCAAACTCTACACATACAGTTGGCCAAGGCGAGAGCCAATCCCAGGTCCCTGGCACTGTGAGGCAGCAGTGCTAACCACTGAACCACTGTGCCACCCAGCTCACCTAGAACTGAATCAACATTCTTCCTCAAGTCTTTGTGCAACATTTGGACCCATATCTGTCACCCTGTTGCAGGAATGGGGCGGCAATGGCCTAGTGATATTATCGATGGACTATTAATCTAGACACTCAGATAATATTCTGGGGACCCAAGTTTGAATCCCACCGTGGCAGATGGTGGAATTTGAATTCAATAAATATCTGGAATTAGGAATCTAATGATGACAATGAATCCATTGTTGATTGTCAGCAACTGCCATCCTTACCTGGTCTGGCCTATGTGTGACTCCTGACCCACAGCAATGTGGTTGACTCTTAACTACACTTGGGGCAATTAGGAATGGGCAATAAATGCTGCTGAGCCAAGGACACCGTCATCCCATGAATGAATTAAAAAAAAGGAATCTCACAAATCCCAGATACTGACACTCCAGAACAATTCACACAATTTCCCTAGCAACAACTTTTCTTATATTTCACTTTTTACTAGGAGTTCGCAGCTAACCTTTGAAGAACCATTCCAGGCGAAATAACCAAAGGCTTGGTGAAGAGATTGGTCTTCAGGAAATGAAGAGACAAGCAGGCTGAGTGTTAGGAAAGGAAGTGAGCAGAATGTAACCGTGAGATACTGAAAGGCTCTGCTACAGTTGGAGTGGATGAAGTGACTGTGCACATTGGGCTGTCTGACGACAAGAGGTCACAGGGCTAAGGAAGGCAGCAGAAGTAGGATTGGCAAGACCAGAGGAAATATCCAGTTGAGGAAAAGAATCTTCAATTCAGATATTTTTCAGATACAGAGCTTTTATTGTGATAGGGCTGTGTTATGATAGGGCTGTGAAAATAGCTGCTTCAAAACGAGGGGGAACCTTTCCAGGGCATTAGATTAATCTGCAGTCATCGCCTTTGTCTCCCAGATCTTTCCATCCACTTTGTCCCACTGTGACAGCTGCTTCCAATCAGGTCAGCATGTTGTTTCCTCTCTTGAGAACATGAGGAGGAGGTTTTTGTCTTCCAGCTGTTTATCCTCTTCACAAGCTCTCCAGCAAACATCTCGCTGGCACATTGAGTTAGCAGGTGTTTCTGGTGCATATCCTGCCTCCATTCTTACATGACAGACTTAACAGAGTCACAGAGTCATACAGCACTGAAACAAACACTTTGGTCCAGCTGCCCATGCCGACCATAATCCCAAACTAAACCAGTCCCACCTGCCTGCTCCGGGCCTATATCCCTCCAAACCTTTCCTATTCATGTATCCATCCAAATGTCTTTTAAATGTTGTAATTGTACCCACATCCACCACTTCATTCCACACGCAAACCACGCTCTGTGTAAAAATTTGCTTCTTATGTCATTTTGAAATCTCTCTCCTCTCACCTTAAAAATATGCCCCCCTAGTCTTAAAACCCCCCCATCTTAGGAAAAATTCCCAGTCTCTCTTGAATAACACTGTGGCTTTTTTCTCAGCATCTTGGCCCCACTCTGTTTCTGGCTATCAGTACCTCGCTGGGTCCATCTCCTGCCTAAGAGAATTGTAGGTCAACCTGCAGGACATGGACTGCAGCGGTTCAAGAAGGCAACTCATCACCACCTCCTCAAGGACAACTAGGGATCGGCATAAACACAGGACCCAGCCAGTGACACCCTCAGGTCATGAGTAAATATTAAAAAAAGCAAAACTCTATCATATCCCCAGGTCTCCGCTGTGGGTGGAGTGTTTCAGATTGTGTTCTCACTTCTCTTACACATTCTCTGTCTTTATCTCTTACTTCCTGGGATGGTTTTGCAATTGGAAACATTTTCCAAGCCATTTCTATGACTTGTTGGATAATGTTGCCTTCCCTGCCTGTGATAGGAGTAATCACCTGCAAAGCCCATGCCCAGTACCACATCCTGAGGTGATTGTTTCAGTCTGTTGAGTTGCATCTGAACTATTTTTTAATTAATTCTCAGAATGAAGACATCTCTGATTAGGCAGCATTTATTGTCCATTCCTAATTGCCCAGAGAACATTGAAGAGTCACCACATTATTGTGGGTCTGGAGTCACATGTAGGCCAGACCAGGTAAGGAGGGCAGTTTCCTTCCCTAAAGGGCATTAGTGAACCAGATGGGGTTTTCCAACAATCAGCAATGGATACTTGGTCATCATTAGACTCTTAATTCCAAATTTTCTTTTTACTGAATTCAAATTCCACCATCTGCTCTAACAAAAAACAAGAGAACTGGAGATGCTATAAATCAGAAACAAAAGCAGAAGTTGCTGGAAAAGCTCAGCAGGCCTGGCAGCATCTGTGAAGAAATAATCAGAGTTAACGTTTCAGGTCTGGTGATCCTTCGTCAGGACAGTTCTGAGGAAGGGTCACCAGGCCCGAAATGTTAACACTGATGTTGCTTCGCAGATGCTGCCAGACCTGCTGAGCTTTTCCAGCAACTTCTGCTCTTGTGCCCAGCATCTGCTCTAGAGAGATTTGAACCCAAGTCCCAGAGCATTGCCTTGAGTCTCTGGATTAACAAGCCAGCATTTGTACCCTGACCTTTTCTGACCTTCAGATTCTGCAGCAGAATTGCCCAGGCTGAGTGTCACCATCAAGCACTGCCCAGTCAGATATGGCAGAGTCAAGTGCTGTCTACTGTGTGCTCAGTCCAGACAGTATTCTCATTCGGGCAACATAATGTGTCTCAATTCCTCACAGCAGCTTTCTGAAGGTATTTCTCCTAACTCTGTATAGTGATTACCTCTGGGTCCACAGTCATTGAGGATGAGATGGTGATTCACCAACATTTCTCAGAGTGTCAGGAAGGAAATGAGACTTTGCTTCCAAACATTGCGGATTCGTTTTGAACCCAGAGATAAAATTGAACCACCCAGAATAATCATGCATGGTTGAAGGCATTCAAAGTTGAACTTTTGGAATCTGTAGCGTCAAGATTTTCACAAAGGGGCAAACCCTCAATGTATATTAGGGATAACAAGGTGTAGAGCTGGATGAACACAGCAGGCCAAGCAGCATCAGAGGAGCGGGAAAGCTGCTAGACCCTTCGGGTCTAGGCTCGGAACGTAAGCTTTCCTGATCCTAAGATGCTGCTTAGCCTGCTGTGTTCATCCAGCTCTACACCTTGTTATCTCAGATTCTCCAGCACCGGCAGTTCATACTATCCCTTAATGTATATTCTTGGTTGTTAGATTTATCAGTCAGTTCAGTTAGCATCATTCTGAGCTGTGTGTCAGAAGGACTTTAAGAATGACTGGACTGACTGGGAGAGATCCGTATTCCCACTTCCCTTTCTGACCAGTGCACCCACTCACTGCCTGTAAAATTGTGCCCAAATTTAGCCAGGTACCTGGGTGCAGTACTGAGGTTGTGCTGCTCTGGCTGAGGTGCTGCTTGTCAGATGAGACACTAAAACAAAGAACCAGCCTGGATGTGAGAAGGTGCGGTGGATTTGTTCAGAGACGCTCAGGAAGTTTTCTCAGCATCCTGGAGCAAACTGTCTCCATCAACCCACAGTCAGATAAATCGGTAAAATAAAATGAAGAACGGTGGGTGGTAAAGATCCGAAACAAAAACAGAAATTGCTGGAGAAACTCAGCAGGTCTGGCAGTTTTTGTGGAGGGAGATCAGAGTTAACGTGTCAGGTCCAGTGACCCTTTCTCAGAAGTGCCTTGAAGAAATAGTTCTGAAGAAGGGTCTCTGGACCCGAAACATTAGCTCTGATCTCTCTCCACAAATACTGCAAGACCTGCTGAGTTTCTCCAGCAATTTCTGTGTTTAACACAAATCAGAATATCTGAACATCCACCTGATTTAGTACTGTGAAAATTTGCTGTGCACAAGCTATCACAGTTAGCTTTGTAGCCGCTAGGTTTACACTGCAAAAAATAAATATTTTCTTGACAGAATCCTGCAGCAAGGAAACAGACCCTTCGGCCCAACTCATCCATGCCGACCAAGTTTCCTAAACTGAACTATTCCCATTTGCTTGCGTTTGACCCATATTGTTGTGAACCTTTCCTACCCGTGTAACTGCCCAATGTCTTTTAAATGTTGGAACTGTACCCGCTTCCACCACTTCCTCAGGCAGCATGTTCCATATATGCACTATGCTCTGTGTGATAAAGTTGCCCCTCAAGTTCCTTTTAAATCTTCCCCCTCTCACCTTAAACCTATGCCCTCTTGCTTTGGACTCTCCCTACCTGGGGAAAAGATCTTGGCTATTCACCTTATCTGTGCCCCTCGTGACTTTATAAACCTCTATAAGGGCACCCCTCAGCCTCCTACACTCCAGGAATGAAAGGCCCAGCCTGTCCTCATAACTCAAACCCTCCCGTCCCTGTAACATCCTTGTAAATCTTTCTTGTGCCCTTTCCAGTTTAATACATCCTTCCTATAGCAGGGCGACCAGGATTGTATGCAGTACTCCAAATGTGGCCTCACCAGTGTCTTGTATAACTCTATCATGAAGCCCCAACTCCTGTGCTCAGTGCTGTGACTGATGAAGGTAAACGTGCCAAATGCCTTCGATGTAAACCACTTCGCAGGTTCCTGAGGATAAGACCTAACACACGCGCAAGCTTATTCTTTCTTTGGTATTCAGAACCAAGCCTGTTAAAAAAATCTAACTTTCCAAGAATGAATCATGCTCCTCCAATTTAATTCTCAAAGGCCTGTATTACTTTGTTACTCGTGACCTATAAAATGTCTCTCGCTAACACATGATAACACACTGTCACGCAGGCCTTGTTTAAACGAGTGAACATTTTGAAATAATCATTTTAATTGCTATAACAAAAATGATACCTTATGGGCATCAACGAGTTGATGAAGCTTGACAGCTCATTCTGTGCAGAACGATGGCAATTTGAAAGAGATGGTCTCGGTGAAGGTTTTTGGGTGATTGTAGGAAGCTTTATGTGGACTTTGCAGCCAATCAAAAGCCATTAGAACTGTGCAGAGAAATGAATAATTATCACAGTTCCAAGTGCGTGGATGTGGAAATGATTGACCTCAGGAGTTTACGAGGTGATGGTAAGAGAGGAATACTAATGAATTTATTTTATTCCTGGCAGTACAAGAAACCGCAGACTCGCTAAGAATCACTATCTCTGTTCATGGTAACTCGACGGAAAGCTGCTTTGGCCGTGGATTCAGTGTGCATTGTATAAAATACAGCATGCGTTCAGCTAATTCTGTCTCTAGAGAGATTACCATGCTGGTCTTGTCAGGATTGGCACTACCCAACAATAACAGTTTGCATTTGCCTAGTGCCTTTTACATAAAATGCACTAAACGCTTGACAAGAGCATTGTCAAGCAAAATTTGATACCCAATTATAATAGAACAAGAGGACATAACCTCAAAAGAAGGGATGCATCACCTCGCATTTGCCTGGATTAAACTCCATCTGCCATTTCTGTGCTCAAGTTGCCAGCCTATCTCTATCCTGTTGTGCCCTTTCACAATCATCAGCACTATCAGCAAGTCCACCAATCTTCATGTCATCTGCAAAATTACTAATCAAACCATTCACGCTTTCCTCCAGATCATTTAAATACAGTATAAACAACAGAAGTGCTAAGACTGATCTCTGTGGAACTCCACTAGTTACCAGTCTCCATTCTGAAAAACGCTCTGCTATCGCCACCCTCTGCTTTCTATGACCAAGACAGTTTTGTATCCATCTACCCCGAATCCCATGTGATTTTAATTTTTGCACCAACCTGCCATGGGGGACTTTATCAAATGCCTTACTAAAGCCCATGTAAACTACATCCATAGCCTTTCCCTCATCACTTATCCTTGTCACCTCTTCAAAAAATTCTGCCTGTCACTAACTAGTTCATTTCCTTTCAAATGTGCACATCACATTGTCCTTTAACATCTTCTCCAAGAGCGTCGCCACCTGCCTATAATTTCCTGCTATCATTTATCCCTGTTTCCTTTCTTAAACAAGGGAACGACATTGGCTAATCTCCAGTCCTCTTCAACTTCGCCTGTGGTTCAAGGGGGATGTAAAGGTATCTGCTAATGCCTCAGCTATTTCCCCCATTGCCTCTCGCAGTAACCCGGGATAGATCCCTCTGGATCTGGGGACTTGTCTACCTTAATGCAATTTAGGATACCCAAAACTTCCTCCTTCAATATACTGACTTTCTCTAGAGTGTTCACCCACTCATCCCTGACTTCATCAGTCATGCCTTTCTCTTCGGTGAACACGATACAAAATACTCATTAAGGATCTCCCTCAATCACTGTGGCTCCACGTGTAACTTCCCTTCCTTTTTCCCTGAGTGGGCCTACTCTTTACTTTGCTACCCTCTTTCTTCTAAGATATGCGTAAAAAGCCTTGGGACTGTCCTTGTTCCTGGACATTCCTGACCATCCGAGAGATAAATGCAACAGAAGGCATCCAGGTTAGATGTGAAAATGAGGATAGTGTCAAGCCTGAGCTTACATCTTCAATGCTAGAAAATGCACCAGCCTAGATTCCAGGACCATACTGCATTTGAATAGCACCAATGACCAGACTATTGGCTGATTTTCTCACCAGCATATATTTTCATTGAATCCCTGCAGTGTGAAAGCAGGCGATTTGGCTCATTGAGTCCCCAGTGACTCTCTGAAGAACATCCCACCCCCCCAACCCTGTCCCTGTAACCCTGCATTTCCCATGACCAGTCCACCTACCTGCATATTTTTGGACTGTGGGAGGAAACCCCACACAGACACAGGGAGAATATGTAAGCTCCACACAGACACCTGAGGGTGGAATCGAACCTGGGTCCCTGGTGCTGTGAGGCAGCAGTGCTAGCCACTGGGCCACCGTGCTGTCCACTCTTTCGTTATTCAGCAGCTTTGCAAAGTCACCCGACAATACAATTCAGCTGTGGCAGCACATGCAGTTTGGTTTAGTTAAATAAAAAGCAGCACTCTCTAATGTATCTCATTCCACTCATAACGCAGATTGGACCTACACTGATATTAAATGGTATGGCCATTGCACAGGATTTTACATGTGTTTGAGCCCCATATGTAGACACTGTTAGGACCTTTAACAAAGCCTTTTATCTTCCAAGGCTTTGTGGACGCTACCCCTTCCGGCACATTGTCCCGGGCCTTGGAATGTGCCAGTCGGCCATCTCCACTTACCGAGGAGGCAGGAGCCACTGAGCTGAGGTTTATTGCAGCACAGAACTTGCAGCTCCTCTCGAGTCAGCACCTGCACAAAGACTGCAGAGAGAGCTGCTGAACGGGAGCGAGTGGAGAATAATAAATACTTAGGGCAAAGCAAACTATCAGTCAGAAATCCTAATAGGATTACGGTTTCATAATTCCCACAGGCTGCCTTTAATTAATGCACTGATCACTCTCAGTGCCATTGACCTGTAAGAAATGAGTTTCCCAGCAACCAGGTCTCCTGCAAATGCCTGGTAATACACATGTTGCCATTTCTGAGGTCTGTTGGTGATTTTGCTGCAGTTACCCTGTGGGTTAAATCTTGTCCTTCCCATTCTTTATAGGAAGGTAGGCACCTTATTCTTCAATTTAACTGCTGAAGCAGGGTCACATTGACCTTATCTCTGACTGCTGCATATTTCAGTAAGATTCTTTCTCTGTGGCTGCCTTCCAAGCCTAAAGCTCAGACAGCTCTCTCAGACAGAGGGAGAAATCAAAGAGCAGCTTAGCTTGGCCCGTTACCACCCTTCCTCCAACCCACCCCTTCCCCCACCCCCCACCAGACACTGCCCACCGAAGCAGAGCAGAGGCCACTCCCAGGAATGATTGGTGACTCAGAGAATATGCAGGGGAAAAGGAAATGCACATTGTATAACAAGGTGTGGAGCTGGATGAACACAGCAGGCCAAGCAGCATCACCGGAACCAGAAAGCTGTGATCATCCAGCTCTACACCTTGTTATCACAGATTCTCCAGCACCTGCAGTTCCTACTCTCTGCACTTTGTATAAGATGCATTTAAAAGCAGAACACCTCAAAAGTCGACCTTAATCATGGAACCCCAACTGTGTGGAAGCCGGCTATTTGGCCCATCAAGACCCATCCCCATACCTTCTCTGCGTAACCCTGTATTTCCCATGGCTAACCCACCTAACCTGCACATCCCTGAACACTATGGGGCAATTTAGTACGGCCAGCCCACCCTAACCTGCACATCTTTTGACTGTGGGAGGAAACTTGCTCAAACACAGAGAGAACGTGCAAACTCCACACAGTCTCCCGAGGCTGGAATCAAACTCGGGGTCCCTGGCAGTACTAACCACTGATCCACTGTGCCACCCCACTAACCTGAAGCATAGGTCTGGAGTTACACGTAAGCCAGAACAGGTAAGGACAGCAGATTTTCTTCTCTAAAGGGCATTAGTGAACCAGATGGGTTTTGATGACAATCAACTTTTCGTTGCGTGGCCACCATTAAAGTAGCATTAAATTCTAGATTCTTTTTAAAGTTTCATTTGTGTATCACCATCTGTCCTGGTGGAACTTGAACAAATATCCTTGGAACATTATCTTTGGAGTTCTGGATTCCAGATCCGGTACATTACCACTGCATCAGCACCTTCCCAAGTACCTCACATTGCCTTACAGCCCCATCTCTGCTATCATTGTTCTACAACAAGTTTCTTCCATCACTGATGCTTGCTGTCAGTTCTTCAAGGATCCACTTTCTGAATAGCTGTCCATTTTCTCTTTTGAAATGAGGAAAGAATTTACAAAAGTTCTTCATAGCATTTCATCAATTTGATATTCTAAGCTCTAGCCACCAACTAAAAAGGCAAGATGGAAACTTTCCAAAACAGAGTGATCTTACACAGTGATCTTATCTTGAGTGTTTCGTGCATCAAGACAGAGCAGTCATGTGGAGACAGTAGAGATTGGATGCTGTTCTCCTTGGATCAGAGAAGGCTATGAGTGGATTTTGATAAAGACTTTCATATCCATGGACAGTTTGAGTCAAGTGAGTAAAAAGGAAACCAAAACAGAAGTTTCTGGAAAAGCTCAGCAGGTCTGGCAACATCTGTGACGAGAAGTCAAAGTTAATGTTTTGGGTCATTCACACTATTTCTGTAGTGTTTTGTTAGGGTTTGGAAAACTGTACCTGAAGGGGTATTGGGAAAAAAAGTTCAGATTTTAACTTTCAAAAAGGGAGTTGGATTAGTACTTGACAGAGGAGAGAACTTGCTGGAATATTGTGAAGGATATCAGACCGGTTGATTTAATATGAAGTCTAACAGCTTTGCACAAAGTATTGACAGGCTGTGAAGTGCAATGAATAACTCTGTGTTCTGGTCACAGATGGTTGAGGTCGACGTGGGGACTATTTTTTTTTCCCGATCTGGTTGTCTCTTCCCAGAGTTATGAGCTAACGTACATCATCATTCCCTGACATAAAGAGCCATTAAACTCGAATTCTGTTGTTCAAAATCAGTCCATTAATCGAGGTAATTTCCTTCCTTATTGACAGGAAAATGCATAACATCATAATATCGCTTAACATATGAGTTCTTTGTTTGAGCAGTTGAGGGGGGCCTGAAGAAGTCTGAATGGTGTTTTGTATGCACTGTGTGCTGGGCTAGGGCCTACAGCACTTTTGATAATAGTCTGTGATGAATCATATGTTGCTAAACCAGGATCAGAAAGACTTCACTGTTGACTGCATTCATTAATCTCATGTAGAAATCTATCCACAAGGACTGTGTGATGGGTCTTGTGAATTAAATCTGCTCAACTGCTCCTTAAAATTCTCATCCACATTTCCTGCCATGTGTTGCAGCTGCTTTTCCATTATTGTTTTGGAAAGAGTTGAACAAAATGGTTTGCATAAAATTGCGTACCGTCAACCTTCCCAAACTCTCATAACTGGTATCGCTCTGCTCATCTCACACTTACAGCCTCAGTTTCTTAACTCCAAAATGGATGTGAGCCAGAAGGATTTTTGGATGTATGTAAGTTGCAGAACAGCTAAGAGATATATCCTTGGTTGAGTTAGCTTTTTAAATATATTTACATACTGTTATGATAAATAATACTTTGTAATTAAACCCAGAGCCCATCTACTAAGGTGAATGTAACTCGCTGGTGTTCTGAGCAATATTTACCCCTCAGACATGAATCACAAAGAGTATTATCTGGTCATTATCACATTGCTGTTCGTTGGAGCTTGCTGTGCACAAGTAGTGCAACATGTCAAGATTGGATGGCGTGATGGCTCAGTGGTTAGCACTGCTGCCATAGAGCGCCAGCAACCTGGGTTTGATTCCACCCTCGGGTGACTGTCTGTGTGGAGTTTGCACATTATCCCTGTGTCTGTATCAGTTTCCTCCAGGTGCTCTGGTTTTTCTCCCAAAGTCCAAAGACTTGCAGGTTAGGGTGGATTGGCCATGGGAAATTGCCCATAGTGTTCAGGGTTGTGCAGGCTAGTTGGGATAGCCATGGGAAATGCATGATTAGAGTGTTAAGGCCTGGTGTTAAGAGTGGGATGTTTTGGGTTGATGGGGAGTCAATGGGCTACGTGGCATGTTTGGGTTGGGGTGTGGGGGTATAGGTCGGGGTATGGGGGTGTCCTGATGGCTGCAAGTGAATGTGCATAACTGGGCCTTAAAATGACTTTATGTTGAATACTGTGGGCCCCACACTGTAGGGATTCTACAAAATACATGTCCCACAGTCACTAGAATGACCAAATGGCAATAACGATACTTGTATGAAGTGCTGGTGCAGGCATGATGGGCTGAATGGCCTTCTGTACCGTAACAGTTCTGTGAAAAGCCACTACGGCGGGGAAATCCTAAACTCGGTCACACAGAACGTCGACATTGGTGGACAGAGAAACGTGCTACTGAAGCTTTGTGACTTGCAGTCATCAGGGCACCCCCACACCCTCACCCTCACCCCCACCAACACATCCCACCCCCCACACACATATACATACACACAAACAGAAGAATGTCAAATTTCAAAAGTTTACATCAATTAAACTGCAAAAGAAACTGGTGCTGATTGGGTGGAACTGATTAGCTGAGACATTGCCGAGAGAGAGTTAGGGGAAGTGATGGGCTCCCAAAACATCTGAGCTGATTCTTTAAAAAGTGCAAGCCTCGAACTTGTTACTTTTGCGTGCAGAGAATGGGTTTATGTTTATGATTTTGTGCCTTTTACAGCAAAAGGGTTTGAAGTATGGAACAGGCTTGAGTTATTATCCTAAGATTTTTTGCTTGTGCCATTATTAGTGAACTCAGGATTGTTCAACAAGTGCTGCCTAATCTCTGGGTCAAAATCCTGGAAATCCCACTCCAACCCTATTCTGTGTTTATCTGTGCATGTGAACTGCAGTTCAAGAGAGCAGCTCACCCCCACCTCATCAAGGGACCTCTATGGATGGGCAATAAATGCTGGGCCCAGGTAGTGACAACCACATCCCATGAGTAAAACAAAAGCACGGAATCAGAACCAGTCGCTAACGTGTATTTTTGGTTTTTGCAAACCAGCACTGGTTTCTTCCTGCCTGGCAGCATTTTCCTTCAGTTGTTCAGACCAGACAGAGTAAAGACTGAGAGATAGTAGGAACTGCAGATGCTGGAGAATCTGAGATAACAAGGTGCAGAGCTGGATGAACGCAGCAGGCCAAGCAGCATCTTAGGAGCAGGAAAGCTGACGTTTCAGGGCTAGACCCTTCAACAGAAATGGTTTTTTGAAGAAGGGTCCAGGCCCAAAACGTCAGCCTTCCTGCTCCTCTGATGCTGCTTGGCCTGCTGCGTTCATCCAGCTCTACACCTTGTTATCTCAGGGTAAAGACTCAGTTGGACCACAGTATTCAACAAGAGTCACTTCAACGCACAGTGATGCACTGTCACTTATTTATGGTGCTTTGAAAGGCCAGACTACTTTGTGTAGACGCTTTGGCCCTGGTTTTGGTGCGGTTTAGTGTTGGGTGAGCTGATCTGTCTGCTCACGGAGTCACTGGTGAACCTGGTGTTGTTTCAAACTATGAAGGTCCGTGGGAAACATACATAAAGGAAAGGTGTGAGAACACAAAGCACAGCGAGGAGTGAGAGGAGGTTTGACTCCAAATCCTGCAGAGATAGTTTCCCAGCTGGTTCCTGACTGAAAATGCCATCTCTTAGTGCGACACTCCGACAGTGCGGCATCACATTGTCACCGTGACACTCCGACAGTACGGCATCGCGCTGTCACTGTGACAGTGCGACACTCCGACAGTACGGCATCGCGCTGTCACCGTGACAGTGTGACATTCCGACAGTACGGCATCGCGCTGTCACCGTGACAGTGTGACATTCCGACAGTACGGCATCGCGCTGTCACCGTGACAGTGTGACACTCCGACAGTACGGCACCGCGCTGTCACCGTGACAGTGTGACACTCCGACAGTACGGCATCGCGCTGTCACCGTGACAGTGTGACATTCCGACAGTACGGCATCGCGCTGTCACCGTGACAGTGTGACATTCCGACAGTACGGCATCGCGCTGTCACCGTGACAGTGTGACATTCCGACAGTACGGCATCGCGCTGTCACCGTGACAGTGTGACACTCCGACAGTACGGCATCGCGCTGTCACCGTGACAGTCCGACACTCCGACAGTACGGCATCGCGCTGTCACCGTGACAGTGTGACACTCCGACAGTACGGCATCGCGCTGTCACCGTGACAGTGTGACACTCCGACAGTACGGCACCGCGCTGTCACCGTGACAGTGCGACACTCCGACAGTACGGCATCGCGCTGTCACCGTGACAGTGTGACACTCCGACAGTACGGCACCGCGCTGTCACCGTGACAGTGCGACACTCCGACAGTACGGCATCGCGCTGTCACCGTGACAGTGCGACACTCCGACAGTACGGCATCGCGCTGTCACCGTGACAGTGTGACACTCCGACAGTACGGCATCGCGCTGTCACCGTGACAATGTGACACTCCGACAGTACGGCATCGCGCTGTCACCGTGACAGTGTGACACTCCGACAGTACGGCACCGCGATGTCACCGTGACAGTGTGACACTCAGACAGTACGGCATCGCGCTGTCACCGTGACAGTGCGACACTCCGACAGTACGGCATCGCGCTGTCACTGTGACAGTGTGACATTCCGACAGTACGGCATCGCGCTGTCACCGTGACAGTGTGACACTCCGACAGTACGGCATCGCGCTGTCACCGTGACAGTGTGACACTCCGACAGTACGGCACGGCGCTGTCACCGTGACAGTGTGACACTCCGACAGTACGGCACGGCGCTGTCACCGTGACAGTGTGACACTCCGACAGTATGGCACGGCGCTGTCACCGTGACAGTGTGACACTCCGACAGTACGGCACCGCGCTGTCACCGTGACAGTGTGACACTCCGACAGTACGGCATCGCGCTGTCACCGTGACAGTGTGACACTCCGACAGTACGGCATCGCGCTGTCACCGTGACAGTGTGACACTCCGACAGTACGGCATCGCGCTGTCACCGTGACAGTGTGACACTCCGACAGTACGGCATCGCGCTGTCACCGTGACAGTGTGACACTCCGACAGTACGGCATCGCGCTGTCACCGTGACAGTGTGACACTCCGACAGTACGGCATCGCGCTGTCACCGTGACAGTGCGACACTCCGACAGTACGGCACCGCGCTGTCACCGTGACAGTGCGACACTCCGACAGTACGGCACCGCGCTGTCACCGTGACAGTGCGACACTCCGACAGTACGGCACCGCGCTGTCACCGTGACAGTGTGACATTCCGACAGTACGGCATCGCGCTGTCACCGTGACAGTGCGACACTCCGACAGTACGGCATCGCGCTGTCACCGTGACAGTGCGACATTCCGACAGTACGGCATCGCGCTGTCACCGTGACAGTGCGACACTCCGACAGTACGGCATCGCGCTGTCACCGTGACAGTGTGACACTCCGACAGTACGGCATCGCGATGTCACCGTGACAGTGCGACACTCCGACAGTACGGCATCGCGCTGTCACCGTGACAGTGTGACACTCCGACAGTACGGCATCGCGCTGTCACCGTGACAGTGTGACACTCCGACAGTACGGCATCGCGCTGTCACCGTGACAGTGTGACACTCCGAGAGTACGGCTTCGCGCTGTCACCGTGACAGTGTGACACTCCGACAGTACGGCACCGCGCTGTCACCGTGACAGTGCGACACTCCGACAGTACGGCACCGCGCTGTCACCGTGACAGTGCGACACTCCGACAGTACGGCACCGCGCAGTCACCGTGACAGTGCGACATTCCGACAGTACGGCATCGTGCTGTCACAGTGACAGTGTGACATTCCGACAGTACGGCATCTCGATGTCACCGTGACAGTGTGACACTCCGACAGTACGGCATCGCGCTGTCACCGTGACAGTGTGACACTCCGACAGTACGGCATCGCGCTGTCACCGTGACAGTGTGACACTCCGACAGTACGGCATCGCGCTGTCACCGTGACAGTGTGACACTCCGACAGTACGGCACCGCGGTGTCACCGTGACAGTGTGACACTCCGACAGTACGGCATCGCGCTGTCACCGTGACAGTCCGACACTCCGACAGTACGGCATGGCGCTGTCACCGTGACAGTGTGACACTCCGACAGTACGGCACCGCGCTGTCACCGTGACAGTCCGACACTCCGACAGTACGGCATCGCGCTGTCACCGTGACAGTGTGACACTCCGACAGTACGGCACCGCGCTGTCACCATGACAGTGCGACATTCCGACAGTACGGCACCGCGCTGTCACCGTGACAGTGTGACACTCCGACAGTACGGCATCGCGCTGTCACCGTGACAGTGTGACACTCCGACAGTACGGCACCGCGCTGTCACCGTGACAGTGTGACACTCCGACAGTACGGCATCGCGCTGTCACCGTGACAGTGCGACACTCCGACAGTACGGCATCGCGCTGTCACCGTGACAGTGCGACACTCCGACAGTACGGCATCGCGCTGTCACCGTGACAGTGTGACACTCCGACAGTACCGCACCGCGCTGTCACCGTGACAGTGTGACACTCCGACAGTACGGCATCGCGCTGTCACCGTGACAGTGTGACACTCCGACAGTACGGCACCGCGCTGTCACCGTGACAGTGTGACACTCCGACAGTACGGCATCGCGCTGTCACCGTGACAGTGTGACACTCCGACAGTACGGCATCGCGCTGTCACCGTGACAGTGTGACACTCCGACAGTACGGCATCGCGCTGTCACCGTGACAGTGTGACACTCCGACAGTACGGCATCGCGCTGTCACCGTGACAGTGTGACATTCCGACAGTACGGCATCGCGCTGTCACCGTGACAGTGTGACACTCCGACAGTACGGCACCGCGCTGTCACCGTGACAGTGCGACACTCAGACAGTACGGCATCGCGCTGTCACCGTGACAGTGTGACACTCCGACAGTACGGCACCGCGCTGTCACCGTGACAGTGCGACACTCCGACAGTACGGCATCGCGCTGTCACTGTGACAGTGTGACACTCCGACAGTACGGCATCGCGCTGTCACCGTGACAGTGTGACACTCCGACAGTACGGCATCGCGCTGTCACCGTGACAGTGCGACACTCCGACAGTACGGCACCGCGCTGTCACCGTGACAGTGTGACACTCCGACAGTACGGCATCGCGCTGTCACCGTGACAGTGTGACATTCCGACAGTACGGCATCGCGCTGTCACCGTGACAGTGCGACACTCCGACAGTACGGCATCGCGCTGTCACCGTGACAGTGCGACACTCCGACAGTACGGCACCGCGCTGTCACCGTGACAGTGTGACATTCCGACAGTACGGCATCGCGCTGTCACCGTGACAGTGTGACACTCCGACAGTACGGCACCGCGCTGTCACCGTGACAGTGTGACACTCCGACAGTACGGCACCGCGCTGTCACCGTGACAGTGTGACACTCCGACAGTACGGCATCGCGCTGTCACCGTGACAGTGTGACACTCCGACAGTACGGCACCGCGCTGTCACTGTGACAGTGTGACACTCCGACAGTACGGCACAGCGCTGTCACCGTGACAGTGTGACATTCCGACAGTACGGCACCGCGCTGTCACCGTGACAGTGTGACACTCCGACAGTACGGCATCGCGCTGTCACCGTGACAGTGTGACATTCCGACAGTACGGCATCGCGCTGTCACCGTGACAGTGTGACACTCCGACAGTACGGCACCGCGCTGTCACTGTGACAGTGTGACACTCCGACAGTACGGCATCGCGCTGTCACCGTGACAGTGTGACACTCCGACAGTACGGCACCGCGCTGTCACCGTGACAGTGTGACACTCCGACAGTACGGCATCGCGCTGTCACCGTGACAGTCCGACACTCCGACAGTACGGCATCGCGCTGTCACCGTGACAGTGCGACACTCCGACAGTACGGCATCGCGCTGTCACCGTGACAGTGTGACACTCCGACAGTACGGCATCGCGCTGTCACCGTGACAGTGTGACATTCCGACAGTACGGCATCGCGCTGTCACCGTGACAGTGTGACACTCCGACAGTACGGCACCGCGCTGTCACCGTGACAGTGCGACACTCAGACAGTACGGCATCGCGCTGTCACCGTGACAGTGTGACACTCCGACAGTACGGCACCGCGCTGTCACCGTGACAGTGCGACACTCCGACAGTACGGCACCGCGCTGTCACCGTGACAGTGCGACACTCCGACAGTACGGCACCGCGCAGTCACCGTGACAGTGCGACATTCCGACAGTACGGCATCGTGCTGTCACAGTGACAGTGTGACATTCCGACAGTACGGCATCGCGCTGTCACCGTGACAGTGTGACACTCCGACAGTACGGCATCTCGATGTCACCGTGACAGTGTGACACTCAGACAGTACGGCATCGCGCTGTCACCGTGACAGTGTGACACTCCGACAGTACGGCATCGCGCTGTCACCGTGACAGTGTGACACTCCGACAGTACGGCATCGCGCTGTCACCGTGACAGTGTGACACTCCGACAGTACGGCACCGCGCTGTCACCGTGACAGTGTGACACTCCGACAGTACGGCACCGCGCTGTCACCGTGACAGTCCGACACTCCGACAGTACGGCATCGCGCTGTCACCGTGACAGTGTGACACTCCGACAGTACGGCATCGCGCTGTCACCGTGACAGTGTGACACTCCGACAGTACGGCATCGCGATGTCACCGTGACAGTGCGACACTCCGACAGTACGGCATCGCGCTGTCACCGTGACAGTGTGACACTCCGACAGTACGGCATCGCGCTGTCACCGTGACAGTGTGACACTCCGACAGTACGGCATCGCGCTGTCACCGTGACAGTGTGACACTCCGAGAGTACGGCATCGCGCTGTCACCGTGACAGTGTGACACTCCGACAGTACGGCACCGCGCTGTCACCGTGACAGTGCGACACTCCGACAGTACGGCACCGCGCAGTCACCGTGACAGTGCGACATTCCGACAGTACGGCATCGTGCTGTCACAGTGACAGTGTGACATTCCGACAGTACGGCATCTCGATGTCACCGTGACAGTGCGACACTCCGACAGTACGGCACCGCGCTGTCACCGTGACAGTGCGACACTCCGACAGTACGGCACCGCGCAGTCACCGTGACAGTGCGACATTCCGACAGTACGGCATCGTGCTGTCACAGTGACAGTGTGACATTCCGACAGTACGGCATCTCGATGTCACCGTGACAGTGTGACACTCCGACAGTACGGCATCGCGCTGTCACCGTGACAGTGTGACACTCCGACAGTACGGCACCGCGGTGTCACCGTGACAGTGTGATACTCCGACAGTACGGCATCGCGCTGTCACCGTGACAGTCCGACACTTCGACAGTACGGCATGGCGCTGTCACCGTGACAGTGTGACACTCCGACAGTACGGCACCGCGCTGTCACCGTGACAGTCCGACACTCCGACAGTACGGCATCGCGCTGTCACCGTGACAGTGTGACACTCCGACAGTACGGCACCGCGCTGTCACCATGACAGTGCGACATTCCGACAGTACGGCACCGCGCTGTCACCGTGACAGTGTGACACTCCGACAGTACGGCATCGCGCTGTCACCGTGACAGTGTGACACTCCGACAGTACGGCACCGCGCTGTCACCGTGACAGTGTGACACTCCGACAGTACGGCATCGCGCTGTCACCGTGACAGTGCGACACTCCGACAGTACGGCATGGCGCTGTCACCGTGACAGTGTGACACTCCGACAGTACCGCACTGCGCTGTCACCGTGACAGTGTGACACTCCGACAGTACGGCATCGCGCTGTCACCGTGACAGTGTGACACTCCGACAGTACGGCACCGCGCTGTCACCGTGACAGTGTGACACTCCGACAGTACGGCATCGCGCTGTCACCGTGACAGTGTGACACTCCGACAGTACGGCATCGCGCTGTCACCGTGACAGTGTGACACTGCGACAGTACGGCATCGCGCTGTCACCGTGACAGTGTGACATTCCGACAGTACGGCATCGCGCTGTCACCGTGACAGTGTGACACTCCGACAGTACGGCACCGCGCTGTCACCGTGACAGTGCGACACTCAGACAGTACGGCATCGCGCTGTCACCGTGACAGTGTGACACTCCGACAGTACGGCACCGCGCTGTCACCGTGACAGTGTGACACTCCGACAGTACGGCATCGCGCTGTCACCGTGACAGTGTGACACTCCGACAGTACGGCATCGCGCTGTCACCGTGACAGTGTGACACTCCGACAGTACGGCATCGCGATGTCACCGTGACAGTGTGACACTCCGACAGTACGGCACCGCGCTGTCACCGTGACAGTGCGACACTCCGACAGTACGGCATCGCGCTGTCACCGTGACAGTGTGACACTCCGACAGTACGGCATCGCGCTGTCACCGTGACAGTGTGACACTCCGACAGTACGGCATCGCGCTGTCACCGTGACAGTGCGACACTCCGACAGTACGGCACCGCGCTGTCACCGTGACAGTGCGACACTCCGACAGTACGGCATCGCGCTGTCACCGTGACAGTGTGACATTCCGACAGTACGGCATTGCGCTGTCACCGTGACAGTGCGACACTCCGACAGTACGGCATCGCGCTGTCACCGTGACAGTGCGACACTCCGACAGTACGGCACCGCGCTGTCACCGTGACAGTGTGACATTCCGACAGTACGGCATCGCGCTGTCACCGTGACAGTGTGACACTCCGACAGTACGGCACCGCGCTGTCACCGTGACAGTGTGACACTCCGACAGTACGGCACCGCGCTGTCACCGTGACAGTGTGACACTCCGACAGTACGGCATCGCGCTGTCACCGTGACAGTGTGACACTCCGACAGTACGGCACCGCGCTGTCACTGTGACAGTGTGACACTCCGACAGTAAGGCACAGCGCTGTCACCGTGACAGTGTGACATTCCGACAGTACGGCACCGCGCTGTCACCGTGACAGTGTGACACTCCGACAGTACGGCATCGCGCTGTCACCGTGACAGTGTGACATTCCGACAGTACGGCATCGCGCTGTCACCGTGACAGTGTGACACTCCGACAGTACGGCACCGCGCTGTCACTGTGACAGTGTGACACTCCGACAGTACGGCATCGCGCTGTCACCGTGACAGTGTGACACTCCGACAGTACGGCACCGCGCTGTCACCGTGACAGTGTGACACTCCGACAGTACGGCATCGCGCTGTCACCGTGACAGTCCGACACTCCGACAGTACGGCATCGCGCTGTCACCGTGACAGTGCGACACTCCGACAGTACGGCATCGCGCTGTCACCGTGACAGTGTGACACTCCGACAGTACGGCATCGCGCTGTCACCGTGACAGTGTGACATTCCGACAGTACGGCATCGCGCTGTCACCGTGACAGTGTGACACTCCGACAGTACGGCACCGCGCTGTCACCGTGACAGTGCGACACTCAGACAGTACGGCATCGCGCTGTCACCGTGACAGTGTGACACTCCGACAGTACGGCACCGCGCTGTCACCGTGACAGTGCGACACTCCGACAGTACGGCACCGCGCTGTCACCGTGACAGTGCGACACTCCGACAGTACGGCACCGCGCAGTCACCGTGACAGTGCGACATTCCGACAGTACGGCATCGTGCTGTCACAGTGACAGTGTGACATTCCGACAGTACGGCATCTCGATGTCACCGTGACAGTGTGACACTCCGACAGTATGGCATCGCGCTGTCACCGTGACAGTGTGACACTCCGACAGTACGGCATCGCGCTGTCACCGTGACAGTGTGACACTCCGACAGTACGGCATCGCGCTGTCACCGTGACAGTGTGACACTCTGACAGTACGGCACCGCGCTGTCACCGTGACAGTGTGACACTCCGACAGTACGGCATCGCGCTGTCACCGTGACAGTCCGACACTCCGACAGTACGGCATGGCGCTGTCACCGTGACAGTGTGACACTCCGACAGTACGGCACCGCGCTGTCACCGTGACAGTCCGATACTCCGACAGTACGGCATCGCGCTGTCACCGTGACAGTGTGACACTCCGACAGTACGGCATCGCGCTGTCACCGTGACAGTCCGACACTCCGACAGTACGGCATGGCGCTGTCACCGTGACAGTGTGACACTCCGACAGTACGGCACCGCGCTGTCACCGTGACAGTGTGACACTCCGACAGTACGGCATCGCGCTGTCACCGTGACAGTGCGACACTCCGACAGTACGGCACCGCGCTGTCACCGTGACAGTGCGACACTCCGACAGTACGGCACCGCGCTGTCACCGTGACAGTGCGACACTCCGACAGTACGGCACCGCGCTGTCACCGTGACAGTGTGACATTCCGACAGTACGGCATCGCGCTGTCACCGTGACAGTGCGACACTCCGACAGTACGGCATCGCGCTGTCACCGTGACAGTGCGACATTCCGACAGTACGGCATCGCGCTGTCACCGTGACAGTGCGACACTCCGACAGTACGGCATCGCGCTGTCACCGTGACAGTGTGACACTCCGACAGTACGGCATCGCGATGTCACCGTGACAGTGCGACACTCCGACAGTACGGCATCGCGCTGTCACCGTGACAGTGTGACACTCCGACAGTACGGCATCGCGCTGTCACCGTGACAGTGTGACACTCCGACAGTACGGCATCGCGCTGTCACCGTGACAGTGTGACACTCCGAGAGTACGGCTTCGCGCTGTCACCGTGACAGTGTGACACTCCGACAGTACGGCACCGCGCTGTCACCGTGACAGTGCGACACTCCGACAGTACGGCACCGCGCTGTCACCGTGACAGTGCGACACTCCGACAGTACGGCACCGCGCAGTCACCGTGACAGTGCGACATTCCGACAGTACGGCATCGTGCTGTCACAGTGACAGTGTGACATTCCGACAGTACGGCATCTCGATGTCACCGTGACAGTGTGACACTCCGACAGTACGGCATCGCGCTGTCACCGTGACAGTGTGACACTCCGACAGTACGGCATCGCGCTGTCACCGTGACAGTGTGACACTCCGACAGTACGGCATCGCGCTGTCACCGTGACAGTGTGACACTCCGACAGTACGGCACCGCGGTGTCACCGTGACAGTGTGACACTCCGACAGTACGGCATCGCGCTGTCACCGTGACAGTCCGACACTCCGACAGTACGGCATGGCGCTGTCACCGTGACAGTGTGACACTCCGACAGTACGGCACCGCGCTGTCACCGTGACAGTCCGACACTCCGACAGTACGGCATCGCGCTGTCACCGTGACAGTGTGACACTCCGACAGTACGGCACCGCGCTGTCACCATGACAGTGCGACATTCCGACACTACGGCACCGCGCTGTCACCGTGACAGTGTGACACTCCGACAGTACGGCATCGCGCTGTCACCGTGACAGTGTGACACTCCGACAGTACGGCACCGCGCTGTCACCGTGACAGTGTGACACTCCGACAGTACGGCATCGCGCTGTCACCGTGACAGTGCGACACTCCGACAGTACGGCATCGCGCTGTCACCGTGACAGTGCGACACTCCGACAGTACGGCATCGCGCTGTCACCGTGACAGTGTGACACTCCGACAGTACCGCACCGCGCTGTCACCGTGACAGTGTGACACTCCGACAGTACGGCATCGCGCTGTCACCGTGACAGTGTGACACTCCGACAGTACGGCACCGCGCTGTCACCGTGACAGTGTGACACTCCGACAGTACGGCATCGCGCTGTCACCGTGACAGTGTGACACTCCGACAGTACGGCATCGCGCTGTCACCGTGACAGTGTGACACTCCGACAGTACGGCATCGCGCTGTCACCGTGACAGTGTGACACTCCGACAGTACGGCATCGCGCTGTCACCGTGACAGTGTGACATTCCGACAGTACGGCATCGCGCTGTCACCGTGACAGTGTGACACTCCGACAGTACGGCACCGCGCTGTCACCGTGACAGTGCGACACTCAGACAGTACGGCATCGCGCTGTCACCGTGACAGTGTGACACTCCGACAGTACGGCACCGCGCTGTCACCGTGACAGTGCGACACTCCGACAGTACGGCATCGCGCTGTCACTGTGACAGTGTGACACTCCGACAGTACGGCATCGCGCTGTCACCGTGACAGTGTGACACTCCGACAGTACGGCATCGCGCTGTCACCGTGACAGTGCGACACTCCGACAGTACGGCACCGCGCTGTCACCGTGACAGTGTGACACTCCGACAGTACGGCATCGCGCTGTCACCGTGACAGTGTGACATTCCGACAGTACGGCATCGCGCTGTCACCGTGACAGTGCGACACTCCGACAGTACGGCATCGCGCTGTCACCGTGACAGTGTGACACTCCGACAGTACGGCACCGCGCTGTCACCGTGACAGTGTGACATTCCGACAGTACGGCATCGCGCTGTCACCGTGACAGTGTGACACTCCGACAGTACGGCACCGCGCTGTCACCGTGACAGTGTGACACTCCGACAGTACGGCACCGCGCTGTCACCGTGACAGTGTGACACTCCGACAGTACGGCATCGCGCTGTCACCGTGACAGTGTGACACTCCGACAGTACGGCACCGCGCTGTCACTGTGACAGTGTGACACTCCGACAGTACGGCACAGCGCTGTCACCGTGACAGTGTGACATTCCGACAGTACGGCACCGCGCTGTCACCGTGACAGTGTGACACTCCGACAGTACGGCATCGCGCTGTCACCGTGACAGTGTGACATTCCGACAGTACGGCATCGCGCTGTCACCGTGACAGTGTGACACTCCGACAGTACGGCACCGCGCTGTCACTGTGACAGTGTGACACTCCGACAGTACGGCATCGCGCTGTCACCGTGACAGTGTGACACTCCGACAGTACGGCACCGCGCTGTCACCGTGACAGTGTGACACTCCGACAGTACGGCATCGCGCTGTCACCGTGACAGTCCGACACTCCGACAGTACGGCATCGCGCTGTCACCGTGACAGTGCGACACTCCGACAGTACGGCATCGCGCTGTCACCGTGACAGTGTGACACTCCGACAGTACGGCATCGCGCTGTCACCGTGACAGTGTGACATTCCGACAGTACGGCATCGCGCTGTCACCGTGACAGTGTGACACTCCGACAGTACGGCACCGCGCTGTCACCGTGACAGTGCGACACTCAGACAGTACGGCATCGCGCTGTCACCGTGACAGTGTGACACTCCGACAGTACGGCACCGCGCTGTCACCGTGACAGTGCGACACTCCGACAGTACGGCACCGCGCTGTCACCGTGACAGTGCGACACTCCGACAGTACGGCACCGCGCAGTCACCGTGACAGTGCGACATTCCGACAGTACGGCATCGTGCTGTCACAGTGACAGTGTGACATTCCGACAGTACGGCATCGCGCTGTCACCGTGACAGTGTGACACTCCGACAGTACGGCATCTCGATGTCACCGTGACAGTGTGACACTCAGACAGTACGGCATCGCGCTGTCACCGTGACAGTGTGACACTCCGACAGTACGGCATCGCGCTGTCACCGTGACAGTGTGACACTCCGACAGTACGGCATCGCGCTGTCACCGTGACAGTGTGACACTCCGACAGTACGGCACCGCGCTGTCACCGTGACAGTGTGACACTCCGACAGTACGGCACCGCGCTGTCACCGTGACAGTCCGACACTCCGACAGTACGGCATCGCGCTGTCACCGTGACAGTGTGACACTCCGACAGTACGGCATCGCGCTGTCACCGTGACAGTGTGACACTCCGACAGTACGGCATCGCGATGTCACCGTGACAGTGCGACACTCCGACAGTACGGCATCGCGCTGTCACCGTGACAGTGTGACACTCCGACAGTACGGCATCGCGCTGTCACCGTGACAGTGTGACACTCCGACAGTACGGCATCGCGCTGTCACCGTGACAGTGTGACACTCCGAGAGTACGGCATCGCGCTGTCACCGTGACAGTGTGACACTCCGACAGTACGGCACCGCGCTGTCACCGTGACAGTGCGACACTCCGACAGTACGGCACCGCGCAGTCACCGTGACAGTGCGACATTCCGACAGTACGGCATCGTGCTGTCACAGTGACAGTGTGACATTCCGACAGTACGGCATCTCGATGTCACCGTGACAGTGCGACACTCCGACAGTACGGCACCGCGCTGTCACCGTGACAGTGCGACACTCCGACAGTACGGCACCGCGCAGTCACCGTGACAGTGCGACATTCCGACAGTACGGCATCGTGCTGTCACAGTGACAGTGTGACATTCCGACAGTACGGCATCTCGATGTCACCGTGACAGTGTGACACTCCGACAGTACGGCATCGCGCTGTCACCGTGACAGTGTGACACTCCGACAGTACGGCACCGCGGTGTCACCGTGACAGTGTGATACTCCGACAGTACGGCATCGCGCTGTCACCGTGACAGTCCGACACTTCGACAGTACGGCATGGCGCTGTCACCGTGACAGTGTGACACTCCGACAGTACGGCACCGCGCTGTCACCGTGACAGTCCGACACTCCGACAGTACGGCATCGCGCTGTCACCGTGACAGTGTGACACTCCGACAGTACGGCACCGCGCTGTCACCATGACAGTGCGACATTCCGACAGTACGGCACCGCGCTGTCACCGTGACAGTGTGACACTCCGACAGTACGGCATCGCGCTGTCACCGTGACAGTGTGACACTCCGACAGTACGGCACCGCGCTGTCACCGTGACAGTGTGACACTCCGACAGTACGGCATCGCGCTGTCACCGTGACAGTGCGACACTCCGACAGTACGGCATGGCGCTGTCACCGTGACAGTGTGACACTCCGACAGTACCGCACTGCGCTGTCACCGTGACAGTGTGACACTCCGACAGTACGGCATCGCGCTGTCACCGTGACAGTGTGACACTCCGACAGTACGGCACCGCGCTGTCACCGTGACAGTGTGACACTCCGACAGTACGGCATCGCGCTGTCACCGTGACAGTGTGACACTCCGACAGTACGGCATCGCGCTGTCACCGTGACAGTGTGACACTGCGACAGTACGGCATCGCGCTGTCACCGTGACAGTGTGACATTCCGACAGTACGGCATCGCGCTGTCACCGTGACAGTGTGACACTCCGACAGTACGGCACCGCGCTGTCACCGTGACAGTGCGACACTCAGACAGTACGGCATCGCGCTGTCACCGTGACAGTGTGACACTCCGACAGTACGGCACCGCGCTGTCACCGTGACAGTGTGACACTCCGACAGTACGGCATCGCGCTGTCACCGTGACAGTGTGACACTCCGACAGTACGGCATCGCGCTGTCACCGTGACAGTGTGACACTCCGACAGTACGGCATCGCGATGTCACCGTGACAGTGTGACACTCCGACAGTACGGCACCGCGCTGTCACCGTGACAGTGCGACACTCCGACAGTACGGCATCGCGCTGTCACCGTGACAGTGTGACACTCCGACAGTACGGCATCGCGCTGTCACCGTGACAGTGTGACACTCCGACAGTACGGCATCGCGCTGTCACCGTGACAGTGCGACACTCCGACAGTACGGCACCGCGCTGTCACCGTGACAGTGCGACACTCCGACAGTACGGCATCGCGCTGTCACCGTGACAGTGTGACATTCCGACAGTACGGCATTGCGCTGTCACCGTGACAGTGCGACACTCCGACAGTACGGCATCGCGCTGTCACCGTGACAGTGCGACACTCCGACAGTACGGCACCGCGCTGTCACCGTGACAGTGTGACATTCCGACAGTACGGCATCGCGCTGTCACCGTGACAGTGTGACACTCCGACAGTACGGCACCGCGCTGTCACCGTGACAGTGTGACACTCCGACAGTACGGCACCGCGCTGTCACCGTGACAGTGTGACACTCCGACAGTACGGCATCGCGCTGTCACCGTGACAGTGTGACACTCCGACAGTACGGCACCGCGCTGTCACTGTGACAGTGTGACACTCCGACAGTAAGGCACAGCGCTGTCACCGTGACAGTGTGACATTCCGACAGTACGGCACCGCGCTGTCACCGTGACAGTGTGACACTCCGACAGTACGGCATCGCGCTGTCACCGTGACAGTGTGACATTCCGACAGTACGGCATCGCGCTGTCACCGTGACAGTGTGACACTCCGACAGTACGGCACCGCGCTGTCACTGTGACAGTGTGACACTCCGACAGTACGGCATCGCGCTGTCACCGTGACAGTGTGACACTCCGACAGTACGGCACCGCGCTGTCACCGTGACAGTGTGACACTCCGACAGTACGGCATCGCGCTGTCACCGTGACAGTCCGACACTCCGACAGTACGGCATCGCGCTGTCACCGTGACAGTGCGACACTCCGACAGTACGGCATCGCGCTGTCACCGTGACAGTGTGACACTCCGACAGTACGGCATCGCGCTGTCACCGTGACAGTGTGACATTCCGACAGTACGGCATCGCGCTGTCACCGTGACAGTGTGACACTCCGACAGTACGGCACCGCGCTGTCACCGTGACAGTGCGACACTCAGACAGTACGGCATCGCGCTGTCACCGTGACAGTGTGACACTCCGACAGTACGGCACCGCGCTGTCACCGTGACAGTGCGACACTCCGACAGTACGGCACCGCGCTGTCACCGTGACAGTGCGACACTCCGACAGTACGGCACCGCGCAGTCACCGTGACAGTGCGACATTCCGACAGTACGGCATCGTGCTGTCACAGTGACAGTGTGACATTCCGACAGTACGGCATCTCGATGTCACCGTGACAGTGTGACACTCCGACAGTATGGCATCGCGCTGTCACCGTGACAGTGTGACACTCCGACAGTACGGCATCGCGCTGTCACCGTGACAGTGTGACACTCCGACAGTACGGCATCGCGCTGTCACCGTGACAGTGTGACACTCTGACAGTACGGCACCGCGCTGTCACCGTGACAGTGTGACACTCCGACAGTACGGCATCGCGCTGTCACCGTGACAGTCCGACACTCCGACAGTACGGCATGGCGCTGTCACCGTGACAGTGTGACACTCCGACAGTACGGCACCGCGCTGTCACCGTGACAGTCCGATACTCCGACAGTACGGCATCGCGCTGTCACCGTGACAGTGTGACACTCCGACAGTACGGCATCGCGCTGTCACCGTGACAGTCCGACACTCCGACAGTACGGCATGGCGCTGTCACCGTGACAGTGTGACACTCCGACAGTACGGCACCGCGCTGTCACCGTGACAGTGTGACACTCCGACAGTACGGCATCGCGCTGTCACCGTGACAGTGTGACACTCCGACAGTACGGCACCGCGCTGTCACCGTGACAGTGTGACACTCCGACAGTACGGCATCGCGCTGTCACCGTGACAGTGTGACACTCCGACAGTACGGCATCGCGATGTCACCGTGACAGTGTGACACTCCGACAGTACGGCACCGCGCTGTCACCGTGACAGTGCGACACTCCGACAGTACGGCATCGCGCTGTCACTGTGACAGTGTGACACTCCGACAGTACGGCATCGCGCTGTCACCGTGACAGTGTGACACTCCGACAGTACGGCATCGCGCTGTCACCGTGACAGTGCGACACTCCGACAGTACGGCACCGCGCTGTCACCGTGACAGTGTGACACTCCGACAGTACGGCATCGCGCTGTCACCGTGACAGTGTGACATTCCGACAGTACGGCATCGCGCTGTCACCGTGACAGTGCGACACTCCGACAGTACGGCATCGCGCTGTCACCGTGACAGTGTGACATTCCGACAGTACGGCATCGCGCTGTCACCGTGACAGTGTGACATTCCGACAGTACGGCATCGCGCTGTCACCGTGACAGTGTGACACTCCGACAGTACGGCATCGCGCTGTCACCGTGACAGTGCGACATTCCGACAGTACGGCATCGCGCTGTCACCGTGACAGTGCGACACTCCGACAGTACGGCACCGCGCTGTCACCGTGACAGTGTGACACTCCGACAGTACGGCATCGCGCTGTCACCGTGACAGTGTGACACTCCGACAGTACGGCATCGCGCTGTCACCGTGACAGTGCGACACTCCGACAGTACGGCATCGCGCTGTCACCGTGACAGTGCGACACTCCGACAGTACGGCATCGCGCTGTCACCGTGACAGTGCGACACTCCGACAGTACGGCATCGCGATGTCACCGTGACAGTGTGACACTCCGACAGTACGGCATCGCGCTGTCACCGTGACAGTGTGACACTCCGACAGTACGGCATCGCGCTGTCACCGTGACAGTGTGACACTCCGACAGTACGGCATCGCGCTGTCACCGTGACAGTGTGACACTCCGACAGTACGGCACCGCGCTGTCACCGTGACAGTGTGACATTCCGACAGTACGGCACCGCGCTGTCACCGTGACAGTGCGACACTCCGACAGTACGGCATCGCGCTGTCACCGTGACAGTGCGACACTCCGACAGTACGGCATCGCGCTGTCACCGTGACAGTGTGACACTCCGACAGTACCGCATCGCGCTGTCACCGTGACAGTGTGACACTCCGACAGTACGGCATCGCGCTGTCCCCGTGACAGTGCGACACTCCGACAGTACGGCATCGCGCTGTCACCGTGACAGTGTGACACTCCGACAGTACGGCATCGCGCTGTCACCGTGACAGTGTGACACTCCGACAGTACGGCATCGCGCTGTCACCGTGACAGTGCGACACTCCGACAGTACGGCATCGCGATGTCACCGTGACAATGTGACACTCCGACAGTACGGCACCGCGCTGTCACCGTGACAGTGTGACACTCCGACAGTACGGCATCGCGCTGTCACCGTGACAGTGTGTCACTCCGACAGTACGGCATCGCGCTGTCACCGTGACAGTGTGACACTCCGACAGTACGGCATCGCGCTGTCACCGTGACAGTGCGACACTCCGACAGTACGGCATCGCGCTGTCACCGTGACAGTGCGACACTCCGACAGTACGGCATCGCGCTGTCACCGTGACAGTGCGACACTCCGACAGTACGGCATCGCGCTGTCACCGTGACAGTGTGACACTCCGACAGTACGGCATCGCGCTGCCACCGTGACAGTCCGACACTCCGACAGTACGGCACCGTGATGTCACCGTGACAGTGCGACACTCCGACAGTACGGCACCGCGCTGTCACCGTGACAGTCGACACTCCGACAGTACGGCACCGTGATGTCACCGTGACAGTGTGACACTCCGACAGTAAGGCACCGCGCTGTCACCGTGACAGTGCGACACTCCGACAGTACGGCACCGCGCTGTCACCGTGACAGTGTGACACTCCGACAGTACGGCACCGCGCTGTCACCGTGACAGTGTGACACTCCGACAGTACGGCACCGCGCTGTCACCGTGACAGTGTGACACTCCGACAGTACGGCATCGCGATGTCACCGTGACAGTGTGACACTCCGACAGTACGGCATCGCGATGTCACCGTGACAGTGTGACACTCCCGACAGTACGGCATCGCGCTGTCACCGTGACAGTGCGACACTCCGACAGTACGGGCATCGCGCTGTCACCGTGACAGTGTGACACTCCGACAGTACGGCATCGCGCTGTCACCGTGACAGTGCGACACTCCGACAGTACGGCATCGCGCTGTCACCGTGACAGTGCGACACTCCGACAGTACGGCATCGCGCTGTCACCGTGACAGTGTGACACTCCGACAGTACCGCACCGCGCTGTCACCGTGACAGTGTGACACTCCGACAGTACGGCATCGCGCTGTCACCGTGACAGTGTGACACTCCGACAGTACGGCACCGCGCTGTCACCGTGACAGTGTGACACTCCGACAGTACGGCATCGCGCTGTCACCGTGACAGTGTGACACTCCGACAGTACGGCATCGCGCTGTCACCGTGACAGTGTGACACTCCGACAGTACGGCATCGCGCTGTCACCGTGACAGTGTGACACTCCGACAGTACGGCATCGCGCTGTCACCGTGACAGTGTGACACTCCGACAGTACGGCATCGCGCTGTCACCGTGACAGTGCGACACTCCGACAGTACGGCACCGCGCTGTCACCGTGACAGTGCGACACTCCGACAGTACGGCATCGCGCTGTCACCGTGACAGTGTGACATTCCGACAGTACGGCATTGCGCTGTCACCGTGACAGTGCGACACTCCGACAGTACGGCATCGCGCTGTCACCGTGACAGTGCGACACTCCGACAGTACGGCACCGCGCTGTCACCCGTGACAGTGTGACATTCCGACAGTACGGCATCGCGCTGTCACCGTGACAGTGTGACACTCCGACAGTACGGCACCGCGCTGTCACCGTGACAGTGTGACACTCCGACAGTACGGCACCGCGCTGTCACCGTGACAGTGTGACACTCCGACAGTACGGCATCGCGCTGTCACCGTGACAGTGTGACACTCCGACAGTACGGCACCGCGCTGTCACTGTGACAGTGTGACACTCCGACAGTAAGGCACAGCGCTGTCACCGTGACAGTGTGACATTCCGACAGTACGGCACCCGCGCTGTCACCGTGACAGTGTGACACTCCGACAGTACGGCATCGCGCTGTCACCGTGACAGTGTGACATTCCGACAGTACGGCATCGCGCTGTCACCGTGACAGTGTGACACTCCGACAGTACGGCACCGCGCTGTCACTGTGACAGTGTGACACTCCGACAGTACGGCATCGCGCTGTCACCGTGACAGTGTGACACTCCGACAGTACGGCACCGCGCTGTCACCGTGACAGTGTGACACTCCGACAGTACGGCATCGCGCTGTCACCGTGACAGTCCGACACTCCGACAGTACGGCATCGCGCTGTCACCGTGACAGTGCGACACTGCCGACAGTACGGCATCGCGCTGTCACCGTGACAGTGCGACACTCCGACAGTACGGCATCGCGCTGTCACCGTGACAGTGTGACATTCCGACAGTACGGCATCGCGCTGTCACCGTGACAGTGCGACACTCCGACAGTACGGCACCGCGCTGTCACCGTGACAGTGCGACACTCCGACAGTACGGCATCGCGCTGTCACCGTGACAGTGCGACACTCCGACAGTACGGCATCGCGCTGTCACCGTGACAGTGCGACACTCCGACAGTACGGCATCGCGCTGTCACCGTGACAGTGCGACACTCCGACAGTACGGCATCGCGATGTCACCGTGACAGTGTGACACTCCGACAGTACGGCATCGCGCTGTCACCGTGACAGTGTGACACTCCGACAGTACGGCATCGCGCTGTCACCGTGACAGTGTGACACTCCGACAGTACGGCATCGCGCTGTCACCGTGACAGTGTGACACTCCGACAGTACGGCACCGCGCTGTCACCGTGACAGTGTGACATTCCGACAGTACGGCACCGCGCTGTCACCGTGACAGTGCGACACTCCGACCAGTACGGCACCGCGCTGTCACCGTGACATGTGACGACATCCGACAGTACGCATCGCGCTGTCACCGTGACAGTGGACATCCGACAGTACGGCACTCGCGCTGTCACCGTGACAGTGAGACACTCCGACAGTACGGCATCGCGCTGTCACCGTTGACAGTGCGACACTCCGACAGTACGGCATCGCGCTGTCACGTGACAGTGTGACACTCCGACAGTACGGCATCGCGCTGTCACCGTGACAGTGTGACACTCCGACAGTACGGCATCGCGCTGTCACCGTGACAGTGCGACACTCCGACAGTACGGCATCGCGATGTCACCGTGACAATGTGACACTCCGACAGTACGGCACCGCGCTGTCACCGTGACAGTGTGACACTCCGACAGTACGGCATCGCGCTGTCACCGTGACAGTGTGTCACTCCGACAGTACGGCATCGCGCTGTCACCGTGACAGTGTGACACTCCGACAGTACGGCATCGCGCTGTCACCGTGACAGTGCGACACTCCGACAGTACGGCATCGCGCTGTCACCGTGACAGTGCGACACTCCGACAGTACGGCATCGCGCTGTCACCGTGACAGTGCGACACTCCGACAGTACGGCATCGCGCTGTCACCGTGACAGTGTGACACTCCGACAGTACGGCATCGCGCTGCCACCGTGACAGTCCGACACTCCGACAGTACGGCACCGTGATGTCACCGTGACAGTGCGACACTCCGACAGTACGGCACCGCGCTGTCACCGTGACAGTCCGACACTCCGACAGTACGGCACCGTGATGTCACCGTGACAGTGTGACACTCCGACAGTACGGCACCGCGCTGTCACCGTGACAGTGTGACACTCCGACAGTACGGCACCGCGCTGTCACCGTGACAGTGTGACACTCCGACAGTACGGCACCGCGCTGTCACCGTGACAGTGTGACACTCCGACAGTACGGCACCGCGCTGTCACCGTGACAGTGTGACACTCCGACAGTACGGCATCGCGATGTCACCGTGACAGTGTGACACTCCGACAGTACGGCATCGCGATGTCACCGTGACAGTGTGACACTCCGACAGTACGGCATCGCGCTGTCACCGTGACAGTGCGACACTCCGACAGTACGGCATCGCGCTGTCACCGTGACAGTGCGACACTCCGACAGTACGGCATCGCGCTGTCACCGTGACAGTGCGACACTCCGACAGTACGGCATCGCGCTGTCACCGTGACAGTGCGACACTCCGACAGTACGGCATCGCGCTGTCACCGTGACAGTGTGACACTCCGACAGTACCGCACCGCGCTGTCACCGTGACAGTGTGACACTCCGACAGTACGGCATCGCGCTGTCACCGTGACAGTGTGACACTCCGACAGTACGGCACCGCGCTGTCACCGTGACAGTGTGACACTCCGACAGTACGGCATCGCGCTGTCACCGTGACAGTGTGACACTCCGACAGTACGGCATCGCGCTGTCACCGTGACAGTGTGACACTCCGACAGTACGGCATCGCGCTGTCACCGTGACAGTGTGACACTCCGACAGTACGGCATCGCGCTGTCACCGTGACAGTGTGACATTCCGACAGTACGGCATCGCGCTGTCACCGTGACAGTGCGACACTCCGACAGTACGGCACCGCGCTGTCACCGTGACAGTGCGACACTCAGACAGTACGGCATCGCGCTGTCACCGTGACAGTGTGACACTCCGACAGTACGGCACCGCGCTGTCACCGTGACAGTGTGACACTCCGACAGTACGGCATCGCGCTGTCACCGTGACAGTGTGACACTCCGACAGTACGGCATCGCGATGTCACCGTGACAGTGTGACACTCCGACAGTACGGCATCGCGATGTCACCGTGACAGTGTGACACTCCGACAGTACGGCACCGCGCTGTCACCGTGACAGTGCGACACTCCGACAGTACGGCATCGCGCTGTCACCGTGACAGTGCGACACTCCGACAGTACGGCATCGCGCTGTCACCGTGACAGTGTGACACTCCGACAGTACGGCACCGCGCTGTCACCGTGACAGTGTGACATTCCGACAGTACGGCATCGCGCTGTCACCGTGACAGTGTGACACTCCGACAGTACGGCACCGCGCTGTCACCGTGACAGTGTGACACTCCGACAGTACGGCACCGCGCTGTCACCGTGACAGTGTGACACTCCGACAGTACGGCATCGCGCTGTCACCGTGACAGTGTGACACTCCGACAGTACGGCACCGCGCTGTCACTGTGACAGTGTGACACTCCGACAGTACGGCACAGCGCTGTCACCGTGACAGTGTGACATTCCGACAGTACGGCACCGCGCTGTCACCGTGACAGTGTGACACTCCGACAGTACGGCATCGCGCTGTCACCGTGACAGTGTGACATTCCGACAGTACGGCATCGCGCTGTCACCGTGACAGTGTGACACTCCGACAGTACGGCACCGCGCTGTCACTGTGACAGTGTGACACTCCGACAGTACGGCATCGCGCTGTCACCGTGACAGTGTGACACTCCGACAGTACGGCACCGCGCTGTCACCGTGACAGTGTGACACTCCGACAGTACGGCATCGCGCTGTCACCGTGACAGTCCGACACTCCGACAGTACGGCATCGCGCTGTCACCGTGACAGTGCGACACTCCGACAGTACGGCATCGCGCTGTCACCGTGACAGTGTGACATTCCGACAGTACGGCATCGCGCTGTCACCGTGACAGTGTGACACTCCGACAGTACGGCACCGCGCTGTCACCGTGACAGTGCGACACTCAGACAGTACGGCATCGCGCTGTCACCGTGACAGTGTGACACTCCGACAGTACGGCACCGCGCTGTCACCGTGACAGTGCGACACTCCGACAGTACGGCACCGCGCTGTCACCGTGACAGTGCGACACTCCGACAGTACGGCACCGCGCAGTCACCGTGACAGTGCGACATTCCGACAGTACGGCATCGTGCTGTCACAGTGACAGTGTGACATTCCGACAGTACGGCATCGCGCTGTCACCGTGACAGTGTGACACTCCGACAGTACGGCATCTCGATGTCACCGTGACAGTGTGACACTCCGACAGTACGGCATCGCGCTGTCACCGTGACAGTGTGACACTCCGACAGTACGGCATCGCGCTGTCACCGTGACAGTGTGACACTCCGACAGTACGGCATCGCGCTGTCACCGTGACAGTGTGACACTCCGACAGTACGGCACCGCGCTGTCACCGTGACAGTGTGACACTCCGACAGTACGGCATCGCGCTGTCACCGTGACAGTCCGACACTCCGACAGTACGGCATCGCGCTGTCACCGTGACAGTGTGACACTCCGACAGTACGGCATCGCGCTGTCACCGTGACAGTGTGACACTCCGACAGTACGGCATCGCGATGTCACCGTGACAGTGCGACACTCCGACAGTACGGCATCGCGCTGTCACCGTGACAGTGTGACACTCCGACAGTACGGCATCGCGCTGTCACCGTGACAGTGTGACACTCCGACAGTACGGCATCGCGCTGTCACCGTGACAGTGTGACACTCCGAGAGTACGGCATCGCGCTGTCACCGTGACAGTGTGACACTCCGACAGTACGGCACCGCGCTGTCACCGTGACAGTGCGACACTCCGACAGTACGGCACCGCGCAGTCACCGTGACAGTGCGACATTCCGACAGTACGGCATCGTGCTGTCACAGTGACAGTGTGACATTCCGACAGTACGGCATCTCGATGTCACCGTGACAGTGCGACACTCCGACAGTACGGCACCGCGCTGTCACCGTGACAGTGCGACACTCCGACAGTACGGCACCGCGCAGTCACCGTGACAGTGCGACATTCCGACAGTACGGCATCGTGCTGTCACAGTGACAGTGTGACATTCCGACAGTACGGCATCTCGATGTCACCGTGACAGTGTGACACTCCGACAGTACGGCATCGCGCTGTCACCGTGACAGTGTGACACTCCGACAGTACGGCATCGCGCTGTCACCGTGACAGTGTGACACTCCGACAGTACGGCACCGCGGTGTCACCGTGACAGTGTGACACTCCGACAGTACGGCATCGCGCTGTCACCGTGACAGTCCGACACTCCGACAGTACGGCATGGCGCTGTCACCGTGACAGTGTGACACTCCGACAGTACGGCACCGCGCTGTCACCGTGACAGTCCGACACTCCGACAGTACGGCATCGCGCTGTCACCGTGACAGTGTGACACTCCGACAGTACGGCACCGCGCTGTCACCATGACAGTGCGACATTCCGACAGTACGGCACCGCGCTGTCACCGTGACAGTGTGACACTCCGACAGTACGGCACCGCGCTGTCACCGTGACAGTGTGACACTCCGACAGTACGGCATCGCGCTGTCACCGTGACAGTGCGACACTCCGACAGTACGGCATCGCGCTGTCACCGTGACAGTGTGACACTCCGACAGTACCGCACCGCGCTGTCACCGTGACAGTGTGACACTCCGACAGTACGGCATCGTGCTGTCACCGTGACAGTGTGACACTCCGACAGTACGGCACCGCGCTGTCACCGTGACAGTGTGACACTCCGACAGTACGGCACCGCGCTGTCACCGTGACAGTGTGACACTCCGACAGTACGGCATCGCGCTGTCACCGTGACAGTGTGACACTCCGACAGTACGGCATCGCGCTGTCACCGTGACAGTGTGACACTGCGACAGTACGGCATCGCGCTGTCACCGTGACAGTGTGACATTCCGACAGTACGGCATCGCGCTGTCACCGTGACAGTGTGACACTCCGACAGTACGGCACCGCGCTGTCACCGTGACAGTGCGACACTCAGACAGTACGGCATCGCGCTGTCACCGTGACAGTGTGACACTCCGACAGTACGGCACCGCGCTGTCACCGTGACAGTGTGACACTCCGACAGTACGGCAGCGCGCTGTCACCGTGACAGTGTGACACTCCGACAGTACGGCATCGCGCTGTCACCGTGACAGTGTGACACTCCGACAGTACGGCATCGCGATGTCACCGTGACAGTGTGACACTCCGACAGTACGGCACCGCGCTGTCACCGTGACAGTGCGACACTCCGACAGTACGGCATCGCGCTGTCACCGTGACAGTGTGACACTCCGACAGTACGGCATCGCGCTGTCACCGTGACAGTGTGACACTCCGACAGTACGGCATCGCGCTGTCACCGTGACAGTGTGACACTCCGAGAGTACGGCATCGCGCTGTCACCGTGACAGTGTGACACTCCGACAGTACGGCACCGCGCTGTCACCGTGACAGTGCGACACTCCGACAGTACGGCACCGCGCTGTCACCGTGACAGTGCGACACTCCGACAGTACGGCACCGCGCAGTCACCGTGACAGTGCGACATTCCGACAGTACGGCATCGTGCTGTCACAGTGACAGTGTGACATTCCGACAGTACGGCATCTCGATGTCACCGTGACAGTGTGACACTCCGACAGTACGGCATCGCGCTGTCACCGTGACAGTGTGACACTCCGACAGTACGGCATCGCGCTGTCACCGTGACAGTGTGACACTCCGACAGTACGGCATCGCGCTGTCACCGTGACAGTGTGACACTCCGACAGTACGGCACCGCGGTGTCACCGTGACAGTGTGACACTCCGACAGTACGGCATCGCGCTGTCACCGTGACAGTCCGACACTCCGACAGTACGGCATGGCGCTGTCACCGTGACAGTGTGACACTCCGACAGTACGGCACCGCGCTGTCACCGTGACAGTCCGACACTCCGACAGTACGGCATCGCGCTGTCACCGTGACAGTGTGACACTCCGACAGTACGGCACCGCGCTGTCACCATGACAGTGCGACATTCCGACAGTACGGCACCGCGCTGTCACCGTGACAGTGTGACACTCCGACAGTACGGCATCGCGCTGTCACCGTGACAGTGTGACACTCCGACAGTACGGCACCGCGCTGTCACCGTGACAGTGTGACACTCCGACAGTACGGCATCGCGCTGTCACCGTGACAGTGCGACACTCCGACAGTACGGCATCGCGCTGTCACCGTGACAGTGTGACACTCCGACAGTACCGCACCGCGCTGTCACCGTGACAGTGTGACACTCCGACAGTACGGCATCGCGCTGTCACCGTGACAGTGTGACACTCCGACAGTACGGCACCGCGCTGTCACCGTGACAGTGTGACACTCCGACAGTACGGCATCGCGCTGTCACCGTGACAGTGTGACACTCCGACAGTACGGCATCGCGCTGTCACCGTGACAGTGTGACACTCCGACAGTACGGCATCTCGCTGTCACCGTGACAGTGTGACACTCCGACAGTACGGCATCGCGCTGTCACCGTGACAGTGTGACATTCCGACAGTACGGCATCGCGCTGTCACCGTGACAGTGTGACACTCCGACAGTACGGCACCGCGCTGTCACCGTGACAGTGCGACACTCAGACAGTACGGCATCGCGCTGTCACCGTGACAGTGTGACACTCCGACAGTACGGCACCGCGCTGTCACCGTGACAGTGTGACACTCCGACAGTACGGCATCGCGCTGTCACCGTGACAGTGTGACACTCCGACAGTACGGCATCGCGCTGTCACCGTGACAGTGTGACACTCCGACAGTACGGCATCGCGATGTCACCGTGACAGTGTGACACTCCGACAGTACGGCACCGCGCTGTCACCGTGACAGTGCGACACTCCGACAGTACGGCATCGCGCTGTCACCGTGACAGTGTGACACTCCGACAGTACGGCATCGCGCTGTCACCGTGACAGTGCGACACTCCGACAGTACGGCACCGCGCTGTCACCGTGACAGTGCGACACTCCGACAGTACGGCATCGCGCTGTCACCGTGACAGTGTGACACTCCGACAGCACGGCATCACGTTGTCACCGTGACAGTGCGACATTCCGACAGTACGGCATCGCGCTGTCACCGTGACAGTGTGACACTCCGACAGTACGGCATCGCGCTGTCACCGTGACAGTGTGACACTCCGACAGTACGGCATCGCGCTGTCACCGTGACAGTGTGACACTCCGACAGTACGGCATCGCGCTGTCACCGTGACAGTGTGACACTCCGACAGTACGGCATCGCGCTGTCACCGTGACAGTGCGACACTCCGACAGTACGGCATCGCGCTGTCACCTTGACAGTGTGACACTCCGACAGTACGGCACCGCGCTGTCACCGTGACAGTGCGACACTCCGACAGTACGGCATCGCGCTGTCACTGTGACAGTGTGACACTCCGACAGTACGGCATCGCGCTGTCACCGTGACAGTGTGACACTCCGACAGTACGGCATCGCGCTGTCACCGTGACAGTGCGACACTCCGACAGTACGGCACCGCGCTGTCACCGTGACAGTGTGACACTCCGACAGTACGGCATCGCGCTGTCACCGTGACAGTGTGACATTCCGACAGTACGGCATCGCGCTGTCACCGTGACAGTGCGACACTCCGACAGTACGGCATCGCGCTGTCACCGTGACAGTGTGACACTCCGACAGTACGGCACCGCGCTGTCACCGTGACAGTGTGACATTCCGACAGTACGGCATCGCGCTGTCACCGTGACAGTGTGACACTCGGACAGTATGGCACCGCGCTGTCACCGTGACAGTGTGACACTCCGACAGTACGGCACCGCGCTGTCACCGTGACAGTGTGACACTCCGACAGTACGGCATCGCGCTGTCACCGTGACAGTGTGACACTCCGACAGTACGGCACCGCGCTGTCACTGTGACAGTGTGACACTCCGACAGTACGGCACAGCGCTGTCACCGTGACAGTGTGACATTCCGACAGTACGGCATCGCGCTGTCACCGTGACAGTGTGACACTCCGACAGTACGGCATCGCGCTGTCACCGTGACAGTGTGACATTCTGACAGTACGGCATCGCGCTGTCACCGTGACAGTGTGACACTCCGACAGTACGGCACCGCGCTGTCACTGTGACAGTGTGACACTCCGACAGTACGGCATCGCGCTGTCACCGTGACAGTGTGACACTCCGACAGTACGGCACCGCGCTGTCACCGTGACAGTGTGACACTCCGACAGTACGGCATCGCGCTGTCACCGTGACAGTCCGACACTCCGACAGTACGGCATCGCGCTGTCACCGTGACAGTCCGACACTCCGACAGTACGGCATCGCGCTGTCACCGTGACAGTGTGACACTCCGACAGTACGGCATCGCGCTGTCACCGTGACAGTGTGACATTCCGACAGTACGGCATCGCGCTGTCACCGTGACAGTGTGACACTCCGACAGTACGGCACCGCGCTGTCACCGTGACAGTGCGACACTCAGACAGTACGGCATCGCGCTGTCACCGTGACAGTGTGACACTCCGACAGTACGGCACCGCGCTGTCACCGTGACAGTGTGACACTCCGACAGTACGGCATCGCGCTGTCACCGTGACAGTGTGACACTCCGACAGTACGGCATCGCGATGTCACCGTGACAGTGTGACACTCCGACAGTACGGCACCGCGCTGTCACCGTGACAGTGCGACACTCCGACAGTACGGCATCGCGCTGTCACCGTGACAGTGCGACACTCCGACAGTACGGCATCGCGCTGTCACCGTGACAGTGCGACACTCCGACAGTACGGCATCACGCTGTCACCGTGACAGTGTGACACTCCGACAGTACGGCATCGCGCTGTCACCGTGACAGTCCGACACTCCGACAGTACGGCATCGCGCTGTCACCGTGACAGTCCGACACTCCGACAGTACGGCATCGCGCTGTCACCGTGACAGTGTGACACTCCGACAGTACGGCACCGCGCTGTCACCGTGACAGTGCGACACTCCGACAGTACGGCATCGCGCTGTCACCGTGACAGTGCGACACTCCGACAGTACGGCATCGCGCTGTCACCGTGACAGTGTGACACTCCGACAGTACGGCATCGCGCTGTCACCGTGACAGTGTGACACTCCGACAGTACGGCATCGCGCTGTCACCGTGACAGTGTGACACTCCGACAGTACGGCATCGCGCTGTCACCGTGACAGTGTGACACTCCGACAGTACGGCATCGCGCTGTCACCGTGACAGTGTGACACTCCGACAGTACGGCATCGCGCTGTCACCGTGACAGTGTGACACTCCGACAGTACGGCATCGCGCTGTCACCGTGACAGTCCGACACTCCGACAGTACGGCACCGCGCTGTCACCGTGACAGTGTGACACTCCGACAGTACGGCACCGCGCTGTCACCGTGACAGTGCGACACTCCGACAGTACGGCACCGCGCTGTCACCGTGACAGTGCGACACTCCGACAGTACGGCACCGCGCTGTCACCGTGACAGTGTGACACTCCGACAGTACGGCATCGCGCTGTCACCGTGACAGTGTGACACTCCGACAGTACGGCATCGCGCTGTCACCGTGACAGTGTGACATTCCGACAGTACGGCATCGCGCTGTCACCGTGACAGTGTGACACTCCGACAGTACGGCATCGCGCTGTCACCGTGACAGTGTGACACTCCGACAGTACGGCATCGCGCTGTCACCGTGACAGTGTGACACTCCGACAGTACGGCATCGCGCTGTCACCGTGACAGTGTTACACTCCGACAGTACGGCATCGCGCTGTCACCGTGACAGTGCGACACTCCGACATTACGGCATCGCGCTGTCACCGTGACAGTGCGACACTCCGACAGTACGGCATCGCGCTGTCACCGTGACAGTGTGACACTCCGACAGTACGGCACCGCGCTGTCACCGTGACAGTGCGACACTCCGACAGTACGGCACCGCGGTGTCACCGTGACAGTGCGACACTCCGACAGTACGGCATCGCGCTGTCACCGTGACAGTGCGACACTCCGACAGTACGGCATCGCGCTGTCACCGTGACAGTGCGACACTCCGACAGTACGGCATCGCGCTGTCACCGTGACAGTGCGACACTCCGACAGTACGGCATCGCGCTGTCACCGTGACAGTGTGACACTCCGACAGTACGGCATCGCGCTGTCACCGTGACAGTGTGACATTCCGACAGTACGGCATCGCGCTGTCACCGTGACAGTGTGACACTCCGACAGTACGGCATCGCGCTGTCACCGTGACAGTGCGACACTCCGACAGCACGGCATCACATTGTCACCGTGACAGTGCGACATTCCGACAGTACGGCACCGCGCTGTCACCGTGACAGTGTGACATTCCGACAGTACGGCATCGCGCTGTCACTGTGACAGTGTGACACTCCGACAGTACGGCATCGCGCTGTCACCATGACAGTGTGACATTCCGACAGTACGGCATCGCGCTGTCACCGTGACAGTGCGACACTCCGACAGTACGGCATCGCGCTGTCACCGTGACAGTGTGACACTCCGACAGTACGGCACCGCGCTGTCACCGTGACAGTGTGACATTCCGACAGTACGGCATCGCGCTGTCACCGTGACAGTGTGACACTCCGACAGTACGGCACCGCGCTGTCACCGTGACAGTGTGACACTCCGACAGTACGGCACCGCGCTGTCACCGTGACAGTGTGACACTCCGACAGTACGGCATCGCGCTGTCACCGTGACAGTGTGACACTCCGACAGTACGGCACCGCGCTGTCACTGTGACAGTGTGACACTCCGACAGTACGGCACAGCGCTGTCACCGTGACAGTGTGACATTCCGACAGTACGGCATCGCGCTGTCACCGTGACAGTGTGACACTCCGACAGTACGGCATCGCGCTGTCACCGTGACAGTGTGACATTCCGACAGTACGGCATCGCGCTGTCACCGTGACAGTGTGACACTCCGACAGTACGGCACCGCGCTGTCACTGTGACAGTGTGACACTCCGACAGTACGGCATCGCGCTGTCACCGTGACAGTGTGACACTCCGACAGTACGGCACCGCGCTGTCACCGTGACAGTGTGACACTCCGACAGTACGGCATCGCGCTGTCACCGTGACAGTCCGACACTCCGACAGTACGGCATCGCGCTGTCACCGTGACAGTGCGACACTCCGACAGTACGGCATCGCGCTGTCACCGTGACAGTGTGACACTCCGACAGTACGGCATCGCGCTGTCACCGTGACAGTGTGACATTCCGACAGTACGGCATCGCGCTGTCACCGTGACAGTGTGACACTCCGACAGTACGGCACCGCGCTGTCACCGTGACAGTGCGACACTCAGACAGTACGGCATCGCGCTGTCACCGTGACAGTGTGACACTCCGACAGTACGGCACCGCGCTGTCACCGTGACAGTGTGACACTCCGACAGTACGGCATCGCGCTGTCATCGTGACAGTGTGACACTCCGACAGTACGGCATCGCGCTGTCACCGTGACAGTGTGACACTCCGACAGTACGGCATCGCGATGTCACCGTGACAGTGTGACACTCCGACAGTACGGCACCGCGCTGTCACCGTGACAGTGTGACACTCCGACAGTACGGCATCGCGCTGTCACCGTGACAGTGTGACACTCCGACAGTACGGCATCGCGCTGTCACCGTGACAGTGCGACACTCCGACAGTACGGCATCGCGCTGTCACCGTGACAGTGTGACACTCCGACAGTACGGCATCGCGCTGTCACCGTGACAGTGTGACCCTCCGACAGTACGGCATCGCGCTGTCACCGTGACAGTCCGACACTCCGACAGTACGGCACCGCGCTGTCACCGTGACAGTGTGACACTCCGACAGTACGGCATCGCGCTGTCACCGTGACAGTCCGACACTCCGACAGTACGGCACCGCGCTGTCACCGTGACAGTGTGACACTCCGACAGTACGGCACCGCGCTGTCACCGTGACAGTGTGACACTCCGACAGTACGGCACCGCGCTGTCACCGTGACAGTGTGACACTCCGACAGTACGGCACCGCGCTGTCACCGTGACAGTGTGACATTCCGACAGTACGGCACCGCGCTGTCACCGTGACAGTGTGACACTCCGACAGTACGGCACCGCGCTGTCACCGTGACAGTGTGACACTCCGACAGTACGGCACCGCGCTGTCACCGTGACAGTGTGACACTCCGACAGTACGGCACCGCGCTGTCACCGTGACAGTGTGACACTCCGACAGTACGACATCGCGCTGTCACCGTGACAGTGTGACACTCCGACAGTACGGCATCGCGCTGTCACCGTGACAGTGCGACACTCCGACAGTACGGCACCGCGCTGTCACCGTGCCAGTGTGACACTCCGACAGTACGGCATCGCGCTGTCACCGTGACAGTGTGACACTCCGACAGTACGGCATCGCGCTGTCACCGTGACAGTGCGACACTCCGACAGTACGGCATCGCGCTGTCACCGTGACAGTGCGACACTCCGACAGTACGGCATCGCGCTGTCACCGTGACAGTGCGACACTCCGACAGTACGGCATCGCGCTGTCACCGTGACAGTGTGTCACTCCGACAGTACGGCATCGCGCTGTCACCGTGACAGTGTGACACTCCGACAGTACGGCATCGCGCTGTCACCGTGACAGTGCGACACTCCGACAGTACGGCATCGCGCTGTCACCGTGACAGTGTGACACTCCGACAGTACGGCATCGCGCTGTCACCGTGACAGTGTGACACTCCGACAGTACGGCACGGCGCTGTCACCGTGACAGTCCGACACTCCGACAGTACGGCATCGCGCTGTCACCGTGACAGTGTGACACTCCGACAGTACGGCATCGCGCTGTCACCGTGACAGTGTGACACTCCGACAGTACGGCATCGCGCTGTCACCGTGACAGTGCGACACTCCGACAGTACGGCACCGCGCTGTCACCGTGACAGTGTGACACTCCGACAGTACGGCATCGCGCTGTCACCGTGACAGTCCGACACTCCGACAGTACGGCACCGTGATGTCACCGTGACAGTGCGACACTCCGACAGTACGGCACCGCGCTGTCACCGTGACAGTCCGACACTCCGACAGTACGGCACCGTGATGTCACCGTGACAGTGTGACACTCCGACAGTACGGCACCGCGCTGTCACCGTGACAGTGTGACACTCCGACAGTACGGCACCGCGCTGTCACCGTGACAGTGTGACACTCCGACAGTACGGCACCGCGCTGTCACCGTGACAGTGTGACACTCCGACAGTACGGCATCGCGCTGTCACCGTGACAGTGTGACACTCCGACAGTACGGCATCGCGCTGTCACCGTGACAGTGTGACACTCCGACAGTACGGCATCGCGCTGTCACCGTGACAGTGTGACACTCCGACAGTACGGCATCGCGCTGTCACCGTGACAGTGTGACATTCCGACAGTACGGCATCGCGCTGTCACCGTGACAGTGTGACACTCCGACAGTACGGCATCGCGCTGTCACCGTGACAGTGTGACACTCCGACAGTACGGCATCGCGCTGTCACCGTGACAGTGTGACACTCCGACAGTACGGCATCGCGCTGTCACCGTGACAGTGTTACACTCCGACAGTACGGCGTCGCGCTGTCACCGTGACAGTGCGACACTCCGACAGTACGGCATCGCGCTGTCACCGTGACAGTGCGACACTCCGACAGTACGGCATCGCGCTGTCACCGTGACAGTGCGACACTCCGACAGTACGGCATCGCGCTGTCACCGTGACAGTGCGACACTCCGACAGTACGGCATCGCGCTGTCACCGTGACAGTGCGACACTCCGACAGTACGGCATCGCGCTGTCACCGTGACAGTGTGACACTCCGACAGCACGGCATCACATTGTCACCGTGACAGTGTGACACTCCGACAGTACGGCATCGCGCTGTCACCGTGACAGTGTGACACTCCGACAGTACGGCATCGCGCTGTCACCGTGACAGTGCGACATTCCGACAGTACGGCATCGCGCTGTCACCGTGACAGTGTGACACTCCGACAGTACGGCAATGCGATGTCACCGTGACAGTGTGACACTCCGACAGTACGGCATCGCGCTGTCACTGTGACAGTGTGAGACTCCGACAGTACGGCATCGCGCTGTCACCGTGACAGTGTGACACTCCGACAGTACGGCATCGCGCTGTCACTGTGACAGTGTGACACTCCGACAGTACGGCATCGCGCTGTCACCGTGACAGTGCGACGCTCCGACAGTACGGCACAGCGCTGTCACCGTGACAGTGTGACGCTCCGACAGTACGGCACCGCGCTCTCACCGTGACAGTGTGACGCTCCGACAGTACGGCACCGCGCTGTCACCGTGACAGTGTGACACTCCGACAGTACGGCATCGCGCTGTCACCGTGACAGTGTGACACTCCGACAGTACGGCATCGCGCTGTCACCGTGACAGTGTGACACTCCGACAGTACGGCATCGCGCTGTCACTGTGACAGTGTGACACTCCGACAGTACGGCATCGCGCTGTCACCGTGACAGTGTGACACTCCGACAGTACGGCATCGCGCTGTCACCGTGACAGTGCGACACTCCGACAGTACCGCATCGCGCTGTCACCGTGACAGTGCGACACTCCGACAGTACGGCATCGCGCTGTCACCGTGACAGTGTGACACTCCGACAGGACGGCCTCGCGCTGTCACCGTGACAGTGTGACGCTCCGACAGTACGGCATCGTGCTGTCACCGTGACAGTGTGACACTCCGACAGTACGGCACCGCGATGTCACCGTGACAGTGTGACACTCCGACAGTACGGCATCGCGCTGTCACCGTGACAGTGTGACACTCCGACAGTACAGCATCGCGCTGTCACCGTGACAGTCCGACACTCCGACAGTACGGCACCGCGCTGTCACCGTGACAGTGCGACACTCCGACAGTACGGCATCGCGCTGTCACCGTGACAGTGCGACACTCTGACAGTACGGCATCGCGCTGTCACCGTGACAGTGTGACACTCCGACAGTACGGCACCGCGCTGTCACCGTGACAGTGTGACACTCCGACAGTACGGCACCGCGCTGTCACCGTGACAGTGTGACACTCCGACAGTACGGCATCGCGCTGTCACCGTGACAGTGTGACACTCCGACAGTACGGCACCGCGCTGTCACCGTGACAGTGTGACACTCCGACAGTACGGCATCGCGCTGTCACCGTGACAGTGTGACACTCCGACAGTACGGCATCGCGCTGTCACCGTGACAGTGTGACACTCCGACAGTACGGCATCGCGCTGTCACCGTGACACTTTGACACTCCGACAGTACGGCATCGCGCTGTCACCGTGACAGTGCGACACTCCGACAGTACGGCATCGCGCTGTCACCGTGACAGTGTGACACTCCGACAGTACGGCATCGCGCTGTCACCGTGACAGTGCGACACTCCGACAGTACGGCATCGCGCTGTCACCGTGACAGTGTGACACTCCGACAGTACGGCATCGCGCTGTCACCGTGACAGTGTGACACTCCGACAGTACGGCATCGCGCTGTCACCGTGACAGTGTGACACTCCGACAGTACGGCATCGCGCTGTCACCGTGACAGTGTGACACTCCGACAGTACGGCATCGCGCTGTCACCGTGACAGTGCGACACTCCGACAGTACGGCATCGCGCTGTCACCGTGACAGTGCGACACTCTGACAGTACGGCATCGCGCTGTCACTGTGACAGTGTGACACTCCGACAGTACGGCACCGCGCTGTCACCGTGACAGTGTGACACTCCGACAGTACGGCATCGCGCTGTCACCGTGACAGTGTGACACTCCGACAGTACGGCATCGCGCTGTCACCGTGACAGTGTGACACTCCGACAGTACGGCATCGCGCTGTCACCGTGACACTGTGACACTCCGACAGTACGGCATCGCGCTGTCACCGTGACAGTGCGACACTCCGACAGTACGGCATCGCGCTGTCACCGTGACAGTGTGACACTCCGACAGTACGGCATCGCGCTGTCACCGTGACAGTGTGACACTCCGACAGTACGGCATCGCGCTGTCACCGTGACAGTGTGACACTCCGACAGTACGGCATCGCGCTGTCACCGTGACAGTGTGACACTCCGACAGTACGGCATCGCGCTGTCACCGTGACAGTGTGACATTCCGACAGTACGGCACCGCGCTGTCACCGTGACAGTCCGACACTCCGAAAGTGCAAGAGTACAGCATTTATGTGCTAGTTATGCAGCCGTTAATTAATAATCAAAAGACCTGATCTCCCATCCCTGCACGGGGTAATTTTCAATTCTCTGGAATGGTAGAACTGCATACTTACCACATTGTTGGTCCAGTCTGTGGTTAGCCTGTGCAGTTATCGAGAGTGTGTGGCATAGCGCTGTCGTATGAGTTGTGTTCTCACACCTTGCCTTTATGTCTGCTTTCCACAGACTGTCATAGTTTGCAACAACACCAGGTTTACCAGTGACTCCTTGAGCAGACAGAACAGTTCACCCAACACTAAACCATAGGCAACAAGATTCCAAGTCCAGTCTGTCTACACTGTATACACATATATAGAAGCAGGAGTAGGCTATTCAGCCCCTTGAACCCACTGCATCATTAATATGATTCTGGCTGATTGGATTGTGGATTCTACTGTTCCATCTATCCCTTTTCTCTTTAACTCCATTGCAAACCTGGAATTCAGTTCAGGTTTATAAATATGTCACAGCCAAGCTTCTCCTGCTGTCTGGGAAAGAGAGCTTCACTGAGATTCCTTGCTGAGGCAAAAAAGCAATTCTCATCTCTTTAAATTGGAGACTCCTGATTTTTAAACTGTTCCCCTAATTCTCGTCTCTCCCAACAAAAAAGGGGAGGATGCTTTCACCGTTCACGTTCACTCTCTCTAGTCCCCTCTGGATCTCATTTCATCACGAGCGCCTCTCATTTTTCTAAACTCCAATGGATACAGCAGTGCATTTTTTAAAAATGTTTTTTTCTCTCAACACATTTGCTTCTTTAAATTGCTTTAAATCTGTGCTTTCTCATTCTCCATCTTTTTACATTGGGGATGGGTGTGCCCCCTTCCATGCCAGACCAGGGCAGACCGTTTATTAGTTTGTAAATTCAACCAAATCACCCCTTTTTAAAATCCATTCACAGAATGAGGACGTCACTGGCTCAGCCAATATTTATTGCCCATCCCTATTTGCCCAGAGGGCATTTAAGAGCCAACCACATTGCTGTGGGTCTGGAGTCACATGTAGGCCAAACCAGGTAAGGATGGCTGTTTCCTTCCCTAAAGGACATTTGTGAACCAGGTGGGCTTTTCCAACAATCGACACTAGATTCATGGTCATCATTAGATTCTTAATTCCAGATATTTATTGAATTCAAATTCCACCATCTGTCGTGGCAGGATTCCAACCCGGGTACCCAGAACATTACCTGGGTCTCTGAATTAACAGTCCAGCAATAATGACACTAAGCCATCGTGCAGTCTCCCTACTACATTCACATACTTCAGATGAAATAGACTCTCATCTGCCTCTCTCTGGGTAGTTAAGGATGAGTAATAAACACTAGCCTAGCCAGTGGCACCTTCATCCTGTGAATGAAGGAAAAAAGAACTGTTGTTCAGGACTGTACACAGTACTCCAGCTGAGATTGGATTACTGTTGTACAAGTTCAGCATCACTTCCTTGCTCACTTTAATAGAATGCTATACATGTTACAAATAGGTCTGACTGGTTGCTCTACAGCATCCAGGACATGCCTGCAGCTGGCACCTTAACATTCTTGGGAAATCCAGCAGCAACGCCTTCGCACCAGCTTCCAAACCCAGTGGCTAGAAGGCAGTTCGGAAAAAGCATCCTCCGCCAACAGCTGTGCCCGGAAAACAAGGCACTGTTCCCGAAAACCAGCTCCGATGGGCAGCGAACATCAATGGCTGACCCCACACTTTGCAAGCAGCTCCGGAACCCGGACGCAACAGGACAGCCCTTGCAGGAAGACCTGGAAAACGCACCAGAATGTGCTCAAAGCATCGCTGAAGAAGTCAGACCACCCCCCCCCTCCCGCCAAACACCAACCCCCCTCCCCACCATGGCTTATGATCGTTTGAGGCAGAGGAAGTTCGTTCAGGAAGGCCCTGAGCACCTTCAGAGCCTTCCTCAGGAAGGTGCTCAGGTGAAATCAAGGTTTTGAGGGGCTGCATAAACTTGCCCACACATCACCCCCAGACTGCCTATCACTCCAAACCTTCGCACCACACTCTACCCTCCCCGGCCACCCAATTAGGGTGTCCGCACATCCTGGAATGGACTTTAACAGGTTTGAAAGGAAGACAATGACCACCCACTGGATCTCTACAAACGGCTCTCCATGTCCAACAATGAAGGCCAGAAGTATTGTGTAGGCTTCTGTCAAAAAATACAGATGAGAGCAGTAATAGAATCCCTGCAGTGTAGAAAGAGGCTATTCAAATCTGTACTGACCCAGCAAACCATCCAGACCCAGCTCTAACCCCATAACTCTGCATTCCATGACCAACCCACCTAGCCTGTACATTCCCAGACACTACAGGGCATTAGCATGGCCAATCCACCGAGCCTGCACATCTTTGGAATGTGGGAGGAAACCAGAGCACCCAGAGGAAACCCACACAGATACAGAGAGAATGTGCAAACTCCACACAGACAGTCGCCCGAGGGTGGAGTTGAACCCAGGTCCTTGGTGCTTTGAGGCTGCAGTGCTAACCACTGAGCCCAGTGATGAAGAGAAATAATGAACAGAAGTTCTGGCATAATGGAATGAAATAGTTTTTAATAACAAATACTTTATCAGCGCATTCAGACATGAAAAAGAATCGCATATGCTCACTCAGGTATTCACTCGAAAATTCAGTCGCGTCTCTAATTGTCTCTGTATTGGTCACTTCTTTTTTGCTGCAATTTTATTCTGTCTAAAAATAATTCTGATTGCCAATAGCAGCTAACCCTTGACTCTTATTTCCTTGCAAATAAATGGAAAATATTCATGGGCTGACATATGTAACTGGGAAAAGTGTCTGGAAATAGCTCCCAGCCTGACATTGCTGAGTGTTTGGGAGAAAACCCAGAATAGCACAATCTAATCAATTTCAGAGATTTTCCGGGCAGAAGGTTGGATTGTTTGTTTATGTCACAGGACCTTTTGGCTTTAGAGTTAATAGAAGTTTTTTTTAGGAGAAGCACAGACACTGGTAGAGCGCTCAGAATGTTTAGCCTGAGCAGTTAATGTTTGAGGTCAGTTTGTTCTAAAGTTTCCCATGTGTCAAAATGACCGCAGCATATACAAGGGGATGGCCAGGAATTCTCTCAAAGTTGGAATTACAATTTGGAAGATTCATGCTTTCACTTAATGTAACAATGGTTTGGGTCGGAGATTTGAACAAAGGTTGTACTGGTAATAATCTGTTGTAAGACACTCTTAAGCTGCTGTTTGGTCAGGAGTGATCTGTAATGGAGAATGAATCAATATGGGTTTGTGAAGCATTTATCCAGTGACATGTAGATGCAGTTCACAGGAAGAGAAGGAGGTGTTCAGTCTTTCGAGTTTGTCTCTGTCACTATTTAGTGAGATTACCCTGATCTCTGAGTTAAATCCATGCATCCATCTTTGCCAAACCTACCTTAATGCTTCTGGCTAAAATCCAATCAGTCTCTGATTAATAAAATTTAACAATTGACTCAACACTGGTTGTCTTACACTGAGGGCAGTTCCAAATTTGTCAAAGATAAGAAATAAGAACAGAAGCAGGCCATTCAGCCCTTCCCTGCCATTCTATAAACTTACAAAAACTCTACAAATAAATTAAACCCCAGGCCTCAACTCTTCCTTTGTGCTAACTCCTCAAGGCCTTTATCTCCCCAATATTTCAAACACCCATCTCCAACCCTTTCACACACTTCTGGCGATCTAGCCTCCACAGCTCAGAAGTGGAGAATTCCAGGCATTCACTACCCCTTCTGAGAGAAGACATTCCTTTACAAAATTCCCTTCCTTCCTAGTTTGATATTCCCCTTGTTGTAGAAGCTTCTTCTGAACATCTACTTATCACGACCCCTCATAGAGGTCATAGAGGTCTACAGCACAGGAAAATGGCCCTTCAGCCCATCAAGTCTGCCCCAGTCATAAACAAGCACGTAACCATTCCACTCCTATTTTACAGCACTTGGCCCATAGCCTTGTATGTTTCAATAAAATCACCCTTCATTCTTCTAAACTCTAATAAATAAGGGTCAAACTTGTTTAATCTTTCCTGATAAGCCTCTTCTTTTTAAGATTCACCAGAGAGGTTTATCCTGTTAACCATACAAGCTCGTAGACTCTTTGTAGAAAGGAGAATTGGTGCAGAATGTTAACCTAAAGCTTCCCTGGCATTGGTTGATTCTTTAATGCATACAACAATCAACATTGTACGGGTACATGAATCAGGGAAGGGTGGGCAGGCTGGATCTTGTCTTTCTAGAAAAAAGAAAGCTGTAAAGTGAGCTAACGGAACTCTGTAAAATGATGAAAGGCAATAATAAGATAGAGATTGTTTCTTCTTGTGGAGAAGAATAAAACTAGCAGCCATCCCCTTTGAACAAGGTGCAAGGAATCCAGTTGGCAGCACAGGTCGCCAAGGTGATGAAGAAGGCATGTGGCATGCTTGCCTTCATCAGCCAGGGCATGGAGTACAAGAGTTGGCAAACCATGTTGCAGCGATTATAAAACCCTTTGTTAGGCTGCATTTGGAGCGTTGTGTGCAGCTTTGGTCACCACACTACCAGAAGGACGTGGAGAGAGCGCAGAGAAAGTTCACCAGGATGTTGCTCAGTCTCAAGGGCATTGGCCATGAGGAAGATCAAAAAAATTCGTATTGTTTTTACTGGAAAGATGGCAGCTGAGAGGTGACCTGATAGAGGCCTACAAAATTATGCGAGGCGTAGATAGGGTGGATAATCAGAGGCTTCTTCCCTGGGCTGAAGTTTCATTTGCAGTGGGGCACAGGTTCAAGGTGAGAGGGGAATGTTTAAGGGAGATGTGCGAGGGAAGTTGTCACACAGAGAGTGTAGGAACCTGGAAAGCACTGCCAGAAAAGGTGGTGGAAACAGGCACATTAGCGACATTTAAGAGGCTTCTGGATGGTTACATGAACAGAGAGAGAACAGAGGGATGCGGTTCGAATAAGGGCAGGTTTGTTTTTTAAGATTAGTTAGGCCACTTGACCCGAAACGTTAACTTTGATCTCTCTCCTCAGATGCTGCCAGACTTGTTGAGCTTTTCCAGCAACTTCTGCTTTTGTTTCTGATTTACAGTATCTGCAGATTTTTGGTTTTCCTAACAGAAGTAGATTTGTTGGCCATTTTGTTGGTGGGAGCTTGCTATGTGCAAATGGCAACAGTTCACTGGTTATGAAATGCTTTAGAACATGTATCCGCTAACAGTGTTGTACAAATGCAAATCTATTTTATTAATAACTGGCGGTAAGATTAATATTTACTTCTTTGAAATCTTTGCCTCAGAAATAATTACTTGAAAGAAGATTAGAGATTTAATTGGAAATCGTAATTGGTTTATAACGTAATGATAAAAATCTTTAATAAGCAGTGCACATACTCTTGTAAAATTGCACACTATATATTCTCCAGGGCAAAACATATTGACAGTTGATCACCAGATAATAGTGACTTTCTCGTGCACATGTCAACTTCATTTTCACATAAGAATGTCAATTATTTTTCCTCCCTAGTCTAGATCTGCTCTCTATCAAGTGAACATGAAACAGAATATTTCAGTTTCAACTTCTGGTTATCTTAGTGTTTGAAGCCAGTGGCCATCTTCAGAAGTGGAATTTCATGTAACATTTCACGGCCAATATTTTAGGAAATGTCAAAGTTGATTGGCCGACAGGAACAGGAAGCAGATGATGATTGAATGCAATTAAGAAAGAATTAATTTCAGCAACCAGGCTGTAACGTCTTTACAGTGAAAGCGATATGCCATTTTCAGGTTATTTTGTAAATGAGATTAATCTCGAATGCAGATTGAGAACAATCTGTTGGCTCTGTTTTACTGGGGCTCTGTGTATACAAGGTACTTGGTGCCATTGACCCTAAATAGTAAAATGGAATGTCAAGGGAATGTTGGCAGAAAAACAACGTTGAGAGTTAATTTTTCCCGAGACACAGTTCTGGCAGTCACACAACCCAACTGAACTCATTAGTGCTTCTTTCCTATTCAGAAAAGAAGTGAACATTGGGAGTAGCCTTTTGTTTGTTATGACAGACTTGAATGAAGGCTTTTTCTCATCTGTGTAACTTGAAGATGTATTGCTGGACCTGAAGTTGCACTGTGTTTGTACTTTCTGGACAGCACACTCCTGAGCTCTCTGAGGAGCACTTCTTATGGGAAAGAAGAAAAGTTGATGTTGGCTTCATCCCTCTTCCTTTGGCTCCAGAAACTGCAAAACCAAGTAAAAGCAAAACTTTTGAGTGTCGTTTTCAATTTGCAGTACTGACAGGGGAGCAAAACTCAAGAGAATCATTTTGAACTCGACGGGGTTTCAATTGTGATTCAATGGCTACAGTTTTGTTCAGCTTTGAAGATTTGCTGTATAACTGGGATAGTCTGGTCTGGAACTTTACAGCCCGAGCTCTGAGGAATTGGCGGTTTGGTAATCTCCGTGCAGTTCAGCTGCTCCTGAGACCATGGTGTGTCTCCCGGAATGTTTACCAGGTGGGGAATTTCACTTAGTACCAGAACTGTACTGACTGGCTATGCTTAGGTCAATACTGTGTTAAACACAGCACAGCTTCTGCAAAGCCTACCCTAGTACTTATTTATCGAAAGGGATATAGACTGAATTTTAAGAATTAAAAATAGCATATTTTGCTTAAAGTTCATTTGAGGCAGGGGGCTATATTATTGAAGGTACAGTCTGCTTTAGTTTGTTTTACTTTATTGCCTTGAAGTTAGTTTGCACTGTATGTAAAAGACTTTAGCAAGTAAATAAATTCTTAACAGAATCCACCTCCTCCAATTTAAAGTCTGATGGCCAATAGTGATAAAATACATGTGGAAAGTCAAAGCTATTTCAGTAAATCGACAATCTGAAATTCAATTTTTTTTTGTTGAACCTAAAGCCGAGGGAGTTGGTAACGGAACAGCTGAATGCTGATCCTGGAATCTCTCACACTTTGCAGGTGACCCTTCTCTGAACCTGAGATGAAGGCTGGGGAGGGGGAGCTGTGGTCCATGGGAAGGTGCTATTACTGATGGTGAGGAAGCCATGGATTGGGACAAACACTTCTGCTCCTCTCCACTCGCCATTAGCGATTTAAAAACATGCATTGAACCCCTCCGCTGACAAATATATATTCATTCCTGTACCCTTGTGAAAGAATGTTTGTCTCGGCTTCAGATGAGTAAATGATAGGAAGCTTGCACCATGTAGCCATGAGCCGGTTTCTGCACTGTGTCCTCACTCAATGAAGGGAATGGGGCATCAGTCAGAGCAGCATCTTCTCAAGTCTTTGAGACACCAATTTTCTGACTTCAGGCCCTCGGTCACATAACGCAGGGTTTAACACGTGTTAATTGGCTGGAGACAACCCCTCAAGAATCTATTGGAAGGAGGTTGGATAAAATTGGGTTTTATTGCAGCCACTTTACATGCTTAACAAAGGTCAGCAGTGTCCAGTTTCTGCCGCCAGGTATTGACCATTTGAAGATGTGCATATGCCTGTTAAATACACTGCAGAAGGAGCAGGGACCTGAGCTGAAAGGTCCTCTACACATCCGGAAGTATTGGTGACATCTTGCATTGTCAAGCATCAAACCATAGAAGGGTCCCTGGGTCCTGTGTCCTCTGTTTGTCAACGCAGAGAGTGCTGGAGAAGCTCAGCAAGTCTGGTAGCATCTGTGGGGAGAGAAGCAGAGCTAATATTTTGAATTCAATATGCCTGTTCTTCAGAACAAACTGTTGTTTTCTCCACTTGAGATAGAGATTGTCTCCCACTTCAGTTTCTGGTAGACAAAGAAAGCTTGTAAAATCCTGACAGTAATTTCCTTGAAGATATCCAGGAGATACCCTCTAAAAGAGGGTTACAGATAAAGCAATCCCACTTGCACTGCAAACGTAACCCCTGGTTCCTGCAGCTCAAATGGGAACACAAAGTGACATCTTCTTTCAGTACACAATATAAGCAAATCAATTCCTCATCCATTAGTGGATAGTCTGCTGGGAAGCTGACTTTGTTCTGATGATAGCCTTGCACCTGGTCTTCATTCTTCCACATTTACTAAATGTTAAAGTCTTTGTTTTCCTGCTAATCAAGATGAAACAAGGAAGGAACTTATAAAATGCTTCGGGTGACTGTCAGTGCAGAGTTTGCACATTCTCCCCAGTGTCTGCGTGGGTTTCCTCCGGGTGCTCTGGTTTCCTCCCACAGTCCAAAGGTGTGCAAGTTAAGGTGGGTTGGCCATGGGAAATGCAGGGTTACAAGGATAGGGTAGGGGGCTGGGATGGGCCTGGGTGGGATGCTTTTTGGAGAGTCAGTGTGGACTCGGGCCGATTGGCTTGCTTCCACGCCATAGGTATTCTGTGATTCTATGATCTGTGGAAGTAAACAGAGGCTTTTAAAATTTAGATGCTAAGGTGTTTGCTTAAAATTCTATATTGCTGAAACAAATGAAGCGATGTTTGAATTTGCAAGAGCAAAAAGAGCTCATAAAACGTATCATCCAGAAAAGAAAATGTCAACACTTCGGTTGTTTGATCAAAGCTGAGAAGCCATGGAGATGGTTTTTGAGGGTAAAATGCAAGGCAGCTGAAAGAGAGTTAGACCTTAGCATTTTTGGATGATGATATCACAGGACAGTTCCAGATGAGCTACAATGGAGTGTGAGGATGGGGTAACCCAGGCAGGTGTGGCACCACGACAGCAGATTTCCTGACAGGAACAGAGCAGGATGCTGCTGTAAGTGAAAAGTGCAATATTACAGTCCATCTACTCTCCTTGGACCATGTCCTCTCAGGTCCATGTACTATTGGTATACATTGCCTCTGTTCTGTCCCCATTGCTGGTTCTCAGCTGCCTCGCACCTCAGACAAGTTCACACTGTTTGGTTTTTGCTGCTGCTCAGCGTTAGGGATGTGATTTTCAATCTAGTTGGCCGCACCCCCCCCCCCCCCCCACCCCCCGCAACTTCTTGGATTGAGTGTTCCCCTCTTCCTTTCACAGAAAAGAGAGAGAAGGCTTCTATTTCTTTAACCACAGCTGCATTGTTTGCTGTATCATGTCCCCTTATTTGCTGTCCAAGATCTCTATGCTGTTCTAATTCCTGCCTCATGAGCGTCTTTGATTCTTTTTGTTAATAGCTCCATCTCTGGCAGCCATGTCTTCCAGTAACTGGGCCTTACGTTCTAGAATTCCCAAACGTCTCTGATCCTTTACCACCCTTTCTTCATCGAAGATGGTTGTTAAAATCAACCTCATTGACCAAGCATTTGGTCGTCTACCATAGTGACTCAATGTCACATTCAGTTTTACAATGACCCTGTAGGACACCTTTCCAATGTTAAAGGTGCTATGTCAACAAAGGCGGTTGTTTATAGCAGTCAAACACCGACTGGTTGATTAAGGCTCTCGTATCAGAAAGAAATACTTATTCATGTGAATAGCAAGCTGGTGAAATGACAGAAAATGTTTTAAGTGTGGAGTATTAACTCTCCGAACTGGTTTGTGGAAAGCTCTTGTGATATTTTTTCAATAAAGGCAGCTGGACAGAAAAAAAACATTACAGGTTGATGCCCAAATATGATACTTGGAGTACAGTTTGGCTTTAAGGCATTTTAAATGGGAATGCATGGAGTGGTGCTTTGTTTCTAGGCTAGTGGGAGTTTCAGCAGCTTCTAACAGCAAGAGGAAATAGTTACAGAGGATGGAAGCTATTATACTTCAAAATGTGGGAAGAAGCAAGATTTTGCAGAGTTCACCAGCAGTGCAAAATGTTCTCTAAGTGAAGTCAACTCCAAACATATAAAGTAGTTTAATTATGTGGCTGGCTTATTAGATCCTGTCATGCAAGTTTCAAAGGCCTGTTTGGGGAAGTCCGTATAATTTACAAGATGTTACAGAATCCCACTGATTTTCCGAGGCATGCTGTTTTAAATGGCAGGGATGGAGTTCTAAAGCTGTGGAGCTTTTTAGACACAAAGGACTGAGGTGATAGCATAGTGGTATTATCGTTAGACTGTTCATCCAGAGAGAAAGATAAAAAACTGCAGATGCTAGAAATCTGAAACAATAACAGAAATTGCTGGAAAAACTCAGCAGGTCTAGCAGCATCTGTGGAGACTGAAACAGGTTTCAGGTCCGATGACCTTTCTTCATTTGCTAATCAACAGACCCAGATAATGTCCTAAGGAAAGATAACAAAGTGTGAAGCTGGATGAACACAGCAGACCAAGCTGCATCTCAGGAGCACAAAAGCTGATGTTTCAGGCCTAGACCCTTCACCAGAGAGGGGGATGGGGAGAGGGTTCTGAAATAAATAGGGAGAGAGGGGAGGCGGACCAAAGATGGATAGAGGAGAAGATAGGTGGAGAGGAGTGTATAGGTGGGGAGGGGATAGGTCAATCCAGGAAGGACAGACATGTCAAGGAGGCGGGATGAGGTTAGTAAGTAGGAAATAGAGGTGTGGCTTGAGGTGGGAGGAGGGGATAGGTGAGAGGAAGAACAGGTTAGGGAGGCGGGGACAGGCTGGGCTGGTTTTGGGATGCAGTGGGGAGAGGGGACGAGCTGGGCTGGTTGTGTGATGCAGTGGGGGGAGGGGACGAACTGGGCTGGTTTTGGGATGCGGTGGGGGAAGGGGAGATTTTGAAGCTGGTGAAGTCCACATTGATACCATTGGGCTGCAGGGTTCCCAAGCGGAATATGAGTTGCTGTTCCTGCAACCTTTGGGTGGCATCATTGTGGCACTGCAGAAGGCCCATGATGGACATGTCATCTAAGGAATGGGAGGGGGAGTTAAAATAGTTCATGACTGGGAGGTGCAGTTGTTTATTGCGAACTGAGCGGAGGTGTTCTGTAAATCGGTCCCCACGCCTCTGCTTGGTTTCCCCAATGTAGAGGAAGCCACACCAGGTACAGTGAATACAGTATACCACGTTGGCAGATGTGCAGGTGAATCTCTGCTTAATATGGAAAGTCATCTTGGGGCCTGGGATGGGCGTGAGGGAGGAGGTGTGGGGCAAGTGGTTCGCATTTGAATGGACGTAGACTCTTAATTCCAGATTTTTATTGAATTCAAATAGTAAGCATGAATTGAGTGTTGGGGAAAAACCCATCTGGTTCACTAACGTCCTTTAGGGAAGGAAACTGCCATCCTTACCTGGTCTGGCCTACATATGACTCCAGACCCACAGTATTGTGGCTGGCTCTTAACTGCCCTCTGGGCAATTAAGATGGGCCAGTAATGCAAACATCCTGTGAACGAATAAAACAGAAGAACAAATCTTGCAATAAAGCAGTTGACATTCAGAAAGGCTTGCTCAGGAAATAGCAGCGGCAATGTGAGAGATATGTAATGTATATATTTGCTGAATGATGTCAGAAATTATCTTTGTAGTCATTGCACAAAATAACATCACCCTCAGATAGAACTGAATGTGAATCAACTCAATAGAATAAGTGACTACCGTTTTCTCAGGTCAGTGGTTTGACCAGTCAGAGTCAACCTATTTTAATCCTGGCCGTTAATTGTCAATCAGCATACATTCTAAATGACAGTGTTTATACTAATCCACAAATCAACCTGCAGTACTGTCCTTTCATGCTGTAGAAATATTGTATTTCCCTTAATTTGCTATTCTTGTGAATTGTCCTGATTGGTGCATGATGATTAGCTCCAACACAATTTTTTTTTCATCAGAACTCAAACTCTGAGATTTATAGTTAGTTACAAGTTTTGCACCTCCTTTAATATTTATTGCTGAGTACAAAATGGTTGGACCTTGCCTGATTTCGTGACCTTTTATATGATTTCAGTTGTCTGTTTCTCTGCAAAGCATATTTTGCAGGAGCAGAACTTATGGAGAGTGTCTTAGATAATAAGGTGTAGAGCTGGATGAACACAGCAGGCCACGCAGCATCAGAGGAGCAGGAAAGCTGATGTTTCGGGTCTAGACCCTTCATCAGAAAATGGAGAGAATCTTGCTGTGTTTCAATGTTTGGATTGGTATGAGCAGGAAAAGCAGACGATTGGTACGAGGTAATGATGCAGAATTGATGAGCCAAACCAGGCACAGTGGGCCAAATGGCCTCCTTCAGCACTGCAACATTTCAGTCGTTCTGTGAACATTTATCACTCATTATATACACACAGACACACACACACGTGTACACATGCATGCACACACACACGCACACACAGTCACACATACACAATCTCATTCACACATGCGCACTCACTGACACACATACAGACACACACTTTCTCCCCCCCTCTCTCACACACACACTCTCACACAGATACATGCACACATGCATATTCACACAGACTGACACACACACAAACACAGACTGACACACACAAGCTCACACTCACTCACAGACTCAACACACACTGACACGCACACACTCTCTGTCACACATGCACACACACACACATGCAGACACACACTCACACGTACTGTCACACTCACGCTCATACACACACTGACTCACACACTGACACACTCTCGCACTCACATACACACACTCTGTCTCACACACACTCTCACACACACACACAAAGACACACACACTCAACAAACACACTGTCACACTCACACACACACCCATGCTCATACACACACACTCTCACACATGCATATGTACACATACACACACACACACACACACACACACACACACACATACTGAGCCTCGCTCACACAAACACACACACTCACAAACACACTCAAGTACACAAACAAACAGACACACACACACACACATATACAGAGCCTCGCTCTCACACAAACACACACACTCACAAACAGACACACACAAACAGACAGACACACACACACACACAAACAGACAGACAGACACACACACACACACACACACACACGTCACTGGCGGCAGGAAATTGGACTGCATCACCTTTCGTTCTGACAGCCCAGGGTGAGTATCAAAATCCCTCTAGTTCTGTCTAACCATTGCCAGGTAAACTAAGACTCTATGGGCAGCTTTTTTTTTCACGGACCACGGAGCGATCTCCCTTACAGATTCCCTTCTGACACATGGGCTTTAAGCAGAAATCTCAGTGAAACCTTTGCACAGGGAAATGCTGCACTTTTATGTCTGTATTTCAGTAGCCTTTGTTCTTCCCTCATTTTTTTGTACCCTTGGCTGTTAATGACTGTCCTTTTTAAAAAGATCTTTTTTTCCCTGCCCCTTGGCAAGTCTGGAAATTGGATTTCTGTGGAGTTAATTTGTAATGGGAACACTGCAGAGCAGGCACACCAGTGGCTGGCTAATGGATTCTGAAAGGTCATACAGAAAATTGCCACTAACCACAAGTTGTATATAGAGTAGACATTCCTTATGATCTTAATGCTCCCCATGTAACTGGCTGCCCTTTGTTCCTACTCTGATGCATGAGATCTTCCTTCATTTAAAACATGTTGAGTTTCCTTTTAACATGGGAACACCACCATCTGTAAATTCCTCACCCAAGTTCCAGTCTCCACACTGTTAGAAAGATATGCCTGCAGTGGAAGGAGTGCAGAGGAGATTGACCAGGATGTTGCCTGAGGTGGAGCATTCCAGCGATGAAGAGAGACTGGATAAGCTTGGAATCTGAACTGGAAACAACAAAATGCTAGGGATGACAGCGGGTCAGGCAGCATCCATGGAGAGAGAGCAAGCTAATGTTTTGTGTCTAAAAGATTCTTTATCAGACGGGCCGTTTTCTTTGGAGCGGAGAAGGTTCAGTGCAGTTCTGGCAGAGGTGTATAAGCTTATGAGGGGCATGGACAGGGTGCATAGAAAGCAGCTGTTACCCTTATTAGAAGGATCAATAACAAGGCAGCTTAATTTTAAGGTGACAGGCAGCAGGTTCAGAGGGTATTTGAGGAAATGCACTGCCTGAGAGGGTAATCAAGGCAGGAAACCTCACAACCTTTAAAAATGCTTGCATGAGCCTAACATTCAAGGCTATGGGTCTAGTTGAATAAAGTGGATTGTGTTTTTTTCGGTGATAGATGGGCTGAAGGGCCTCTTTATTGTATGGATCTAGGATTCAATGAGCTGCTCACCATCCTAACTTGGAAACAGGACACTATTCTTTCATTGTTTTGAGGTAAAATCCTAGATCTTCTTCACAAATACATTCCAAGCATTGGAGCAGCTCATAAAGGCAGCTCACCATCACCTTCTCCAGGGCAACTAGAGACAGACAATAAATGCCAACCCTGCCCAGATCCCCTGAACAAATTTTAAAAATGAAGCTGTGAAGAGCTAACGTTGCCCAAGTGAGATATTTCCCTCAGTGAAATGGAGAGGAATGTGTGTGTGTGTGTAAATTGTATTGCTGTGTCTGTCACAGTAACGATATGAAGACATACGTTCCTGAGGCTTCATTTTCACTGCACGGAAATGATTTCACTTTATTAAAATTTTGAGAAAGCATCTGGGGCTAATTCTTGAATATCACTGGGTAAAAGACAATTTCATTACATCTCCTGCAGTTACCCTCAGCTCTCCTGAAGCCTCATCAAATGAGCTGTGGACTTGGTGCTAGACATCTCTCTGGCAGCCAGGACTGTACAGCAGTAAATGATAGAACTCTTTGTATTGAAGAAACAGGGAATATTCAGGATACCGCTAATCATTATGCAGCAAGTAATTAAACACTCGAGGTTGGTATAAAACAGATGAATGCAGAAGTGCTCGAAAACCAGACAGGCATTTCTTTGTTCACAAGGGAGAGGGGAATATGGGTTTGAGCCATGCAGCAAGGAAATAAACACATGAACTTAGTAGCAAAGTGAACAAACCAGGTGGCATTTTGGCTTTTCTTTGTAACCAACTTGTTATATTCTACTGCATTGTGAATGTGGCAGTACAGTGACTAGAACTGATGGGGCTTGAAACATAGTTGCAGGTGAGCTCATCAGAAAACAGATGTAAATCAAAGTGCTGTGTAAATGCAGGTTCTTGTTGTTGATCAGCAGATTCACATTTCTTGTGCTGGTTTGCTCTGTTTGTCCGTGTGGCTTCCACTGTAACCCTGTTTAATCTCTCCCACATGTCAGTCTGGTTTAGCCAAGACTTTGCAGGAGTTAGCAGTTGTTGGTTAACATATTAAGCTCTGCACATCCCACTGTCATACCAGCTCAGTGTTCTTCATGTGTGAGTTTTGGTGTCTGTGTGTTGGGGTGGAGGTTGGTGGAGTGGGAATCGACGTCAGATGAAAAAAAAATCTTAGTCTGGATTTGTTTTCATGAGCAGATGTGTTGAGAATTCCCAGGCTGAGGGCTATAAATTGTCTTTTTTTAAATTGAGGGCCAGGATAACTGGAATTTGGAGAATGTTCCCAGATAAAACCTTGTAAATTGACACAACACTGTGTCCTTCCCAGTATTGGATCAGTGAATTCTAATTTGGTCATTGTAAATCTGTGGAGGACCAAGATTCCTTCGCAGATTACAAGAATTAAAGATACAATTTTGTTCACATTAGATTGGAAAAATAAAAGAAGTATGCCTAATTCATTTATTCTCTTTCCTTTCAAAGATGCTGACGAGCGCTAGAATTGGGGTTAAGCTGAGGTTACCATGAAGGACTCTGCTTCTCAACCTCTCCCCTTGCATGAGGCATGGTGACCCTCAGATTAAACCACCACCAGTCACCTCACCCTAATGAGAGAGCATGCCCATGGTCTGGTAGGACTATGGGGACTATACCTTCAGAAGTTCACTTGTAATATCTTAGCAGATTAGCTAGCTGTCAATGTCAGCCTAAACCACACAACATTGCCCTCAGAGGTGGGCGTGGCATCACAACCAAGTCTCAGCTCATTGGCTGGAACCCTGGCCAATCAGAAGTGCTGGGATCAATGGTGGAACCTTGGCTGTAATCATCTACCATAGTGTTGTCCAATAGGATTATGATGCACATCAACAGCATGTAAATTGGGTCACATGATACCAAACGTGAGCAGATGGTTGGGTGGGGGTGGGTTGATGGTGAAGCATGTGGTGATCTCCTGGGGACGAGCAGGGACTGAGCAACAGGATAAAAGCTGAGGCTTACTGCACTGAGTTGTGCTAGTGATTCTGCCAAAGAAATCTTCAATGATCTTTATTCATCGGATTGGGTGTTGAGTACGGGAGTTGGCAGGTCATGTTACAGTTGTGTAGGACTTTGGTTTGACCACATTTGGAATACTGTGTACAGTCCCCAAAGGATGGTACCCATTACCAAAAGGATGTGGATGCTTTGGAGAGGGTGCAGAGGAGGTTCACCAGGATGTTGCCTGGTATGGAGGGTGCTAACTATGAAGAAAGGTTGAGTAGATGAGGATTGTTTTCATTAGAAAGATGGAGATTGAGGGGAGACCTGATTGAGGTCAACAGAATCATGAGGAGTATAGAGAGGATGGCTAGGAAGAAACTTTTTTTTTTCTCCAGAGTGGGGACTCAGTTACTAGGGGTCATGACTTCAAGGTGAGAGGAGGAAAAGTTTTTTTCATGTAGAGGGTGGTGGGTGTTGGAATGCATTGCCAGTGGAGGTGGTAGAGGTGGGTATGATAGTGTCATTTAAGATGTATCTAGACAGATGTGTGAATGGTCAGAAAGCAGAGGGATACAGATCCTTGGAAAATAGATGACAGGTTTAGACAGAGGATCTGGATCGGTGCAGGCTTGGAGGGCCGAAGGGCCTGTTCCTGTGCTGTAATTTACTTTTTAACAGCGACATGCTGCTGCACAGCACCTAGTTTGTGGTGTAACTCTTGGTATGTTACACCATGTTTTCATTTCCTCTGTCAGGTGTTGCTTTACCACAAACCTGACTGGTCCTGGTCCACTGTTCTTTCAATGCCGACGATTGTTTCTTCCTGAGGAATTTCCATTCCGTTTTGCCTGTGGCCCTGGTTTGAGTCAGACAGGTTGTGGAACAGCACTTGAACAAAATAGCAAAAATAGGTGACAACAGTTTACAGTTATGTAATGCCTCTTGACATGACAAAACATCCAAAGGTGCTTGCCAGGAACATGCTTAAACCCAGTACGAGCCATGTTAGATGAGATCAGATGACAAAGTGCTTGGTCAAAGAAATAGGTTTTACAAAGTATTAAAGACAGAAAGTGAGGTGGAGAGGTGTAGGGAGAGATTGCTGAAGATTGGGGCCAAAGTGAAGGAACAGCCAACAATGGAAAGTGATTTCCCCATTAACAAATTATTGTTCATGATGCAATTATTTAATTATTGTATTACTTTGTAAATTTTTGTAAAAATGTGACAAGAAAATAATAGTTAAAGTATATCTGATACAGAAACGACCTTTGTATTAAGAATTGATATTTATGAAGTTTTAAATCGTTGTTCAGATTGAGTGTTGAATTGTAGGAAAGCTTTCCATAACACAGGTGAACAGATCAGACAGCCTGTTGCCTGCACTTCATCATGGCTCGTACTTTCACAGCAATCTCAAGTGACCCTGTGCAGAAGCTTCCAAAAGGGGGTGACTGCCTGGGCTCCACATTACACTGGGATTTTACTTCAATGCATTGGTCAGGAAAACCTTGACTTATTTGACTGGGATTTTGGCCAGTTTCCCACTGATGCTGTGTCACAGAACACAGTGTTAGAATGAGCGACCCCAGTGTTGGAAAGGCAGAAGCTGGTAAAGAGGCAGTCACTCCCTTTTTGCTGTTTTCTCTTTGATACACCTGTATAATATCCTTCAGTGTTATCCTTCAGTGTCAATTGTGTAATGGTTATGCTGCTGAGTTTACAATAGAAAAGGAAAACAGACTAGAGATCATTAGTTTAATTTAGTTTTGGTTTTGACTTCAGTTCTGAAAAGAAATATCCCTCCTGGCAGAGGAGTTTCAGTTTGTGAAGCCTTTAAACGTGAGATCTTGAATCTGGTTTTCCAAACTAAATGCAGGTTTAGACCATGAACCAAGAAACACAACGAGGAAGAATTTGTTAGAAATGTCTCAGTAAATCCCAGAAGGAAAACAGAAAAGTCAGTTAAATAGGAAACTATAGACTTGACATAGGAGTGATATTTCTATGGGTTTGAGTACCTGCAATGGATATTCCTGAGACAGGTTGAAACTTTGCTCTGAGGAAGCGTCGCCAGACCCGAAATATTAAGTGTTTTTCCTTTCACAGATGCTGCCAGACCTGCTGAGCTTCTCTGGCAGAGATAGTAGGAACTGCGGATGCTGGAGAATCTGAGATAACAAGCTGCAGAGCTGGATGAACACAGCAGGCCAAGCAGCATCAGAGGAGCAGGAAAGCTGACGTTTCGGGCCTGGACCCTTCTTCAGGAAAAACCTGGAATGTCAGCTTTCCTGCTCCTCAGATGCTGCTTGGCCTGCTGTGATCATCCAGCTCTATGCCTTAATAAAAACCAAAAGAACTGCGGATGCTGTAAATCAGGAACTAAAACAAAGTTGCTGGAAAAGCTCAGCAGGTCTGGCAGCAACTGTGGAGGAGAAAACAGTTAACATTTCGGGTCTGGTGACCCTTCCTCAGAACACCTCAGCTCTACACCTTGTTATCTGAGCTTTTCCAGCAACTTTGTTTTTGTTCTTGATTTACAGCATCCGCAGTTCTTTTGGTTTTTATTTAAGGAGGCAAGGAAATGCGTTAGGCAAATGGATGAGAAAATGTTTGGGGATCCACTAAACCTTAGAAGGTACAATTATCACACACAGCCTTACAGTTCTCCTGTGGAGCGGTGCTCACCGTTCAGTCTCTCAAGCAATGGTTGATGTTAGGATGGGCTTTGGATGGAGAACCATGTTCCTTCACTCCATAAAGGTCGGATCTGTAACTTCTCTGAGAATGAGTTTTGTACAAAAACTCTGCTTGGATCTACATTCAATTTGTAGAAAACCTGTGAATCTGTCATAAGGCGTATCTGGATTCCACCTAATGATCTTTGAGACAGAATGTTCTATTTGAAGCCTTTTCTCCAAATTTGCAAAGTCCAGCTCCCCTGATATCAAGTTCTCATCTCTGAAAATTGTTTAGTGTCAGAAATATGTCGTGGCATCCCATATATTAAATCCTGCTTGCTTGGGGTCATGTGAAAGGAAACTGGAGCTGCGTAATTCATTGGGCATATCATCAACATTCTACAGTGGTGAGTGTGTTAGTACACTTTGTTTGTTCAGTTACAAGCAGACAAAACGTTCAAGAGAAGGACTGGGGCAAATGGCTTATGAAGCCTGCCTGCTCCTCTGATGCTACTTGGCCTGCTGTGTTCATCCAGCTCTACACCTTGTTATCTTAAATGGCTTATGAATCCTCTTCAGTTTGCTGAGATTTTTACCAGCCACCCCTCCCCAGACTTCCTCTCTGGTGTTTGTACACACAGACAAAGAGACATGGATTAAATACCCACTTATCATCTTTGTAATGCTGCATTGATCATGTTCAGTATGTTGTTCAAGTCTCTTTCGAGTATTTGCAGCAAATCTGCTCTCGCTGTGTGTACCAGTGACTTGTCCCTGAGGCCAGAAACTCTTTAAATGTCTCATAGGAACAGGAGTAGGCCATTCAACCCCTCAATCCTGTCCCACCATTCAATGAGATCATGTCTGATCAGTGGTCTAACTCCATATACCTGCCTTTGGCCCGTACCCCTTAACACCGTTACTTAATAAGAAACATCTCTCAGATTTCAACTAGATAGAGTTGCCGGTGTAAGACTGGGTTGGACAACATCAGAAGTCACATGCCACCAGGTTAGAGTCCAACTGGTTTCTTTGAATTGGCAAACTTTCGGATCTCAGCCCCTTTGTCAGGCGACGGGGGAGCAGCACTCCGAAAACTTGTGATTTCCAATAAACCTGAGAGATTTAAAATTAACAACTGATCCAGCATAAGCTACTATTTGTGGCAGAGAGTTCCAAAGCTCTCCCACCCTTTGTGTGTATAACTACTTCCTAACATCTGCCCTGAATGGTCTGGCCCTAATTCTCAAACAGTGTCCCCTGGTTCTAGAATCTCCAACCAGTGGAAATAGTTTATCTTCATACACCCTGTCTTTTCCTGATAATATCTTGAAGACTTTAATCAGACCACTCCTCAACCTTAAATGCTAGAGGTCCTCGGGTGGAGGTAGCTATTACGTGGGGCATAGTTTTAAAGCAAGTGGAGGTAGATAAGGGGGAGACGTCAGAGGTACGTTCTTTACTCGGAGCGTGGTAGGGGTGCGAGTGCGTTGTTGGAGAGGGTAGTGGAATCGGCCTCATTAGGGGCATTTAAGCAGCTATTAGGCATATGGATGGTAGTATAAGGTAGGGGTGGAAATTAGATAGACCTTGGGATTAGGGTAAAAGTTTGGCACAACATTGTGGGCCAAAGGGCCTGTACTCTTCTATGTTCTAAAACAGGCCTAATTTGTATAATCTCTCCTCATAACCTAACCCCCGTGGGCTGGGTATCATTCTTGTAAACCTACGTCATTCTCTCACCAAGGCCAATCTGTCCTTCCTAAGGTGTAGTTCTCAGATCTGCTCACAGTCTCCAGCTTTCAATCAGGAGGGATCATATTGAAATTTGCAGAATGCTGACAGGCTTGGATAGCGTGGACATAAAGACGATGTTTCCACTAGTAGGAGAGACAGGGGCCTGAGGGGACAGCCTCAGAGTGAAGGGATGGACTGAGATGAGGAGGAATTTCTTCAGCTAGAGGGTGGTGACTGTGGAACTCATTGCCACAGAGGGCTATGGAGACCAAGTAATTGGGTGCCTTTGAGAGAGAGAGAGAGAGAGAGAGAGAGAGAGAGAGAGAGGGGTTCTTGATTGGTAACAGGATTAGGGTTAACAGGGAGAAGGCAGGAGAATGGGGTTGAGAAACAAATCAGCCTTGATCGAATGACAGAGCATACTTGATGGGCAGAATGGCCTTATCTGCTCCTACATCTCATGGCCTTGTGGTCTAGGTGGGATCTAACCAGGGTTTTGTATAGCAGCATAACTTATTTGTCTTTATATTCCAACCTCGCAATAAATTCCTACCATCTGATCCCCAGCATGGGTAATGGGGAAAATGGTGCTGGTGTAAACGGAGGAACAGTGCTCCAAAAGCTCGTGACTTCAAATAAACTTATTGGACTATAACCTGGTGTTAAACTATAACTATAAAGCTCCCTGTAATTTTTCTGAGCCTAACTCCCAGGCACAAGCACAGGAGAACAGCAGAGACTGCACCTCTGACAGTGCAGCACTCCCGCAGTGGAGTAACGGGATGTCACTTTGGACTTCTTTTGTGCAGCGATCTGGTCCCTGGTGCGGATGTTTCTCTCTCCACAGACACTGCTGGACCCATTGAGTTTCCCCAGCATTCCCTAATGTTTTGTTCCAAATTCCCAGCATCTGCAGTATCTTGCTTTTGTTTGAGAGTTTTGGGATGCAGGATTGCAGGACTTTCCAAGTCCCCCTCATGTGTCTCTCTCCCAAGTCTAGTTTCAAATCAATGAATAATATGCAGCAGCTTTGTGATGACAAGGGATTCCAGGCACATTCAGCTCCTGCCCATTGATATTTTTTTTCTCCTTGAATAGGAGATAATCAGTAGAAATTCATGCATTGTAAACTTATTGGTACTTGTCTGAATGTGAGACAGGCTGCAATGAAACCTGAGAAGCTGAGTTCAATTCTGTCGTGTTTTAACTAGGCTGTGGTGGAAAGGCTGGTGCCGGGAAAAAGGAAGTAATCTTGTGTAAAGAATAGGTGACCCCTGGTCGCAACACTGAATGGTGAGATGGAGCAGGAAGTGTTTGAAACTCATTGGATGCGAACCTCTGCAGTCAGCTGTGGGCCAGAAACACAGATATCTTTTTCTTTTGTAAGTTGTCTCTCAGAAAACTGTCCACTACAAAGAAATAATTGCACAGTAGCTTAAAGAAAATTAACTTTGCGTGTTCGTACTGAACAGCACAGGAACGGGCCCATTGGCTCATTCTTCATGGGTTTCCCTTAGAAAGCCCCAGCCTGGTTTTTGAGTCCCAGTTTGCACGAATTGAGCTGGTCACTGTGATTGGATGTTCACCAGCTTTCTGTGTTTGTGAATTTCTGTTCGATGTGTTTCACGGGCAGTTCTGTATAACGCACATTAAAGCCTGAAGTTATTTTGCCATTACCTGAAAGTATAGAGGAGGACTTGGTGGTAGTGTCCCTGTTTCTGAGTCAGAAGCTCCATGTTCATGTGTCCCCCGACGAGTTAAGTTTGAGCGATAACATACTGGAATCCTGCTGGTGTGCCTCTGACAGAAATCAAGAGTGCGAGAGTTTCCTGGGCTCAGTACACAATTTGCCAGTCTTCATATAAAGTGACGTTCCTCAAAAAGTTCAGTTTCTGACAAATTGTCCCAGGAAAATTTATTCATGAAGGATTTACTTAGACTTCAGCATCTGAGTCTTATTAATCTGCTGCCTCAACAGAGCAAGCTTCCCAATCGCCTGTGTGTCAGGGAAGAAGAAAATGAACCAACTTAATTTCCTATCTGAGAGCTGCAGACTTTTTCAGCTGCTGTTAAAGTGTTGGAGGAAATGGGCTCTTTGATGTATGAATGAATGTGATGGGCTGAGTAGCCTCATCCTGCAGCCTCGACTGTCATGTGATTCTGAATCAAGTTAACATTCAGTGTTATGGAGTCATACAGCGGGGAAACAGACCCTTCGGCCCAACCAGTCCATGCTGACCGATAGCAGCGAATTCAACAGGAAAGTGCTCACTTGTTGATTGAGTTTCTGTTTTGTGATTGGATGTGTGTGATCACTGCCGTGGACTGGCAGGACAGGTGTTAGTTATTTTTTAGCAGAGGATTTAAATACATTTAACTGTGACTGAACAAAGATACATTCACAGGAGATTAGGTATGCAGGTGAAAGAACAGACTGATTAGATGAAGCAGTGTGGAGATGTGGGTGTCACTGACTGAACCAGCATTTATTGCCCTCTGGGGTATTAGATTAATCTACTTTGCTGTGGGTCTGGAGTCACGAGTATACCAGGCCAGGTAAGGATGGCAGTTTCCTTCCCTAAAGGGCATTAATGAACCAGTTGGGTTTTTTCTAATATCAACATTGGATTCATGTCATTCGCAGACTCTTAAATCTGGAATTTTATTGTACTCCAATTCCACCATCTGCTGTGGCAGGATTCAAACCCAGGCCCCTAGAACATTAGAGACAACAAGGGAAAGAGCTGGATGAACACAGCAGACCAAGCAGCATCAGAGGAGCAGGAAGGCTGACGTTTCGGGTCTGGACCCTTCTTCAGAAAATTACAAAATTCAGAACAATCCCTAGAACGTTACCTTGGTCTCTGGATTTAAAGTCCAGCAGTAATACCACTCAGCCTTCCCCTCTCTCTGCTCTCCCCCTCCTCCCCCCACCAACTTGTGCTGTTAAATGCATTTGATTCAAAATAAAACAAAAAAAAACTGCAGATGCTGGAAATCTGAAACAAAAAATGTTGGAGAAACTCAGCAGGTCTGGCAGCATCTGTGGAGAGAGAACGCAGAGTTAATATTTCAAGTCATGAACTCAGTCTGAAGAACGGTGGCAGGACTCGACGCATTAATTTTGTTTCTTTGCCCACAGAAACTGAGTTTCTCCAACATTCTCTGTGTTTGCTTCAAAATAAGTTGCTGATGTGTCCCAAAATTGCAGTCAGTCATGTAGGGGCCATTTGTTCTAGGATTAGTAAACTATTTGTAAATCAGCCTTTAGAAATTCCTTCCAAAATTGCAGTTCGACTTGTGGGATGGGTAAAGACCTCGCAGCGTGAGTGTGCATGTTCGATATGTTGAGATGCCATCAGCAGCCAGGCAGACATCTGCTACACATCTTACACAGACCAAAGAAGTAGTCCCAGGTCAGGTCCCACGGTTTGGACAGAATGGGCTGCCCTTGGGTCAAGCAGATGGATGCGATATTGCTGTGCCCAGTGCCATGCAGAGCGATAGCGAGAAAATCATCGATTTACCAACACTGCAGGAACTACGCACTGCCCAGTCACCCCCAGGGGTGAACGTATGGTTATAACATGTGCCAGTGTTGGCTCCTGTGGCAGGGGCCAAAGACAGCCAGCCCTTGTGGAATATAATGCCTGACTGAGTACTTTTTATCAGAAAAGGCGAGAAAAACTGAGGCTAATTCTTTTTCTTTCGTTCAAAGCGTGTGGGAATTGTTTATTGCTCTCTCCCTAGTTCATCCCTCGAGAAGGCAGTAGTGAGCTCCCTGAGAGACTCCCACAGTGTGGTTCGAGTGGGAGTTGGAGGAGTGGGGAGAACACCAGAAAAGGAGATTTCCATTGCAGCGTTTGTCAAAGTTTGGGCGGGATTTTATTCCCCGGGCCACAGATTGTGAGATCAGGGTGAAATACAAACCCCACGTATGAACTTTTTCTGGTACACAGGGAGGCAGGAGAAGACTCCTGATCTGACCCCCTCAATCAAACATTCCCCGCCCCCTACCAACAACTCAATCTGAACCCCCGCCCCCAGATCAGACCCCCTGCAATCTGACTACCCCCCCCCCCCACAGTCTGAGGGGCAGCAGTGTGGAAGGTGGAGGAAGGAGTTACTGAGGGCGGTTGCAGACATAAATACACCTCATTAACGAAGGGACTCAACGGGATATGCAGTGAACAATCCAAGAGGTGGGTGGGGGAGCAGGCATGTTCCCCCAGTGACACATTGAGGGGAGGTGGGCATTCCTTACCCACAGCCCCATCCTTGGGGGATGGAGCCTCCATCTCTGAAGAGGCTGGGATACACCCCCCCCCCCACCCCCCCAGGCCCAAGGAGGCCAGCAAGCAAACACAGAGTCGGGGAGAGGGCCTCAATTATTGAAAGGAACTGAAAGGAGTGACAGTCCCACTACTGGATGGTGTACCTCCCCCTGTGAGTATATCAGGGGCCATCTCAGAGACTGTCCATCAGTACCCCAACCCTTCCACCTCCCAGCCCCTGGTCCCAGCAGTGTCATACCCGCTGTTTCCCCTCACTGTGAGGAAATAGATCGTGTTGCAGATATTTCAATAAAGGATAGGCAAAGCAATTTACTGAGCGAGCAGCTAGCAAAAAATAGAACTCTCAGGGGTTTTGTGATAGATGCCGCTTTCTGGATTTAGAAAGGCTTTCTATCCTTCTTCCATTGTTATCAGGCAACAGCAACTTTCTCAACAACCAGCTGGTGTCTCCAATGAAAATGTTTTCCAGGAATAACTACGATGAGCAGATGCTTGGTGACCTCAGCGTCGGGATTCCCCTGTGATTGTGCCCACATCCCAGCTCTGAGTTTGCTGACAACCCTTCATTAAAATCGAAGGCAGTTCAGGCAACAACCTTTCCACTTTAGCAGGGTGAAGAAGGGTCCCGACCCGACACATCAACTTTCCTGCTCCTCTGCTGCCTGGCCTGCTGTGTTCATCCAGCTCCACACTGTGTTATCTCTGACTACAGCATCTGTAGTTCTTACTATCTCTGAGTGAAATATTAACAATTCTTGAATAGTGCATAGGGAGGTGATGGCCAAGTGGTATTATTGCTGGACTGTTAATCCACTGACCCTAGTAATGTTCTGGGGACCTCGTATCGCGTCCCACTGTGACAGATGGTGGAATTTGAATCCAATAAAAATCAGGAACATAGAACATAACAGCACAGTACAGGCCCTTCGACCCTCGATGTTGTGCCGACTTGTCATACCGATCTCAAGCCCATCTAACCTATACTATTCCATCTACATCCATATGCTTATCCCATGACGACTTAAATGTACCTAAAGTTGGCGAATCTACTACCGTTGCAGGCAAAGCGTTCCATTCCCTTACTACTCTCTGAGTAAAGAAACTACCTCTGACATCTGTCCTATATCTTTCACCCCTCAATTTAAAGCTATGCCCCCTCGTGCTCACCGTCACCATCCCAGGAAAAAGGCTCTCCCTATCCACCCTATCTAACCCTCGGATTATTTTATATGTCTCAACTAAGTTTCATGATGACCATTGTTGGAAAAACCCATGTGGTTCTCTAATCTCCTTTTAGGGAAGGAATCTGCCTCCCTTACCTAGTCCGGACTACATGTGACTCCAAACCTACAGCAATGTGGTTGACTCTTAAACAGAAATCACTAGTGAAATTTGGCACAATGTTTCTAAAGACTGGACTTGCAACATTAACTCTGCTTTCTCTCCACAGACCTGCTGAGTTTCTCCAGCTGTTTCTATCTTTGTTTCCAATCTCCAGCATCTGCAGTTCTTTGCTTTTTACCTGGAGTCAGTTAGGGATGCTGGCCTACCCAAGGCGTGCATCCTGTGAGTGAATATGTAAGCGATGGACTCAGACGCTGTAATACTTCGCCAGGAGAATGCAATGAGTAATCTATTTGACTAGGAGAGGAGGGTAAATATTAATTTGTATGTTTGCATTGAGGGTAGCAACGGTGGCTTTTAAAACGTGCTGAAAAATCTAAATATTGAATTAAGAAGCTTATTCTTCAGTACCTGGAATATGCCAAGATGCTGGTGATATCACTAAACTAGCAATCCCAAACTTCATAGTATGATTCTGAGGCCATGGATTTGAATCCCACCACAGTAGGTGTTAAAATTTGAATACAGTTTTTTTTAGAGGGCCTTCTGAAGTCAGAAACCAATTCGATAGTGATAGTGATAGATGTCCTTCCCTGAAAGATATTAATAAACCAGATGGGCTTTTATAACAATTGACAGACATGATCGCTGTATGTGACTCAACAGCTGAACAGAGAGTAATAGTAACGTCTCCAAGTTTGCAGCTACCAAGTTGGGTGGGAGGGTGGTAAAGAGGTGACTAGATATAGCATCTGGGGTGAATGGAATCAATGGTTATGGGAGAAAGTACGATTAGGCTATTGAGTTGGATGATGAGCCATGATCATAATGAGTGGTGGAGCAGGCTCGAAGGTCTGAATGGCCTCCTCCTGCATCTACCGTCTATGTTTCTATGTGACAGCAGGCCATTTGGCCGTGTGAGCCTGCTCCCCCATTCAATAAGATTGTGGGTGATTTGATTTTAACCTCGACTTTACATTCCTGAATTTCTCTGATAATCCCTTTGGTCATCAAGAATCAATCTACTGCTGCTTTAAAAATATTTAAAGATTCTGCATCCACTGCCTTTTGAGGAGGGGAATGCCAAAAACTCTGAACCCTCTGAGGGGAAATAATGTTTCTGAGTCTCTAATTTAAATGAGTGCCCCCTGTTTTTAAACTGTAACCCCTGGTTCTTAATTACAGACCCACAGTAATGTGATTGATTTGTAACTGCTAAATGGCCACTTCAGAATTGAATAGAAATACTGCCCCAGTCTTTGGCCTCGGGGAGGTGATGGCCGAGTGGTATTTTTTGCTGGACTGTTAATCCAGAGACCAGGAGATGTCCTGGGGACTTGGGCTCGAATCCCGCCAGAGCAGATGGTGGAATTTGAATTCAATAAATGTGAGGAATTAAACGTCTAATGATGACCATAAATCCATTGCCGATTGTTGGGAAAAACAGTTCACTGATGTCCTTTATTTAAGGAAGGAAACTGCCATCCTTACCTGGTCTGGCCTACATGTGACTCCAGACCCAAGCAATGTGGTTGACTCACAACCTCACCTTCTGAATGAATAAAGTGAAAAACAACTAAACCCCTACATTCCATGATTAAATAATAAAAAGAATATCTTGCAAAACGCCTGAGTAGACAAGCCTCAGTCCTTTAAACCCTGGCTGCTGAGTCCGGAATCATTTCCCTGTCTGCCTGTCTACATTTGGTTAAAGTGCCTTAGGGTTGCATGGAGCCTTCAGGATGGGGTTTGATGTTGATGGATGCACAGGACAGTGTTGCTGTCCAGCAGCCGGAAACTTGGCGATTCCTAGAAGCAACAGAGATGATAAGCCCAAGATTCCTTGTAGGTGCAGGTTCACTGTTCTGTCATCATGTTTTTGCTGTGAAGCAGTTTGGATGAATATTAGTTCAGCCAAGGAGGAGTAACATTTCTGCTCTCATTTGGCATTGTATGGCCTTCGGGCAAATGACTCATCGCATTGGCAAAGGTCTAAACCGTTAGCTGTTTCTCAGGGACAAGGAAGTCCTGGCATTGAGCACACAACAACTCATTTGTTTCCACATTGGTAAAAAAAAGCTTTTGTTTTTCATAGACTCGATCCTGGTTGGCAGAGTTCGGGGATTTCTTCTCACATTTGCAGCACACCTTGTAATTTCACATTTCTCAATTCAAATAATGTCATTTCACATTTAGCAACCTTGCCCCAATTTGCTTTCCTTCTTGCGTTATGCGAAGATTCAACATTTTTTTGCTCATTCTATGGCATTGAACAATTAGGGAGTGCATATACTCTGTGTTTTACGTTTTTACACAGAATGTTTTACATTCTGCTCTATCAGTGAGGTTCTGTCTGCCTAATTAACATGTTGTAATTCCTGGTTTTAGCATGTTACAGGCTACTGTAAGTGTATTGCAGGTGTGTTAGAAACTCCAGTGTTAGTGTGATCATTTTTAAAAATTATTTATTTGATGTGGATATCACTGGCTCTGCCCAGCATTTATTGCCCATCCCTAGTTGCCCTTGAGAAGGTGTTGGTGGGCTGCCTTCTTGAATCAACTGCAGTCCATTACATGTAGCACCATGAGGTCTATCCTGTTGGTGAATTAAAGTCTACAGATAACATGCTTAAGGCCCAGTGACCTGGGACTAGCTTCTTGGGGATGAGTTGCCTCTCAGAGTTTGCAAGCAGCCTGGAACCTTTTTCTCTCTGGCTTTGCAGTTTGAGTCAGAACTCCTTTTAAGGTTCAAGTTCATTATTTTCTAATCTTTAGGAGTATTTAGCAGTATGGATGAATCCAGATCTAGTTGAATCGAGGTTACTGGAGATATTAGTACCTGGGAGGGTGTGCCCAAGTGGCCAGTTTATTGTGCAGGCATCCTTTAAGCACTTCACCCACCCAGTGCACCATCTCAGCTGTATTCGTTGGTTCAGTAATGGGCACGTTCACTGGGTGTTTGTGAGACATGAAGGTGGTGGGCATGGCACCGGCAAGTTGGAAACCCTTGCTGTCAGACATGACCTTGGATGGTTTGGGCGGCCTTTAGAAGAGAAGAAGCAGCGAGCTGACTGTGTACAGGCCTTGGAGAAATGCTAAGGGAGGGGATTGGTGAACGGAGGACCTGCTCAGTTCCCTCTGCAGAGAAGGCAGCTGAGACTGCCCATGGGTGGGGTCAGTACTGAGCAAGAGTTGACTACCATCAGCACAAACCATCTTCTTACGGAGAGCAGACTGCCATGAAGGGGGGTTGGGGGCGGCATTGCTGTGGCATGAATGGTGGTGGGAGTAATGGATCGGTGCCATGGGGCTGGAAGAGCTGCCTTCAAAGTGGAAGGAGAAATACATAGAAACCAGGGGAAGGCTGATACTTTGAAAGTTAATGCGGCAAATAAAAGTTGGTAAAAGTACATGAAGAGATTGTTGGAAAGTGAGAATGGTTGCAGGTGAGAGATGGCTCAGTGTTTGACTGCACAAACTATTCCTCAATTAGTGGACACAGTAATCAGTATCAAACAGTGGAGGAAAATTTGATGACAGTTTAAGTTTAAATCTGTTCCTTTTTCAAATTCCTTTTCCAGCATTACTCATAGCTGATCTATCACAGAGTAAAGGAATTTGTGCAGGAAATGTTTTTGTCATTACAGTTAGCAATTCCAGCTAGGGTTTTCTACACCCTCTTCATTGTTAATGAAGTGAGAGCATTGGAGGACATGTGTAGTTCTGTAAAACCCAAACCTTCCCTCTGATACAGAACACGCTCTGGAAAAAATACGTTACAGACAGACCTCATTTTATTAAAGTGTTTGGTCAGTGGGCACGTATGGAATAATGATGTTGAGTTTCGTGATCCCTGTAGCAAACGGATTTTGTAAATAAATTATGTGTTGTACTTAATGAGCTTTCAGTAGCAATGAACTCATTCTCCAAATCTTTACTTCTAATTTGATGACTGTTTTAATCCTTGCGGCATTTGGGGCTTCATGTCTCCTGAGACATGGTCACAGTATTGCTCCCACAGCAAGCCAGCAAACAGCAATCTGTATTTCTATAGCGCCGGCAATGTCATAAAGTACTTCATCAGAGTGGTCTCAAATAAACCTTGGCACTGAGCCACATCCGCAGATAGCAGGAAGGATGGCCAAAATCTGATGCTTTGCCATGTGTATTAAAGGATGATTGAAATGTAGAGAGATAGCATGGACAGTTGAAGGAATAATTGCCAGTGTTGGAACATTTAGAATTGAACATGTACAAGGTTATGGAATTGGAGGAGAGCAGGGCCATAGGGCAGGAGGACAACTACGTGCCTAACAATGTGATTGGGTCTAGTTGAGTAAACCCCAGCTCTGTAATTACTCTAGGATCTGCTCACATTGCAGTCCAAATTGCAGTGGGCACTTCACTGAGGAGTTTCAGCATATCAACAGAGCCACCAGCGCGGCCAACCGATCCCATTTGGGAAAGGGGTGCACATAACTTTGTAAAGTTCCCAGGCTTCCTGGCTGACTGCTTGTGTGTTTCCCAACACAGACTGTAGTTACACTGCCATTTTGTGAGTTTGCACAGAGCAAAGTCACATCCTGGAGGCTGACTCACACCACACGGTAAAGGTCAGCAGCTGTGCAGCTTCACCCTTCACCGGCTCCCTGGGGAGGCACTGGGAGATGGGGGTGGTGGTGCCAGTGGTGGGAAAGTGGGATGGGTGAGGGGCCCTTGTCCTGCCCGGATATTGTTCCAGTCACGTCAGTGACAGATTAACACCCTTTCTGCTGCCACCGGTGACGTTCTCCCAGAAATCGGGTGGATAGACTGCCTGGGGAATCCTGAGAGAATGGGAGGGGGTGGGGGATTCACTCTGTGACCCAGGGACAGGCTAAACATGGCAATAGCCGCTCCCCCCAGCCCCATCCCACTGCCACCCGTATGACTGTAAGTGACATTCCTGGCTTCCACAAAGACCAGAGGAGAGATGTCTTTTATGTCCTTGACCTACATTCAGCCCACTGAGTGCACTATCAGGGAGAGTGAAATCTGTTCCTTGTGGAACATCCTCGGATGAAAGATATTCAATGTAATTGTTTTTCTTCACTGAACTAGTTATGCTCCACCTGAAAATTATTGAGTTTAAAATAGGAACGCTGACTTGATAATGCCCCAGATTGATTGGGGTGGAAAGTTTTGCTGTAAACGTTGGAGCTGTGTTTCTAAAGGTTGTGTAACTTTCTACTGAGTGTCACCATTACTTGGCAATGTCATAGCAATCATCATAATCATCTTAAAAGCCTGGCAGCCATGTTTGGCCCATCTTCTCCCTGCTGGTTAATGAGAGGCAACTCAGATATAGCCCACCTTCTAGCAATAGACATCAATTCGCAAAGATTACTGTCACTTTGTTGTATGTGTTTAGATTGTAGCCATCTGGTCCTTTATGAGAGAATTGACTGACCTTGTTCAAGTTTCCAAAGTATTATTTGGTTTTAGCTCCTTCCTAGCCATTCCTACACACTTCATAATCCAAAGAACGGAGACTAAAGGGAATCCAAATTGTGTGTGTCTGTCTGTGTGTGCACGTGCGTTTGTGTCTGTGTGTGTGTGTGTGTGTGTGTGTGTGTGTATCTCTGCAGTTATGTGTGTATGAGAGCACAAGCTTGTCATCACCAGTTTACTGCACAGAGAACACATTGCGATAGCAAGTTGCTGCTAACCTGATTTTGTCATCACAGCAAATAAAGTCAAATAGTACAAAGAGCTTTTGTTATCAGCTGTGGAGCGTGGTTCCTACTTCACTGTAAGATAAGTTGAGCCTTTGCATTGTTTGCTGGGCAGCGTATTTGCAAACTAGTTAGAAAGCGTAGGAAGGCTCACATCGGACAAGCCCCAGGATGACTGCATGATACATCAGTTACATGTCAGCACTCAGTTTATAAAACTGGGCAGATCACCGGAAGCTGCAAACATCTGGTAGCTGTATAATTGGGAAAGTTATACTCTGCCAAGAAAATTGTTCTCAGGAGCACCATCTCCAACATGAAACTATCTCTCATTTATTTACAAGTTCCTGATGTTCTGATGTAAATCTGAATTCAATATTACATTCTGGTCGCAAGAAATAACTGAGAGCATTTCTGATTCTCCTGCCTCTCCAAAGACACATTAAAATGAAAGCAGTGCCCCTGTAAATGAGAGGCTGTTCACCCAGAACACCACAAAGCTTTACCCGAATAAGGGAAATAGTGTTTCTGATTCCCAGGCCCTGGGATCTGACCGTTGGAATGTTTTCGGTTTAATTACAACCGTGCTTCTTTCATGTGATGCATGTTGTTAATGATTCACTTTCAAAATACAACAACAGTGTGAAAGGCGTAGAGGGAGTGACTGCAATAAAGTTCCAAAACTTCAGAAAAAGCATATTGAACCTTGGTGAGGAGATGCAGTGAACCTAGAATTTTACTAAAAAAAACTGCATATCTCTCCCACTGAGTAGCCTCACTCCTGGAGCCACAGAGAAGTTACTCAGATCCAGATTGTGGATCCTTGCATTCTCCTGGAATCACTGTCTTGTTGAGAACAGTTAACAATAATAAATAACAAATCTTCTCAAAACTCGCTAACAATAATAATGTCCCGAGATGGCCGAGAATGAATTCTGTATAAATTTACCAAGCTGTGATATCAACTGGACATGACTTGACAGCATCGTAACATCTGAATGTAAAAGGAGAGTCATAGTCATTTCTCGCTGTGTTTTCTGGTCAGAAATTGTATTTCGTTCTGAAGGATCACTGAGCTCCAAACTCTGTTTTCATGTCCACAGATGCTGCCAGACCCTGCTGAGTTTCTCCAGCAATTTTTGCCGTTTGTTTCAGATCTCCAGTGTCGACAGTTCTTTGATGTATTTGATTGTATTTAGTTAATTCAGTGCAATGAGTGTTTCCAAAGGTAACATCGCTCAGCTCCCTGCTGCTTATAAAATGTGTGACATAGTTATGCGTGGGTTACATAATGTGCGGTTCATTGTAAACACAACTCTGTGAAAACATAGCGCAATAAACGACAAATAATGCAAATTGTCAGAATTCCATAAATGCCAATTACTTAATTTTCCCACAAATATTTAATGTAACCAGCTGAACATTCTGTACTTTATGGCAACGTGACATGTTTCTTATTTTTAGTCAGAAGTCACGTGACACCAGGTTATAGTCCAATAGGGTTATTTGAAAGCACAAGCTGTCAGAGCACATCCCATTTGTCAGGTACGAGACGTAGGGACAGCATTCCAAAAGCTTGTCTTTTCAAATAAACCTGTTGGACTATAACCTGGTATCGTGTGAATTGTATCAGTGATAATGGGAACTGCAGATGCTGGAGAATCCAAGATAATAAAATGTGAGGCTGGATGAACACAGCAGGCCAAGCAGCATCTCAGGAGCACAAAAGCTGACGTTTCGGGCCTAGACCCTTCATCAGAGAGGGGGATGGGGAGAGGGAACTGGAATAAATAGGGAGAGAGGGGGAGGCGGACCGAAGATGGAGAGAAAAGAAGATAGGTGGAGAGGAGAGTATAGGTGGGGAGGTAGGGAGGGGATAGGTCAGTTCAGGGAAGACGGACAGGTCAAGGAGGTGGGATGAGGTTAGTAGGTAGGAGATGGAGGTGCGGCTTGGGGTGGGAGGAAGTGATGGGTGAGAGGAAGAACAGGTTAGGGAGGCAGAGACAGGTTGCACTGGTTTAGGGATGCAGTGGGTGGAGGGGAAGAGCTGGGCTGGTTTGGGGATGCAGTGGGGGGAGGGGATGAACTGGGCTGTTTTTGGGATGCGGTGGGGGAAGGGGAGATTTTGAAGCTGGTGAAGTCCACATTGATACCATTGGGCTGCAGGGTTCCCAAGCGGAATAAGAGTTGCTGTTCCTGCAACCTTCGGGTGGCATCATTGTGGCACTGACTTTCCATGTTAAGCAGAGGTTCACCTGCACATCTGCCAATGTGGTCTACTGCATCCACTGTACCCGGTGCGGCTACCTCTACATTGGGGAATCCAAGCGGAGGCTTGGGGACCGCTTTGCCGAACACCTCCGCTCGGTTCGCAATAAACAACTGCACCTCCCAGTCGCAAACCATTTCCACTCCCCCTCCCATTCTTCAGATGATATGTCCATCGTGGGCCTCCTGCAGTGCCACTGCAGGTCTTCCCTGGTCCAGGTCTTCCCTGGACTGACCTATCCCCTCCCTACCTCCCCACCTATACTCTCTCCACCTATCTTCTTTACTCTCCATCTTCGGCCCGCCTCCCCCTCTCTCCCTATTTATTCCAGTTCCCTCACCCCATCCCCCTCTCTGATGAAGGGTCTAGGCCCGAAACGTCAGCTTTTGTGCTCCTGAGATGCTGCTGGGCCTGCTGTGTTCGTCCAGCCTCACATTTTATTATTGTTTGAATTGTGACTATTTCCATTCCAGTCCAACACTGGCACCTCCACAACTTATTTTTAGAGGCAATTACATGTGAAGTGGTGATTTTGGACTGTACTGCGGCTTTGTTACTGTTTATGATTGTCCCATTCCTGCCTACTTCCCCTGCACTGTGTTGCCTCAGTTCTACACTCAGCAACACCACCCTCTGTTTGAGGGTGATATCTTTATTTCTGAACAGTTGCCTACTTGTGCTTCAAGTTTTAAATATGAAAGCTCTTGAACCATCCCAACTTGAAAATATTTGGCTGTCCTTTCAGTGTCACTGGGTCAAAATCCTGGGAATTTCCTCCCTAAGGGCATTGTGGGTCAACCTACAACACATGGACTGCAGTGGTTCAAGAAGGCAGCTCACCCCCACCTTCTCATGGGGCAGCTAGGAACAGGCAATAAATGCTGGGCCCAGCCAGTGACTCTGAGATTCCATGAATAAACTTTTAAAAGTCTTCCTATGGTTCACTTGTGTGTTTTGCTCCAAATGAGATGAGTGAATTCCTTGTGACAGGCCAGAGCTCTTGGAAGTATGAACATGGTGTGATGTACTGGGAACTGAAATCAGTTCTGTTCTGTGGAAAACAAAATTCCAAATTTTCCATTTCTAGCCGTTTTTGTCCAAAGTGGAGACAGATGTCTTTGAGGTTCCTACCTGTGCTATTGAAGGTGAATACACAGACATGTGCCTGGGGAGAAGCTGATTCCCACAGAATTGATGAGGCTATTTTCTGAGCAGAGAATACTGTACATTTTCGGACAGATATAGCTCTTCATTTTTGCTTTCTTTCACCCTATGTTCTGTTCCTCGCTCCCTTTCACGGACCCATTCACTTTGAAGGCAAATGTTGGGCAGTTTAATGTCTCCATTAGTCCAGTAGGTGCACCAGGATGACCAGGCATTTGTGTGTGTTGCATTTGTCCTAGGTACTCAATGGGGGAATCTGCGAGGGTCTGGTCATTCAGTTGTCTTGATGGTTTAGATTATGACACCAACAGTTGGTTCAGGCCCCAGATCGGTTGAGGTAGTTCGTGGAAACTCTGTCTGTTCACCTTGCTCCATCCTTGTTGTGGACTCCTCAAGCTGTATAACCAATTGTCCCTCTCAGACATAAGCTGCAGGAGGAGGCCATTCAGCCCTTTTTATCTGCTTTGCCACTCAGTGATATCATGGCTGGTCTTCTACTTCAAAACCATTTTCCTTCATTATCCCCATAATCCTTAATGTTTATAATCTGCAGAAATCTGCTGGTCTCAATGACTCAATGACTAAGCCTCTGGGGCTGAGTTTCCCAGAGATTCACCTCCCTTTGAGTAATGAAATTCCTCCTCATTTCAGCTGTATATACTCACCTCTTACTCAGAGTCTCCTGGTTCTAGACCCACACGGGAAATGCATTCTTCCTACATCTTCCTGGAGGGGCCTTGTAAGAATTTTATATGAGAGATGTTAGCCATCCTGAATTGACTATGGCTAATTACTTTACCTGTCACAAGCACACCTCAGAACCCCAAAACATGGCCAACATTTTTAACTTGTAATTCCAAAATGTGTTCATCCAACCACCTCTTGAACTTCCTTTTAATCTTCTGCTTGTATGATGTGATGTTTGATTCAGAATAATATGTTTCTCAATAAAGTATACAATACTCATTCATCCTTACTCTATTTGGATCCAGTGGCGATGCGTACAGGAGATTGAAGAATTTCTCAGTGCCATTGTACAACGTGTTTCCTTGTAAAGGTGTTTCTGGTAGAGTTGTACATAATTGTAGCCCAAGGATGGAGCTTATTGAGGCCCCAGTGCTGAGGCACATATGGTTTCAAGTATAGGAGTTGTCATTCCTTCTGTAGAGTTGGAGCATAGTTTCTCTGAGGTTTCTGTTCTGAGCAGAAACATTTGCTGCCCCTAGAAAGGAAATAATGTTTTCCAATGGGTCCCACCAGTCAGAGCCTGAAATAAACCTCATCGTGATGAATAATAAACAATAAACTTTCAGTTTAATGTTGGTTGACATCAGGTTAAATGAGGTGAAAAGACAAAAGTGCAGTAAAATTTCTAGGAAGGGGTTTATCAAGAAATGTTTGACAGCCAGAGTTCTCTTTGAAGTCCTGATTCTCGCCAGAGCTGTAACAAGGAACAGATTGTGGCTGTCATTAGTGCCTTAAACTCTAATCTTAACAATCTTTATAAACAACATCTTTCCGATTATTTTCCCTGCTGAAGGAGTCAGTGGCCCAGCGGTAATATCACTAGCCTAGTAACTCAGGTTAATGCCCCGAGAACACCATCTTAAAACACACCATGGCAGATGGTGAAATTTGAATGCATTTTTAAAACATCTAGAGTTAAAAAGTTAGCTTAATGTGTAATTGCTGGGTTTATTAATACATTTAAGGAAGGAATCCTACCATTCTTTTCTGGTCTGGTCTGTAGCAGTGTGGCTGACTCTTAACAGTTAGCAATGTGCAATAAATGCTGTCCCCACCAGTGATGTCCTCATCCTGTGAACAAAATCACAATGACTAACACCTGGCTGCCAAGCTGGCAAATCCCTTTACATATGCTCCACAGTGAAATAACTGCTGCATTATGTATAGAGGTTCTTGCAATGTTAACATTCATTTCAAGAAGGCTAGAATGTAAGAGCAGAGATGTACTGCTGAATATGTATGAGGCTGTGGTCAGGCTGCATTTGGAAAATTGTGAGCAGCTTTGAGCCCTGTATTGAAAGAAGGATGTGCGGCATTGGAGGGGGTCCAGAGGAGGTTCGCAGAGTTTTACAGATCTGCAGCGCAGATGGAGTCCCTGTGGCCCATTGAGTCTGTGGTTAGGGTTCAGAATGCAGGGTCTGATGGGTTGACACTACTCCCTGTGCAAGGACCCAACGTTAAGGAACACCTCAATTTTGTATTGTTTTCAAATCTTTCCAAAACTTCTGTCCTCCTAACTCTTAGCCTGATCCATCCTCTGACAGCATTCCAAGATCCTTCCATTTTGGCTTCCTGAACATCCCTGATTTTCGTCAGTGGACTATCATGCTTCCAGCTCCAGGATGCCCCTCCCTAAACCTTGCTGCTTCTTTCTCCCCTTCGTTAACATACTCCTTAAAAATGACTTGATTAAGCGACTTCTGGTCAGCTGACCCAATGTGGCTTAGGGTCAGATTTTGTTTGGTGGCTGTGTTCCGAGAGTTGGATCATTTCACTGCATTGCAAGGTGCTATAGAAATGCTAGTCGTTATTCTGTAGCAGCCAATCACTGGAAATTAAATAAGTAGTTGAAGAAGAAATAGTTCCAAGATTTGAGGAAAGAGTTGGGGGGAGGTAAGGGACTAACTGCTTTGCTGTTTGAAAGAGCTTACCCAGATTCGATCACCTGAATAGCCTCCTGCTGTGATTCTGTTCTGTTGCATGTGTAGCTGTGGCCTCAGTCCGCATTGTTGTGATTTGATTTTTTTGCGAGTTTGTGTGACTAGTGTTGGAGATGGAGCTACAAGGCCAGCTGTTGGAATGCTCTTCCCAAACGGTTGCCCACAAGGATTGAAAATCTTGTAGAATATCAGGTGTTAGGACAAACAACAGCATAATAAGACAAGGAGCTGTGGAAATGGCTGGAGAAACTCAGCAGGTCTGGCAGCATCTGTGGGGAGAGAAAGCAGAATTAACGTTTCGGGTCCAGTGACCCTTCCTCAGAAGAGCTCTATTGACAGGTCACTGGACTCAATGTTAATTCTGTTTCTCTCCCCACAGATGCTGCCAGACCTGAGTTTCTCCAGCAATTTCTGTATTTTACTTCAGATCTTCAGTATCAACGATTCTTGAGTTTACTATCGACTCATCCCTTACCTTGATGAGTTGATTGAATAGACATGACAATAAATGATTCTGTGTAAAAATACAATGAAAGGTGTGTACCTTTGCCGTATGTACGTGGCACCATTGACGTTAACTTAGAATAAGATAAAAGAAAAGATAGCTTAAGAGAGTCCCATGTTCCTTTCCCCTGCTGCAGTCCCTCTCCGGGCTTTCCAGCCCTCACCATACCTCTGCCAAAGTCCCACAGTTTAGACTTCCTCAAGTGCCTTACACCTCTCTAAAGTTGACATTGCCCATCATGCCAATACCACCATTCAGTAAGATCTTTGACTGATCTTGATTCCCCTGATAGACCAACCAGTGACCTATCCTAGCTTTAAACGGGCTCCACAATGGAATATCCACCACCTTTAGGGCTAAACAAATCCACAGATTCACAGCCCCCCCTGGGTGTGATACAATTTCTCAACTCAGTCCAAAGAGAAAAATAGCAGAATATACTGGAAAATACATGGCAGACTGGCCAGAATCTGAAATTCCAGAAGTGCTATCGCATTGAATTTCCAGATCAATTTAACAGAAGTTATTTGAGGCCAAAACATTGTGTTTTCAAGAAGAAGGTAGGTACAGCTCTTGTGAATAAGGGATGTTGGAGGGGATAGGATTAGGGTCTTGTTCTCGATGATCAGCCATTGGCTCAAGGGGCTGAATGGCCTATACTCCTGCTCCTCTTCAATGTTTCTAGGTTATAGACTTGTTTCTGGTAACTTCCTGGACAGTTCTGGTAGAACGCAGCCTCCTCCCTACATGTTTAATTACACTCTTTAAGACTTTGAAACATTTCTGGTGAAATGCACAAAATCTCACACTCACTGGATTTTGTTCCCAGTCCTGTATGGTAGAGCTGGAAGCACTGAATGCATGGAAGCCTAAGCCATACATTAATGAAAGATCTTTACATTAGTAATGTTGATCAAAGCACATTGTCTGTTAAAATGATTAATATAGAGTGGTTGTCATAATCAGAATCATCATAGAGCCCTAACTCACTCTGAAATATTGATTATTCTCTAAATAAAATCCTACCTCTTATCTATTAATCCACATAAATCAGCATGCAAGCCACACATTGCCACTTATTTCACATCTTCTAAATTGTAAGACAGGTTGATGGAATATTTATTTCATTTGCTCTAAATGTTGGGCAGTATTTTCTACATCAATTGGTTTTTCATTAGTGGGTATTGCTTAAGCCGGTCAGCGGTGAGCAGAGGAGTAATTTGGAACGCAGACAGTCCCTGGCTTGCAAACCGGTTCTGTTTTTGAGTCAAATAAAAGCTGAAAGAACTGCAGGTGCTGGAAATCAGGAACAAAAACAGAAGTTGCTGGAAAAGCTCAGCAGGTCTGGCAGCATCTGTGGAGGAAGAAATGGAGTTAACGTTTTGGGTCCAGTGACCCTTCATCAGAACCAAAGGAAGGTTCAATCTGTTTTATAAAACAGATGTTCGTAAGTACAGGAAATATTCATGTACTGGATCTTCAAAATTACACTCCTGCATAGGATTGTGCTCATAAATTAGACGTTTGTAAATTGGGGACCACCTCATATCAGAGTTCTTTTAAACATGAACCTGCTCCAAGAAGAGAAGTTTCTCTTTACAGACATAATCCCAACATTGTTAGAGCTCATTGTGTTTTGAATCTCATGGTGTGCTGTTTACAATGCACTTCTGAATTGAATTGAATTGAATTAGCAATACTCACATGAGTACAGTAAAAAGTTTATAGTCACACCGCATTACTGCGGCAGCTCAGGTGCAAACGTAGCTAGATACAGACGCTCAGTATCAAATTCTTAGGAGAGAAGAAAAAGTTTGGAAAGTAATGAAATAAGTAGCTCAGCATTATGGTTCATAGCAATAAATTAGAAAAATAAAGAAATAAAAAGTTCAGAACATCAGTTGATGCCAGCACTGAGCCTCAAGGGAGACCTCCACCATTACTGCCTCCTACGTCAGACCCACCAACATAGGTGTTAGCCCATTTTAGGTGCCATCTCTTTGCTGCTGGGCCCACTTCATTGGCACCACTGAACCCACATGCACCCTACAGCCATGAATACCTGGCACCACCACCAGGCAGGCCGGACCTGGCCCACAGGTTCCGATTGGCCAATGCCACAGGCCCCGATCACCAGGAGACTGACTGCACTGCCATTGGCACAGGCCCCGATCACCAGGAGACAGACTCACACTGCCAATGGCACAGGCCCCGATCACCAGGTGACTGCCTGCACTGCCATTGGCACACGCCCCGATCACCCGGAGACAGACTGCGCTGCCAATGGCTCAGGCCCCGATCACCGGGAAACTTCCCGCACTGCCAATGGCTCAGGCCCTGATCACCAGGAGACAGACTCACACTGCCATTGTCTCACGCCCCGATCAACAGGAGACTGTCCGCACTGCCCTTGGCTCAGGCCCCGATCACCGGGAGACTGGCCACACTGCCAATGGCTCAGGACCCCATCACCAGGAGACTGATCGCACTGCCAATGGCTCAGGCCCCGATCACCAGGAGACTGACCGCACTGCCAATGGCTCAGGCCCCGATCACCAGGAGACTGGCCGCACTGCCAATGGCTCAGGCCCTGATCACCAGGAGACAGACTCACACTGCCAATGGCACAGGCCCCGATCACCAGGTGACTGCCTGCACTGCCATTGGCACACGCCCCGATCACCCGGAGACAGACTGCGCTGCCAATGGCTCAGGCCCCGATCACCGGGAAACTTCCCGCACTGCCAATGGCTCAGGCCCTGATCACCAGGAGACAGACTCACACTGCCATTGTCTCACGCCCCGATCAACAGGAGACTGTCCGCATTGCCCTTGGCTCAGGCCCCGATCACCGGGAGACTGGCCGCACTGCCAATGGCTCAGGCCCCGATCACCGGGAGACTGATCGCACTGCCAATGGCTCAGGCCCCGATCACCAGGAGACTGACCGCACTGCCAATGGCTCAGGCCCCGATCATCGGGAGACTGCCCGCACTGCCATTGGCTCAGGCCCCAATCATCGGGAGACTGATCGCACTGCCAATGGCTCAGGCCCCGATCACCAGGAGACTGACCGCACTGCCTTTGGCTCAGGCCCTGATCACATTGCCAATGGCTCAGGCCCCGATCACCAGGAGACTGACCACACTGCCTTTGGCTCAAGCCCCGATCACCGGGAGACTGCCCGCACTGCCATTGGCTCAGGCCCTGATCACTAGGAGACTGATCACATTGCCAATGGCTCAGGCCCCGATCACCAGGAGACTGACCACACTGCCTTTGGCTCAAGCCCTGATCACCGGGAGACTGCCCGCACTGCCATTGGCTCAGGCCCTGATCACTGGGAGACTGATCACATTGCCAATGGCTCAGGCCCCGATCACCAGGAGACTGACCACACTGCCTTTGGCTCAAGCCCCGATCACCGGGAGACTGCTCGCACTGCCATTGGCTCAGGCCCTGATCACTGGGAGACTGACTGCACTGTCAATGGCTCAGGCCCGGAATGGTGGGCTGGGGTGGGGTGGGGTGACCTTGCCATGAGCACCTCCTAACAGTCTCGAGAAGCCTCAGCCACATTCCGCCTTGTCCCGCTCTCACTGCCGCACCGGTGCAGCTAACCAACCAGCCACATGAAAAGAAGGAAAAAGGACCAAAAGAGAAGGAGAAGAAAACAAAAGAAAAGAGCAGAAGGAAGAGAAAGACAAAGAAGGAAAGCAGATAGGTGCAGATGGGTCCTGAGCAAGAGCCCACGTGCAGCCTGGTTACTCCATAACATTTTGCATCTCTGTGTCTAACTTCAAGCTTAGTCCATAAGACCAGAAGATGTAGGAGCAGAATGAGGACATTTGGCCCATTAATCTGCTCCATCATTTGGTCGAAGCTGATATGTTTCTTCACTCCATTCTCCTGCCTTCTCCCCACTCAATAACCTATCTTTCTGTCTCTTCAATACACTCAATGGCCTGGCCTCCACAACCTGTTTCACTCTGAGGCTGTGCCCTCCAGTTCTAGCCTCTCCTACTAGTGGAAACATCTTCCCTGCCTCCAGTCTATCCAGACCTCTCAGTATTCTGCAAGTTTCAATCACATTCCTCCTCATGGTTCTAAACTCTTACTGAATATAGACCCAGAATCCTCAACCACTCCTCAAATGACAAGCCCTTCATCTCTAGGTTCATTCCTATAAAACATCCTCTGCACCCCACTCCAAGACCAGCACATTCTTGCTTAGATACAGGGACCAAAACTGCTCCCAATATTCCAAATGCCATCTGACCAGACCCTTATACAGCCTCAGCAGTACATCTCTGATCTTGTATTCTAGCCCTCTTAAAAGGAATGCTCACATTGCTTTTGCCTTCCTAAGTGCCACTGAGCTTGCAAGTTAACCTTAAGACAGTCCTGAATGGGGATTCAAGGTTTCCTTCTGTTTCAGACTTTCAAAGCCTTTCCCCATTTAGAAAATAGTCTATGCTTCTATTTTCACTATCAAAGTTCCCCACATTGCATTCCATCTGCCACATCCGTACCCATTCTCTTAGCCTGTCCAATCCTTTTGCAACGTCCCCACTTCCTCAGCACTGCCTGTCCCTCCTCCTATCTTGGTGTCATCTGCAAACTTAGCAACAGTGCCCTCAGTTCCACCATCCACTTTGTAAATGTAAAATGTGAATAATTCTGGTCCCAACATTAAGTCCTGTAGAAGTCCACTCGTCATTCGCTGCCATCTTGAAAAAGACCCCTTTATCCACACTCTCTGCCTTCTGCCAGTCAGCCAATCCTCAGGCTATGCCACTACCTCACTGCAAATACAATGGTCTCTTAACTCATTTAACAGCCTGCTGTGCGGCACTTTGTAAGAGGCCTTCTGGAAATTCAGATAGAACACATCCGCTAGCTCTCCTTTGTCTGCATCGCTCATTGTGTCAAAGAGTTCTAACAGATTTTTCAGGCTTGATTTCCAGTTGATGAATCTGTGCTGACTCTGTCGTATTTTACAATGCACTTCCCATGTACTGCACAATCTCATCCTTAATAATCGCCTCTAAAATCCTACTAATAACCAAGGTCAGGCTAGCCAGCCTATAGTTTCCTGTTCTCTGGAACCCTCCTTGACTCCAGTGGTTCCTGAAAGATGACCACCAATGCCTCCAAAATCTCCTTAGCAATGTCCTTTAGAGCCCTGGCCTGTAGTCCATCTGGTCCAGGTTGTTTATCTATTTTCAGTTCCCTAACATCTTCACCTTATTGGTGACCACTCATCTCTACCCCCTGACTCACTTGAAGTTCTGGTATGTTGCTGGTCTCTTCCACCGTAAAAATTGATGCAAAGTACCCATTCAGTTACTCCGCTATTTCTTTGATCACATTATAACTTTTCCAGCCTCATTTTCTATTGGTCCAATGTCCACTTTTGCCTCTTTCATACCTTTTAGTTATTATAAAGAAAAACTCAAGCAATCTCCTTTAATGTTACTAGATAGCTTATATTCGTAATTTGTCTTCTCTCCTACCCTTATTGCAATTTTGCTGGTTTTTAAAGACTTCCCAGTCCTCTGAACTCACACTAATCTGCACATTGTAAACCTTCTCTCTTGCCTTTATGCTGCCCCTGAATCCACTATCAGCCATGGTTGCCTCATCCTTCCATTTGTCTACTTTGTTTTTCTTGGGATAAATTTCTGCTGTGCCTCCTAAATATCCCCCAGAAACCCCTGCCATTGCTTCTCCATCAACTTTCCTGCTAGTCTCCCCTTCCAGTCAGCCTCCCTCATCTCTCTGTCGTTACCTTTACTCATAATGCAGATTCCTATGGGTCTAAAAGCATCAAGGCCAGGAGGTGGGAGTATGTGTACACTAAAGTACAGTGCACTGTCATTGATCCCTCTTCATCTCTGCTACTGCATTCTTTCAAACAATAATTATGTTCCTAATAAACGCACACATTTCATTAGGGGCATCTTATTCATCAAAACTACCGTGCAAATCCACTTAAAATTTTAATCTGTTTTGATTTGTCCTCAAAATTGGAAAGAGTGTCTCATGTACTGAAATAATTTTACATCTGTGTCATTTAATTTGATCTCAATGTGATTTATGCAATCGCTAAATGGGACTGCAAATAGTGAATGTTGTTTGGAACAAACTGAGAACACAATTAAATGCATGTTGATATCAGCTTTCTGCCATTTCTGTAGATTGCCTCAGTGTAGCTTCCAACATATTTCAGAGATAATAGGAACTGCAGATGCTGGAGAATCCAAGAAAGCAAGGTGTAGAGCTGGATGAACACAGCAGGCCAAGCAACATCTGAGGAGCAGGAAGGCTGACGTTTCGGGCGTAGACCCTTCATCAGAAATGAGGGAGTGGAAGGGGGTTCTGAAATAAATAGGGAGAAGGGGGAGACGGATAGAGTTTATTTTATTGTCATGAAGGTACCTCATACACAATGCAGGAGCACAGCTCTTGTCTTAACTCTGATTTGCTCTCTGTGTGATTTTGAACTTGGCATTCTTGATATTAACAGTATTTGACTTCCTCTGGTCAAGCGTTCCATTCCCAAACTTCACATTGGCTTCTGTCCAGTTGGAATGGTATGGATTCAAGGTACATGCCTGAATCTGCCCGCACACTCCAGGTTAACCATGGCAAGCACCAAAACTTGGGGAAGTTGTTCAACCAAAACCTCTGTTTGTTCCAGTGAATATCACCTTTCCTTTGACACTCTTCAACAAATGGTCCATCGTTTTATGGGTCAATCTTTCTCCCTTGAGTAATGGCACTGGAGCAGGTTAATGGATGAAAACTGGGAAGGGGTGAACAGAACAGGTTTAGAGAACTCATTCCCACTCACAAAGAGATTGAGACGGGGAGGGCACGGGTTTGAACAATTTGGCAAAAAAAAGCAACAGCAAAATGAGGGAAAAATGAGCTCCTTCACTCAGAAAGTGGTCAGGGTCTGGTTGCACAGTCAAGGCAAGTTCAGCTGATCCTCTCTGTTTAGCTGTTCTCTCTAAATAATCATTGGAGAACCAATAGAATAGGAGCGAAGGGAATTGCTCATTCAGAGAGCCAGCACAGACATGAGATGAATGGCCTGTTTCTGTGTTGTGATGATTCTGTGATAGTCTCCTTTAAGTCGTGTTTGTGAAAGCTTGTATCAAATAACTCAAGTTATATTTTCAAATGTAAAGCTTCATTCGCCAAGGTGATTAGTCCTGTATTTTTCCAGATGTTGTTTAGCAGTTTGTGATAGCTGGAGTCATTTCATAATGTCAGCCCTCGTGTACACAGGACAGGGGCACTCCGAAATGGTACGGAATGGGTGCCAGGGCTAAGCCAGCATTTCAAACTGTGCCCTGCGACTGTACCAGTAATGCCCCAACTCAGCAGTTCTGTGGCCGTCCCTTTCATGCTGTGTCATTTGTAATTCCTGTTGGGAATGATGCAAGATGCTGGGATAACAATTCTATCAGATGCTCAGGTTTACGTTGGAGGCGTCCTCGCTGTTGTACCTCAGTTGCTGCAGGAACTGGGGACCAAGTTTGACTGAAGCATCAACAGGATGCGCAGCTATCCACAGATATCTTGAAAATAAGATACAAACCGTCAACCTCTAGTTTGTAAAATGTGATTATTTTGAACTTTCCATGGTATATGCATTTAATTATTGATATTATAACATGGTGCAGTGCTGAATAGCAACCAGTTGCTGTTTCTGGATGTTGCTACCAACACTCCTTGCTTCCCTCTTCCACGGGACTGTTTTGTAGTGGAGATGGACCACCAACAAATCTCAGCAGAATTTGTCTTTCATAACAAGATGCAATTTATTTCATGTTAGTAACTATGTACAATTGTTACAGTTTAATGGGGAGGGAGTTCAAAACTAAGGGGGCATATTTTTAAAGTGAGAGGACAAGGATTTAAAAAGAACATGAGAGACAGCTTTGTTACTCCAAGAATGGTCCATGATCCATGGAATAAATTACCAGAAGTGATGGAAGCAGGTATAGTCACAACATTTAAAAGACATTTGGGTGAGTACAGGAATAAGAATGGTTTGGAGGGAACAAAAACAAAGTTGCTGGAAAAGCTCAGCAGGCCTGGCAGCGTCTGTGAAGGCAAAAACAGAGTTAATGTTTCGGGTCCAATGAGGAAGGGTCACCGGACCCAAAACATTAACTCTCTTTTCTCCTTCACAGATGCTGCCAGACCTGCTGAGCTTTTCCAGCAACTTTGTTTTTGTTCCTGATTTACGGTGTCCGCAGTTCTTTAGTTTTTTATTGTTTGGAGAGATATGGGCTAAATGCAGGCAAGTGAGATTTGTTTGGTTTGGGAACATGGCCAGTGTGGACTGGTTGGACCATAGGGTCTGTGTCCATGCCATATGGCGTTATGGCTAGTTCCTGGGAGGAGAGCATTACCTAATGGGGAAGGGTTGAACAGGATGGCCTTCTATACAGTGAAGAAACATTGAAGATGCTGAGGTGACTTGACAGGTTAGGTGCTGATTCAACATTTTCCTTTATTGGAGACTAAAACAAGGGCACAGTTCAAATAATAAGGGTCTCTCAATTATTTCAGAAATGAGAACATTTTCTTTCTTTTCTGAAGAAGGGTCCCGACCCAAAGCATCATCTTTCCTGTTCCTCTGATGCTGCCTGGCCTGCTGTCTTCATCCAGCTGTACACCTTGTTATTCCTAACTATTCTAATCCCATTTTCCAGCACTTGGCCCATAGCCTTGTCTTCCTTGGCATCACAACTGCACATCGAAACTTTTCTTCGCTCTGGTGAGGGTTTCTGCCTCTCCCACCCTTACAGGCAGTGTGTTCCAGATTGTCAAACTTCCCTGCTCCTCTGATGCTGCCTGGCCTGCTGTGTTCATCCAGCTTCATACCCTGTTATCCCTCTGGGTGAAAAGGTTTTCCTCACAGCCCCTTTGAACCTCCTGCCTCTTACCTTCAATCCACGCCCCGTGGTCAATGATCCCTCCAGCAAGGGGGAACGTCTTTGTTGTTATCCAGCCTACAAATCCTGAGAGACCATCAGAACGAAACCAGCGAGGTGTAGTGTTGGAATATCCCCAAGTATTTTCTAATGAACCTATTCAGAAATGTTATAACACACAAATCTGAAGTAGATGGGACTTGAGCCTGGGTCTCCTGCCTCAGAGATAGGAAATGCTCTTACCCCGATGTGGATCATGAGGAAGAAGAGTGGTCCCCTAACAGCACAGTCAAAACACATGGCAACCACTCACCCACCCTCAGGGCCACTGTAGTTTGTCCCTTGCTAATATTGTCGTGGTAAGGCCCATCTCTGAGCCCTGTCACCACAGCTAATCCCCTCACTCCATACTGCCCAGTCACCACAAGTTCATGACACCCTCACCTTCCTGCTGAGCCTTTCTCAACCCTTCTTGATGCCCCATCATCCACATCTTGTCAACTCAGTGATGCTAAGGCCTAGTAATGGGTACAGCTCTGGGCTTGGCTTTCATTCCTCTCCAGGGAGCCACTATCCATTTGCTGGTGCGCTTCCTCTTCTTTCTCAGTGGCATCCCACGGGATTGAGGGGCTTATGTTCCTGCTCAGAATCGACAGGCCCTGAGCAAAGTGTGACCTGCCTCTCACAGGGAAGGTGATGTTAAAGGTCATTGGAGATGCGCACATCCTCTCCGAACCCTTGATGTCACCTCACCTCTGCACGCTCCTGACAAAGTCTGTTGATGTGTCCAGTGTCTTCTCCTCCACTTTGGTTGGCCACAGCTTAGTGGTTGGGTGTGGGTGGTGATGTTAGACCTCTTGTTATTTTACACACTGCTGGTGCCCTTGTAAAAGGAAGACTGTGTTCTTCCCTGAATTGATGAACTGTGTGCATAACACGTTCAATTAAATGCCTTACCCTGCACACCCTGTTGGTGTTGACATGTTCAGAGTTTGGATTGAGTCTGTAGTTGCCTGCAGTAATGAGCACTGAGTTTGAGGCAGCCATAATTACAGTCTACCATTTTCACAGAGCATTAAGCAGAAGTCCCTTCTGGGGGAGCGTGGCATGCTGCCTAGAACAAAGTTGAGACCTAGACAAAAAAAAATACCTTTCTGTGCACTTTGGGTGAACTTTCCCAGAGAGGCATTTAAATCTAACTGTGTTAATTGGGGTTTCAGTATCACCTCTTGCACAAGAGCAAAGAATCTTTGAAATATTGAAGGTACCAATTAGATGAGGCAGCTTCAGTCTGACCTTCTTTCCTCGTCGCCTGAGCCTTCAATTTAGTGGTGATCACGAGTCGAAATCTGTTTCAGGGTGACCTGAGGTTTTGTTAAATGCTGTTCAATGGAATCTCCTCAGTCCATTCATGTCAAGAGCCTCTGCTCCTCTCAGATCCAACGATATATTTGCAATAGTAATTATTACAATCAACTGCAATGATTATAATTTCCTGTTTGGTAATATCATAGAGTCATATGGCATGGAAACAGACCCTTCAGTCCAATTCATCTGTGCTGACCAGACATTTCAATCTGACCTAGTTCCATTTTGCCAGCATTTGACCCATATCCCTCTTAACCCTTCCTGTTCATGTACCCATCCAAATGCCTTTTAAATATTGTAATTGTACCAAACTCCATTGTGAACATATCTTTTCTAATATGATAATTCAGTTGAATTTCAATCTCAAGCTCCCAAAGTATTGAGCTGTGTTCCACCTGTGACCTCTCCACATCCCAGAATAATGTTCTAGAGTGTTTGGTGACACTATTCTCTTTGTTCATCACTGGCTGCCCTGGAATGGGGTACAGTCGTAGGAGCTCCAACATCATTCCAGGATGGTATCTCTTCTTATCTGAGACCAAACTCATCATGTGATGGTCAGCAACATTGTAGGTTAATCTTTTGGCACAGAAAAAGAAGTAAGACAGACTTGCACTTATGCAGTGCTTTCATAATCTCAGGATGTATTTCATAGCAAACAGAATATTTCTAGACCTCAGCTACAGTGTTGGAAAAGCTTCAGTAGTAAGCACACAGCAAGCTTCTGTGTGCAACAGTGTGTTAATGTTCAGATATTCTGCCTCTGTGTAATGTCGTCAGAGTGAGAAATATTGGTCAGGACTTTCTCAGATTTGTCCTCTGCTGGATGTGGACATCACTGGCTAGGTGTGCATTTATCAGCCAGCCCAAAGTGCCCAGATGGAATTGGGCCTGAAGCCACATGTAGCCCAGACCAAGTTAGGATGGCAGATTTCATTTCCTGAAGGGCATTAGTGAACCAGAAGGGTTTGTGTAATAATCAGCACGTGTGGCTTGGTGGCTCAGTGGTTAGCACCGCTGTCTCACGGTGCCAGGGACCTGGGTTTGATTCTAGCCTTAGGCAACTGTTTATGCTGAGTTTGCACATTCTGTGTGGGTTTCCTCTGGTTTCCCCCCACAATCCAGAGATGTGCGGATTAGGAGTATCGGCGATGCTAAATTGCTTTTAGTGTCCAGGTATAGGCAGGTTATTCATGAGAATGTATGGTTATAGGGACAAGGTATGGAGGTTGGTCTGGATGGCTTGCTCTTCAGAGGGTCAGTGTGCACTTGATGGGCTGAATGGCCTGTTTCCACAATGTGGGGATTCTCTGAACAATAGTTATGTAGTCACCATTAGACTTGCTTTCTACTGCACATTTTTATTGAATTCACATTTCACTGGCTGCCATGGAGGGTATTCGAACCTGGGCCCCCAGAACAGTAATTTGAGATTCTGGATTATCGCTGCTGTGCCACTGCCCCATTCAGAAGTCAGCACCTCTAACAATGTAGAACCCCTTCTGTGCTACGCTGGAATATCACCCAGGAATTCACACTGCAGTCTCTGGAATGGGAACTGAACTGACAGCGCCTTGTCTCTAACGAAAGCAGAAATTGCTGGAGAAACCCAACAGGTCTGGGAGTAGAGATAATGGGAACTGCAGAAGCTGGAGAATCCAAGATAATAAAGTGTGAAGCTGGATCTACACAACAGGCCAAGCAGCATCTCAGGAGCACAAAAGCTGACGTTTCGGGCCTAGACCCTTCAGCAGAGAGGGGGATGGGGTGAGGGTTCTGGAATAAATAGGGAGAGAGGGGGAGGCGGACTGAAGATGGAGAGAAAAGAAGATAGTTGGGGAGGAGAGTATAGGTGGGGAGGTAGGGAGGGGATAGTTCAGTCCAGGGAAGACGGACAGGTCAAGGAGGTGGGAGGAAGGGATGGGTGAGAGGAAGAACAGGTTAGGGAGGCAGAGACAGGCTGGGCTGGTTTTGGGATGGAGTGGGTGGAGGGGAAGAGCTGGGCTGGTTGTGTGGTGCAGTGGGGGGAGGGGACGAACTGGGCTGGTTTTGGGATGCGGTGGGGGAAGGGGAGATTTTGAAGCTGGTGAAGTTCAGATTGATACCATTGGGCTACAGGGTTCCCAAGCGGAATATGAGTTGCTGTTCCTGCAACCTTCGGGTGGCATCATTGTGGCACTGCAGGAGACCCATGATGGACATGTCATCTAAAGAATGGGAGGGGGAGTTGAAATGGTTCGCGACTGGGAGGTGCAGTTGTTTATTGCGAACCGAGCAGAGGTGTTCTGCGAAGCGGTCCCCAAGCCTCCGCTTGGTTTCCCCAATGTAGAGGAAGCCACACCGGGTACAGTGGATACAGTATACCACATTGGCAGATGTGCAGGTGAACCTCTGCTTAATATGGAAAGTCATCTTGGGGCCTGAGATAGGCGTGAGGGAGGAGGTGTGGGGGCAAAGTCTGGGAGTAAATGTGAAGAGAGAAACAGAGTTAACATTTCAAACGACCCTTATTCAGAAATCTTTATCTCTGCTGCGAGAGGTGTTACCCATTGAGCCATGGTGGATAGCAGCTAGTAATTCAGGAGGGGGCATTGCTGAGGTGTGTCAAGCTCACTGCAGTTACTCACACCAGTTGGAGATATAGTGAGAGACAGAGTGTTTTCTGGTGCTTGTGTGGGCCCATTGTTCACCATGACTCAGCATCTGGGTGGAGTGGAGTAGACATTCCAATTTCTCTCTGAATTAGAGAGAACATTCCAGGATCTATCAGTAATAGATTCTGAATTGATTAAGTCTGCTAGCTGTTGATTCTTTGCATTTGCAGTCCTGACGTGACCAGCTCTTTCATTCCAAAGCACTTTGCAGTCAGGTCAGGATTTTCTGACACAGGGTTTTGGGGAAAAGCTTAGTGCTCCAGCCTTTATCTGTCATTTCATTTTTCAAGAATAAGCCTTTGCTTCTCTTTCTCTCCTGCCTGAAATCTTTTCTTCCTGCCGGCCACATGTAAGTTTTTTGTGCTGGCTGAGTACGCTCACTGCTGTGTTCAACGTTCCTAGGTTTCACATGACCCTGACGTCTGAGACTGCAGGCAGCTTTTGTGAACCCCCAGCCTCCCACCCCCCACCCCTGCCCTCCCCTCCCTCCATCTCTTGCTCTCTGTGCTCCCCTCCCCCCCAAACCCCAGCGTCCTCGAGTGTGTTTTTGGCTGCACGTGAGCTGCTTGGCAGTTTCCAGCCCGCCTGACAGAGCCCATCGGAAACAGCAGCTTCTCTTTCGCAGGTTCCCAGTGGTATGTCTCGTTGCAGTGTTTTGATGCTGCTAATGATTGCTGCTGTACTGGAGCTTCGGAGCTCAGTCAATCTCTGTGTTCTTGATGGGCGGATTGAGCAGTTACTGCACTGTGCCCAGATGCCAGAGAATGGGATACAGTGAGCTGGATACAGCTGTAAAGCCTGAGGCCTGGTTGCTGTGATTTTTATGTTGAGTTTTAACAGGGAAGTATTAATTTTGCCATCCAAACGTGCTCTGCATGCTTAGAGGGCACTGTAATAGTTTAAAAGAAATCATGTCAAAATGCAGTAATGTTATAAATGGAGAGGGTACACATGTCACATTAACTGGACTGATCAAGGGAATTTTAATTTTAAACTCTGGTTGTTAGAAAATTCTTCAATGTGATGTCACCTCAACAATGAAGCAGATTTTAAAACTGAACAAAGGAAGATATTTTTCCCTTGCTGCAAAGGGCTCCTTTGTCAAACATTGAAAATTTATTGCTCAATGCATTAACCTAGAAATCATTTATAAATCGGTAACTTGAAGGAAGGCCGATAATTTAAAAATGCTTTCTCTGACCTTTTTTTAAAGAGGGAATAACCCATTAAGTTTGAAACAGGCCAATACCTCTGTTAAAATATCAGAGAAACATTCAAGAAAGTACATCAAAACTCTTGTATTCTGTAATCCTGAGGAAGAATGTCAAGAAGTGTGTGTTGATATAAATGTTATTCCTTGCCTGGTAGCTAAATGAATCTGACTGTAAAGTATTATATTAATAAGGTTTAAATCGTGTTTCTGGGTACATCATTATGAGTAAGTTCGACTTTTTATGGACGTATTAAAATTGAATGAACCCACTTGTTGTTGACCTAACCAGACAGTGAAAGGCTCCTTCAGTTCACCTTGAGGTTGCCATTGCTCCAGGAATGTTCTGGAATCTCTAGGAGTTAAGCATTAATGATCTGGAGAATGCCACAAGCACCATGAGGGGAAGAGCAGGTGGTTATTTTTTAAAAGTGTTGCTTTGGTTTCACCTCTTTGAACATTCGTGATGGTGAGTTGTAAAAATATTCGGTGGGGGTGGGGTAGGATGGTGGAAAAATGGCTGCTTGACCAACATAGCAACTGGAAGCCATGTGGTGAAAACCTCCCTAGTTTAGGTCAGATGACCCCAAATTTATCCATGTTCGCAATCCAGAAAGAAGATGTTCATGTTAGCCTGGTGAGGCTGAGGAAATTAGAAGCAGGCGGTTAATACTGCCCTAGCCAGTGACACCCACAATCTGTGAAGGAATAAAAAACATCTACAGACTGAGTTGGGGAGGCCCAGGGGGTTTGGGGGGGAGAGTTATATTTCATAAAATAACCCTTCATGGGGAGATGCAAAGAAAGGAACAAACATATAATGGATTTTGCTCTCCTGTCCCCCATTTTACTCTCTGTGACCCTAATTGCCCCTGAACTGAGGGGCTTGCACGGCCATTTCAGAGTGACAGAATTCCTACACTGCAGAAAGAGGTCATTTGGCCTATTGAGTGCGTACCGAACCTCCAAAGAGCATCCCACCCAGACTCAGAACCCTACCCTATCCCTGTTAACCCAGCATTTCCCACGGCCAATCCACCTAACTTGCACATCTTTGGACTGTGGGAGGAAACTGGAGCACCTGGAGGAAACCCCACACAGACGTGAGGAGAATGTGGCAACTCTACACAGACACAGTCACCGAAGCTGGAATCGAATGTGAATCCCTGGCACTGAGAGGTAGCAGTGTGGGTTTGGATATAGCATGGCAGATTTCATTCCCTAAAGGGCATTAGTGAACTGGATAGGTTTGTCTAACAATTGTTTCTTGATTACCGTCGCTGGGAGTAAGTTTACTTTGTGACTGAATTCAGATGTCACCAGCAACTGTGGTGGTATTTGAACCTGCAGCCCCACTCCGTGAGCGTGGGTCCCTGATTGCTCAGCAGGTCACAGGCTCACCAACTCCCCAGTCAATGAGAGTGCCTTTGTTTAAAATCCACATCGTTGTTTTCTAATCCCACAGGGATCCCGTTCCCGCTCTATCTGTGGGATAGCCTGCTCCACAATCATCGCAGATCTTTACCCAACTTTGATTGCAGCCTCTTGGCCTTACTTAATTTTAAACAACCTGCCATTGGGGGGGTCTGCATTCACAGCTGCTCTCAAATTCCCTCCTAATCCTCTGTGCCTCACGTCCCTGCTCCCCTCCCCACTTTACAGCATTTCTTAAAATCCACCTCATTGACCATGGTTTTGGTCAGCTACCCTAATAATTCCCTGCGAGCTCAGTATCAGTCTTTCTTTAATATTTACTCCTGTGACCTGAGTTTAGCTACCTAGTGCTGGCAACATTAATTTATTTAGCACAATGGGAACATTTCATTGCATTAAGGGTTCTACATAAATTCATGTTATTGACAGAATGTGTTTCATTTAAAGACAGATAACTGCGATAACAATCACAATGGAATGCGTGAAGCCAGGAGCATTGCTTCCTGTTAAACTGTGACTGGGATAAGACACTTGTTAGACTTCAGCTGGAGTATTGTAACAGTCATGGGCACCATATTATAGGGAAAATGTGAATGCAACAGAGAGAGTGCAGAAGTGATTTATGTGTGCGGTTCCAGGAATGAGAAGCCTCAGTGATGAGGATAGATGGAAGAAGTTGGGACTGTTGTCCTTGGAGGGAAAAAGGCTGAGAGGAGATCTGATAGAGATTTTCAATACCATGAGTGGGCTGTCCGACAGAATAGGTGCAGAGAAGCTGTTCCTGCTGGGAAAAGCAAAAAGAGAGGACATACATTAAATATGATGTCCAACAGAGTAAGGGTGATGTGAGGAAAAACTTTTTCGCTCAGCGAGTAGTGGAGGCATATTCAAATGAGGCATTCAAGAGGGGCATTGGGGTGGGGGAGGGGGTGGTTTGGATAAAAATGATCCGCATGGATCAGAGATTGGCATTAGGGAATCTGGCTCATTTGAAGAGCCAGTGTGGGCACAATGGGCTGAATGGTCTCCTTATGCACTGTAATAATTCTGTGACTCTGTGGAGACTGGTGGTGGAATCAGTAAATTGAAGATCAATTATCAAGACCTTCCTATGAACAGTGATCGCAGTGGATTAGTGGTGAGGATGGAGATCCCAACAGAATCCTTTAGCAATTAGATGCTGCCATGGTGGGCCCATGTCAGAGTCTTGACTTCCAGAGAGCTGAGAATGAGACTAAGTTATCTCCTTCATTGTGTGCTGGAAGGATGCCATTCAGCCTGCTGTAGCTCCTTTGCTTGCAGATGTCCGACCTTGTTCCGTAACCCTGCATGGCAAAGGATGTTAACCCCATTTCTGTGTCATTAGTAACCGATAAGCAGTGACACCCTGCTGCCCTCTAGATGGACATATGACCTTAGGAATGTCACCTGCTGATCTGCTTTGAGGAATCTGCCTTCACTTGGATTCATTTCCTGTGTTTGCAGCTGCTCATTGCTTTGTGCTGCGATTAACTGGGAGTGTACAGCTGGGGACAGCAATGTGTACGTCGGTATGCATGCAGCATTTTGCATTGAATAGCCTGTCAGTAAAGCTCACTGTGATTTGATGGGCCTGTTTGCCATCACTAAAACACTGGCCATAGTATGGGGTGCAAGTCAAGGAGATCACCCATATTTTATGGGGGCTGGGTAGGGAACTGACTGTGGAGTTTGATCATTGACCCCGTGATTTGATTTGGTTTGATTTATTGTTGTCACGTGTGCTACGATGCAGTGACAAGTGTTGTTTTGTGTGCAAAACAAGCTGATCATACCATACAGAGTATATCAGGATAGCAGAACAGAGAGCAGTGTTACAGCTGCAGAGACGGTGCAGAGAGAGGGATCGACATTAACATTTGAGAAGTTTGTTCAAACGTCTAATGGCAGTTTGGGAAGATGGGGCCCGTCCTGTTATGTCACAGAACTTAAGGATGAGATATGGGTCACCTCCTTCTGGAGAATTCAAAGAACGTTTGTTACAGCTCCTGGTACTTCGATCTGTAATTACAGTGAGAGGCATCACAACTCGGGGTCAAGCTAAGCAATTGGGGTACACACTGGAGCATACTTCAGTCAGCATGCCATGCTGCAAGGGGACCCAGCTCAGTAAGACGGAGACCCAGAGCTTCATACCATTAGGTCAGATGTAATGATACAGCAATTGCTGTATAAGCATAGCCATTAAAGTTGTATTGCGCATTTGCAGTGAGATATGTAATTCCCTCCCTATAAGGACATGGTAGGTCAACTGTAGTGGTTCAAGAAGACAGCTCAGCCCCACCATCTCAAGGGGCAACTAGGGGCAGAGAGTAAATGCTAGGACCAGCCAGCAATACCCACATCCCACAAATTAATTTTTAAAAATTAACATAACACAGCAGGGTAACTGTGTTTGGGCCAAGGGCAGCACTGGACCCCTGCTTTCTGTGGTTGCCCCAAACCGTTCTGGTAAATGAACTGAACACCTCCCAAGGAGATTCAGGTCCTTTCTGAAGGGTGGGGACCAGAACAGAATGTGAGAGAATGCAGCATTTTACCCCTCGCTTTGGCAGTCAGGTATCATTAACAACGAAGATGCAGCCTCCATACAGAATCATGTGAGTGCTAAACAAATCCAAGGATGAGCAAAACGTTTGAGAATATACTTGTTGTATGGATCGTATCACTGGAGAGCAGTCCCTCTGCAAACGGGGAGTTTGCCTATAAATGGAACATTCTCTGAAGAACACTGAGTAAATATTTAGGCAGAGTGTTTGAATGGAGCCTGTGACTTCTGTTTGATTTGAAACAGTTTATGAATTGACATGTGTAACACATCACAGAATGCACAGTTCAGGCCTGAAAATGATCGAAAATCAAGCCACTTTCTTAAATATATAAATTATAACAGACCTTGATCTCAGGTGAGTTGAAAGTTTTGACGGGGATTGGGTGAGTGGGAGATGGGAAAGAAATGTTTTGTGTTGAAGAGATTTCCTTTGATATCTTCAGTTCCAGAAGCTGTTTGGCAGCTCTGTAACGTACTACATAAACTTCATTTGAGCTACTGAGATGTTTCCAAGGATTTGGTAACACTAACGCTTCAGAACAAAGCCACGAGTTAGCAGTTCCACTTTAAAGCATGTCAGATATGGATTTGAGGGCACTATGCTAAATGTTTTTTGCATCATGTCAAAATCCTGCACCATGGAATAGAATCGTCAGATTTTACAGGAAAGGAAACCATTCAGCCCATCATGTCTCTAAGAGCTACCCTGCTTGGCCCAGCTTCCATCCCTGTCTCTGCAGCCCTCTCAATTACTTTCAAATATATATCCAACTCTCTTTGAATCCTCCCTGGGGATCTGCCCCCAGAACACTCCCAGGCAGTGCATTCAAAATCCTATCAACTCTCTGAGTGAAGAGGTTTCTCCCTATCTCACTTCTAGCTCTCTTGCTGACAATCTTGAAATTGTGACCCCCTAATTACTATCATACCAACTAATCCTTTTAAACATTTCAACCAGGTCAACTCCTAATCTTGTATCAGTGATAATGGGGACTGCAGGTGCTGGAGAATCCAAGATAATAAAATGTGAGGCTGGATGAACACAGCAGGCCCAGCAGCATCTCAGGTGCTCCTGAGATGCAGCTGGGCCTGCTGTGTTCATCCAGCCTCACATTTTATTATCAACTCCTAATCTTCTCTGGTCCAGGGATGATAAGATCAATCTCTCTCATCTTTCCACGTATCTAAAATCCCTCATTTTGGTTGGACCAAAGGCTGTGCTGTAAGGCTCTTTGACTCTGTGATTCAGACCAATTCAAACTTGCTGATTCTCAGTCAAACCCCGACTTGCTGATTCTTAGTTGAAACCAAAGCTTGTTGATTCTCAGTTGAACCCAAACTTGCTGATTCTTAGATAACACGGTGTGAAGCTGGATGAACACAGCAGGCCAGGCAGCATCAGAGGAGCAGGAAGGCTGACGTTTTCGGCCTAGACCCTTCTTCAGAAAGATGTCTAGACCCAAAACGTCAGCCCTCCTGCTCCTCTGATGCCGCCTGGCCTGCTGTGTTCATCCAGCTCCACACTGTGTTACCTCTGACTCCAGCACTGGCAGTTCCTACTATCTCATAGAAATAATGCTATTATATTAAACTAATAGGGGAACTAGTGGAGTGGTAAGGATGGTGAATGTTGGAACTCTCTTCCACAAAGGTCAATGGATGCTGGATCAGTTGTTAATTTTCATTCAGAGATAGATAAATTTTTGTTAACTAAAGGTAAGGGATATGAGCCAAAGGCAGTTATATCTTGTTAAGCCATTGATCAGCCAGATCAAGTTTGAGGGGCTGAACAGCCTACTTCTGTTCTTTCATTCCTATTGACTAATATCCCTGCCCTTGAGCTAGAAGGTTGAAGTCCCACATTAGGACCTGATGCTGAGGAAACTGTGCTGGTAACACAGCTAAACAGGCTCAGTAAGAACTTATAAATCCCTCCAGCGCACTGCAATAGTGGGTGCTGAGTGTGGTTGAGATTCTCAGTCAGGTGTGTGATAGACTCTCTCGATGTCTCTATCCAAAACTCCAGACTGCAACAGGCATGTATAAAAGCACATTGCCACAGCAACGCAGGCTCCCTGGGTGAACTGTTAAACACCACTCTCCACTAAAACAACATCTGAGCAGTAACTTACCGAAAATGAGGGTGTGGTCATTGCAAGTTTGGATATGTTATTTTCTCTATTCGCTAAAACCAGCTGAAAAGTCCAGATGCAGTCTGCCTCTCGCAGTGTGCGTGATGAATTCAAACTCTGCAGGAGTTGCTGGCATCCATTTTCATTGGACTAGCAAACTGATTCGTCATAGTGAAAGCAGGAGTATAAAGAATCTACCATTACACCCCACATTAAAACAGAATACAGCAGACCCATTTATTGTGCAGTGGTGACTGTTTGACATTTATAGGAAGTCTGCTTTACAAAGGATTTCCTTTACGTGCCGGTGCCAGACTTTGCTGGCTATGTGAGTTCTCATCCAAGCCTACACAGTTCCAGTCAGCAGCTTCAGGCTGTGTCTGTGGAACGATCCAGCTTTCTCCAGTATGTTCCCAGCAAAGTCTTTCTCCAGAAAATAATTGTTTTGGAACGGGTGTCATTCCTTGAGAATTCGGAGGGTGGGTGTCTTTTCTGACGGCTTGTCTTGTTTGTCTCCTTTGTCACTGCACCTCGTGCTGCCTGGATCTGACCCTTTCTGTTCTCTTCCAGATGACAGAGGGGCGGCGATGCCAAGTGCACCTCCTCGATGACAGGAAGCTGGAACTTCTTGTTCAGGTAAGACAGGCTCATCAGCACTTTCGCACGGAGTAACGCCACAGCATTCTGCAGGGGACACTGCACAGCAGAAGTTAAAACAGAAAGTGCTGGAAGTGCTCAACAGGTCAGACAGAATCTGTGGAGAGAGAAATCAAATTAACGTTTCACGTTGATATCTCCTCATCTGTTTCTCTTGACACAGACTTGGTGAACACCTATTGCTTTTATTTATCAAATGTACTGTTGAAGCCATCACCTCTTCTATTTGGGTGAGGATTTTTGAGTCTCACAATGCTTGTTATTCAAGACCTTAAAGACACATGTGCATGCGCGCGCGCGCACACACACACAGACACACACACAGATACACACGCACACACACATACAGACACACACACATACACACACACAGATACACACACACGCACATACAGATACACACACACAGATACACAAACTCACAGATGCACACACGCACGCACGCACACATACACATGTACACACACCCATATGCACACGCACATACATTCACCCATACACACATCAGTGCGCACACACTGACAGACACACACACGTACACACACACACACACACACACACACACACACACAGACAAGACACACACACACACGTACACACACACACGCAAACAGACATAGACAGGCAGACACACTCACACATACATACAGACATACACATGCACGTTCACACACATGCTTGCACATACCATCACACGCAAGTGTAGACACACTCCCACACACACACTCACGTATACATGCAGATAGAGACATTTACACAGACACAAACACACACACACACACACACACACACATAAACACACACTCACATATATACACAAACACATTTTCTTTCTGTGTCTCTCTCTCTCACTCGCACACACAGCCTTGAATTGAGAGTGGATGATCATTTAATTCTTCTCTGAGTGAGAAACCAATTAAAACTCTGCAATAGGAGCAGTGCGAATGGGCCGTGTTAACATTACAGCAATGAGGATCAGACCATTATAATTATTTTCTTATTAATCCTTTACTGTTAATTCCCCCTTACTGGCTGGGCCAGTATTTATTGCCTGCCTTTGTCTCCAAGTATTTCTGTAAATGAATCTTAATTCAGGAGCTTGATGTTTGAAGGGGACACTTTGTAAAGCAAGTTTCCTGGGGTGATATTAGAAATGGGGCCTATTGTGTGAGTAGACCCTAATGGCACTGTCAGCTTCTGAGTCCTGATGTTGCAGAAAAGACCTCTGTGATGCCCCTCTTTATCAGCTTCACGTCAGGGTTCCGGAGTGCTCACTTATCCAGCAGTCTTTTTATATGATTAGTCATCATGGTATTAAAAAAAAAACTGTTTTTGGAACATTGAATTTCCAACTCTGATAGTAATGTCACTTCCAGATAATTTTCTACAAAAGTGGCTTTTCGCAATATTCTTTGATAATAGGTTACAGCATAGAGCACATGATATAAATAAATATGATTGGCTCTGTTGCCTGCTTTAGACGGTTGAAAATTCTCCTTAAGTTATTAACTTGATTTATTGAAGAAAATTGTAGGGCAGATTAACTTCTCAGACAAAGGAGCTTTGGCATCAGAAATATTTCACTGCAAAAACAGCTTATGCTGTCTTTAAGGACAATGATCATTGCGTCAAATGGACAGGATTTAAGGTTCAGAAAAGGTTACAAATCTATTAGAATAGCATTCTGCCTCTCATTAACTCTCAGCACGTGCCCCAAACTTGTTAGATTACTTCAGGTGCTCACATGCTCTGACTAAATTACCTGTCTGGTTCAGAAACACAATGAATATTTTGAACATTGCAAAATTAAAGTCCACATTTATTTTGTCTCTAACCTAAATGACGATACTTGATTATGGAAAGTAATCTCCATATTACTGCATCACCGGTTTACATTGTCTAGGTGTCATTTTCATCCAGGCTGAAATCAAGATTTGATACTTGGACAAATGTTCCTGTATTGAAACAACTATGACTGTAGAACTTAGCATCCATTGTGCCATTGGTAATAACAGGTTCACTTGGCTAAAAAACTGATAACTTTGTTTATCAATCACAAATGTACATCAGATACAAAGTTAGTCATACAGTCAGAGAGGTCTACGGCACAAAAAGGCCCTTTGGTCCATCAAATCTGTACTGGTCAAAAACACCCACCTAACTATTCCAATCGCATTTTCTAAATGGCCCATAGCCTTGTCTGCCTTGGCATTACAAACGCAAATCTAAATACTTCTTCAAAGTTGTGAGTGTTTCTGCCTTTACCCACTTTTACAGGCAGTGGGTTCCAGGTTCCCACCACCTTCTGGGTGAGAAAGGTTTCCTCACATCCTCCCTAAACTTCCTGACCCTTACCTTAAATCTGTGCCCCTGGGCATTGATCCCTCCACCAAGCTGTAAGATCCGTCATAATCTACTCTATCTATATCCCTCATAATTTTATATATCTCAATCAATCTCCCTTCAGTCTCCTCTGCTTTCAGGAAAACAACGCCAGTCTGCCCAATCTCTCAATCCCAGGCAACATCCTAGTAAATCTCCTTTGCACCCTCTCCAGTGCAATCATGTTCCCCCTAGAATGTGAATTCCAGAACAGCACACAGAGGCTGGTATCCTGTCACCAAGTCACCCTTTAATTACACATTGACACTGATCCTGCTCCCTTGGAGCTCATCTCCCCAGCTCTCAGAGTAAGCAGAACCTTTGACACTCCTGTTTCTATCTGTCAGCCAGGGCTCCCTGATTGGACCAGGTTAACAGCCCTAATCGGGGCATGCATGTTGTGTGAGGTCCAGTTGGCTGACCTTGTTAACAATCACTAAACTAGCTATGGTCTAACCAGGGTTATACGCAGTAATCAAAACTTTAACTGTTCATACATGTTACGAGCACCATTAAACAGATTGATTGAAGAATGTTATATAATGCCACAGAGAATGTGCTCCTATAGACTGTTGTAAATGCAAGAATATGAGTGCAAGCCTATTGTCTGCAGCTGCCCAGGGAAATGCCTTCTGTACTTTATATGTTACAGATTAGTAAATGTCTGTATTAGAATTCTGTTGTGCAAACTGGCTCCCCAGAAGGAGAACTCCCCTGGTCCTGCGCTCTCACTGTTAATGTTACAGTTGTGGTGAGGTGCTGCTCCACAGGGATCTACAGTGGTACCAGTTTGCAGTTACTCATGTCCCTACAGCCTGTTACAATACACTCAGACTAGGGGCAAAATAGGAGCGATTTCTGCCCAGTCTCACAGTTACACAGCTCCATCACAAATGTAAATTAAAAAATTCAAAAGTGCAAATGAAAAGATTTGCAGAGAAAGTTAACATTGAACAGGTGGTTCCAGCTGCTCTGATCGACCAGCACCCACCATTGTTTTGGCAGGGACTGCTTGTGGACACTGAACATGCCTTAAATTCCCCAGACACGATGACTTAACCTAGTTAGTGAACAAGAACCCTAGTTTTAAAACTATAGCCTCCTTATGTGGTTCATTGCTAAAAGTGCACAGTGTTTAAGAACAGTGTTTGCTTTGGCAGAGTACCAAATACCAGTGGTTTCAGTCAAACCATATTCATTGACCTGTTCAAAAAGAATTTGGTTATTTCAAATGTTAGAGAGCTAGTCCTGTCTGTACTTTCCTTTAAATTATCATCACCCATGGGCTTGTAACCCTTACCTCTTCATTAAATCTCATCGTAACTTTGTTTTATAGCTGGAACAATATGGTGGGTACTTTAGTTCAGTGTTTCTAGACAGCCCACCTGGTGTGGAAGGTTGTAGATTCAGAACCTCCCCCAGTGTAACTGCCTGACACAAATACTATAACGTTTTTTATAACGGTCAACTCCCTTTCATACAATGGGAGCATTGTGTTTTTTTTTGTGTGTGTGGTGTGTGTGTGTGTGTGTGTTATTTTGGATGGAGTACTTTTCCTTTCGGTGAATTTGGCTGTGCGTAACCTCGGCGTAACCTGTGCGTTGTTCAGGAGACCTGATACAGCATGCTAAGAATTCTGTGTTATATCAGCTGACTGATGCAGGGTGTTGTGAAGGAGTTTAACAAAGGCGCGGTATTAATTGGGGAGCAGGTATGTTCAGGAAGCAGGAGTTGGCATCACAGTTCATTGGGTTGTTGGTTATAGCTATCATGCTTATGAATTTCTTTCTTCTGAGTCACTGGTCTCCCCCTAACCCCTCTCACCCCTACCTGCTTGAATGTCCAGAGAATGTTTGAACTGCAATAAAGTGGCAAATATTTGGGACAAACTGTGAGGAAGAAATAGAGGCAGATAATCCTAGCAATAGCACTGAACAAATTGATAGATATTTGGTAGACAATGAAGCCACAGGAAACAAAATAGTGCCTGGTCATTGTTAAACTTATAGACAGGATAGAAGAACTGGAACAGCTGACTTTCTATAATCTCATGTTGCAAAGTACCACTGTCAGCCTATTTCTGGGTCCATTCTCTAAAAGCGAGTACTACAGGACTGAATTCTTGGTGCTGCTGCCACTCGCAACCTCGTTGATTTTTATCTTTCAGCTTTGAATTGAACTCTACTCAACTTTTCATGTGTGTGTGCGTGTGTTCATGTGTATGTCTGTTCATGTGTGTGTATATTTGTGTGTGTGTCCATGTGTGTCCCTCTTTTCATGTGTGTCTGTGGATGTATGTGCACTCGTTGTGTGTGCATTCATGTGTGCATCTATTTGTTTATGTGTGCTTGTTTGCGTGGGCGTTCATGTGTGTGGCACCACACATCTGTGTGTTTTCATGTGTGTACACTGTGTTCACATGTGCACATGTACATATATAAATGCATTTGTATGTGTGTGTATGTATGCACATGTGGATTCATTTACCTAAATCTCATTATCAATAACAAGTTCCATTTATATCACTTCTTTAAGTTGTGAAATAGAGTCATAGCGTCATACAACATACAGACCCTTTGGTCCAACTCGTCCATGCCAAAAAGACATCCCAATCTGACCTAATTCCACTTGCTCATATCCCTCTAAATCCTTCCTGTCCATATACCTATCCAGATGTCTTCTACATGTTGTAATTGTACCAGCCTCCACCACTTCCTCTGGCAGCACATTCCATACACGCACCACCCTCTGCGTGAAAAAGGTTGCCCCTTCTGTCCTTCTAAAATCTATCCGCTCTCACCTTAAACCAATGCTGTCTGGTTTTTGACTCCCCTACCCTCGGGAAAAGACTTGGCTATTAACCCTAATCATTCCCTTCATGATTTTATAAACCTCTATAAGGTCACCCCTCAGTCTTACCAGACATCTGCCTAATGCCAGTGCAGTGTGGTGGCCTGGTGATACAGGGTAATGGTATCATTCCCCTGTGGTTGAGCCAGGCTTGGTGAAACTATTCTCAGCTGAGAACCAAAAAATGATCGATATTTGAGCCAAATCAGTCATGAGTTTGTTGACATATGATCTGAAGTGAGCCAGGATGCCATCTTTAATTTTGGTGGAAGGTGCTGTAGGATTTGGCAGCTTTTACCCTACAGTTGAGTAAAAAGGTAGCAGACAGGACTGTCAGTATTTTGCTCGTGCCAAACTAACCAGAACTATTCCAGTATGACAGCCAATGGGTTTGGGACCAAAAACAGCCAATGTTCTGCTCAAGTATCTCATACAGCAACTAAGAAAACAACAGCCTGAGGGCAGTGTATTGGTGTCCTGCAGCTTACTAACAGTAAGGCACAGCGCTTACAAAGTCAGTCTGTTCCCCTTGAAAGGGGCAAGAGGACAGATAAATCATTCACTGCGACTTCCCATTGGCGTAATGAGTAGAGGCATTGCATGTGTTTGGTACATCCCATATCAGTTGCAGTTCAGAGATAGGCCATTCATCCTACCTGGTCCATACTGTTTGTTATGCTTCACACAAGCTACCTCTCACCTCTCAGCAAGTCTTTTTGTTTGTTTCTCTCTTGTGTTTATTCACTTCCCCTCACCCATGTTGGAGCAGGTTCTATATTCTCCCCTCTGTCTGGGTAAAGACCTTTCTCCTGAATTCTCCATCTGTTTCCAACAGATACTTCTGGCTCCGTTGGTTTGTAGAACTGGTACATCTTCAGAGATTGTTGAGACGCGATCATCTTGCTTCGGTCAGCCAGTTAGCCTTGGTTCAGTAGCCCGCTGTCTGACATACATTTCTTGGCCAGTTTATCTGTTGTACATGTGACGGTTATCATCTGTTATGAGAGACGGTAAGCGTAGGAAGGATGTTCCCCATAACTGAGGACTACAGGACCTGGACTTAAATGAGAAGAAATGTCTTCACCCAGAGAGTGGTGAGCCTGTGGAGTTCTATGCTACAGAAGGTTGTTGAGGCCAACACATTGAATGTTTTCAAGAAGGATATCGTTCTTAGGACTAATGGAATCAAAGGGTATGGGGGGAGAAAGCAGGAACAGGGGACTGAGTTGGCTGATCAGATTGAATGGCAGGGTAAGCTCGAAGGGCTGAATGGCCTACTCCTGCTCTTATTTTCTGTGTTGCTGTGTCTCTCTGCCTATTCAAGGGTCACTTCATCAGTGCATTAGGACTTTCTATCTGATCAGCGCATCCCATGTTCAAGACTGGCGCTAAACAATTTGTAGCAGCAAGCCTGCATTTTAGATTCTGGATCAGTGGTGAGTCTGTAGATCTCAGCCAGAACAGATCTTAGGACACTGCAGTTAGGGTCCACTTTGTTATCAGACAGCGTGGTGCCTGGGCATCATCCAGCAGCGGCTTGGTGCTTGGGATTGAGAGTTTCCACCAGTCCTCCTTCCTGTGTGATCCCATAGGATTGTTCAGTCACCTGTGATGGAGGATAGACCGGGAATACATCGCAACAGATGTCTTTCATAACAAGTTACAGTTTATTACATCAGAGTAGCTAGACACGGGTTATGCTAACTCTTGGACATTTTAACTATTACTAGCGAGAGGTAAAGAAGACCTGAGTATCTCCAACAGAAGCTGTGCCAATGTCTAACCAATTATGAAGTGTTTAAGAGGACATTGGACAATTATTTGGACAGAATGATGCGTAAGGGTATAGCGAGAAAGCAGATGATTGGCACTAAGTACTGATACTCGTGTGAAGAGAATTTTATAGAAGTTTTAAAACAATGTGATAATCTGCTTGCTCTGATTACTCTCGGTGACTGCAGTTATTCGGCTCTTTTGACAATGTTCTTCCTGCATGCTGGAGATAAGACAGACCTGAAGCTCTTTCCCCTCCTTGCAAGAAGGAATCGAGATGATGAAGCCAGGAGCAGGAAATGAATCTTCGCCAGCGCCCGGTAATTACAGCCTCTCAAGCAATTACTCAGCAAGTTGGCTGCCTGGAGCTGTTCTTCAGCCGGCACAAAGCTCAGGAAATCTTTGTGCCCATTGAGATAAAATCAAGGAGGCAGACTGCAGCGGTGAATTCAGAGCAAGTCTTTTTCATGCCTTAGCCAAGCCCAGTTAACGCTGGTTGGCAATCTGAGAGCTCGAGGGCCTCCATGAGTTTAGCCAACTGATAGAAACACGAAAAATTGGTGCAGGAGTAGGCAATTCAGCCCTTCGAACCTGCACCACCCTTCAATATGATCATGGCTGATCATACAGTTTCAGTATCCCATTCCTGTTTTCTCCGCATACTCACCGATTGCTTCAGCCATAAGCGACATCCAGCTCCCTCTTGAATAAATCTAACAAACTGGCCCCAACAGCTTCCTGTGGGGGAGAATTCCACAGGCTCACAACTGTCTGAGTGAAGAAATTCTTCTTCATCTCAATCCTGAATGGCTTATACCTTATGATTAGTCGATGAAATTTCATTTTTCCAAAGATGTACATTAAAACAGTTGATCTTTGACATACTGCCCTTTCCTGTTAAACCAAGGTGTGTCCACAATTAAATATTGGGTGAGTGAGACAGCGATCTCAAAATGAGAATTTAAGCGAAGGGTATCGCTTAACAAAGATACAGAATCTCAACCATTTCCAATTCGGCTCATTCATTGTTGGCCTAAAATGAAACATATTTCACTTCTGAGTTAAACCAGGCCTAATAGCCGGGAGTTTAAGTACATCCACCAGTGGGTTCAAAGAGAGCAGTATTAAAATATGCAACATCTTCCCTGCCACCTGTGTCCCATTGTATGGAAATGTCGGGGGGCCCGTCCACCCTTGCCCCTAGTGAAGGCCCATTAAAAAGGACACTGATCTTGCCCCTGCCACTGTGGGAAACCCAGAGCAGGTGAGTAGCCTGACAGCTTTCACTGGACAGTTCCTGACCAGGGGTTTGGGGGAGGGGGTGTCCTCCTTTTAGCGATAAGGTACCCCTTTGCCCATCCGAGGCAGCCTGCATCCCAAACCATGGCCACAACCCTCACCACATGTTAGATTTCCCAAACAGCCCTCAGCAAGATCGTGCCCTAACCTCCTCACCGGCTGGTTAGGACCTGCCCCATCAAAACCCTGACCCCCAACCCCCCCCCCAAAAATGTTTGGCCTCCATTACATCCTCCTTCATTCCCAGCAGTAACTGCCTCTCTAACTTGGAGCTGCCAACCTGGCTGACAGCTCCCCTCTCCTGTTGGGCAGGCGATAGGGGTTGGAGGGGAGTCATCTAATCCCTCCCCCAACTCATACATTTACATCAGACAGCGCCTAGCACAACCAGTCTCTCACTTAGAGTTTGTCACCACTGACTATAGTGATGACCTGGAGGAAGGATGATTAACACAGAGGTGAGCTTAGAGGAGCTGTCCATGATACAGAGAGGCCAATCGCACAGACTGGGAGAGATAGCCATGAGTGAGGAAGAGGGCACAGTGTATCAATGTCACTGTCTGCTCTTTCCTGATGGGTTGAACCCACAGACCAAGTACCTGCCGTGTAACAACAGTGCGTGAGGTGGGTTTGTGTAGCGAGGTAGCTGAGGGACCACTGCAGTGGGCACTTTCAAGGTACAACTTCTTCAGTCAGTGTCCCATCTCTGCAGAGTTTGCGACCTGAAGAAGAGTCATTCTCCAATTGAAATTTCGCTCAGTTTCACTCTCCACGGGCCCTGTCTAACTTGCTGATTTATTTCCGGCACTTCCTCTGCAAGTTTGTGTTCTCTAGCATCCGCGGTATTTAAAGTTTGGAAATGTCAAACTGAAGTTCACCAATGATTTTAACCAAGGGCAAGAACATATACAGCATTCTTTTTAAAATAAATTGTGCTGTCTTAATTGGATATGGCTGCTATTGGCCGAGTCAGCATTTATTGGCTGTCCATAAATAGCTTGGAGAAGGTGGTGCTGAGCTGCCTGTTTAAACCACGCTGTTTAAACCACGTTAGCAGTTTGACCCTGATTCAGCAGTCTCTATTCAACTGATAAACCATTTGTTTGAACTGGTTTATATTTGTGTAAATCATCAGCAATCGTTCTCTAACGAGTCTGATGTCCCACCGAGGACATTCGGTGTCACTGGTGCTGGGGCTCTGTGGCTGATGAGCCTGATCCTGGAGCCACATCCCTCACCACACCTTCGGCAGGTGTTTCCAGGAGGTGCAATTGGTCTTTAGCCCTGAGATCACCGGCATTCCTTTCTCCTGTTCCTTTTCCATTCTTCCTCTTGCCTGCAGGTGTTCTCAAAGAACAGGAACCTCCTCCAAGTCAGCTTCTTCTCAATGAGGACCTCTAATGCATCAACATCTGGGATGTATCTTTTGAGGAAAGCTTTCTATTAGGCCCGAAACATCAGCTTTCCTGCTCCTCTGACACTGCTTGGCCTGCTGTGTTCATCCAGCTCCACACCTTGTTATCTCAGATTCTCCAGCATCTGCTGTTGCTACTATCTCCCATACAGTTGTACCAATTTCTTCCGTCTTCTGAAGGACATCTAGGGACAGGCGATAAGTGCCAGCCCTGCCAGCCAAGGTTCACATTGCACGTCAATGAAGAAAATTGGAGGATGTCCACTGTCTACCTGGTGGGGATCAGCCAAGCCAGGAGAGATCTGACTTCAATGGCTCATTGCCAAAGCAGACAGTACCTTCACCCTTTGAAACACCGATGAAACATTGAAGTTCCTGTTCGGAACACAAGTATTGTCTCTGTCCTGACAGGAAAGGTGTAATTCTAATTTTCTTTTTTTTGAAAAGAAAACATTCTGGAAAAGTTTTATTTTAGCCAGCACATAAAAGCATGAATTTTTTAGTTAGCATTTAATTATTAAAGCTGGAATTTTATATTAAATGAATACATATTTATCTTGGCTGGATATCTGATTAATTTTATTTCAGCTATATAAATTCTGTTTGGCTCCTATTCCATTGAGATAAATGCATTCCAACTGTATGAGTGTGGAACTTAATGTATTTGACAATACCACCTAACTGTGAAGCTGTTGATGGATGAAGTCTGAGAATGATGTCATGCAAAGAGGAATTTATTTTGTACTAATGCCTATCTGTTTAGTACCTGCTGCCCTAACCTAACGATTTGCCTGTTCAAAGAGATTTATAGTAAACTCGGTCCAATTGTTTCCCTCAAAAGGCGATCCCCTTACAAATCAGGGGAAATTGACAGGAGGCCATTCAGCCCCATGGGCATACTCCACTACTCAATTAAATCGCTATTGTTCGGTGACCTAACTCCATCAACCTGCCTGTCCCCCATCTGTTGGTAATGTTGGCTAGCAAGGAATCATGAATTAAGCTGGTATCTTCTGCTTTCTTGTGGGGAGATTTCAAATATTATCATAGCAAGCATAACTTTAAAGGACAATATCAGAAACCAGTACATCAGTGAAGGTTGTGAAGGTGTTGAAGAAAGTACCTGAGCAAGGATATAAATATTGGTCTTGTGCTATGGTGGGGTTTGGGGAAGTGATACGATATGGTGAGGTGTCTCCGAGCGGTGGGACTTACAGCCACATGGAAGAGAGAAGCCGAAGACCAGATGCAACAGTATGGAAAAAGATACTTAAAGACAGTAGGACTGGAATGGAAATGGGCAGCTGTCAGGAAGAGATGGAGTAGTGTGATTGAGCAGCATTGTGGAGACCTCAAGTAAAATGGGAGATGCTGAAACCAAAAGATGAATCCAAATGTTATCATCACTGTCCATGTCACTTCGAAAATTTCTGAACTCCAGCTTGTTTCCTAACCTCTAAAACATTTGGATTTTTCCCTTCCTAAGCTCTCTTCCTTGAAAAAACTGACCGATATTGAAATGTATTGACCATCCTATTGCATCAGGAAATTTTACAATGGGCCCATTCAGCTCCTTGTAACTGCATCCAGTTCTAACCAAAACCAGTCCAGTTAGTCCCAGCCTTTCTCCACATCCCAGCAACTTATCTCTTTCTTCTCAAAATATTTATCCAGTTTCCTTTTGAAGACCACTATTAATTCTGTATCCACCTCTCTATTAGGCAATGAACTCCAAATGTGAACCATGTGTGTGAGAGTATCTTCACTCCAGTGTGTGGGATTGTTGAAATGATGTTGTTAGCCATAAGGAAACCATACCTGAGGTCAGTCTCTAAAACTGTCAAGCACGAGCATGCATGTAGTTGAGCATCAGGTGATGGCAAGGAATGACACAAGTGGTGCCAATGGTCAGAAAGGCTACCAACCTGGAGTTGGGTGCCACTCAGCATCTGTGAAAGGGTCAGCATTTTGAGAAGAATGATGTGCAAAGAATTAAAATGTAGTCTTTATTACGATGTTGCTGCATAGACCTAGTACCTAAAGAGTTCCCATTGCTTACTGTGCTTCAGCAGGAGACGACCAACTTTATTATGTGCAGCACATTTCGAAACAAATGACTGTCTGTTTCTTAACAGATTTGGGCTGTCATAGAATGATTGATATCGTACAGCATTATTATACAACCTCAGACCAGCAGCACAGCTTTCAGGAAATATGAGCTGCTCCATGTTTATATTCTCAAATGTCTGGCTGCCGGCTGAAATTGCAACCAGGTTTCCCAGTTTCAGTTCCTTGCTGGGAGCATTTCTAGGGGAGCAGAGGAGAATTGAAGAATGTTTTCCATGCAAACACAATGCAGAGAGCGATTTCTGTTGGAATTCTCAAGTGCGCAGTCAGGAATTCTGATCATTCGTGTTTGCTGGACGTTTTCGCAGTGGAGATGGGCCCAAAAAATGTTCACTCTTTACCCTGATTCATTAATGTGAATGGTAGTGGGCTGGATCCTGGTATAACTTGTCCATGTCACCTTAGTCGTTACAAAGACAACAGCATCTCTGTTCCCGATGGTAGGGGAACTCCTGAACCAGGGGTCGTGGATTAAAGATAAACTTTTTAGGGCTGAGATGACAAGAAATGGTTTTTTGGGAGAAAGGGTGGCATAGTGGCTCAGGGGTTAGCACTGCTGACTCACCGCTGGGATCTGGGTTTGATTCCAGCCTTGGGTGATTGTCTGTGTGGAGTTTGCATGTTCTCCCTGTGTCTACGTGGGTTTCCTCCGGGTGCTCCGGTTTCCTCCCACAGTCCAAAGATGTGCAACTTAACTGGATTGGCCATGGGAAATTGTCCACAGTGTCCAGTGATGTGCAGGCTAGGTGGGTTAGCCATGGCAAATGCAGGGTTACAGGGATAGCGGTGTCTGGGTGAGGTTCTCTTCAGAGGGTCAGTGTGGACATGACAGGCTGATTGGTCTGCTTCCACAGTGTAGGGATTCTGTGAAATTTCTTCATCCAGAGAGTGGTGAGTCTCCGGCATTCATTACCACAGAAAAGGGTTGCGGCCAAAACATTGTGTTTTCGAAGAGGTAGATATAGCTCCTTTGTCAAAATGCATCAAGGGACATGGAGGTGGGGGGGGGGGGGGATCATGATGTTGAGTTTGATGATCAGACATGATCATATTGAGAAGTGGCACCACTTGAGGGCTTGAATGGCCTACTCCTATCTTCTATCTATGTGGGCATTTGTTTCCCATGGCTAATTGCCCTCAAATTGAGTGACTTGCTAGGCAGAGGGCAATTAAGAGTCAACCACATTACCGTGAATTTGGAATCACATGTGGATGAGACCAGGCAAACTCGTCAGATTTCCTTCCCCATAGCACAGTAGTGATTTTTCACAACGTGGTCACCTTTACTAAGGCTACCTTTTAGATTCCAGAGCTCTTGATTAAACTTAAACTCAACACTTAAACAGGTGCTTTCTATTCACCCTGTCCCTTACAATCACATTCATCACTATCAGGTTCCTCCCTTAACCTCATCTGCCCCAAAGAAAGCAGCCTGAATTTAACTCGTCTCTCTTCGTCGCTGAAATGCTCCATCCTCTGCACTCCCTCCAGTGCAATCACTTCCTTAATGTTGTCTCTGGTTTTCCTCTCTTCACTAATGCTGCCAGACCTGCTGCATTTCTACAGCACCCTCTCTGTTTGATTCAGATTTCCAGCATTCTGCTTTGTCACTCACAGCAAGGCTACCACCTAGAATGTGGGACCAAAGTTACATGGTATTGTAACAACCCTATACCCAGAATCCCTACAGCATGGAAGCAGGCCATTCAGCCCATCAGTTCTGTACAAGTCCTCCGAAGAGCACCCCACCCTAACCTATCTCAGTAATTCTGCATTTTTTATGGCTAATCTACCTAGCCTGCGCATCTTCAGACTGTGCAGTACCCAGACAATGTGCAAACTCCACACAGACAGTCTCCTGAGGCTGGGATTGAACCCTGGACCCTTCTACCGTGAGGCAGCAGTGCTACCCATTGAGCCATCATGCTGAGATAACAAGGTGTAGAGATGAATGAACACAGCAGGCCAAGCAGCATCAGAGGAGCAGGAAGGTTGACGTATCGGGCATGGACCCTTTTTCAGAAGAAGCGTCTAGACCCAAAACATCAGCTTTCCTGCTCCTCTGATGCTGCTTGGCCTGCTGTGTTCATTCAGCTCTACACCTTGTTATCTCAGATTCTCCAGCATCTGCAGCTCCTACTATCTCTGAGCCATCATGCTGCCCTGCATTGTATCAAGCTGTCAAGGAGAAGGCATGTTGTGAACATAGCAACAGAAGCCTGTTCAGATTTTAGAGGGAATGACAGACGTTCAAGTGTCACCATAAGAGCATACTGCTGTCATTACTGTGACATTGGAATGCAGTTTAAGAGATCAGCTTTGAGATTTCCCATGTGACTCCACTGATTATTCCTGCACTCCAGTTGTTTTGGGAATAAGGTGGAAAGGTAATCTCTACATTCAGGTCTAAACCTGTGCCTGCCTCTGACAGAGCCAGATTGATCATTTGGGAGCTGTCAGATTGTTTGCCTGTAGCTCCTCACAGGATGTGGAGAAATAACATCCATTTGTGTTAGGGAGGGAATGGAGTCTTTACAAAACCCTTCCAATAGCATTACCACTTAAAAAGAAACCAAGTAATTTTCACAAAATCGTTTTCTCACATTTGGGAGAATATGAACTGAGTTCTGAAGAAGAGTCATCACAAACACAAAACATTGACTCTGTTTTTTGCTCTCTCTGCTGATGTTGCCAGACATGCTAAGTTTCTCCAGCATTCGCTATGCTTGTTCCAGATTTCCAGCACCAACGGTATTTTCCCTTTAACCACCATTCTGAGGGGACTTGACAGGGTAGATGTTGAGAAGGTGTTTCCATGAATGGAGGATTCTGAAGTGAGGGGTACAGCGATAGAGTAAGGGAGCACTCATGTAAACACTGATGTGGAGGAATTTCTTCTCCCACTGCATCATGAATGTCTGAAGTTCTCTACCTCAGACTTGTGGAGACAGGAGCACTAAGACCGTTAAAGAGGAAAGAGGTAACATTTTGAAAGATCAGGAGTTGAGTCCTATGGGAAGTTGGAGCCTGGGGCAGGAAACGGTGGCCGGAGGCTCAGTGGTTATCACAGCTGCCTCAAAGCGCCAGGGACCTGAGTTCGATTCCACCCTTGGGTGACTCTCTGTGTAGAGTTTGCACATTCTCCCCATATCTGTGTGGGTTTCCTCCCACAGTCCACAGATGTGCAGGCTAGGTGGCTTGGCCATGGGAAATTGCCTGTAGCATTCAGGGATGTGTAGATTTGGTGGATGGGTCTGGGTGGATGTTCTGAGGGTTGGTGTGGACTTGTTGGATTGAAGGGCCTGTTTCCACACTGAAGGGATTCTATCAGAAACCATGATCTTACAGAATGGTGGGGAAAGCTTCACGGCTGAATGGCCTACTTCTGCTCTGACTTCTTATGTGAGTGTCTCTGCATTATAAATGCGTCCATGAGAATGCAAGAACACGTGTCCACACTTGTTAGATGTGATTCTGCTATTGTACAGCATTTACTAAATAATCTAGACTGAGTTAAGCAGGCTACCAGAAACTAATTTAAGATTATCAGTCAGATTCATGGTGTGATGTATTTGTGCGCACTAGAAACTGTGTATATTTACATACAGGCCCCTGTTCCACATCAGCAAAACATTGCCCCTTTTCATTAGGAACGAGATCATGGGGAACACGAACCTCTGGAACATTCTACATAATAATATCATGTTCTGATATCATTAACAGTTAACTGTTTTTACTGCTTCTCCAAACCAATGAAGTGCCTCTTTTTCATGCTGTGACAGTTGGTGCCCCTGTTTTATTTCAGACTTTTTTGTGCCCCACTCCTGATGAGTTCAAGACAAAGAGCCTTAACTTGTTTCCTTTTGGCAATGACGATGTTATGATAATGGGTATAATTATCAGCAATGCTGCAGACGGAAGCTGTAAGCTACCTTCAATCAGAAAACATCCACATATTTATTTATGCATTAGCTTTAAGCTGATTCCAATGGGTTTTTTTGGATACTTTCCAGATCCTCTTCCTTTTGTCGAATTTTGTTTCTCTTGCCATTTTCTTTGCTCAGTGTGATTCCGCACTTGTGCTTATTCTTTCTCCGATAATTTTCATTCCAGAGGCAGATTCATCTCCGTCTGTTTTTGCTCGAGGGAACTGCCAAATCCTGCTGCTTGCCCACAAATATAATGGGCAGAAGCCTACTGCTGCCCTCGCCTGTGTGCCCAGTTTGAGGGAGTGCGTGTGTCTGAAATATAAGGGCTGAGAGAAAAGAATAGAACCCGAGAACTATTTATGTCACCCTACTCTGAATCCAATTAAACTCTGTTGACTTCATACTGCAGTTAATTAAAATGCGACTTAATAATGAGGACAGAACTGTGTCACCTTTAGAAGAATTTGAATTGCAGGTTTGTGTAAGCCTGGCATGCTGCGTTCATCCAGCTCCACACCTTGTTATCACTGAAAGCACAGTTGACTCTTTCTGTGTCTCTGATAAACGCTGAAGTGTTCGAGCCATTCGTTTGTGTGAGGCACAGACTGCAATCATCCAGCGACAGACCACAAAATGCTCCTGGAGAGGGGGAGTTTTAAATTAACTTTGGGTTTTGGTGATGAAAACCTGTTGTACAGAAGGTAATCTTATCATTGGAAAAGAGGATTAGGAGGTGCTAGTGATCAGTGGAAAAATATTCAGCCAGGAAAGGCAGTGTAATTGGTTGAATCAGCTGCCTGCAGTGAACTGTCAGCTACAGTTTGCAATTCTCTGATCCTCCTTCAATACTTCATTTTGTCTGATATCGAAATTGCAATTGGACATGTTTTTATTTTGGCTTTCCCACTGCTGGATCCTGGAAACAACAGCTCCAGCTAAGCTGCAGACAAGTTGCAGCTTATTTGGAACAGCAAAAAAAACTGTGCCTGAAGATACTGGAGTTGTATTATTTATTTGTTGATTTCAGTGTCATTTTAGCAAATCCTGAGTGTCCTTGAATCGAGGGCAGGTACACGGCAAAGCTGTCCCTTCAGAGACAGTAGGAACTGCAGATGCTGGAGTCCTGAGATAACAAGCTGTGGAGCTGGATGAACACAGCAGACCAGGCAGTATCAGAGAAGCAGGAAAGCTGACATTTCGGGTTCCCAGTGGGGGTAATTAGGGTGAGGAGTACATTGCCTGGAAATGTGGCGAGGCAGGTTCAATTAAGGCATTGGAGATAGCATTGGATGTTTATTTGGGTGGAAATGGTGAGCAGGAATACGAGGATTAAGTGAGAGATTGACTGTAGGCAATGATACCCATTTGATAAGCCAGTGGAGGCAAAACGGGTTGAATGGCCCACTGTGCTGTAATGATTCTGTGGATCTGATTAATGACATTGCATCCTTTCGCTCAGTGTATCAGTAGAGGAACATGTGCAATCGTGTTGAAACTTGGTAAATTGGAAAATGTAGAAGCTTTAGAAAAGCTTTTATTTCTTAAAGCAAGTGGGATGAAAGGTTTTTTTTTTACTGGGTGCATGATGCCATTCTACCTGCTTAGCGAGTCACCCAGTGTCTATCACAGGCTGGTCTAAGTGAGAATAGCAGCAAGGTTCCAGGTTTAGTTTCTGACTTGGAGCCAGATGTTTCTAGAGTTGGGAAGACTAAACAGATTTTTTAAACAAGTAGCACAGAGCCAGATACAGAAGTCCCAGATACTGAACTTTCTGGTTGCATTCATATCAGGTTTTTTTACTGGAAGGGGTGGGTAGGGAGGAAGCTGGTGCATGATTCACACAGAAGGGGATCTGAAACTCATCAAAGTCATCGGCAGTCAGTGCTGACTTCAAACAGAACTTGTTTCGCCTGGTCTGAGGCGTAGAACTCACAGTGTGGGAAAAACAAATCAATGTGCTAAACATAAACTCTCATGGACGGCTGACCCCACTCTTTATTTTGAAAGAAAAAGAGAGTTTAACTGCAACTGAGAGTTATAAAGAGAACGACCTCCGGTGGCTCCCTTTGTCTGACAGATCATCATGTAGATATAAGTAAGAAACATTTCCTTTTGTTTGTGCAGTTTAAATAGAGATCCGTGCTGACATTTCACCAGAGCTATCATTATATAATTATAAATGCTTGGCTGTGTTTCAAATAATTATCTCAGCAAGTGGTTCTGAGTTTTCACAGTTTGATTGAAGTTTAAAGAGGTTGCTGAATTAGTAGCTATCTTTGATATAAGGTCTAAGTGGACACATTTTTTTAAACAATAGGTTAGTCACTTGATATTTAAAAGCCATAAGGGCTTCACAAACATGAGATGTTCTTTCACTGTCAAGTGTGCAGGAGAGATAAGCTGGATTAGATTGTTAGACGTTTATTGTTTTCATTTCAACATGATTCCTGAGACCAGCCTGTGATGGAAACTGAGTGAGTAGCTAAGCAGGTAGAATGGCTGGTATAAGATAGCATGGTGAGTGAGTGGGGAACATGTATGTTTGGGTAAGGCCTGAAGGGTGTAACAGCGTCTAAAACATTCCATGTCATTATCTGAGGAAGAAATCTGTTGAATGTAATGAGCAAAAGCAGATACTGTATGTGATGCACATTTTTTGAAGAAACAGACATTTTGCAAGGAAGATTTCACATTAAAAGTTGAGAATAAAAGGAGAATAATCAGTGTTATTTGACTTGAAAATTGAAGGTAAATGAAAAGACTGGCTTGAAATAAAGAGTTATGGAAAGATTACCCTGAACTCAGGACTGAGCGTAATGTAATGATGTAGTGCTAATGCCACTGGACTTGGATTTCAGAACCTCAGGCTAATATTCTGGGGATATGGCTGACAATGAAATTTGAATTCAGAAAAACACTGGAATAGAACTAAGCCAGCCCAACGTCAATCATATAACTACTGTTAATTGTCAGGAAAACCCATCTGACTCACTAATGTCCTTTAGGAAAGGAACCTGTCATCATTACCTGGTCTGGCCTACATATGACTCCAGACCCACAACAATGTGGTTGACTCTTAACCCCACTCTGGGCAATTGGGGATGGGCAATAAATGCTGGCCTGGTCAGCGATGCCCTCATCAAGAAAATAAGTTCAAAAAAATATGCTTCCAGATAGAGCACAGAAAATGATGAGCAGGGAGCAAATTGAGAGAATTCTTCTGATTGTCCAAGCTAATATATGTCCCTCAATCAACACCACTCAGAAAAAATGTCTGATTATATACGTCTCTGTTGTTTTTGAGATATCGCTCTGTAGAGACTATCTCTTTAATAAATTCGCAAAGCAGCACTTTGATACATTTCACAGACCTTTCACTGCAAAGCACTTTGAAACATCTTAAGGTTATGAAAGGGTGTATAAATGTGTGTTGCTCCTGCCTCTCACGTACTGAATGCAAAGTGCATCCAGTCTCTGCAGAATAGCCATCTCTAAAACAAATCGAATGATGGAATGTGTAGCCGTGACCCTGGCACACAGGTTGAGGAGGTAAAGCTTCAGCTGTATTGTGCTTTGGTCAGGCTGTCTTCAGTAATGTGTCCTCTTCCAGTCACTGAAACATGAAGGAGATGCTGAGGCATTTCACATTGAAAGCACCAGGCCTGAGCTGTCTGGTCCGAGCAAACTCTGTTGTGAGAAAATAGCTGGAACCCACTGGAATGGTGGGGATGAAATTTATTTCCAAAGCAATTGGTTTCACAGTGGAGGGGTCTGTGGATCAATAAGCTAAGGTGCAGCGAATGGCCTTCTGTATCTGTCATACAGTTCACTCATTGTTTCATAATGCTTGTGAGAATAGAGGGCTGACAGAAAGATTAACCAGAAAGATAAGCCTCCTTACATTTGGCTTTCCACTGCATCTATGAAGCTGCAAGGCTCTTGTATTTGATCATTGATGTGTCTGCTGCAAAATACGATCAGTTCTGTACCTCTCTGCGTGCAAAATCATTTTGCATCAACACAAAAGCAGTGGTTTGTGGATCCTTAAGCATGCACTGTTTGTGGCAGAAGTGTGCCTGCTAACACATTATTTTTTGGACTTGCTTCTATGACATGATGGCACACAATTGCAGCATTGTGTGGCAAAAGCACAATGTCAAAAATAATGTGCAGTTATTGGGCCCTTCAGCCTCTGTGACTAGTGTTACTGCCCCTAACTCTGTGCGATACCTGACCACGAATTACTCAAGGCTGTCACTCTATACAGACAGTAACAGTATCCTGCTCTGCATAGATAAGCAGAAGAAATCATCCCGAGTGGGATTGCAAAAGACTCATTGACTTGTGTAAAAGCAGAATGCTGTGGATCTGATTTCTACAAGTCCATGCAGCAATGAAGGTGGATGCAAATGGTGTGTTCAAAAGATTAACCTTGAATTGAAATTGTGCTTAAATCCTCTGACTTCAGAAATAAGAGCATTGACTGAGTCAACATTTTATTAGTTTCTTATTCATTAGTGGCTGTTCAATTTAGTTTGATCTTGGCTACAAAAGTTAAATGAAATCACGTTTTTAAGTGCCTGCAGTTTGGCCAAATGCTGCATTTCTTTAAATTTGACAAAGAAGCAAGCTGGGTTCAGCTCTGAAGAGATTAACAAATGCTGGGACAATACCATTGATCAGAATCTATTGCATCTGCACTTGGGCAAGTAGCCTATTACTCCAGCACTCTATTCTGAACTAAACAAAGCAGTTGTTTTCCTCACTGATTGAGGAAATCAATAGCAGGATATTGTCAGTATTCTCAGTAGCCTTAACTACCCTCAGTCAGAATTCCCCAATCCATTTAGATTGATTCCTCAATATAGATGGAGTCAGCAATTGATTTAAATTGATTTTGAAGTCTTTGACTTTAAAGGAAAATGATTGACAGCAGCTATCTCCTTTGATTCCATGCACAGAGCAAGGGCTCAATTTCAGCAATGTTTGTGACATTTAAACTGAAATATTGCCAATAAAAATAGTTGAAAATAGTAATAGAAAAATAAAATCAGATTTTGAATTTTAAAGTGTGAGACGATGATGGACCCAGTGAACTTGTTCCCCTCTCAAATGTTGATCAACTTCTCCTCCTAGAATAGTTTTTCTGTCTTGAACACAGTTCTCTGTGCCCCCCTAATTCAGTCCTCTTTGTCTTTACCACCCCACCATTCAGTTGTCTGGACTCTAAGCTCTGCAGTCCCCTGTTTTCACTCTCTGCCCCTCTACCTTGCTTTCCACCTTTTCAGACACTCCTGAAAACCTACCTGCCATAATTGTAATAAGGTCAGCCAAGTGGACATCATAGAGTAGAGCCCCCTGAGTGGACCAGGTTAACAGCCCCAATTCGAAAGCCCTGGCTGACACTTTAAGAACAGGAGTGTCAGGGATCCTGTTCACTCTTAGAGTAGCTGTCAGGGAGTTGATCGTTGTCAAGGATGGTCCATGTGTAAGTAAAGGGTGACTTGGTGATAGGATACCAGCCTCTGTTGACTTATTCTGCTATCTTTTAACTGACCTACTATTCCCCTCTGAACCTTGGTATATTTGTTTTGTAACACTCCAGTGAAGCCCCTTGTTACTTCACATTTATGCTACAGGTGGTATTTAATTAACAAACTCAGTGGTGTTGCAAGTCTGAGGTGAAATTGTCAGAAGTTAGCTGACAAATGCATTCCTTAATCTTTTCATTTTGAAAATGTTTGAGCACATCTAGTTGAAGCCATAACCCTTCCATCTCTGCACAAGGTAAAAATGCTGTAATCCTACCAAACCATGGGCTACTTCCTGGGAGAGGGAGAGGGACAACTAGTAGTGTTTAATCTGAGGGTCACTGCACCTCCAGGTGAGGGGATGTCTGAGTTGGGACCCTTATAGTAACCTCAGCCAATGCAGGAGTTGAACCATTGCCTTGCGTTTCAAACCAGCCATCCAGTCACTGAACTAACACACAGTACAAGTAGTTTGTGGACTGATAACCCTGGTGAGATTATATTTTTTTGGGCTGGTCAACAAGCCTTTAACTTTAGGCTGAATCACTGGGCATGCAGTATGAGTCCCAGGTTTGAAATATATAATCTCCTATTTATTTTACTGCTTGTTTGGTTGTTTTTTTAAAAAATAGAACAATAAAAAGGCTGTATTTTAAATGACTTGAGTGGGCTAGCCCAAACACCCTCCCTGGTGTGTTTCACATGTTCCTCTCCTTGTTTTAGTTTTCTGACTGTTCACTGGGACCTTGCTTGTGCTGAACCTTTGCTGTCAGCTGCCTGATCAAACAGAAGCTGTGCGCATGCACTTGATTTGCACACAAATATGCTGAAGAATTTTTAAATGATATTTTGTTTGCTGTCTAGTGTGTTTGTTAACACAATCCATTTGCACAAAAGGGAAGTTGGAAGCTGCTGTTAATGCATCTTTTCATTTCCCTGCACAAGTCCCAGGTCACTGTCACTAAGTGCCCTTGCTTCTATTTCTTCAGCCATTTGCTTTGGCCCTCCATTTGGGTATTGATATTTTATATTCAGGTGTTTAGGATACAACCAGATTAAACATTGTCTCTTCCAAAATATATTTCTCAAAACATTTCCCCTCTGATTTCATAACAATGCATTCACTGACTGTGTGTCCTAGCATGCAGCCCCAGCTTGTGGAGGTGAGTAGCTACACAAAACTGCCCTTTTGACAGTTAGCATCAAGCTGTTCAAGCACATTATTACCTATTTGGAACAGATGGGTCTTGAACTCAGGACTTCTGGCCCAGAGATAGAGACACTTCCACTGTGTCACTAGCATGAGGCTGTTGCCTCCCCTTTTGTCACTGAACCATGAGCCCAAGACTGAAGTAATGTTCTGGGAATTCAAGTTGTTGGAACCTGTTGTGTGTTTGGGGGATGGGGGGGAACCCTATCTGGTTCACTGATATCCTTTCAGGGAGTAAATTTCTATTCTTACCCAGTGATAATGGGAACTGCAGATGCTGGAGAATCCAAGATAATAAAGTGTGAAGCTGGATGAACACAGCAGGCCAAGCAGCATCTCAGGAGCAGAAAAGCTGACGTTTCGGGCCTAGACCCTTCCTCTGATGCTGCTTGGCCTGCTGTGTTCATCCAGCTCCACACTTGATTATCTGCTATTCTTACCCAATCTGGCCTTCATGTGACTCCAGACCCACAGCAATGCAGTTGACTTTTAATTACCCTCTGGACAATTAGGGATGGGCAATAAATGCTGCCAAACCAGTGATGTCCTCATCATTGTAAATGCATTTTAAAAAAACATATCAGTTGGGACATAGATTATAAGAGCAAGGAGGTTATGTTGGAGCTGTACAGGACTTTGGTTAGACTACAGCAGGAGTAATGTGTGCAGCTGTGGTGTCCATGCTTCAGGAAGGTTAGGGTTATGAGTGAATAAGAGCCGCACAAAAGTACCTTTGGCCTAAGACCACAGTGGTTAGTTATAGCAGTGTCTGCATGTCACGTTAACGTGGTGTGTCAGGTTTCACTCTCATGGAGCACAACTTTTCACAACCCATCAGTCCGTTGTTCTAACCCCCTCTCCCAGCATCTGGCCTGCAGCATCTTTTGGCATTTCAATTGCTGCCCTAAATACCCTGAAATATACTGAAGCTTCATGTTTCTACCACCCTTCTGGGCATGAGCTCCAAATACCTATCACCCAGTTGGTGAAAAGGTGTTTCCTCAAATCCCCTCTAAATCTCCTGCCTTTTACCTTAAAATTGTGCCCCAAGTTATTGAACCCTGTACTCAGAGGAAATGTTTCTTATCTACTCCACCTGTACCCCTTGAAACTTTATACACCTCAATTAGATTCCTCCTCAGCCCTCTGTAGTCTGAGGAGAACAAGCCCAGCCTACCTCGACAGCCTTCATTGCCGAATCCCTCTAGCCCAGGCTAACATCCTGATGAATGTCACCTCAACCTCCTTCTGCCAGGAATCCTGGTATTCAGTGGGTATCCTTACACCCAGAGTCAGAAGTCTGGGTTTAAGACCCACTACAACACAGAATCAAACCTCAGTGGGTATTGCCCATCCCTAATTGCCCTTGAGAAGGTAACAATGTGCACCCCAACAAATTGTTGCCTCTCGTGCAGTGTAAGTGCACTCACTGTGCTGTTAGGAATGGAGTTCCAGCAGTGTGACCCAGTGACAGCACAGGAATAGTAATCTAATCCAATAGTTGGTGTTCCCGGAAGTCTGCTCCCGTTGTCCTCCTATGTGGTAGAGTTCAAGTTTGGAAAGTGCTGTTGCAGGAGGTGGTATTGATCAAGTTGACCACCTGATGGCTTTGAGCTTCTCGAGTGTTGCTGATGCTGCGCTCATTCTGGCCAGTAGAGAGTGCTCCATCACACTCCTGACTTGTAGTTGGCAGACAGGCTTTGGGGAGTTTAGAGGGATGCAATCAGAAGCAGAATTCCCAGCCTCTTGCCTGCTTTTGTGCCACAGTATTTATATAGCTAGTACAGTTCAGTTTCTGGTCAATGATAACCCCTTTGTTGCTGGTGAGGCATTTAGCAGTGGTAATCGCATGTCAAGGGATTGTGGTTAGACTCAGTCGAGTTGGAGATGGTCATTGCCAGGCAGTACTATGGTTTGGATGTGGCAGGTCACTGGACACTGAGCTGGATAGTGTCCAAGTCTTGCTGCATACGGACATAAAGTGTTTCAGTATGTGCAAATAGCACTGAATATTGTATGATCCTCTGTGAGCACTGATCATTTCTGATCTGATAGTGGACTTGGTGTCATTGAAGCAGGTGAAGATGGCCAAGTCATCTTGATGACAGTACACTGAGGAACTCCTGCAGAGATGTCCTGGAGCTGAGATGACAGACCTCCAACAACCATGACCATCTTCCTACACACCCCATGTTGTTAGTCACTAATAGCCCCCATTAACAACTATTAACCCTCTCACCCTGATCATTAGCAACTTTGTCCAACTGCTCTTCTGCCTCTTTAGGCTCTATCCTAAGATTTGCTCCCTACCCCATTCCTCTCCCTTTTGTCTGTATATAAGCTGATGTTCTCCCAGCTGCCATCAGTTCTGAGGAAGTGTCACTGGACCTGAAACATTAAATCTGTTTTTCCCTTCAGATGTTGCCAGACCTGCTGAGTTTTTCCAGCAACTTTGTTTCTGTTCCATCTTCCTGCGTGCCAGGTATGATTCCACCCAGCAGAGAGTTTGCCCCCTAATACCTATTGATTCCAGTTTTGCAAGAGCTCGTTGATGCCACACGCAGTTGAATGCAGCCTTTTGATATTAAGGGCTGTCACTCTCATCTCACCTCTGGAGTTCAGTTCCTTTTGTCTGTGTTTGAACCAAGGCTGTAATGGGGTCAGGAGCTGAGTGGTCCTGGAGGAACCCAAACCTGGCGTCACTGAGCAGGTTATTGCTGAGGAGGTGCTGCTTGATAGTGCTGTTAGCGACACCTTCCATCACTTTACTGATGATCGAGAGGAGACTGATTGGGCAGTAATTAGCCAAGTTGGATTTGTCCTGAGTTTTTTGGTTTTTTTAGGATATACTTGGACAATTTTCCACATTGTTGGGTAGATGCAGGTGTTGTAACTGTACTGGAACAGCTTGGCTAGGGGAGCAGCAAGTTCTGGCACACAGGTCTTCAGTACTATTGCTGGGTTGTTGTAGGAACCCAGGACCTTTTCAGTATCCAGTATCTCCAGCCATTTTTTGACATGTGGAGTGAGTCGAATTGGCTGAAGACTGGTGTTTATGATGCTGGGGACTACTGGAGGAGGCCAAGATGGATCATCCACTCGGCACTTTTGGTTAAAGATGTCAATGCTTCACCCTTGTGTGATGTGCTGGGCATCACTGAGGATGGAGCCTCCTCCAGTGGATTATTTAATGACTGGGTCTGTCAGGATCAGAAAGCCTTGGTTCCTACCATCACATCCTTTTTCTATTGTATCGTACATATGTTGTCTCCTGTTGCTCCAGGTTGGCAACCTGTTTTTAGATGTTTTTTAGCAGTTGGGAAAACTTTTGCCAAATCCTGGCCAGAAAGGCATGTTCCCCTCTCCTGTGCAGTCCTTAAACCAATGGGAAAACTAGCTAGGTACACCATAATGATTGAAGCATCTTTTTAAAACTGGGAAGTGTTGCCTCTCTTATGGTTTATTTAAAATTTGTCAGAGAGGAAACTTTTTTTTCTCTTCCTCATTAACTTGATTCTAATTTGAAAGTTAAGTATGATTTACACATACAGTTAGACACCTTGTTCCATCACAAAAAAAATTGATTTATAATCTGTTAGTCATAATCAACTGGAATTTATATTATTGAGGCAGAATGTCCCAGCCACATTTTACTATATTAGTTAACTCAATTGCTGAAATACCAACCCTATCTTGGTAAAATTTGTAGTTTGTGCTGAAAGGAATGTGAGAAACTAAGTAGTAATCTGCTTTAACATATGTGAGCTAATTTGCATATACATTGTAATTTTGTGTGAACAAGACATGTTAGAAAGCATAAATCTTGTCTTTATGAAACAGTGGATTTATAGTTTAGACAATAAGAGGGTTAATCAAGAATTATGTTAATGAGCCCATCTTTACAATGTATTTTCATTCTTAAATATCACAAACACATTGCACAGAGCACTATCTATACACAGCTGTAACACTTTGCTGTCACTGGGGTAATGGATTTTTGTAAATAATGTCAATGCTTTCTATTTAACACAAATAGAAATGTGTGGATTTGATGATTTGATCATGACAGTCTATGTGGCTTAATCACACTCACATTAAACTCATTATCCAGTTGTATGGCAAGACTATACCTGGGCTACTGAGCACAGTTTTGGTCTTGATTCCTAAGGAAGGATGTGCTTGCATTGGACTCAGTACAAAGATGTTTGTTTGGGTGTCTGGGGAGAGAGGGTACTCGTCTGTTTAGACACTGAGGAAATTGAGTCTGTGTGGAGTTTAGAAGATTGAGCAGTGACCTGGTTGGGATAGATGAGATTGGAACTTGTGTTGATTGTATGTTGTTGTCAATAGGCAATTGGGCTCAGTAAAAGAAGGTAAGATGAAATTCTTCAAGAAGATGACAATGTTTTGAAAGATTCTTTTGACTAAGATGGAAACTTAAATGCTGACTGAAATAAAGTCTGTCTTGATCATAGTGCCATCTAGGTGTAATTTTATATGCTATAATTGAACATAATTTGCATGTTGATTCACTTTTGATTCTTTAAGAGGATTGAAGATAGGTTTGTTTTACTTGGCTCTTGTATGGTAAATACACTTTTGATTTTAAACTGTGGAAGCTTGTGGCTTTGTTCTCTTAGTAACTAACTGGGGTTAACATATTTTTAAAAATTGTTTCTGGGCTCAACCGCAACAAAGATAATCATGCCTCGTTCAAAGAAGAATTTTCAGATATTAATTGTCTACTTTACGCTTTCTTCCATTCTTACAACTTACTGAATGTAACTCCCCAGATTTTTTTATTCATTCACAGGATGAACAAATTGTTCATCCCTAATTACCCTTGAGCAGAGTGGTTTTTCTCAGCCACTTCAAAGGGCAATTAAGAGTCAGCAATATTGCTGCAGATCTGGAGTCACATGCACACCAGATCATGTAAGGGTAGATTTCCTTCCCTAAAGGATGTCAGTGAGCCAAAAAGATTTGTTTGGTTTTTTTTGCAGCAATCATTGATCATGATCATGGTTACCAAAACAGAGACCAGCTTTAGATGCTAACTTTATGAATTGAACTTAAATTTAACCAGCGTCTCGAAGCTGTGTCTCAAGAGCAATGACAGAGGCCATGAGATCAGTTGCTCAATGACATCAAAATGTCACCATGCTCATGTAAATAGTGTTATTGGGATTAGCTGACAGATTATCAGAATCCGGCTTTTTTTTTCACTCTTTCATGAGATACGGACCATACCGGAACATTAACTTCCTGTCCCTAGTAGCCGCTTGAGGAGGTGGTAGCGAGCTTCCTTCTTGAACAGCTGCTGTAGGTAGCCCCACAATGTCCTTTAGTGGGTGGGGAGGGGATTTCCAGTATTTTGACTCAGCAGTGCTGAAGGAACAGTGATTATATTCCCAAGTCAGAGTGGCAAGTGGCTTGGAGGGGAGCTTCCAGGCGGGATGGCATTCCCATGTTGTTCTAGATTGTAGAGATCATGGGCTGTAGCTCCCTTGCGCCAGCCTGCTGCAGCCAAAATGCCTCTTTATAGAGGTAGGTTTCATGGGGATTGAAATATCTGTTTTCCATTCACCCAGCGAGAATCCTGCTACCCCACAGTTATGTTACTGAGAGTAGCTTCAATCAGATTAAAGTGGGCCCTCTGTGGTTTTTCCCAGACAACTTTTCGATGACCCTTGAACTAGTCTGTTTAACGTATCATAAGCCCGATTGCACTGTGGCAGGGCAGAATTAAGTGCTGCCACTGAGTTAATCTCAGAATTCAGTGTTCCATTAATGTTACATTTTCACAGATTGGAAACGGGTTTCATCACAAGGTTGAAGGGGGAGGTGTAGTCTGGGGAAGGGGGTGCCTTTAAAGGGCACAGGGGCATCCCAAAGGAAAGGATTCCCCTTCCTGGCTGACAGAAACACAGCATGGATTAGCTGAGGTAGAATGCAGCTCATCATATCCATAGTCAGGAGGTGTTGGGAACCCCAATCCATAATATTTCATTCTGCAAATTTTAACCCAACTCTGGACAGGGAAATTTTCCCTCTTGTGAATCACAGCCTTTGGAAAGAGGAAAACGATGCTGGTAAAATTACTCGTGTCTAGGATGTTTACTGTTTACACCGAGCTTTTTGATTTGCAAAAGTACCCATCTTTAAGTTATGTCTGTTTCAAATTTGATGCTTTTCGTAGGAACTGAAGTAGCTCAGGGAGGTTTCCCCCGCATACCCCCAAACCCTGTATCTATTAAATCTTTAGTTAAATTTGGCAAGCTGTTTAATTCTGGGTCAGATATAGCTTGTGTTTTGAAATGTTTCCATCAACCAGCTGGAAACAGAAAGTGAACACTAGAAAATGTCAATGGTCTGAGAAAAATAATGACCCAGTGCTACAGAGAACTGAAGGTGTGACAAAGTGAAAATTTGATCAGAATATTCATAAAATAAGCAAGGAAAATGGGTTCCAAAAAGCTAACAAGAATTTGAATTTACATTGTGGAATGTGCTGCCGCAACTAGTTGGAGAATAGCATGGGTATGTTTTAATAGGAAGCTGGATAAACACAGAAGAGAAAAAGGAGTCAAATAATCTGTTGATGGGTTGAGATGGAAAGAGGTTGGAGGAGGCTGGGGGGTCGGGGTGGGGGGGTGGGGGGGAGGATAAATACTGGCAACGGCCACTTGGACCAAATGGCCACTTTCTGTGCCATATATTGAATGTAACTCCCCTGAGTCACAATTAAAACAACTTACGCTCCTGATTTCCATGCTCCCCACCCCCAAACCATTTCAGCTGTGCCCTTCCGGAGAGACCACTCTCTCCGTGACTCCCTTGTTCGCTCCACACTGCCCTCCAACCCCACCACACCCGGCACCTTCCCCTGCAACCGCAGGAAATGCTACACTTGCCCCCACACCTCCTCCCTCACCCCTATCCCAGGCCCCAAGATGACTTTCCACATTAAGCAGAGGTTCACCTGCACATCTGCCAATGTGGTATACTGCATCCACTGTACCCGGTGTGGCTCCCTCTACATTGGGGAAACCAAGCGGAGGCTTGGGGACCGCTTTGAGAACACCTCCGCTCGGTTCGCAATAAACAACTGCACCTCCCAGTCGCAAAACATTTCCACTCCCCCTCCCATTCTTTAGATGACATGTCCATCATGGGCCTCCTACAGTGCTACAGTGCCACAATGATGCCACCCGAAGGTTGCAGGAACAGCAACTCATATTCCGCTTGGGAACCCTGCAGCCCAATGGTATCAATGTGGACTTCACCAGCTTCAAAATCTCCCCTTCCCCCACCGCATCCCAAAACCAGCCCAGTTCGTCCCCTCCCCCCACTGCACCACACAACCAGCCCAGTTTGACCCCTCCACCCACTGCATCCCAAAACCAGTCCAACCTGTCTCTGCCTCCTTAACCTGTTCTTCCTCTCACCCATCCCTTCCTCCCACCCCAAGCCACACCTCCATCTCCTACCTAGTAACCTCATTCCACCTCCTTGACCTGTCCATCCTCCCCGGACTGACCTATCCCCTCCCTGCCTCCCCACCTATAGTCTCCTCTCCACCTATCTTCTTTTCTCTCCATCTTCGGTCCGCCTCCCCCTCTCTCCCTATTTATTCCAGAACCCTCACCCCATCCCCCTCTCTGATGAAGGGTCTAGGCCCGAAACATCAGCTTTTGTACTCCTGAGATGCTGCTGGGCCTGCTGTGTTCATCCAGCTTCACACTTTATTACCCTTTTCAAGAAGGGATTGGTTCTGTGATAAGGTCAAGGTTAATTGGCCTGCCACTCAAACAAGACCAACAGCCTGTACTTTGTGTAAACCTTCACTTGAATTCAAAAGTACATTACACTTGCTTACCTTAAAGGGATACGCCTGTGTAAAATACAGGAGGTATATATGTAGTTAGACTACATCTTCAGCAGCGTGAGATCATTCACAATAGAGTGTTGAGAGAGAGATGTACGGCTTGTTGCTACCTTGCCAACAGCTAGAAGTATGGCAGCCAGAACTCGGAACTTGCCAACACATTTGTGTCCAAATGTTTGTAAAGATCCTGACCAAGGCCCCAAAAGACCTTGCATGACAATATCAAAGCCTGTATTCTACTCAATAGTTGTGAGGTCTGTTTACATCTCAAAAAGATAAATATCCAATAATTTAGAATTTGGATTTAAGCTAATGGGAGTGAACAGTTGTGTTATCCTTAGAACAGTCATCACAGCCAGTGGAAGCTTGCGGGAATATAACGAGAAAGAAAGTATATAAAATTGTAAGTGCCTGTCACATTCCGATACAGGTCCTAGACAATCTGAATAAGATCATAAGTCATAAGGGGGAGACATAGGCCATTCAGCCCATTGAGTCTACTTCACTGTTCAATAAGATCATGGCTGATCTATAATCCTCAGTTCTACTTTACTGGCTTTTCCCCAAAACCCTTACCAAGTAAAAACCTGCCCATCTCAGTCTTGAGTATATTTAATGAAAGAAATTCCTCCTCCTCCGTGTTAAATGTGCAATCCCTTATTCTGAAATGATGCCCTCTGGTCCTAGACTCTTCCCCCCCCCCCCCCCCCCCCCCCCCATCTACCCGATCACATCCTCGCAAAATCTTGCATGTTTAATATTACAGCAAATACGGGCCCAATCCACTCAACCTCTGTTCATAAGACATGTTGCTAAAGTTGGCTGAAAAACAGTCATGAGTACGCTTCAAAAGTAGTTCAGTGGCTGATAAATGCTTCATCAAGTCCTTAAAGTCACTGTCTCAATGCCAGCTCTTGTTGCACGGAGCAACGTGAAAGGGTTTGTAGTTGTCAGAATTTAGTTGTCTGAATTTAGCTGATTAAACCCTCAGTAGGAGGTTCCTTAGAGACAGGCAAGACTAGAGCAGTAAAGCATGTTGAATCTGCTCTGCAAACCTCACCTCTAAATCAGCAACACCGGGGATGGTCCCCTTTTTCATGTTTAGTTGAAAGAATCTGTGTGCAAGATGCACATTTCTGAGGTTTTGTTTTCCCAGTTCAAAGCCACAGTTTGAAAATTGTATGGCTTTTAATTTTAATATCAGTGGGGTCAGATCTTGAGCTAATCTGGCCACTGCCAGTGGATTTACAGTTTTCAGAGTATTTGTTAGAAAAAAAAATTGGAAAAGACTTTCTTCTAAATCGAAAGAGAGATGCTACTACTGCAGTTTGTGGTGAAGGTGAATGATTCCATCAATTCATCTGCGTGTTTAGCTGACTTTAAATCTGCCATTGGTTTGGCAGCTGAGAATGAAAAAGCTCAAAGGTTAACTTCCTTCAGCACCGAGCAGTGAAACATTCAAAACTGATACAGGCCTTGTCAGCTGATTATTAGGCATTGTATTAATTCAGGATCAAATATTACGGGGTTTTTTCAGCTGTGCTAACAAAATCAATTCAGTGGATTTCTCAAGTTGGTTGAATTTTTGAAGAAGTCAATTATTGTTCGTGGTAAAATGTTTGCTGGATGAGAATTGTCACTATTCCAAGTTAATTAGGTCATGTAAATTTCCCAGTAGAAATGAGGACCCTCAAGGACTCAGTGTGTATGAAGTTTGATGAAAATTCATGATGATTCCTTTGGGTGAAAAGAAACTGAACTCTACGTGCAGGCAATACTAACACATGCACTCCATTTCATACAGCGTTTATCTTCCTGCTTCTTCCAGATCTATAGCTTGCTGTGTTTTTGTCTGGTTCCCGATCAGATGCTGGAAATAATGTCTTACAAAACTAGTGCAAATATAGACAGAATACATTTGAAGTTCAAATCATAGTGTGACTTTAAACCTGGATTTATCAGATTTTTCTTTCTTTTATTTGTGGAATGTGAGCATCCCTGGATACTGTGAGCATTTATTGACTGCCCCAATTGCCCTTGAAGTGATGCTGAGCCGCCTTCCTGAACCGTTGCAGTCCACACGGCGTGCGAGCGCACATATTGTTGTACAGACGCAAGTGGAAATTACTGTCTAGTTGCCTGAATGGGTGCAGCTCCAACGATGCTCCCAAAGCTCAACAGCATCCAGGATAAAGTAGCCCGCTTGACTGGCACCACATCCACCATCTTCCACATTCAGTCTGCCAGGGACCCTGGTTCAGTTCCACCCTCAGGCGACTGCCTTTATGGAGTTTGCATGTTCTCCCTGTGCCTGTGTGGGTTTGCTCCAGTTTCCTCCCACAGACCAAAGATGCACAAGTAGGTGGATTAGCCGTGGGAAATGCCTGTAGTGCCCAGGATGTGCAGGCAAGGTGGGTTAGTCACGGAAATGCAAGTTTACGGGGATAGGGTGACAGAAGGCTATGGGGGCCAAATCAATGTGTATTCAAGACAGGGATAAGTTCTTGCCTAGGGAGGGGATCAAAAGTTATGGGGAGAAGGCAAGAGAATGGGATTGAGAAACATAAGAGCCATGATCGAATAATGGCGCAGACTCAGTGGGCTGAATGGCCTAATTCTTCTCTGTCTTATGATCAGTGTGTACCATCTACAAGATGCACTACAGTTATTCCCCAAGGCTTCTTCGACAACACCTTTCAAAATGACCTCCACCACCTTGAAAGACCAGGTGCAGCAGATATGCAGGAATACCACCCCCTGCAAGTTCTCCTCCGAGCCACTCATCATCCTGACTTGGAAATATATTGCCATTCCTTCAGTTTCGTTGGAATTCCCTCCCTAATGGCATTGTGGGTGCCCCCGCAGCTGATGGACAACACACCACCACCTTCTCCAGGGCAGTTAAGTATGGGCAGCAAATACTGGTCCAACCAGCAATGCACACATCCTACAAACAAATGAGGAAAGAAGTCCCAGAAACTGTTGAGTATGGTGTTTCCTGCTCTGGACAGTGTGTGATTTGGAGGTGAACTGAAAGATTGTGGTGTTCCTAAGTGCCTGCTGCACTTGTCCAACTAGGCCATGGAGTTCTAAGAGAACTGTCCTGAAAAGGGATCACTGGCCTCGCAATATTAACCCTGTTTCTCTCTGCACAGATGCTGCCAGACCTGGAGAGTTTCTTCAGGATTCCATGTTTGTTGCAGTAGAGTTGTGGGGTTTGGGACATGCCGACAGAGGAAGCTTGAGGATTGACAGTGAGAAAATAAGTGAAGGGAAATGTGTACCAGCAGGTAGTCAAAAATAAAATTTGGAGCAAAACCACTCAGCAAAACATAATGCCTTCGCCATCAACTAGTGAAAATACATAACTGTGATTTTCAGGATGAATAAAGCAATCATTTAATAAGTGTGATTATTTTTCTGTTCTTTGCTTAAATGTCGGATAATTTAAAATCTGTGTCGAATGCCTTGGGATCTTGGAACAAAGGGATATGTTCATTTATCCAATTGGTCTCCAGCAAGGCACATTTTTCATTGTCAAGCCTGGTTTTCAATGTGATCCTTAACCACACTCTCTGAAGCAGCGAATGTTAAATTGCATTTAGCGTTGCAAGCCTTTGTAAGATGAAGTGTTGAATTTTGGAAATTCAGAACAACTTTGGCACATTAATTGACTTGCTTTTGAGGTAATTTGTATTTTGATGTTTTCATTTTTTTTGGAAAAAGGCAGTGTGGACAGGGCCAGCATTTATTGTCCATCCCTAATTGCCCTTAAACTGAATGGCTCACTTGGCCATTTAAAACGGCAGTTAAGGGTCAGCCACAGTGCTGTGGGTCTGTAGTCAAAGGTAGGCCCAGACCAGGTAAGGGTGGTAGATCAGTGATAATGGGAACTGCAGATGCTGGAGAATCCAAGATAACAAAGTGTGGAGCTGGATGAACACAGGCCAAGCAGCATCTCAGGAGCACACAAGCTTGCTGCCTGGCCTGCTGTGTTCATCCAGCTTCACACTTTAAGGATGGTAGATCGCCTTCTCTGAAGTACATTAGTGAACCAGATTGTTGCGAGGGGGGGGAAAAAAAAATCATTGATAGTTAGAGATAATGGGAACTGCAGATGCTGGAGAATTCCATCACTGAGACTAGCTTTAGATGCAAGATTTATGAACTGAAATTAAATTTCATTAGCTTCTCTAAGCCATGTCTTAAAAGCAGTGAGCTAGGCCATGAGAATAAAATGTGAGGCTGGATGAACACAGCAGGCCAAGCAGCATCTCAGGAGCACAAAAGCTGACGTTTCGGATGAAGGGTCTAGGCCCGAAACATCAGCTTTTGTGCACCTGAGATGCTGCTTGGCCTGCTGTGTTCATCCAGCTTCACACTTTGTTATCTTGGAACTGCAGATGCTGGAGAATCCCATTATCACTAGGCCATGAGACTATTAGCTTAATTCTGTCGACACTATACCACCATGTCCATGTAAGTAGTGTCCTTGTGATTAACTTAGAGATTATTTAGAGAATCCTCATTGTTCATTTTTTAATGAGATGTGGATGTTGCCAGAACAATATTTGTTGCCCAGCCTTAGTTGCTGTTGAGAAAGTGGCAGTAAGCTGCTTTCTTGAACTGCTGACTCAGAGTCAGGAGGTGAGTTATTCTATGCAGGATTCCCAGCCTCTGACTTGCTGTTGTAGCCACTGTTTATGTTGTGAGCTGAGCTGAGTTGTTGGTCAGTGGTAACCCTGAGGACATTGACACTGGGGAATTCAGTGATGGAGGTGTTAAACATACAGGACTGATTTCCCTGCTGGTATGTTCAAATGTGAATTCATTCATTAAGGCTTGCAGTTTTACTACTGGTGTTAGGAGGCACACCGCACAGTGGGCCAAATGAAGCCCTTCAGTGGGTAATTAATGTTCAGCTAAAGCCTTCTTCTCACTGGTGCTGGTATTAAATTAGTGACAGAAGGCCTTTCTGATGCAGTGGGAGACCTGGCTTCAAGTCGCACTTGCTCCAGAGATGTGTAATAACATCTCTGAACAGGTTGATTTAGAAACTATTTTAAACGAGTGATGGGCAAGTCCCTAGCCAAACGGTGTTGGCCTGCACAGTTTGGCAATGGGTCTGTGTCAACCCCCATTGCCAGCTGTTCCCACCCCCTTGTCTCTCAATTGCAGCCCTCTCCTGCAATCAAAGTCTTCTTCCATCAGATCTGGCCTCCTCACTGCCTGGATCACACTCCTCCAAATGTACACCATTATCTGAGGGTTCAGTAGACTGAGACCTGTAATGAAAATTGGATTCACTCGGTACTCTTTGCAATAATGTGTGGGTTCATTTCAATATCAACTAGCCAACAGCAGTAATTATTGAGGAGCCAGGAACACTCATGAGAGAGATCTCTGAATTCAAACGTTGTCTTACTGAGAGCCTATCACGTACTACACTCTCCGACTTCTCTCCCCAATATCCTGGAGCTAGTCAATGATAGGAGTTTTGTTCTGTACTGCAGTTGTTTCTATCAGAAGTTGTCCAGCCCCTGTCCACAAGTTGTTCCAGTTTATACATGTTCTAGCTGCTCTCTCTGGGCTATTGCTAACCATTGTGGGGCAGGCACTGATTGGTGAGCATAGAGAGACTCTCAGCGGAGTGAGTGTGTGCACACAGTCAACATGGTGTGGGGCCCCGAGGAACATAGGCTGCATCAGAGGACCAAGAAAGCTGACGTTTTGCATTTACACCCTTCATCATGACTCTCATGATGCTGAGATAATGGGAACTGCAGATGCTGGAGAATCCAAGATAACAAAGTGTGAAGCTGGATGAACACAGGCCGAGCAGCATCTCAGGAGCACAAAAGCTGACGTTTCGAGAATCTCTGAAGGGTCTAGGCCCAAAACGTCATATTTTGTGCTCCTGAGATGCTGCTTGGCCTGCTGTGTCCATCCAGCTTCACACTTTATTATCTCACATGATGCTGTCTGTTGAATTCTTGATCGCAGCATGCAGAGTCATTTAAATTCGGCCTTCCTTCTGTTTATGGGTGTGTATACTCCTGATCAGGTGACTCCATGTTACTGACAGTTCAGCCCAGAGGCAGCGAGCTAGGGACAGTGGTGGGGGCAGGAAGAAACATGCATTCTGAAAGGGTCTGTTTGACAAACCTCTATTTTCCACCTTCCAGTACAGTGTACAGAAAATGCCCACAGGTCACGTAAGGTCATGATATTCAATCTGTTCTAAAAGAAATCTGAAAGATACACACAATACTAAAGAAACTAAGCAGGCCTGGCAGCATCTGTTCAGAGTGGAACAGAGTAAACATTTGTTTCTGGTCTGACTTTACTTCCAGTTAATCTGTTAACCGCACATGGTACTAATCTCACACCAGATATACATAGAAATTAAGAGCAGGAGTAGTTCATTCAGCCCTTCAAGCCTGCTCCATCATTCTATACAATCATGGTTCATCATCCAACTCAGTCCCCGGATTCAGTTTCTGCCCCTCCATACCCTTTCGCCCCTTCAGCTCTAAGAACTACATTTAAATAAGACTAGACAAGATGAAAATATTAGCAGAATCAGAAATGGCATCAGGTCTGGCAGCATCTGTGGAGAGAAAGCAGAGTTAACGTCCAGTGACCCTTCTTCAGAGCCTGTACTGATTTCTGGTTTTGTTTCTGATTTCCAGCATCCGTAGTTCTTTGGTTTTTTGAGGTGGAAATATCTTACTTTCTTGGACAGTACACATCAAGAAGGACTCGCATGTTTCATAGTAAACTTCTGCTTAGTATTTTCCAAAACACATTATTTCAGCACATGGGGACAGGGGAGGCAATGGCCTTGTGGTTTTATTGCTGGATTGTTAATCCAGAGAACCAGATAGTGTCTTGGGTTCCTGGGTTCAAATGGCAGATGGTGGAATTTTAATTCAGTTTGTTTTTTAAAAAACTGGAATTAAGAGTCTAATGATGACTGTGAATGGATTGTTGAAAAGTCCTTTAGGGAAGGAAACTGCCATCCTTATCTGGTCTGGCCTACGTGTGACTCCAGACCCACTGCAATGTGATCGACTCTTAACTGCCCAGTGATGCCCCAATCCTGTGAATAAATTTTAAAAAATGTTATTTTAATAATGTCAGTTGAGGCAGAGATTAACGCAGGGAGGTGATGTTGGAGCTGTACAGGACACTGGTTAGACCACACCTGGATTAACGTGTGCAGTTCTGGTGTCCATACTCCAGGAAGGTTAGGATTGCCCTGGAGGGGATGCAGGAGGAGATTTGCCAGGATGTTACCTGGGATGGAGCATTTCAGTGATGAAATATTAGCAGAATCAGTGATGAAGAGAGCCTGGATAAGCATGGATTGTTTTCTTTAGAGCAGGAAAGGTTGAGTGGGGTCCTGATTGAGGTGTACAATTCTTTCTATGATTTAATCTATTTTTCCTAATAGATCTGTTCAGAGATGTTTATTGCACACCTCTAGCACGTGGGACTTGAACCCAGGTCCTTCAGTCCATGGGTAGAGATGCTACCATTGCACCACAAGAGGACCCCTGCATGGGGCATGAAGATTGAGGAGTCTAAGATTGACAGGAAGCAGCTGTACCCCCTTAGCTGAAGCCTCATTTACAAGGAGGCATAACTTTAATGTGAAGGGCAGGAGCTTTAGAGGAGACTTAAAGAAAACCCTTTTCATCCAGAAGCTGGTGGGATGCTGGAATGCACCTTTGAAACATACATAAACGAGCATGTGAAATATCATAGTACCCAAGGGCTGGAAAGTGGGATTGGTGGGATCAGCACAGACCTGTTTGGCTGAAGGGCTGCTTTGTGCTCTCTGACAGTGGGGGACAGGTTTTAGCTGAAATCCCAAGTTGTGTGTGTTGATGATACCTTCCTGTTTACACATCCGGGAAAGGCTGTTTGTAGTTCCCATAGTTGACAGACATTTGTCTGTCTGACTCCAACACAGTGGGCTCAATGCCCACTGTAGGATTTAATGGGGAGCTTGTGTTTAGATATTTTTCAACGAGATTCTCAGAGTTGCTATCACACCCCACTATAGCTGGTAGGATTTGAACCCGGGTCTCCTGGTCCAGAGATAGGGATAATGTCACCAAACTGGTATTGATTTGTAAATCCTTACACCATGTATTCTGGAAGCTGGTGGCTCAGTGGGAAGAGATTTCTGATCAGCTGTGCAGTCGAAAGAAATCGGAGCCTCTGTCCTCACCATAGCATGCATGCGAAAAGTGTCTGTTGCCATAGCAACCTGGACTCGGTGAATGGTAAAACACTACATCACCCTAAATAAAATACAGAGGCACACTCTGATACTTGCGCACATTGAGCTACTGAGGGACTGGTTGAATTTTGTCGACCATGTTGTGGGGTGTTTATTTTTGTAACCATCAACCGCACAGGGAGCTCAGAGGGGCTGGATTTCCACCTCTCCTGTCTATCAGCAGTTGCTGCAGGTTTAAAAAAAAGGCAGAAGTCTTTTTTAAAACACACGAGCACGTCCTGTACAATCACATCTTCTCAGCCTTGTGTACGATGTTGAAGATCCTGACTTGATAATGGGTGAGAAGGCCCACGTGGAGTCCAGACGTTCCTGGAGAAGCTTATTATAAAGCAGGCTTCTTCACAAAAAGGGGTTGTGAATGAGATTCCCAGCCCAGTGAAACAGTTGAGGCTACCTCATTGAGTTTTTTTAAGGCAAAGATAGATTTTGGAACAGTAAAGGAATTAAGGATTATGGTCATTTGCCGGCTAAGTGGAGCTGAGTCCACTGAAAGATCAGCCATGATTTTATTGAATGGCCGAGGAGCCTTGATTGGGCCAGATGGCCTTCTGCTGTTTCACATGTTCTGAGGGTGGAGGGCACTTGTGCCAGTGATAGTGACACTACCTTTGGCCCAGGAGACGCTGGTTCAAGTTCTCTCTGCCCCAAGGCTGTGTTGCACCACGTCCATACAGGTTGCTTAAAAGTGTCAATCAAACAGTGTGCAGGGATATGACTCGAAATGGTTGTGAATATTAGTTCACCAAGGGGAGAGGAAAAAGAACTTAGTGTCAAGGGAGTAACAGAGTTACAAGCAAGACAGGATTAGGACAGATATGAGAAGGGGAAGGGGTATCAACACACTACAAAAGAACGAGGAGCCCTGAGTGAGAGAAGCAAGCAGAGGGTACAGCAATCCAGCCTATACTACTCCCCAGTGCAACTGAACCTTCCAGTGGGTGCATACTGACTCAGCCCCACTCCTTTCTGGTTCATGGCTTGGAATTATCATGGATTGACTTAAAGGAACGCTTTGGCTAGTTTCCCTGGTGGCCTGAAAACAAAGGTGACATTGAGAAATGTTAGATTGTCAAAAGACATCAAAACAACTAAAATCTGAGCAAAGCCCTTTTGGACTCTTGTAACACAGGCAGAGCTATGAAATGTTCCATTTGTAGAGGCCATCTATACATTATGCAGGTGAGCATTCGTAATTCAGATGTGGGTCTGAAGCTGAACTTTTCTCATTCTGTACCAGTGCCAGTTGAACTTGTATTAGTTCCAGGGATTGAGAGGCAGGAATGAAACTCCATTTTTAATAAGCTCTTTCATTACCAATAAAAAATAATTGATTTAAAGAAATCAATCATCCCTCAGCAAGACCGACCAACTCATTCTGTGTGATCTTTAAGCCCTAGAGAAAATGATTCTGTCTTTGGCACTCACTTCACTTTGTGGTTGGTTGATACAGGGAGTCTCCAGATTAAAATCCCTGATTTTGTTGGGAATGAAGTGAATACACAGATATACAATTAACACCTCTGTTTTAGTATTAGCTGGACAGTTAGATTTTTTAAAAATGAATTTTTAATTTCCATTTACATATCAGATATATAGCATAGAAACAGGCCATTCAGCCCAATCATTCTGTGCTGATGGTTATTCTTTATTCAAGCCCCCTCCCATCTTTTCTCAGCTGACCCCATTAGTATAAGCTTCTGCTTCTCTCTTCCTCCTGTGGCATTCTTTAACTTACCCTTTTAAATGCATCTGAATTATAACTGAATCTTAACCACTCGCTGCGGTAGTCTGAGGGAAGAGGTTTCTTTTGCATTTCTCAAGGCAAAGGATTGAGTGTGGTGCGCTACATCTGCAGATCACACCGAGGTAGAGAGAAGTGAGTTGTCAAGGGGACGTGGGGAATCTGCAAAGGGATGAAGACAGGCTAAGTGAAATGGGCAACAGTTTTGTGGATGGGGTATAATGTGGCTAAATGTGAACACGCCCATGTTGCTTCTCTATTCTTCCGGCCAACATGTTATTTTTGAAGTTTAGAGAGACTGCAGATCCCAGTTGTTCAGAGATTGGATGGCCAAGTGCTTTTTGTTAGAATCACTATAGAATCCCTGCAGTGTGGAACGGGCCATTCAGTCCCTCAAGTCTACACCAGCCCTCTGAAGAACATCCTACCCTGTCTCTCTCACCCTGCATTTCTCAAGGTTAGTTCACCTAGCCTGCACATCCCTGGACACTATGTGCAATTTAGCATGGCCAATCCACCCTAACCCACATATCTTTGGACTGTGGGAGTAAACCCACGCAGACACAAGGAGAATGTGCAAACCCCACACAGTCAATTGCCCAAGCGTGGCATCAAACCCAGGTGCCTGGTGTTGTGAGGCAACAGCACTCACCACTGTGCCATCCTTGTATGTGAATACTGGCAAGGCCACTATTTATTACCCATCCCTGATTTTCCCCCCTCAGCCATCTGAGGGCATTTAAGAATGAAGCACATTGCCATGGGTCTGGATTAACATGTGGCCAGGTTAAGGTGAGGAGGTAGATTTCCTTCCCTGAAAGGCATTCATGAACCAACATGTGACAGGGGTTATAAAATGTGAGGCTGGATGAACACAGCAGGCCAAGCAGCATCTCAGGAGCACCTGTGCTCCTGAGATGCTGCTTGGCCTGCTGTGTTCATCCAGCCTCACATTTTATTATCTTGGACTTCTCCAGCATCTGCAGTTCCCATTATCTCATGTGACAGGGGTTACAAGGTCACCATTAGACTAGGTTTTTTTCTAATTCCAGGTTTTATTTAATTTACCTTTCACCATCTACCACAGTGAGATTCAAACCCATGTTACCACAACATTAACCTAGTGCTCTAGATTACAGGTTCTGTGACATCATTACTGTGCCACCACCTTCCCTCAGTAAATCACAAAGTTCGTCTGCAGGTACCGCAAGTGATTAGGAAGGCACCTGGAATGAACTTGTTTATTGCGAGGGGAATGAAACGAAAAGTGGGGATGTTTGATCTCCACTAGACAGAGCTTTGCAGAGAACACATCTGCAAGACTCTGTACAGTTTTGGTCTCCTTAACTTTAAAAAAAGTCATTGCTTTTTTAAAAAAAGTTTGAGTTGCTTCACAAGTAGTTCTGGAATGAAGGGGTTATTTGATGAAGAAAGCAGTATGATCCATCACTGTTGGAGAAGAGAGGACTCTTAATGAAACATGGTGAAGGGACTGGGTAGGGTGTTTGCCTGGAGGATGTACACTTGTGGGATAGACTAAACCATGGGAGCACCATTTAAGAATAAAACTTCTCTCTTTTATACAGAAATGAGGAGAATATTTTCTCTGAAAGGATCTGTAGTGTGTGAAATTCCATCTCCACAAAGCAATGGTAGCTGATCTTTTAAACTTATTCAAGGGTGATTTTGTTAGATCTTCAGTAGACAACTGTGTCCAGGGTCATGAGGGCAGCCAATAAGACAGTGGAATTGAAGCCACAATCAGAACAACCATAATCCTGTTCAATGGTCAGACAGGCCTGAGGGGCTGAATGGCCTTCTCGTAAGTGCTGTTTTCCTTATTTGGTGTCTCAGTGATTCCCTTTATGCTGAGGGTCTCTGGTTCTGCTCTTCCTTTGAGGTGGAGGGATTCTCTCTGTGTCTGTTCTATCAAAACCTTTCAGAATTAGAAAGGTTCCTATTTGGTCACCCCCTGATAGGAGAAAGAGACTGACACTGTTCCTGATGCCAGTAAATGCCACATTCCTGAGATCATCCCTGTAAATCTCATCAGTACCTTTCCCAGTGCCTAAGTGTCCTTAGTATGGTCGAACCTAGATTCAGTTCAAGGTTGGCAAGATGTCACTCTTTTTTTTCAGTTCTGTCCTTATAGAAAGTCTTGTCTCTCTGTCAGGTTTGAGGGTGAAACTCCAACACCAACCCCCCAACCCAAAAAGAAAGCAGGACTGGAGAGCAGTGATCCAGGCTGGAGTTCCAATGAAGCACAGACGGTGTGCTGCTGTGGTCAAGGCCCCTTCACAGGGGAATGTGTTCGACTGAGGTCTTGGGAGGATGTAGAAGTTTTATCGTCATGTCAGCACAGCCAATTAACTTGTCATCATCACACTGTTGTTTTTGGGAGCTTGCTGTGCGCACACTGACTGCATTTTCTCAATAACATTGGACCGTTCAGAGTGCTTTGAGGCATTGGTAGTGAAAGGCATGAGATCAACATGCATCTTTCTCTCTCAAAGCAATCTGCCATCTCCTGATATCTTGTTCAAAGTGTGTTTCCCTGTTAGAATTTAAGGTTTTCCCTCCCACACAGTTTGCATTAGCAGCTGGTTTGGGAAGATGCTTGTTTATAGTTGACCAACAGCACCCTCTGTCAGAAAAACTCCTCTTTTAATTCAGCTTTGCACATCCTACATACACCAACTCCCTAAAGGAGGCCATTGGTCTGGGCTTGTACAGAATCTTATCCTGGATTGAGCAGCAAAGAGACCACTGTTGGCAGACTAGCCTACAGTCTCTCCTGCTTACATTCCGAAATAGTGAATCCTTTTCAGTGAGAGTGAAGGTGTTAATAGAGATGCTGTCCCTATTCTGTATAAGTCTGCGATGGACTCAATCAAAAGAACTCCCATTCCATTGAAGACGCAATGTCAGTATCTCAGTAACTCAATGAATTAAAGGTGAGGGTAGCAGACATTGCACAAACACTGATTAGAAATGAGGTTGGATGTGTCCCTGGAGAGGATTGGAATGATTGCATTCCTGTCAGACACCAGAATGATTTGCTTCTGTTTCTCTTCCAGCCTAAACTCTTGGCAAAGGAGCTGCTTGACCTGGTGGCATCTCACTTCAACCTGAAGGAAAAGGAATATTTTGGAATAGCATTCACAGATGAAACGTAAGTGCTGTATTTTACCCTTGCTATGCCTTTAAGATGCTGCTGTTCTCCCTGATGCACAAATAACAGGCAAACGAGATTGCTGAGGTGTCAATAATGAGAAGACTGTAAAGAGAGATCAATCCCAGGGGTGTCAGACACTTCTAAAATCAATCAATTTGCTCCACAATAAGACAGCACTTAAGATGTGATTAGCATCGCTGTAATGTGTGAGCATTCATTGGAGTATCATTGTAAATTGTGCATCTAATACTCATTCCTTTCCTGGTTTCAGAGGGAATTTATACCTTTGGCCTCAAGATTACACAGATCAAATATTAGTGAGCAAACACCAAGAAAAATTGAGCAGGATTCCGGTCTCTGGTGTTCCAAGTTGAGGCAATATCCCTGTTTAGATGTACCACCCAGAGCAAAGAAATTGCATACACATTGATGACTCTTTGCTAACAAGAGATAACATAATTTCAAAGCTTTGTCAGCTGTCCTTGTGGTATATGTTCGTTTCTGAAGTTAATGTTGGTCGGTTCTTTAGTATTTTTGCCATGATGTCAGGAATATGGAATATACCAAGGTTGTGTCGTAATCCTGGATTGAAGATGAAGGACTTCACTCATGACCAATCCAGCGATGATGTGTAGGTGCCAGTGTTGGACTGGGGTGGACAAGGTCAGAAACCACACGACACCAGGTTATAGTCCAACAGGCTTGTTTGAAATCACAAGCTTTCGGAGCCATGCTCCAAAACATGGTGCGCTTGTGTGTACTGGAACCTGCGCTTATTGATATAGAGGGTCTCATTTTTGCAGATCGTCCTGTCCTTAAGCTGTGTCTATTTCCACAACAAATAGGTAACATCCACTCTCTGGCTGACTTCTCGGGGCAACAGCCTGATTGTTCGGAATTAACCTACGTGGTTTAAATTTTGACACAAGCTGGCAATTAACTGTCTATTAGTATCAACAGGTGCGTTCTCCATGGCAACCCCTCTCTTAATCAGAGTCCACTTGCCAACCACTCAGCGCTTCCTTTTCATACCGTGTCACATGTTGTTCACCTCTAATGGGCTATTTCTAGCATTTGTCCTGACAAGTGCAAGGTGAAAAGCTTTGACAAAATGTATCTTTTCACAGATTTGCGAAGGATAGATTGTACAGCGCAGAACAGGGCCATTTTCCCCATCTAGTCTGCTCCATTTCTTCTGAAAACCAGTCCAGTCACTTGCTGTTCTCTGCTCTTTGCCCACATCTCTGTATCTCTTTCTCAATCAAATAATTATCCAATTCCTTTTTGAAAGCTGTTACTGAATTTATCCTTCGACTTATCAGCTGCGTATTGGAAATCTGAATCGCTCCTTCTGAATAAAAATGCATTTACTTCAAAACTCGCTATTTACCTCATGTCAACTCTGGCCATTTTGCCAAGTAGCTTCCAGTGAAGCACAGTTCAGCTGATGTTATAGTGCCTCATTGCTTTGCAGGATTTGTACCTTCCAGGGATTTTGTATCTTTAATCTCCTCTACTCTTTGTGAATCGATTTATTATTAAGAATCTTGCATGGTGTGTGCCCTCTCATAAATCTTGCTTCCTGTCATCGCCTATTTTAATGCCACATTAATGCCAACACTCCACAACACATGATGCAAACACACGTATCTCCCTTTCCATTTTGCTCTCGTTCAGCCAGATGATAGCTTGTGGGTGAAACTCCGACCCAGTGGCCGTTCAGTTTCAAAAAATACGCAGAAGTAAAACTCACTTCACTCCATTTATGACACAGTTGTCCCTTATCTCAAGGAACGCAATCAAAACGCATTTTACAAATCCCTATGTCAACTCTATTTCCCTTACTAACTCAGCAATAATCAAGGAGCAAACCTTTTAAGAAGAATTCTACGGAAATTATATTTTGAGGAGATATTTTACAAATTAGACCCGTTTTCTCTATAATTTAGGATGTTAAGGGGTGCTTTGATTGAAGCCTTCAAGACATTAACAGGAAAAGACAGCATGGACTGAAATAAACTGAGTCCACTGGCTGCAGATTCTAGGGTGGCACGATGGCTCAGTGGTTAGCAATGCTGCCTCAGTGCCAGGGGCACAGGTTCAATTCTACTTTTCGTGTGGAGTTCACACATTCTCCCTGTCTGTGTGGGCTTCTGCCAGATGCTCTAGTTTATACTCACAGTCCAAAGATATACAGGTTAGGTGGATTGGCCATGCTAAATTTCCTCGTAATGTGCAAACTAGGTGGATTAGTCATGGGAAATGCAAGGTCATGGGATGGGGCGGGGAAGATGCGGGTGCACCTAGGTGGGATGATCTGCAGGGTTGATGTGGTTGTGATGGGCCGAATGGCCTGCTCTTACACTGTAACAATTCTGTGATTCTAGAGCTAGGGACATAGCCTGAGAATTTGGGCCACACTGTTCCTGACTGATGTTAGGAAGCACTTCCACACACAAAATGTAGTACTGTAGTAGCGGTATGGAACTCTTCCACAAACAAAACTGGATATTGAATCAGTTATTAATTTTAAATGAAAGAGTTTTGAGAATATGTATAAGGGATATGGGCCAAAGGCAGGTAATAATGGAGTTAGGCCACAGATCAGCCACAGTCTCGCTGAATGGCAGAACAGATTGGAAGGTTTGAATGGACTGTTCCTTTTCCTATATTCCTGGGAGTATTTTCCTTCATCCCACAGGGTGGTGAGGGTGAGGAGTTCACTGCCTGACAGGGTAGTACAGGCAGAAGCACTCATCACATTTGAAAAGTGCTTGGACACACCCTTGACAAATCATAACCAAGACTTCCAAGACTTGGAAGATGGGATTGGGTGAGAGAGATCTTTTTAGACCAGCACAGACACGATGGTCCAAATGGCCTCCTTCAGTGTGGTAAATCTTTCCACCTTGCTGCTGAACCTGTGCCCCTGGCACTGAGGCAGCATTGCTAACCACTGAGCCATCATGTCACCCTAGAATCTGCAGCCAGTGGAAGCAGTTTATCTCCATCTCTTCCGTACCTGCACTGGCTCTAAACCCCACCTCTTCCTCCGTTACATCGATGTCTGTATCGGCACCGCCTTGTCCTCCCCACGAGGAGCTCGACTAGTTCATCCACTTCACTAACAGCTTCCACCCCAACCTCAAGTTCACCTGGACTATCTCTAACACCTCCCTCACCTTTCTGGAGCCCTCTGTCTGCATCTCAGGCAGCCACCTAGAAACCGATTTCCATTTCAAGCCCACCATCTCCCACAGCTACCTAGAATACACCTCCTCCCACCCACCTTCGTGCAAAAATGCTATCCCCTATTCCAAATCCTTTGCCGCCGCTGCATCTGCTCCCAGGATGAGGCATTCCACTCCCGTACATCTCAGATGTCCTCGTTTTTCAAGGGTCGCCACTCTTCTCCCCACCCTCCCCCAGTGGTCAAGAACGCCCTCAACCGTGTTTCCCGCAACGCATCCCTCACACCCCGCCCCCGCAATAGCCACCAAAAGAGAATCCCCCTCGTCTTCACATACCATCCCACCAACCTCCAGATCCAACGCATCATCCTCTGACACTTCTGCCATCTGCAATCTGACCCCACCACCCAAGACATTTTTCCCTCCACGCCCTTGTCTGCTTTCCGGAGGAATCACTCTCTCCGCGACTCCCTTGTTCGCTCCACACTGCCCTCCAACCCCACCACACGCGGCACCTTGCCCTGCAACCACAGGAAGTGCTACACCTGCCCCCACACCTCCTCCCTCACCCCTATCCCAGGCCCCAAGATGACTTGCCACAGCAAGCAGAGGTTCACCTGCACATCTGCCAATGTGGTATACTGTATCCACTGTACCCGGTGTGGCTTCCTCTACATTGGGGAAATCAAAGCAGAGGCTTGGGGACCGCTTTGCAGAACACCTCCGCTTGGTTCGCAATAAACAACTGCACCTCCCAGTTGCGAAACATTTCAACTCCTCCTCCCATTCCTCAGACAACATGTCCATCATGGGCCTCCTGCAGTGCCACAATGATGCCACCCGAAGGTTGCAGGAACAGCAACTCATATTCCGCTTGGGAACCCTGCAGCCCAATGGTATCAATGTGGACTTCACCAGCTTCAAAATCTCCCCTTCCCCCACCGCATCCCAAAACCAGCCCAGCTCGTCCCCTCCCCCCACTGCACCACACAACCAGCCCAGCTCGTCCCTGCCCCCCCAACCTGCTCTTCCTCTCACCTATCCCCTCCTCCCAACTCAAGCCGCACCCCCATTTCCTACCTACTAACCTCCTCCCGCCTCCTTGACCTGTCCGTCCTCCCCAGACTGACCTATCCCCTCCCTACCTCCCCACCGACACCTTTACTGGCTCCATCCCCGCCTCTTTAACTTATCTGTCTCCTCTCCATCTATCTTCTCCTCTATCCGTCTTTGATCCACCACCCCCCTCTCGTTATTTATTTCAGAATCCTCTCCCCATCCCCTTTTTCTGATGAAGGGTCTAGGCCCGAAACATCAGCTTTTGTGCTCCTAAGATGCTGCTTGGCCTGCTGTGTTCATCCAGCTACACACTTTGTTATCTTGGATTCTCCAGCATCTGCATTTCCTATTATCTCCGTCTACCCTGTCCTTTCCTGACGAGGCCAAGGATAAACTATCAATCTGTGTTCAATGCCAGTCAGCCGGCGAGGAGCTGATGGAAAGGGCTGTTTTGATGCCATTGATAAAGGGGCTGTTGGAGCTGCTTTTCCTTCCCCTCAGGTCTATTGCACCTCAACTTCAATGAAATCTCTTTGACTGCATTGTCACTCCGAACCAGTGCCATATCAAAAATACCGAACGAAGACACTGAGGACAAACATATCTAATGATTCAGTATAACTCATTGAAACAGCTTTGGTACAAATGATACTGTACTTACTTACTCAAAGTAGGTGAGCGAAACAAACAGTCACTTATCGAAACTGAAGTAGACACTGAACAACTTGGCCAGTACAGACCCCTGCAATTAGGTGATCCAGACAGTGATTGGCCAGGTCAGAAATTGCTCCTTTTCTCTGGGTTGAAGTATTTCCCCAAGAATCAAATGAAGTAACTTCAAGCAAATATCAGGGGCTGCCTTATTGTTTCTGGAACTGCGTATGCCTGTGTGTGTGCAGGCATATTGGACTAACAGTCACCTGGCACATTTCCCATTATCGCAAAGAGGGAGAGGAGAAAATAAATGAATTATGAGCCACGGGTAGCTCTTGGCAAACAGATTGTTCATTTCTAATTATCAAGGATGAATATTGACTTGACGCACTTGATGAAAAGAAAGTTATGAAAATTGAACAAAGGTTATTGCTAAGGAGGCATGTCTTTGCAAAGTCAATATCACTTGTTTGTCATGTCAAGGAGTTTCTGTGAGCTATATCGAATCCCCTATCAGTGACCAGCGTGCATTGTTTTTTTTCTTACCCCACTAAAGTTAAATTTCTTTTGTCAGTAGATCTTATCCCTGTCTCCTGTGTGGCAGCCAGTGTGTTTCTATGGTTTCCTGGATTACACAGTGAGGTTGACCACACTTTCTAAACTCTAGGTCAGGAAATTCTGAGCAAGTTTGAAAGTCTAAAATTGCCTCAGGCACAAGTACAGAGAAATCTTTCGTCCAAAGGTACCATTGTCCAGTGCTACCTGTGTACTGAGATAACAAAGTGTGGAGCTGGGTGAACACAGCAGGCCAAGCAGCATGTCAGGAGCACAAAAGGTGACGTTTTGGGCCTAGATCCTTCATCAGAGAGGGGGATGGGGAGAGGGTTCTGGAATAAATAGGGAGGGGGGGAGGCGGACCAAAGATGGATAGAGGAGAAGATAGGGTGGGGAGGGGATAGGTCAGCCAGTGAGGACAGACAGGTCAAGGAGGCAGGATGAGGTTAGTAGGTGGGAAATGGAGGTGCGGTTTGAGGTGGGAGGAGGGGATAGGTGAGAGGAAGAACAGGTTAGGGAGGCGAGGACGAGCTGGGCTGGCTTTGGGAAGCAATGGGGGAAGGGGACGAGCTGGGCCTGTGTACTGAGGCAGGTTACTGTTTGTTTGTCTATGTATCTAACTAGAGAGTAACTCACCAAGTTTCACTGTGTGGTATGATGCTTCCACACTCCAAATGTTAACTCTGTTGCTCTCTCCACAGGTATTGCCAGACCCTCTGAGTTTCTCCAGCATAATACCCAAGTGTGAAGCTGGATGAACACAGCAGGCAAGCAGCATCTCAGGAGCACAAAAGCTGACGTTTCGGGCCTAGACCCTTCTTCAGATCCCGAAACATCAGCTTTTGTGCTCCTGAGATGCTGCTTGGCCTGCTGTGTTGATCCAGCTCCACACTTTATTATCTTGGATTCTCCAGCATCTGCAGTTCCCATTATCTCTGATCCGGAGTTTCTCCAGCGTTCTGTTTTTGTTTAAGATTCCCAACACCTGCAATGTTTTATAAGAAAGTGTGGAGCTGGAGGAACACAGCAGGCCAGGAAGCATCTGAGAAGAGGAAAGCTCACGTTTCGGGTCGGAATCCTTCTTTAAGATTTTCTGAAGTTTCAGGATTTTGTGAAGAAGAGTCCTGACCCGAAACATCAACTTTCCTGCTCCTCTGCTGCTGCCTAGCCTGCTGTGCTCCTCCAGCTCCACACTGTATTGGCTATGACTCCAGTAGCAGCAGTTCTTACTATCTGAGTGAGTTATAACCCCACTGCAAAAAGTCACTTCCAAGAATGCCCACCTTGGAGAAAGTGTCCTCCTCCCTCCAGAAAGACCTCGGGATCTCTCTCCCACTGCAACCCTCTGCTAATCTCTCTGCCCTAAAATGTCAACTTCCCTGCTCCTCTGATGCTGCCTGGCCTGCTGTGTTCCTCCAGCTCCACACTGTTATCTCTGACTCCAACATCGGCAGCTCTCGTTGTCTCTGAGCAGGCTTAAACAGGTGGGTTTGGAGGTTTGGGTGTAGTTGTAACATGTTGCTCCATAATTAACAGCTTCTCCGTGCACAGATCATCCACCAGCTCGATCCTTCACCCTTGGCTGTCTCCAGCATAGAAAAGATCTGCCCTCCTCTGAAGGCATCTTCTTTTCCTGAGCTATTTGCCAAGTAAAAGCCAACACCAGGTACTCCACCAAAGGGCTAATTCATCACGAGTAAGCCGAGAGAGCCTTGTGTTCTTCGGGGGTTGGGTGAGGAGTGTGATGTTACATCCAGACCTGCCTCACATTTGTATGTTGCCAGTATTGGCTCACTCCTAATGACAGAGCAGCCCTGCGGTCCACTGGGGCAGCAGTGACTTTACCTGTTTTTGACCTTGGTTTTACAATATTGATATTTGGATGATTTTTAAAAATGGGAATGCTTCAGCCCTTTGCCTCCAGAATGTCACCAGCTGCTGCCGAAGCTGGGATTCAGATAACTCAACAAAATTGTTTCTTTCCATCTGCACTAGTTTGAGCTGGGTGACTCGTCTCAACAACTTGTCTTCCAACATTCTCACTGTGTGTTTGTGCTTCGCAGCAGTGCATTTAATCTGGAAATAATTTCAATGGCAGATAGAATCGCTGGAATGATCAGTTATGGACCTGAAACCTGTTTTTTTTTATTCACCAGTATTGCCCTATTGGACTGTTGATGTTGTTTCATACCTGTCACATCCTGGTCTTGAATCATTTTATTTTCTCTTGCTGGCTTGCCTGCCCCTGATACCACACAAAACTGAAGTCAGTGATTCAGACTGTCTGGGAGCAAATTACTGCAGATGCTGGAACCTGTACTGAAAACAAAAAATGCCAGAGGTCACAGTAGACTAAACTTGAAATGTTAGCGTGCAGTCTCTGCATGGATGCTGCCTGGCCCGCTGTGATCTCTAGCACTCTGTTGTTTTCAAACACCAACAGGTCTGAAGACACTCAGTAGGTTTGGTGTCTGTGGAGAGTGGGACAGAGCACCGTTTTGAGTCACATGTGACACCTCTTCAGAACTCATTTGTGTGGCTTGAGGCTGACTTAGGTGATCCTTACCTCCGTTTTCTTTAGAACAATATTGATTTGACCACCTTTTAGAACCAAGATGAGGAATTTCTTCAGCCAGAGGGCGCTGAATCTATGGAACTCACTGCTACAGAGGGCTGTGGAGCGCTAGTGCCTTTAAGACAGAGATAGGTTCTTGATCAGTAAAGGGATCAGAGGTTATGGGGAGAACGCAGGACATTGGGGTTAAAAAACAAATCATCCAGGATTGAAAGGCCAGAGAGACTTGATCAGCTGAATGGCCAAATTCTGTTCCCATATCTTTACAGTCTTATGGTTGATTAATTAAACTCAGGATTTTCGTTCAGACTGAGTGTGCTTCAATTTGCATGTTATTCATAAAGAAAGCTGCAATGCTTTTTTTTGAAGCAAAGAAAGACTCTTCAATCAGCAGAGGACAGACAGACTAGAGTAACAGTACAGTGGTAGCCCAGTAGCACACTGTGAGGAATACAGAATAGAAACAGAAAAAGCCAGATGCAATCATCAGCTCAGGCAGGATATAGGGAGAGAAAAACAGAGGTGATGCGATGAAATGTCACCAACATTTGAAGCATTATGATATCAACCGAATTTACTAGCTAGAATGTTTTTCATCTCTGCAAAATGGAACATAAGAGTAGGGAGCTACAATTGTACTTTGGTTTTACTGTGTATAGGGCTGGCCTCCATCCTTAAGAAAGGATTTAATTACATCCGCAGCAGTTCAGAGAAGGCAGTTCACTTGACTGACTCCTGGGATGAAGGAATATTTGATAAGAAAACAGTTTGACTGGCTGGACCTGTATCCATTGAAGCTTAGAATGAAAGGCAATCTCATTGAGACACACAAGATCCTTGGAGGACTTGAGAGGGTGGATACTGAGAGAATGTTTCCCTTTGTAAGAGCCCAGAACCGGGGCAAACAGTTTAGAAGTAGGGGTCTTCACATTCAGAAGGAGATGAGCATCCAGTTTCCCTTAGGGTCATGAATCACCGAACTCTCTTGCAGCAGAGAGTGGGTGGAGATGAGGTAGCTTGATATTTTTAAGGCTGAGCTAGATTGATTGATTCTTGCCTAAGAAAGCGGTCAAAGGTGATCAAGGGTCAGTAGGAATGTGGATCAGCTGTGGTCATATTGAACAATAGAGCATGCTTGGGGAGATTATTGTGTTCATATGACATTAACTCATATACATTAACTCACATGACAGCTACCCACCAGACCATTTCTTAATAGCAGTGCTGAACAGAATGATGTTGAGGTTTGAGTAACCAGTAGGTTGTTCAGGGCTCAGAAGGCTACTGATCCACACCCCACACTCCCAGCTGCTTAACCAAGGGGTGCCATGCAAACCTGTGTCATGGCCTGCCCTCGACTCCAATCTGCCATCTCCCAGCTCCTTTTACACCCAGTGGCTACCCTCTGGAATGTGATGCTTACTCGAATGTCTGGTACAGCTGTGTTGGCACCATTCAAAGAATTGCTGGAATTTGAGGGGAAAAGTGTGGACTCTTCAGGAGTGCTGCTGCAGACCTGATGGGCCAAATGACCTCATTTGCCCTACAGTTGAGTGAGTCTGCCCGACTCAGGAACTTTCCATGTTTCCTACACCACCCAGTGCATCTCTTTACAGGGAGCCTCTGTCTACCACCTCTCTCCACAAAGCAATAACACACTTGATTATATTTCACTAATAAACGAGGGAAGGTTTGTTGTCAGCAACTAGGAAAGTATCAGCCACAAAAGCTAAGACTTAAGTGTAAAATTGTAAAAATACATGTTTCTGTAAAAAGCTTTTGAGACACTCTTGATAAACATTAATTGCTTATGCCTCACTGTTAATCAAACAATATACAATGCACTCTCTGTTGATGTTCTTAGCAAATTAAATAAATGTTTGCAAAGCCTAATTTCCATGTCACACAGTTGAATCTGTTATTTGAAATTGCACGGGTACCGTGGAAATTATACTGTACACGTTTCCTGTGGGAGTTTAAGTAAATGCAGCTTGATCTGTCTCATTGTACCCTGCACTTAAAACCTAACAAAGGCCAGCTGTTACCATTGTGCATTGTGAGGAAATAATGTAAAACTGGTACAGATAGGGTCACACCACCCAGGCTGGGGTTGTATTCTGTGTAATGTGAAGTTTTCAAATGTTGTGCTGGAATCCAGAGTTCGATTGTATCATTGACTGAAGTGCTAGACTAGTTTTTCTTCAATATGTAGCCAGACTTTGCTGTTGTTAGCCTGTGCCCTGCAGTAAGCACTGGTTCCGAGAGTGATACTGAAATCTTCACTATCTCACAGTCCGGTCTTCATGTATGAGTTTTGGCAGTGGATGCTGAGGAGTGACGGGTAGATCTGAGCTCTGATACTGTGTGCTAGAATAGCCTCTGTGAGCGATCACCTCTCCACCAGGTTAATGCTATGCAGCTCAGATGTGGCTCAGGCTGATTTCTTAAATGTTACTGAAAACAAAAATTGTTGAAGATCACGGCGAGTCAGCCAACATCCACGGAGAGTGATAATGGGAACTGCAGATGCTGGAGAATCCAAGATAACAAAGCGTGGAGCTGGATGAACACAGCAGGCCAGGCAGCATCTCAGCACAAAAGCTGACGTTTTGGGCCTAGACCCTTCATCAGAAAAGGGGGATGGGGAGGGGGTTCTGAAATAAATAGGGAGAGAGGGGGAGGTGGATCGATGATGGATAGAGGAGAAGATAGGTGGAGAGGAGAGCGACCAGTTAAAGGGGGTGGGGATGGAGTCTGTAGAGGTGAGTATAGGTAGGGAGGGGATGTGTCAGTCTGGTGAGGACAGACCGGTCAAGGGGGCGGGATGAGGTTAGTAGGTAGGAAATGGAGGTGCAGCTTGAGGTGGGAGGAGGGGATAGGTGAGAGGAGAAATAGTTTAGGGAGGCGGGGACAAGCTGAGCTGGTTTTGGGATGCAGTGGGGGGAGGGGAGATTTTGAAGCTTGTGAAATCCACATTGATACTATGGGGCTCTACATTGGGGCGACCAAGCAGAGGCTTGGGGACATTAGGGCAGAGGAATGGATAATGGTGAGCCAGGGAAAAAGAAAAGCTCCTAATGGGGACCATTATCAGGGGAAAATGGGTTGGCTTTGTTGAAAGCACCCCATGTGATGACATGGTCAGTCATTTCTGATTGGCTTCAGGCTTTTGCTTATTTACAGAAAGAAGATGCTAGTTCTCTGGAGAAAATGGCCTACTGGTGTTTGAACATAGAACATAGAACAATACAGCGCAGAACAGGCCCTTCGGCCCTCTATGTTGCGCCGACCTGTGAACTAATCTAAGCCCCTCCCCCTACACTATCCCATCATTATCCATATGTAACTTCTCCCAGGATTCGACTTTCCAAAATGCAACATTTCACACTTATCTGTATTAAACTCCATTTGCCGTTTCTCCACCCACTTCCCCAGCTATTGTGTAGTTTTAACTCCGAGACCCAGGTGATGTTCTGCTGACCCAGACTCCAGTCCTGCCATGGCAAATGCTGGGGTTTGAATTAAAAACCTGGAATTCAGAGACTATTGACTGTGAAGCCATTGCTGATTGACTGGAAAAGGGCCATCTGGTTTGTTAACATCTTTAGGGATGGAAACTGCTGCCCTTATTTGGCCTGATATTTGATTTATTGTAGTCATGTGTACCTAAGTACAGTGAAAAGCTTTGTTTGCAAGCAATACAAGCAGATCATAGGGTGCTTAGACTGAGTGAGGCATACAGGTTACACTGCACAGGAGATATGCGAAGCAAGATCAACATTATTTGAAGTCAGAGAGGCTGTTCATCAGTATAATAACAGCAGGAAGGAAACTAATTGTGAATGCATTGGTTGGTGTGTTCAATTTTCTGTATCAACATGTGGGTGACTTTCCATTCAGTTTGAGATGGACAATAAATTTTGGCCTAGCCATCAGCACCCCATGAGATGAATGGGGGGAGAAAAAAATACAGCCTGAGTGGCCAGGCTCTCTTCAAACCTAGCTCTACTTTTGCACTCGAGTATCAGGTTGTGTTAGAGCAGCACAGTTCCTCCAGTGGTTAGCACTGCTGCCTCAGAGCCAGGAACCCAGGTTTAATTCCAGCCTCAGGCAACTGTCTGTGAGCAGTTTGCATGCTCTCCCCGTGTCTATGTGGGCTTCTGCTGGGTCCTGTGATTTCCTCTCAATCCAAAGATGTGCAGGTTAGGGGGACTGGCCATGCTAAATTGCCCACAGTGTCCGGGATGTGTAGGCTTGGTGGGTTAGCCATGGTAAAATGCAGAGTTACAGGGATAGGGTAGGGTGGTAGGTCTGGGTGGGATGCTGTTTGGAGGGTCACTGTGGAGCTGATGGGCCAAATGGCCTGCTTCCACACTGTAGGAATTCTATGATTTTAAGATTGCTGTTGATGAAACTCTGGATGCAAGACAAAAACGCATTGGAGACACTCAGCAGGTCTGTCAGAGAGAAACAGAGTTAATGTTTCCATTCCAGTGCTTTGCCTGGTCCAATGTCTCTTGTCATCGTGAACCAGTGTAGCACAAACATACTGCAAGTAATGCCCCACTGATACATTGGAACGAACCTGGGTATTACAGGATCCATGAAAGACATCGAAAGCACTGACCGAAACGTCAGCTTTTGTGCTCCTGAGATGCTGCTTGGCCTGCTGTGTTCATCCAGCCTCACATTGCATTATCTTGGAATTCTCCAGCATCTGCAGTTCCCATTGTCTCTGACCATTGGAGAAAGATGAGTTTCACAACACGTACTCGCTTCTGGGATAAGGCAGGAACAGGATACTGATTGTGGATGATCAGCCATGATCATAATGAATGGTGGTGCTGGTTCGAAGGGCCAAATGGCCTACTCCAGTGTCTGTTGTCTGTCAGAGCTGAAGAAAGGTCACTGGACATGAAACATTAATGATGTTTCTCTCTCCACAGATGCTGTTGAACCTGCTGAGTTTCCCTAGCAATTTCAGTTTGTGTGTAAAACCTAATCCAGTTCAGTGCTTGTAACAATGGGATTGTGATTACCATCCTGGGGTTTTAATCTACAGGAGATGGCTCATTGTAAGGAATAAGATCAAACTGATTTCATTAAGGCTACTTTGTGAAGTTCTTGGCATATGTTTCACTTTCAATTGGTTTAAGATCTTTTGGAGTAGATTTGTAGCTCGGGTTGTGGGTGTTGAGGTTGGTTGGCTCGCCGAGCTGGTTTTGTCACCGTGCTGGGTAACATCCTCAGTGCAGCCTCTGATGAAGCGTCAGTGTGTTTCCTCGCCTGGTTTTTTCAGATCTGTGGATGATATTTTTCCAGGGGCATTGTCAAATCAGAGATTAATAATTGCAGAGTTTAAGCTGGATAATTATTCAAAAGTAAAATTTAACAGGGTTACAGGGAAAAGACAGGGAATAGGACAGGCTGAGTTGTTCCCACGGAGGGCCAGCGCACGTGCACACTCGCACAAACATACAATGGGCCAAATGACCTCTTATCTGCTACCATATGAAGATTCTATGATAAACAGTCAAGTGCTGGAAACTTTTTATTTAACCAAAAAAACCCAATGGGCCAGTCTACGATTGGAAGATGAATAGGGCATGAGAATTTTAGGTAAATAATCTCAACCCAAAATGTTAAATGTTTTCTGCTTTCAAACTCTGTCAGACCACCCTGCTCCAGAAAAGTTGCAACATTTCACATTTTTGTATGGAACGGGCTCATTCCTGCAGCCGTTTTTGAAAAGGTCTGATTTTAAGCTATTTTGCGTAGATTCTGTTGTGCCATTTGAAGCTTGGCAACAAAGATGCCAAAGAAAAAGCCAGCAATTTAGAGGAAAAACCCCAACAAAAGCTGCTTTTATGGACACGCCTTTCTGGCAGAAGTATACTTCAGTGTCCAACAATATGACTGCATCACCGTGGGAGACTGACTGATGGGTGTGTCCTAAAGCAAAGCATCCGGCACAGAGTAATTTTTTCAGAGCTCAGATGGCCCCTGGGATGATGCCAGCTCGCTAGCATCGTGATGTCCTTCAACACTGACAATATTCATGAGCTGCAATCCAAAGACCAGGCTCGTTGCTCTGAAATCATGGTGTCTCGGAGTGTGCAGCCACAGAAGAGAGTGTTGGTCATTCACTGAGCAGATGGGTGTCTGCGGACTGTGGGCTTGCTGGGATTCTCGGTGTAACATTCCTCTTAACCCAGAATCCAATTTGATTTGATGTATTATTGCCACATGTAACTAAGTACAGTGAAAAGTTCCGTTTTGTGTGCAGTACGGGTAGTACAAAGATCATCGGTTGACTGTGCTCCTCATTCCATTCTATGTTGTGGTTGCAAAGAAGGTGCATAAAGAGCAAGATCAACATTTAGTTTGAAATTGAGAGGCCCATTTCAGAAGTCTAATAACAGCAGGGAAGAAACTGTTCCTGATTCTGTTGGTACATATGTTTAAGCTTTTGTATCTTTTGCCTGACGGAATAGGTTGGAAGAGATTATAACCAAGCTGGGAGGGGGCTTTTACAAGGCAGCAAGAAGTGTAGATGGAGGCTGTGGATGGAAGGTCAGCTTGTGTGACACCATCTGTAGTGGAGCTCTAGCATTCCTGAGCCAACTGGAGAATCCTCCAAGACAGTAGGTTCAGTATGGATGCACCAACCCTTCTCCCTCATCCCCTCCCCGAGGTAAGGGTGGGTTGTGGCAGATCTTGAGGCTCATCGGGTGGGAGAGTGTGGAATCAGGGTGCCGGGATACCAAAGCCTCTCCTGGAGCAAAGGCTTGTCGACAAGGTCTTCCTCCCCATGTGTGTATTGAGGCCCTCAGGCTGGGAATTAATACCCACTGAAGGGCTTCACCCCACCACTACAACTCCTCAAGCAGATGGCAGTCCCCACCAGGATGGGGAGACCCAGAACTGATAGTGAATCCTGCGAGGCTGGCCTTCAGCCTTCTGAGGCAGGTCACTTGTCGAAGGCACATAAACAACATTGTTGGAATAAATATTAATATCCGAGGGGAGGAAAGGTTCTGGAAGGTTTTGGACCACTTGGACACTCCCTGGATTGTAAGGGCATAAACCATGTGATTTCTTAGACATCAAAGTCAGCAGTTTATTATGTGCTGTACACCTTTCTCTACCCCCCCCCCCCCACCCAGTGGAAATCATGTGACCTTTAGGGAAACAGCTAAGCAAAGCTTTCAAGGAGTTAAGAACTAATGGTTGCCTGGCAACCTCCTCAAGGGATGCAAATTTGTAACTGAGATAAGGAGGAATTTCTTCCCTGGGGGTTCAGAGTCTTTGGAACTCCTTGCCACAGATCTGTGGGGGCAGAGCCCTCGTGTATACTTAAGGCTGAGATACATAGATTCTTGATCAGTCGGAGAACCCAGGGTTATGGGGAAAGGGCAGGAAAGTGGACATGAACATCAGATCAGCCATGATCCTATTGAATGGTGGTGCGGGCTCAAGGGGCTGAACAGCCTACAGGTAGTTCTCCTATAATGCATTCTTGAGTGACCTTGTGCTATAGAAAATTGCATTATAGGGGAATCAGTATAGCTGGACAGCAGAAAGTTCGCATTATCCAAACAGTGTCCACTATTTACCAACCACACTACAGCCAATTCACGTTAACGAAACATGCATTATTGCAGTACTCCCATTCCTATTTCTTATGGTCTTCAGAGTTCTGTTCTACAGACACGGATCAATGTGAGGAAGACACCCCTAACACTGCAAGACACCCTGTTCCGAATAGCAGTACCTAGGAACCAGATAGAGTTTGCGAATGACAGAATTTCTTTCCACATGGTGAGACCAGACGAGGCCATTATTTGGCATTCCAATGACTCGAATCCAAGTTGTTTGGACATTTACAGCTATCAGCAATTTGGTTTTGTTACCGGGGAAAAGGGAATGTGAGATGTCATCACATTCTCTCCTTTGTTTTCAGATTTTTGTGCTCTTAGGATGGTTTTTCTATTTCGCATTTTTATTTTGAAAACTGTCACCCCTGGGGCGTGTCTGTGTCTGGCTGTTCAAGTGAGGGGATATAGTTTTAAATTTCCCTTGAAGAATAGGTTTTGAACAAATTATTTTGAATTTATTAAGAATTCCCAGTGGACATTACAGTATTCGACTGTAATATGAGCCAGAAGCATCTGGCTGTTTTGGTAATTGGATCAACAAATTTTCATTTGTGGTGTGGTCAGTGGGATAGTGGAGCTTAATTATCAGCGCACTCCTCCTGTGATAGTAGTAACCATAGTATGAAGGGAAGAATAAGGAAAACCAGTGTCCGATATAAGAAACGTATCTCACAGTCAAACTGCTTTCACACCACTCGCTTGGAATTGATAGCAGATTGCCTTTGCTTACTGTTTTTCTGACTGGCGTTCTGATTGTAATATTTGTTGGACTTTATCAATAAAGGATTTTATTATTGGGGTTTTGGAATGCACTAACTATAAGCAGAAGAAAAACATATATAAGGTCTTGGGTACAATTGCACTGTATGTGTAGGTGAATGTGTACCAGGCTGAAATATTAAAACATAATCCTCTGAAATTTAGATCTTTGAATATTAATATCTGAACAAATGAATTTTGCAAAAACCTCTCAAACAAGATGAAAGGGCTAGGAGAGTGGAGAATGAGTGGGCAAGAGAGGACAGAAGCAGTGGGGGAAGGGAGACAGGGATGAAAGTGATAGAGCGAGTGAAAGAGAGAGAAAAGGATGATGGAGAGATGGGAAAGAAACAGATCATGAGAGTTTGGGAGCGGCGATTGAAGGAGAAGAGAGAGAGAGAAAGGGAAGGAGAGAGTGAGTGAGGCAGACATTGAAAAGCAGAGATTGAGATGGAGAGAGTAAGTGAAGAAGGGAATGTGAATAAGAAAGGAAGAGATTGAGTAGCAAGGAGAGAGAGATTGAAGGAAGGAGAGAGAGGAGGGAGACTGAGTGGGGGAAAAAGCGGGAGGGTGCAAATATAATTTGAGGAAGACAATGAGGAGAGAAAGATTGAGGAAGAGAGAAAATGAAAAAGAGAGTGAATTAAAATGCTACATGAAATTAACATCCTTCGTTGCCTGCTGCACCAAGGCAAATGGTACGTTGGCTTTCATAGCAAAAGAACTCGAGTACAGTGGCCGGAATAAAAACAGAAGTTGCTGGAAAAGCTCAGCAGGTCTGGTAGCATCTTTGAAGAAAAGAGTCAGAGTTAACATTTCGAGTCTGGTGATCGTTCATCAGAACTGGGTTCTTTAGGGTTCTGAGGAAGGGTTACCAGACCTGAAGCATTAACTCGGATATTTTTCTTCACAGATGCTGCCAGACCCGATGAGTTTTTCCAGCAACTTCTGTTTTTGTTCCTGATTTACAGCATCTGCAGTTCTTTTGGTGTTTATTACAGGAGCAGGAATGTCTTGCTGTCATTGCGCAGGCCCATGATGAGAGGACATCTGGAGTATTGTGTGCAGTGTTGGTCTCATTTATCTGAGGAAGGACGTTCTAGCAATAGAAGGAGAGCAACAAAGGTTTATCAGACTGATTCCTGGGATGGCAGGAATGACATAGGATGAAAGACTGGATCAGTTGGGACTGTGTTAACAACAGTTTAGGAGAATTGGGCGAATCTCATAGAAACCTATAAAATTCTAACAGGACTAGACAGGGTGGATGCAGGAAGGATGTTCCTGATCACCACAGAGTCCAGAACAATGGGTCATGTTTTAAGGGTCCAGGGTAGGACTGAGATGTGGAGAAATCTCTTCACCCAGTGAGTGGTGAGCCTGTGGAATTCTTTGCCGTAGAACGTGGTTGAGGCCAAAAATATTTCGATGTTTTCAAGAAGGAGATAGTCCTAGAAGTATATCTAAGTGGATCAAGGCACATGCGGAGAGATCAGGAACTGGGGATTGAGTCGGATCATTAGCCATGATTGTAATGAATACTAGAGCAGGTTCGAAGGGCTGAATGACCTACTCCTGTTCCTATTTTTGATGTTTGTGTTTGAGGCGTTACCTGGCTTCAGCCAGGAGATCTTAAACATGAGATTAATTCAGAGCAATTACCCAGCTACTGGGAGAGGTGAACCACTGAGATTGAGCAGATCTTCATGCACTGTACTGAAATTCCAACAGACTGTTCAGTGTTGGAAACTCTGGAATAGACAACTACTTGCACTAAGCAGTGAGTTCTTGCAATGAACAAAGTCCCAAGAGATTTTACAGATAGCTGTATTGAGAGTAGGTACAGGATTAGCAAGAGGCAGATTCAGACTTAAATCAAAGAACCGGGGTTTCAAGGTTTTTAAAGGGGGGAGGAAAGAATGGGGTCAGGGTAAGGTTTATAGAGGAAAATTAGGATCTGAAGTTTGTGCTACTGGTGATTGGTGAAGGAAGTGGAGATAGACAGAGTTACTTTGACATTGGGCAGTATAAGGAGTGGGAGGATGGAGGAGATAGTAGGAACTGACGATGTTGGAGAATCTGAGATAACAAGGTGTGGAGCTGGATAAACGGAGCAGGAAGGCTGACCTTTCGGGCCTGGATCCTCCTCCAGAAAGAAGAAAGGTCTAGGCCGGAAACATCAGCTTTCCTGCTCTTCTGACGCTGCTTGGCCTGCTGTGTTCATCCAGCTCTGCACCTTGCTATGTCAGGGATGATGGAGGGACTTCCCCATGACGGTGTAAAATACGGCATCTTTAACCTCTCTCATAATTAATACACGATGCTTAGAGCAGGAGGAAAGAGACAATGGATTATCCAATGACCTGACCCATGACTGGAAAAGCAAGCTGAAAATGTAGCCTATAATTCTCTGAGTTGCAAATGCATTAATTTACCGAAAGTGCTAGAATCATTTTCTATTGTTTTATTATAAGAAAGTGAAAGTGCAGATGAATGTTATTAACAGCAATGAATTACAGAATTGACTAAACTCCTCTCATGGTCTCAAACATTGACAGTACAGAAGGAAGCCATTCGGCCTATTGTGACTACACCATTCATCAAAGATCTGGCTGCTCTCATCCCATTTCCCAGCTGCTGGTGTACAGTTCAGGAGGCCGTGGTGACACTCTATCTAAACACTGCTTACATTATCAGTGCTTGTGACTCTCGCACCCTTTCAAGCAGTGAGCTCCTGTCTCCTCTTTCCCCCCCCCCCCGCCACTTTGATTGTAAAGGTTTCTCCTCACCTCCCTTCTGAGCCTTCCACCTCCTACCTTCCACCTGTATGCAGTGTTTATTGTCCCACTACTGACTTAAAAAAAAGTGCCTTTCTATCCCCTCGATCTGTGCCCCTCACAATCTCTCTCACTTCTACCAGGACCCCCCTCAACCTTCGCTGCTCCAAGGAAAACAAGCTGAGCCTATCCAATCTTTCCCTGTAGCTCAGGCTCTCCAGCCCAGTCAGCATCATGGTAAAACTCCTTTGCGTCCTCTCTAGTGCAACTGCATCCTTCCTATAGTGTGCACACAGCAGTCTAGTTGTGGTCTAGCCAGGGTCATAGTAGCTCATCTCATCATAGTGCCTCAACTTTTTAACTAATTAATATTTCTGAGCTTGTGAATGGTACACTAGAAGTGTGTTTTTAAAAAAAAGAGGGAGTTTAGAAAGATTACAACAATTACTGATGGGAGGCCTGCAATTATATACAAAGGTAGTTCGCACCTTTCAATAGTGTATCTTCAGGTTTTCCTTGGAGTTACTACAGAATGGTTTGAAGTTAACTGAAGGGCTCAGTTGCTAAGTACAAGAAGCCAATAGTTATTTGGCCTCCAGTGACACTCTGCAAATTGCAGTTCCCTGACTTTGTTTGGCTGATGTTGCTGAAGTGGAGAGTGTCGGTCAGTGCACAAGGACTGTCTCATCATATTTAATAAAGCGACATTGGCCCTGAGCATTAGAATGGTTTTCTATTCAGCATCTGATCCACAGTATCAGAACCACAGGAATGCCGCCCTCCAAACAGCTGGTACTGTCAGCTCTCATCCCAAAACTTCTTTACTCAGTAGTAAAGGAATGGAACGCTTTGCCTGCAACGGTAGTAGATTCGCCAACTTTAGGTACATTTAAGTCGTCATTGGATAAGCATATGGACGTACATGGAATAGTGTAGGTTAAATGGGCTTGAGATCGATATGACAGGTCGGCACGACATCGAGGGCCGAAGGGCCTGTACTGTGCTGTAATGTTCTATGTTGTATGTAAAACAAGCATTGTCAAGTTGATGTGGCAGAGAAACTTGTGCCTTTCTTCCATGAAGTAGTATGTTGTACTCCTTTGTAATTAGCAGCACGTCTACTGCCGTGTTGCCGTGGAAACTCGGAGCCTTCATTTTCTGCCTCTTCAAGTGAATGAACAGAAAATCACAGGCTTCTTGGGTGCTATTTCCTGACACACACTCTTAATATGCACTAAGAGGGAACAGTTTAGTGCAAAATTAGTGATATTGTGGATCTGTTGAGGATTAATGAGCAGAAATTTCTGCAAACAAAAATGACTAAATGAAAAATCTGAAGCATTTGTCGTACACTGTCTGATGTTCTTAATGTTTAAAAAAAGACAAATCTCAAGAATATACAGGAAAGAGAATTTTTAAATTACATTTCCATCCTCTATTTTAAAAAGATGACAAATGCTGATCACAGGCTCATTCTGTCCAAACAATTCAAAATAGAAAACAGTATTTGTTATTTAGATTTAATGAAATTCCTGGCATGCCTTCTATAGGTGTTGACAGATTAATCTTTGGTTTCCTGGAAAATCTTTAGGAAGCACTCAGCCTGTTCCCTGTCGATCTGCCGACAGAATGCTGCTGATTGTGGGCATAACACATCCTCTGGTCGCACAGGTCCAAGCTCTCTCCAATGATGGTGCCAGTGTTAAAGACAACAGTACAGCACAGTACAGGCCCTTCAGCCCACGATGTTGTGCCAAGCTTTCAGCCTAAACCTAAGGTCTATCTAAATTCCACCGGAACCTTATACTATCATCCATATGTCTATCTAATAGCTGCTTAAATGCCCCTAATGAGGCCGACTTCACTACCCTCTCCAGCAATGCATTCCACGCCCCTACCACTCCGAGTAAAAGAACCTACCTCTGACGTCTCCCCTGTATCTACCAACACTCACTTTAAAACTATGCCCCTTATAATAACTACCTCCACCCAAGGAAAAAGTTTCTGACTGCCCACTCTATCTATACCTCTGGTCATTTTGTACACCTCTACCAAGTCACCTTTCATCCTTTGTCAGTCTAAACAGAAAAGCCCTAGCTCTCTCAGCCTTTCCTCATAAGACATTCCATCCATTCCAGGCAACATCCTGGTAAATCTCCTCTGCACCTTTTCCAACATTTCCACATCTTTACTGTAATGAGGCAACCAGAACCAATACTCCAGATGTGGCTGAACCAGGCTTTTGTATAACTGGAGCATAACTTCATGGCTCTCCAACTCAATCCCTTTATTAAACAAAGTTAACACACCATAAGCCTTCTTAACAACTTTATTCACCTGGGTGGCAGCTTTCAGGAAACTGTGGACATGAACTCCAAGATCCCTCTGCTCCTCCACACTGCCAAGAATCTTTACGTTAATCCTGTATGCTGCTTTCCAAGTTTGTCCTACCAAAATGAATCACCTCACACTTTTCAGGGTTAAACTCCATCTGCCACTTCTCAGCCCAGTTCTGCGTCCTATCAATTCCCTTTGTAACCTAGAACAGCCCTCCGCACTGTGACCCACCTTCATATCGTCCGCGAACTTGCTAATCCACCCTTCCACTCCTACATCCAAATCATTTACAAAAATCACAAACAGAGGAGGACCCAGAACTGATCCTTGTGGTACACCACTCGTAACTAAGCACCATGTTGAATATTTTCCGTCCACCACCACCCTTTGTCTTTTGCGGGTCAGCCAATTCCCATGCCTCCTTGCGTTTGATAGGCCCATACAGAAGGCCTTACTTAAATCCATGTATACCACATCCATTGCTGCACCTTCATCCATATGTTTGGTCACCTCTTCAAAAGAATTCAATACAGTTTATGAAGCATGATCTACCTCTCACAAATCCATGCTGCCTATCACAAATCAAACTTTGCCTATCCAGGTGATCATAAATCCTATCTCTCAGAGCCCTATCCAATAATTTGCCCACCACTGACGTAAGACTACCTGGTCTGTAATTTCCAGGGTTATCCCTATTCCCTTTTTTGAACAAGGGAATGACGTTTGCCTCTCTCCAGTCTTCCGGCACTATATCCATGGACAGTGAGGATGAAAAGATCATCGCCATAGGCATTGTGATCTCTTCCCTCGCTTCCCACTGAATCCTTGTATAAATCCCATCAGGCCCAGGGGATTTATCTATCTTCAACTTCCTCAAAATTCCTAGCACATCATCTTTACTAACATCAACCTCCTCTAGCCTTCCAGCCTGTTTCGCAATGTCCTCTGCGACAACTAGATCCCTTTCAGATATGAATACCGAAGAAAAATATTCGTTAAGGACCTCTATCTCATTAGGCTCTGTGCACAAATTCCCTTTACAATTCTTGATCGGCCCTACCCATTCTCCGGTCATTTTCTTGTTCTGCACACACGCATAAAAAGGCTTGGAGTTTTTCTTGCTCCTATCAAGGTTTTCTCCTGCGCCCTTATAGCTGTAAGCCCTTTCTTCAGCTTCTTCCTGGCTAACTTATATCCCTCTAGAGTATTTTCCGTTACTCTTTTCCTAAACCTTGCATTAGCCTCCTTCTTCCTTTTAACCAGTCGTTCAACCTCTCGAGAACCATGGCTCCCTCACTCGACCACATCCTCTCTGCCTGCTAGAAACAATCATATCGAGCACATGAAGTATGCATTCCTTAAACAATCTCCACATTTCTGTGGTGCTCTTCCTTAACAGCATCTGTTCCAATTCTGTTACCCAGTTCTTGCCTTGTACTTGCCTTTCCCCCAATTATGAAGTTTACCCTGCCAGATACACCTATCCTTATCCATGACTATTATAAAAGTAACACGTTATGATCATTACCGCCAAATGCTCTCCTACCAACAGGTCTAACACATGGCCTGGTTTGTTACCAAGCACCAAATCCAAAGTGGCCGCGCCTCGTGTTCGTCTTTCTACATACTGTGTCAGGAATCCTTCCTGAACGCACTGGGCAAAATCTGCTGCATCTGAACTATTTACAACTAAAATGTTTCCAATCAATATTTGGAAAGGTGTAGGTTAAACATAGATTTCTTTCCTGAAATGATACTGAGAAATCACATAGTCAGTGGTCACCACTGGCTAATTTTCGTTCCAGGTTTTTGTTCATTCAAATTTCACCTCTTGCCACGACAGGATTCAAGCCCATGTTCCCAGAATATCAACTTGTAGCTCTAGATCATAAAGAAACCAAAGATGAGAAATGAACGGATCATTTTCAGCTTGGCAGAGTATGACTAGTGGGGTAATACATGGCCCCAATTGTTCAGCATCTGCATCAGTGAGTTGGATTTGAAGATCAAATAAAATATCTAAGTTTGCTGATGACATGAAACATCAAGGTGGATGCAAACAGGCTTTAAATAAGTTTAGACAGGCTGAATGGGCAGGAACATAGCCAATGGAACGTGGTGTTTAAAAATATGGCATTAGCCATTTTGGTCGCAAAGAAAGAAATGCACAGCAATTTCTCACCACCTGAGAAATCCTAAGTGTCAGTGGACAAAGGGACTTGGTGCGGTCGCTCATAAGTCACTGAAAGTTCATGCAACAAGTAATTAGGCAGGCAAATTGTCTTTTAAAACAACAGAATTTAAGTACAGCAGCAATTAAGTCTTACTGTAGCTGTAAAAAGCCTTTATGAAACCATGCCTCGAGTACTACGTATTATTTTGGTCTTCTTACCCGAGTATTTATGTATTTGTCACAGAGGGATAACCCTCAATTCCTACCTCTCCCCATGATGATTCCCCAATTAAAAATCTCAGACTTGAATGCAGTTAGTAGTACAGCCTCTACATTCGTGTCACAAAAAAGGATTCCACAGGGATAAAAAAATCCTTACCTGTTTTCAATGCCCCCAATCCTAATCTCTCCCACACAAGGAAACTGCTGTCATAATCCATTTCCGTGTACGGTTTAATTCCCTGGGAATGTGGGTTCAAATGTCACCACCACAGCAGCTGTGGTTAAATTACAATCATAGAATCCCTACAGAGAAAGAGGCCATTCGGCCCATTGAGTCTGCACCAATCCCCCCGGAGAGCATTCCACCCTTCAATCCCTGTAACCCCGCCCATTTTATTTTTGCTATGACTGATCCACCTAGTCTGCACGTCCCAGGGACAATTCAGTGTGGCCGATCCACTCAAACCTGCGCGTCACAGGGACAATTCAGCGTGGCCGATCCTCCCGAACCTGCGCGTCACAGGGACAATCCAGCGTGGCCGATCCTCCCGAGCCTGCGCGTCACAGGGACAATCCAGCGTGGCCGATCTCTCCCCCCGCCCCCGAACCCGCGCGTCACAGGGACAATCCAGCGTGGCCGATTCCCCCCCGAACCCGCGCGTCACAGGGATAATCCAGCGTGGCCGATCCCCCCCGAACCCGCGCGTCACAGGGACAATCCAGCGTGGCCGATCCTCCCGAACCCGCGCGTCACAGGGACAATCCAGCGTGGCCGATCCTCCCGAACCCGCGCGTCACAGGGACAATCCAGCGTGGCCGATCCTCCCGAACCCGCGCGTCACAGGGACAATCCAGCGTGGCCGATCCTCCCGAACCCGCGCGTCACAGGGACAATCCAGTGTGGCCGATCCTCCCGAACCCGCGCGTCACAGGGACAATCCAGCGTGGCCGATCCTCCTGAACCCGCGCGTCACAGGGACAATCCAGCGTGGCCCATCCTCCCGAACCCGCGCGTCACAGGGACAATTCAGCGTTGCCGATCCACCCGAACCCGCGCGTCACAGGGACAATTCAGCGTGGCCGAGCCCCTCGAACCCGCGCGTCACAGGGACAATTCAGCGTGGCCGATCCACCCGAACCTGCGTGTCACAGGGACAATTCAGCGTGGCCCATCCTCCCAAACCTGCGCATCACAGGGACAATTCAGCGTGGCCGATCCTCCCGAACCCGCATATCTTTGGAACTGAGAGAGGAAACTGGAGGACTGGGAGGAAGTCCACACAGACACAGGGAGAATGTGCAAACTGCACACAGACAGTTACCCAAGGGTGGAATCAAACCCAGGTCCCTGGCGCTGTGAGGCTGCAGTGCTAACCACTGAGCCACCATGCCTCCTTGGTTAAATTAGGTCCAGTTAATAACAATTAAATATAAAGCTGGTCACAGTACTGGTGACCGGGCCAACCTACAGGCTGAACCTTCTTCTTCCCCCGCCCCTGCCATTTGGCACCTGGTTTTTTTGCTGGGAGACAGGGAGACACTGGTGTCAGGGTGAAAACAATTGGAAATGAGTTACTCATCTACAAACCATGGCCAATGATAGAGATCCTCGTGAAATCATGTAAATCAACTAAAATATCAAATATTTATTCCCAACATCACTCCGTTCTCAAAGCGCTTTATTTCACAACTGAGTAAAGACCTCACCTTGACACATATCAATTGCATGTCGAGTGGATGGGTTTGTAGTTGGACATCAAAAACAGGATTGTGGGTGTCCACACTGGAGAAAGTGTAACAAGTAATGGAAATAAAGACTGATGCGCCTAAGGGGAGACTGGGATGGCCAAACCAGAGAGCGCTGGATTAGCGAGGTACAACCTATATCATAATTTGTTGTGAAAGCCCATTCTGGGTCACTAATAGGGAAGGAAACTGCTATCCTTACAGGTCTGGCCTGTATGTGACTCCAGGCCAACAGCAGTGGGGTTGGCTCTTAGCTGCCCTCTGAAATAGCCCAGATTGAGGGATGAGAAACAGTCTTACCAGTGGTGACCCACATTCCATGCAAAAACTTCAGTGACAAATGTGGTGATGTTACTGTGAAATAAGTAATTTTTAGATCATGCATTTTATTTAGAACCTAATTCTGAACGCTCTTCCTGATTTAAAAGGACAAGCATTTTCAAAAAGCATCTTTGAGTGATTCGGTTGGTTCTTCAAGAAAGTGTGATTGAGAGTGGCTCAGTGGTTAGCACGACAGCCTCACAGCGCCAGGGACCAGGTTCAATTCCAGACTCGGGTGACTGGCTGTGCGTAGTTTGCACATTCTCCCCATGTCTGCGTGGGTTTCCTCGGGATGCTCCGGTTTCCTCCCACAGCCCAAAGATATGCAGGCTAGGTGGATTGGCCATGCTAAATTGCCCGTAGTGCTCAGGGGTGTGTGGGTTATAGGAGGATGGGTCTGGGTGGGATGTTCCAACGGGCAGTGTGGACTTGTTGGGTCGAAGGGCCTGTTTTCACACTGTAGGTAATCTAATCCAAGAATTGTTTACGTTGGGAATATGCATTACGTATGTTTGCAGAGGCACTTCTAAGTGTTGACATAAAAGCATGAGCAAAACTGACACGTGAATTAAAGCTGTTAGAACAGGGAGTGGACGCAGGAATTCTAATAATATATGGACTATGTGCTGAATCAGAAGCACTTTATTTATTGCAACTCCCTGCCTGGCCCTTAAACTATGGCATTCAGTGTCAACACCTCTTCGTTCTTATTCCATCTGCCCAACTTCCTCTGCTGTGCTTTTCAACAACGTACATTTATATAACCACCTTAGTGTAATAAAACTTTACAAAACAACAGGAAACAGCATAAAACAAAACCTGACACCGAATCATTTAAGAGCACATTAGGTCAGATGACAAAAAAAGACTTGGGTAAAGAAGTAGGATTTTAGAAACAACTTCTACAGAGGGGTTCTGAACTGGACCCAAAATGTTAACTCTGCTTTTTGTCCACAGATGCTGTCTGAACTACTGAGTTTCTCCAGCAATTTCTGTTTTAGTTCCTAAAGAAAGGTTGTGATGAGGAAACATTTGGGAAGAGTTCCAGAGCTTTGTCAATTACTTTTACATTCGGGGATGATGAGGCTTGAGGTTCACTTATTTCTGCCGCAGGTCTTCATTTGAATAAAAAGCCAACTGACCTTTAGGGATATGAGGCATGGCATCGCTGTAGGCAGTGGGTCCCAGAGAGGAGGGTCTGCTTCATTGTCTTTCCTTCTCTGCCTCATCATTAGGGCTTTTAGACTCAAAGCATTACACAGCTCGATGTAGGAACATGACAGCCTCCTCCTGGCTGTTAATATCACTACTGCCAGGCTTCAGGGAGAGCTCTAGAGTATCACTTTGTTTGTCCTTCCCTAGGATACCGACTGTTAGACAAAACAGCACCTGGCTGGGTGGCTGAAGGGGCAGCCATTCATGGTGGAGCGATTAAAATTGGGAATCCTAAAGAGGTCAGCCCACAGATAACCCTGAGCGTTGTGAAGTCGAGGGAGATGACTGAGATAGAGAGGGGTGAGACCATGGAGCTATTTGATGCTGAGGATGAGGGCTTTAAAATGGAGGCATTGCTTAACTAGGAGCCACTCGTAGGTCAACAAGCACATGGATGCTGGGAGCTAGGAACTTGGTCTCAGTTTGAACATGGCAAGCAGATACCCTCAGGGTTGGGAAACACATGTTGAGTTTATACAATGGACGAGTTGAGTGAGTGGGCAAGTACATGGTAGATGAAGTATAATGAGGATAAATGTAATATTATCCACTGCGGCAGCAAGAACAAGATTGTTGTTTGGTGAGAGGCTTGATTGGACAGAATTAGATTCACTGGAGTCTCGAAAGAATGTGGCAGTCTCATAGATATTCCCATTGACCAGGGAGTCCAGAACCAGGAGTCATGAAATAGCCACAAACAACTGAATAATCCTTTACAGTGCTGAAGTCTTTAGGACTTTCCCAGTAAAGTCTGCTGCATTCTGTCTGTGCCTGTGAACTGGCATCATAAACGTGTCAGGCAGGTCTCACAATCAGTATTTTATGACCCTTTGGAAAGGGTGCGAGTATTTTTAGAGAGTGGGAGACCTCCTAAAGAATTCAAAATAGAGTTTACATATTAGTGGAATTCTGTATCATTTATTATTAAAATTTGTTTTAATTCTGTGTTCTGAAGTGTTTCATTTTTGATGACAAAATCACCAAGTTAACAGGCTACACTTTCCCAGGAGCTCTGGGACCATGGGCTGAGGACCAGACAGGGTTTAAGGGTCCTCTCTTAATAACAGTGAGCCTGGCTTGGCTATTATACCCGGGGTGGCCCCCTATTGGTCCAGTTTCGGTGACAATAGTGGGCAGTTCTCAGTGCTAATGGCCCCATCTGAGGGTACAGAGATAACAAAGTGTGGAGCTGGATGAACACAACAGGCCGAGCAGCATCAGAAGAGCAGTTAAGCTGATATTTCGGGCCTACACCCTTCTTCAGTGAAGGGTTGGGCAGCTTTGCAGCCTGACCATCCCCTTTGGGAGAGGCAGACTACCACAGGAGGTAGAAGACCTCATGGAGGTATATGATGTTTAAAGTTCTGGATTGCCCAGGGTAGATTGGCCTGTCAGCCAGAGGGAGAAATGCTTCACTGGGCGAAAGACAGTGGGATCTGCCTTTGCTGCTCATTTGGCAGAGGATAATCTCATTGCTGGGAAAATAATACTGGGAGCCCCATTCACTTGTCCTTCATAATCATGGAATCCCTACAGTGTGGAAACAGGCCATTCGGCCCAACAAGTCCACACCGCCCCACCAAAGAGCATCCCACCCAGACCCATTCCGCTACCCCTGCATTTCTCATGTCTAACCCACACATCCCTGGGCACTATGGGTAATATAGCACAGCCAGTCCACCTATCCTGCACATCTTTGGACTGTGGGAGGAAATTGGAGCACCCAGAGGAAACCCCCACAGACGCGGGGAGAATGTGCAAACTGCGCACAGTCGCCTGAGGGTGGAACCAAACCAGATCCCTTTCGCTGTCAGGCAACAGTGCTAACTTCTGAGCCACCATGCTGCCCTGTGCTCACACTCCCTGCCCCATTGCAGCATGCAGCCATTTGTCACCACTTGACCCTGGCAGGACAGAATGGGGACCCAGCACATCTCCCTGTTATCCCAGTGTCCCCAGTTCCCCAGCAGTGGTCCCACCACCCACAGGGCAATTAAAAATATTCCAAACAATTGGCCTCATGTCATGAAAAATATAGAAATCAAACCGAATGACATTCGTATGAGGGATATGTTCTCCAGAATTCTTCTCCTGAATTGCAGATCCAGCACGTCCGTGCTGAAGTACCTGCTATCTGGTTGCACAATTGCTCTGACGTGATATTCTGTTTCTTGAGCTAGAATACCGTAGGCTTAGTTCGTATATATACTAACGCTGTCCTGCCTTCTTCCTCTAGGGCTCACTTCAGCTGGCTGCAGTTGGATCGCAGAGTATTGGAGCACGACTTCCCGAAAAAGTCAGGACCGGTTGTGTTGTACTTCTGTGTGAAGTAAGTTCCCTCTGATTGTTCCTGACTGCACTGTTTGACACAGAACGGGATTGTCAATATCTCTGTTAAATTTGTACGTGACCCACTGAATGTTCGCTTCAGGAAGCCTCACTGTCGGTTCAGAAGTAGTGTTTGTTTGCATTCCTAAAACCTGGTATGTTGTCGGAGAGTGAATCAGATCATTAAACAGAAGATTTGTTATCCATCAAAGGGGAATTAGAGAAGGAGTTTTCAGAATGCAAGGGAATGGAGAAAGGGTGAGCAACTGTGAAGCAGGTGGACAACACAGTGTGTCTGTGGTAATAAAATGTGAGGCTGGATGAACACAGCAGGCCAAGCAGCATCTCAGGAGCACAAAAGCTGACGTTTCGGGCCTAGACCCTTCATCAGAGAGGGGGATGGGGTGAGGGTTCTGGAATAAATAGGGAGAGAGGGGGAGGCGGACCGAAGATGGAGAGAAAAGAAGATAGGTGGAGAGAGTATAGGTGGGGAGGTAGGGAGGGGATAGGTCAGTCCAGGGAAGACGGACAGGTCAAGGAGGTGGGATGAGGTTAGTAGGTAGGAGATGGACATGCGGCTTGGGGTGGGAGGAAGGGATGGGTGAGAGGAAGAACAGGTTAGGGAGGCAGAGACAGGTTGGACTGGTTTTGGGATGCAGTGGGTGGAGGGGAAGAGCTGGGCTGGTTGTGTGGTGCAGTGGGGGGAGGGGACGAACTGGGCTGATTGAGGGATGCGGTGGGGGAAGGGGAGATTTTGAAGCTCGAGAAGTCCACATTGATACCATTAGGCTGCAGGGTTCCCAAGCGGAATATGAGTTGCTGTTCCTGCAACCTTCGGGTGGCATCATTGTGGCACTGCAGGAGGCCCGTAATGGACATGTCATCTAGAGAATGGGAGGGGGAGTGGAAATGGTTTGCGACTGGGAGGTGCAGTTGTTTGTTGCGAACCGAGCGGAGTTGTTCTGCAAAGCAGTCCGCAAGCCTCCGCTTGGTTTCCCCAATGTAGAGGAAGCCACACCGGGTACAGTGGAAACCAAGCGGTTTCCCACCATGGCGAATGGGTGAAATGTGAATTCAATATAAAAAACTAGCCTAATTGTAAAACCTCACCTGGTTGACTAACGTCCCTTTGGGAAGGAAATCTGCCATCTTTAGCTATATGGCCTGTGTATGACTCCAGATGCCACAGCAATGTTGCTGGTTCTTAATTGGCCCCTGGGTAACCAGGGATGGGCAATAATGCTGACCAGCCAATGATGTCCATGTCCCAAAAATACATTTTAAAAAGTGTCATCAATTTAACCATATTTTGTCCCACTGTGTAAAGATCTTGAGGAAATATGTTTGTAAGTGACTGTAAATTAAGGAGTTTTTAATACTTTGTGTGTCTTATTGGCTGCACTTATTCTTCAAATACTATGTACTTATATAACAAATCTGGGTTGGCATCACCTAAAGGGATTTATCAGTTCAAATGAAAACACTTAAATGCTAGACTAAACAAACTACATGTTTGATTTTCTTGCCTAATCTCGTTACTACATTTTTTTTAGAGATAACAAGGTGTGGAGCTGGATGAATACAGCAGGCCAAGCAGCATCAGAGGAGCAGGAAAGCTGACCTCGAAACGTCAGCTTTCCTGCTCCTATGATGCTGCTTGGCCTGCTGTGTTCATCCAGCTCTACACCTTGTTATCTCGGATTCTCCAGCATCTGCAGTTCCTACTATCTCTCTGTACTACATTTTATTTTAAATGGCTATTGTGTGCCCTTTGGAGATAGGCAGGTTACAGACATGGCCCTGCCCCATTAAAGGGGCAGTTTTTCCAATTCCCACTTTTGACTGGGATCCTAACTCACTGGCCACACACATTGGGCATTCGGTACACTTCATATTAATGGAAAAGTCATGGGAAATGAGCCAGAATGCTTCTAAAAGAAGAACAGGCTTTGAGGCACATAGTCAGCAACCCAGGCAGCATCTGTGGAGAGAGAAACGTAGTTATTGGCTCATATTTTCAATGTGGAATCAGGAACCCAACACCTGGGCCCTGACCCCATGGCAGGGCTACTTTTCAATTGTTACAGCTTAGTCGGAAGAGGGTACCTACAATTATGCCCCACTGTTCCAAAAGTATATAAAATCTTAATTAGCCTCCTAGGACGTCCATTTTGCCTGGTGGACTGCGTTTCAGGACAAAAGAAATTCACAAGTCTCATCAGCCACAGAAAATAACTTATTTTCACAAACACGCTTAATTTTAACAAAAGGAAAAGAATTACTTTGCAACTTAAACTATACCCCTTTAAAAACCACACACACACACGCGCACAAACAGCTACACACACAGTGCTACACACACACTCAAACAGCTACACAGACACACATGCAAACAGCTACACACAGACACACGCAAACAGCTACACAGACACACGCGAACAGCTACACACACACAGCTACACACTGAGATACACACATACACTCTCGCACACACATTCACACACAGCGCACACACATAGCTACACACACGCATGCATGCACACTCACATGCGTGCATACATGCACACATACATACACATACACACGCACACAAATGCACCCACCACACACACACACATGCACGCACAGACACACGTGCTCACGCTCACACACGTGCTCACACTCACGCTCACACACATTCAAATTAAGACAGCCAAAAGGCAGGTGGGTCGACACAAATGTTATGGGTGCAAAGAAAATAGTCAGGGAACGAAACTCCGTAGTTCATATACCAAGTTTCACAGGGAGTAAATTGTCTCACACAATTCCTCTTAATTTGTAGAACTGATGACGTGGTATTGTCTGCAAACTGATGGTTATGCTTCACTTCGATAATTGATCAGGTGGACCTCGGTCTTGTTACAGTTTTTTCTTTCAAACTGCCTTGGTTATTATGTCTTTTTCACCACATGGACAGAGAGAGAGAGAGAGCGACAGAGGCTTTCAGTTCGCACGCTCTGGCCGTTTCTGCTTCCCACGTCTGGTTTTGTAACAAACAGCAGCACAACCGCTCAGAGGGCTGTCGTCAAACAAAATCCTTAACACAGATAATTTTGGTGCCAGTCAGTCTCAAAGTATCTCCGTTACAGCAACATTGTCTAGCCCAGTTAAAACAAATGCAGCAAAAGGTTTTTGAAGAGATCACAAAAAAGTGGGACAAAGACAGAGCAATGGAAATTATCTGTATGGACTTCAGCTCAACGAGATCCCGCCTGGTAGACTGGTTGGTCAGGTTAGATCACATGGGATCCAGTGGGAGCTAGCCAATTGGATCCAATTAGTAGAGAATTTCTTTTTGGACTGGAGGCCTGTGACCAGTGGTGTGCTGCAAGGATCGGTGCTGGGTCCATTACTTTTCGTCATTTATTTTAGAAAGGCAGGTCAGGGCAGGATTTATACACTTAAAGGCAAGGTCCTGGGAGTGTTGCTGAACACCTTGGGGTGCAGCTGCATCGTTCCTCGAAAGTGGAGTAGCAGGATAGTGACAAGATGGTGAAGAAGGCATTTGGTATGCTTGTATGGTATGGTCTCCTTTAGTGGTCAGTGCATTGATTGGGATGCTGTGCTATAGCTGTACAGAACATTGATTTGGCCATTTTTGGAATACTGCATTTAATTATGGTCAATCTGTTACAGGAAAGATGTTGCTAAATTTAGCAAGTGTGCAGAAAAGATTTACAGGGATGTTGCCGGGGTTGGAGGGTTTGAGTTACAGGGAGAGGCTGAATAGGCTGGGTCTATTTACCCTGGCTGAGGGGTGACCTTACAGAGGTTTCTAAAATCATGAAGGGCATGGGTAGGGTGAAAAGCCAAGATAATTCCCCAGGGCAGGGGACTCCAAAACTAGGCGGCATAGGTTTAAGGTGTGAAGGTAAAAACTTAAAAGGGATCTAAGGGACAACTTTTTCACACAGAAGGTGGTGCATGTAGCTGCCAGAGGGAGTAGTGGAGGCTGATACAATTACAGTATTTAAAAGGTATCTGGATGGGCATATGAACAGGAAGAATTTAGTGGGATATTGGCTAAATGCTAGCAAATAGGACTGGATCATTTCAGAATATCTAGTTGGACTGAAGGGTCTATTTCTGTGCTGCACCATGCTCCAACTGTGTCCCTGAGTTTTCCCTAAGCTCTAATCTATCTTGGAGAAAATAATGTGGTTTTTCCCTACTCCCTCACCTATTATGGTAATAATATTTGTAGGTTTCTTCGAAGCTCCTTCCCAGCTCCTTCCAACACGAACCAGTGACCATCCCACTTTCCTGACTGCTCAAGACCTCTTTTGTACCCAGATTACACAGAAGTACTCGACTGATCTTCAATTCCTCCCTGTGAGGCAGCTAACAATCCGTGCTCCAAACAAGGAACAAAAGCAGGAAATGATGCAGAAACTCAGCAGGACTGGCAGCATCTATGGAGAGAGAAACAGAGTTAACATTTCAAGTCCAGTGACCCTTTGCCAGATCAAATATCGGGTCTGACCCTCATTCTGTGCTTCTAAAGTATATGCCAAAACCACTTTTCAGTGACTTGCAAACTGTGTTGAGTGATCTGTTTAGAAAGTAATGATCATCTCCTCTATTGCAGGACAGAATTGAACATTACCACCAAGCTATTGTCTGAAAATAGATGAAGTCACACCTTTTTGTTTTCCCTAAGTAGCTTGAAATCTGCAATATATAATCTCCTCTACCCTCCAGAGTTCCAAAGGTGAGGAGTATACTTTGCTTCATCTGTCTTCATGAATGAACTGGGAGACCCAAGGACAGGGGTTGGGGCAGCAACTCCACAAAATCAGTTTTCTGATTTTTATAAGTTGGAGTGACCACATCTCTTGAACTGGCCTCCCCTTTGCCTACATGTGTAAGATGCTGCTGTCACTGGCTGGACCAGCATTTATTGCCCATCCCCAGTTTCCCCGGAGAAAATGGTGGTGAGCTGCCCTCCCAGTTTTGGCACCGGCTCTCCCTGTTGGTTATGAAGAAGACTTTGCAGTGTTGACAGGGCTTTATGTGCTGTTAGTGTCATTTCTAATGTTGGGTTGTCCGTTCAGTGTCTTTTCTTGAACCAAACTCCATACTAATTGAATACAACTGAGTGCGTTGTTCAACTCAACCGCATTTGGTCTGGAGCCACAGACCAGGTGAGGATGATAGATCATGACATGAGTGAACCCAGTGAGGTTTTTTTTTAAACAACATCCAGAAATGGTTGCATGGTCTCCAGTAGGTTAGCTTCCTTTCATTCATATTTATTAGTTGTATTTCAATTTCATTAGCTGCCCTCTCGGGAGATAAACCCACGTCCGCAGGACATTAGCCTCTGGAGCAATGACTATACCGTTGAACCACCGAGTCCCCACTGTGCACAGCTTCATTAACAGCTCCTCAAGCTGCAAGGCTCCAACATGACCCCCCAGCTTTGGGAGTCCACCCAGGGTTCTTAATGGGACGGTGAACCTGACCCTCGGCGACCTAAAGGTGCATGCATTCCCTTTAAAAATGACTGATTCACCTCATGACATAGTTCAGGGACTGGAAAGCATCCCGACTTCTATTTGCCACCATGGAGGGCACATTCCGATCCAGTGGGAGTCAAGTGTCTGCTCAGTCGGTTTTCACTCACTTCAGTCAATCTGTGCTCGCATATTCTAAACTCTGTTTGCTATTGTGTAGCATATATAACAACTGATTGCACCCAGAAAGAAGTGAATGCAGCATTCACTGGTTACTTAAGATGAGAAACAACACATCTGACTTGTATTTGTGGTTTCTGAAATTAGCCGGGATCCTTGATATATACTCTTACTGGGGCTGTACTCTTGAATGTTATTACGCTCGTGTCAATGCTGAGGATTTATACTTGTCTCCAAATATTTATAGCTGTTTATTCAATCTGGTTGCTGGAGGCTTTAGAATGATGATAAAACTGTGGGCACTGCTGCAGCTTCGAGGCTGGAAAATCTTCTTCGGAGAAAAAGAAGGCTTGTCGAGTTTGGCATTGATTTTTAACAGTAACGATGCTAAATTGCATTTATACAGAACCTTTAACCGAGTCACGCCTCCCCAGCTACGTTATAATGACATCATCAACAAAATGTGATCACAGAGCTGCATTTTTACTTTCCCTGGGGGGACATGGACATTTCTGGCGGGACCAGCATTTATTGCCTGTCCCCAGTTGCCCTTGAGAAGGTGTTGGTGAGCCACTGCAGTCCGTCTGCTGTAGGATGACCCGCAATGCTGTTAGGGAGGGAGTTCCCAGATTTTGATCCAGTGACCATGAAGGGACGGCAATATATTTCCAAGTCAGGATGGTGACTAGCAGGTTTTTGGATCTGATGACCATGAAACAGGCTGCTTTCTCCTGAGAAGTTAGAACAGATGACCAAAAGCATGGAGCACTTTAAAGGGGGGGAAGGAGAGTTCGAGAGGCAGAAGATATTAGGAGGAACATCTACAGTTTAGCATCAGGCAGTTCATTGGCTACCAGTGATAAAGCATTTAAAACTGGGGTTATTCAATAGTTTGGAATTGGAGGAGGGCAGAGATCACAGCGGGTTCTAAAGCTGGAGGGAAACACAGAGATGAGGCTTAAAATTGATCTTGGAATTGACTTGTAAGAATGATGCAGTGTGCATAATTCCTGGGGTTGTTGGTTCAGATGGAGAGTTGCCCTCGCCCTTCCTCATCTCACCCAGAAAGCACTCAGAGAACAGAACAGAGCATCTACCTTTCGAGAGGCTGGATGGTGCCACCTTGCTTGCCTAGTATAGATTATTCTTCCCCTTTCACCTGGCTTACTGTCATATTCCAGTCCTGTACCTAGCTCATGGTGTTTGCCATGGCACCTGCTCTGATACCCATTCAGTGTAGGCGAAGCACTGTGTGGGAACTTACCCAAGGCTGAACCGTGGCCTGATTGAAGTTTATAAAATCGTGAAAGGTGTGGATAGGGTAAATAGTCAAGGTCATTTCCCCAGGGTAGGGGCTTCCAAATCTAGAGGGGACAAGTTTAAGATGGAAGGGGAAAGATTTAAAAGGTACCTGAGGGACAACTTTTTCATACTTGGTGGTGTGTGTATGGAATGAGCTGCCAGATGAAGTGGTGGAGGCTGGTATGTGAACAGCTTTTAAAAGATATCTGTGTGGGTACATGAATAGGAAGCGTTTAGAGGGATGTGGGCTTTGTGAGGGGTAGGTCATGCCTTACAAACCTTATCGAGTTTTTTGAGGATGTGACTAGAAAAGTTGATGAGGGTCGAGCTGTGGATGTGGTGTATATGGACTTCAGTAAGGCATTTGATAAGGTTCCCCATGGTAGGCTCATTCAGAAGGTCAGGAGGAATGGGATACAGGGGAACTTAGCTGCTTGGATACAGAATTGGCTGGCCAACAGAAGACAGCGAGTGGTTGTAGAAGGAAAATATTCTGCCTGGAAGTCAGTGGTGAGTGGAGTTCCACAGGGCTCTGTCCTTGGGCCTCTACTGTTTGTAATTTTTATTAATGACTTGGACGAGGGGATTGAAGGATGGGTCAGCAAGTTTGCAGACGACACCAAGGTAGGAGGTGTCATTGACAGTGTAGAGGGCTGTTGTAGGCTGCAGCGGGACATTGACAGGATGCAGAGATGGGCTGAGAGGTGGCAGATGGAGTTCAACCTGGATAAATGCGAGGTGATGCATTTTGGAAGGTCGAATTTGAAAGCTGAGTACAGGATTAAGGATAGGATTCTTGGCAGCGTGGAGGAACAGAGGGATCTTGGTGTGCAGATACATAGATCCCTTAAAATGGCCACCCAAGTGGACAGGGTTGTTAAGAAAGCATATGGTGTTTTGGCTTTCATTAACAGGGGGATTGAGTTTAAGAGTCGTGAGATCTTGTTGCAGCTCTATAAAACTTTGGTTAGACCGCACTTGGAATACTGCGTCCAGTTCTGGGCGCCCTATTATAGGAAAGATGTGGATGCTTTGGAGAAGGTTCAGAGGAGGTTTACCAGGATGCTGCCTGGACTGGAGGGCTTATCTTATGAAGAGAGGTTGACTGAGCTCGGTCTCTTTTCATTGGAGAAAAGGAGGAGGAGAGGGGACCTAATTGAGGTATACAAGATAATGAGAGGCATAGATAGAGTTGATAGCCAGAGACTATTTCCCAGGGCAGAAATGGCTAGCACGAGGGGTCATAGTTTTAAGCTGGTTGGTGGAAAGTATAGAGGGGATGTCAGAGGCAGGTTCTTTACGCAGAGAGTTGTGAGAGCATGGAATGCGTTGCCAGCAGCAGTTGTGGAAGCAAGGTCATTGGGGTCATTTAAGAGACTGCTGGACATGTATATGGTCACAGAAATTTGAGGGTGCATACATGAGGATCAATGGTCGGCACAACATTGTGGGCTGAAGGGCCTGTTCTGTGCTGTACTGTTCTATGTTCTATGTTCTATGCTGGCAAATGGGACTTGATTAATTTAGGATATCTGGTCAGCATGGATAAGATGAACCAAAGGGTCTGTTTCCAGGCTGTACAGCTCTGTAATTCTAAGATGCTTCTTGTATAAAATCCAGAGTAATCAGGGGATATGGTCACATCAGATCATACCATTTCATTTATTTCAATATTAAGATTTTCTGTAGCTTATTCTAATCATTAATTGTAAAGACCAACAAGAAATGCCAGTTTTTGTGTCCTTTAGGCTATTTGGCAAACAATGGAATGATAATATTCATAATTGTTTTCATAACAATATTAGCTTTTATACAATTGCAGTTATGTAGCACCTTTCATAACACAGACCATCTCAAATAGCTTAGTGTTATTGAAATATAGTCATTGTCGTCACACATGGAACAAACCAGCCGAATTGAACACAGCAAACTCCCATAAACAGAATTGTGATAAATGAACAGATATTGTGTTTTGTGATCAAATAACACAAAGAACTGTGGATGCTGGAGATCTAAAAGAGAAACAGAAATTGCCGGAAAAACTCAGCCTGTCTGGTAGCATCTGTGGTGAGAGAAACAGTTAAGATTTCAAATCTGATGACCCTTCATCAGAACTGGTTCTGAGTCAACATTACCTGTGCTTTCTCTTCATAGCCACTATCAGACCTGCTGAGTTTCTCCAGTACTTTGTTCTGGTTACTGATTTGAGATGTTTATTGAGGAATAAATATAGGCCAGTACACTAGGGATAACTTGTGCTCTTTTGAACATAAATACAAATATGCAAATGATGGCATCTTAGTATTCCAAACTGCATTTTAATTTATAAGGTGCATCAGGAATGATTTATTGTCAGTAAATAGGTGAGACAAGAATGTTAGACAACAATGTAGAGATTTAAATCTGCCAAATTAGAATGTCCCAGCCAAATGAACGTTCATAACGCTGCCTCCATTGTATGAGCCCCAAAGGCCTTAAAATACGAGTCACATCAAACAACCCCCCAGCGGAATTACAAAGGATTATGTATTCTAATTAACTGCAGACCTTTAAGCAAGATGATCTGCAGAAGTTTGATCCCAGCCATAAAAAATAACCTTTTAAAGCAGTTTTATTTGTCAGACCTGTATTGAATTTGTTGAAAGCTGTCTCATTTTATTCCTTTCAAACGTTAGAGTAATAAATTAATCATTGGCAGTCACTTCAGTCAGGTACATCTCACAGAATCGTTGTTAAAACGAAGATGAGTATCAGAAACTGCTCTTTGGCCTTTTTCAGACGCAGGTACCTTCAAATTACGGTCGCACGATTTCCACGACTCAATCCAACCAAATCCCTCAACTGTATTTTGTATTAAAATGCCTAAATTGCCCTAAGATTCTCTAGTTTGTTACCTTTATATAGCACCATTCGTGACTACACAATGTCTGAAAGCACTGCAAAGCTGCCTGAGCCTCCTGTGCTGTGTAGTCCCCGGTGGAATGTTGGCCGCACAACAGCGAACCTGCACGCAGCAAGCTCCTAGAATCAGAAAATAGATCATGATTGGGTAATACGATTTTTATGATGTTATTTGAGGGGAAAATATGGGCCCTAGACGCCGGAAGAAACATCTCCGTTCATGTGCGAAGGAGATCTGTTACCTCCAGTGTCTCATCTGAAGGCAGCACATCTGACAGGGGTGGGCTGGTGTGGTCAGCCTCATTAGACTTGTGCTGGAGTGAGACATCCTCCTGACTTGAAAGATGAGATTGTTACGCATAGCTAACAGCCAACTGAAATTAACTGAAGAGGCAGTTGTTTAGAAAAAGTAACTTATAACAGGTGTCAAAATGCCAATGCAACAGAATTATGCAAAACTAGTGCAGTGTGTTAGAAGTAGATCCAACTTACAATGTGACGCCTTTGATCTTGTGAATTAAATTTACGCAGTGACCGAGGGGCTGGATAAATTGCGGGGCAGTAGTTTTCCTTAAGAAAGGACCGTTTGTTTGAACATTTCATTCAGCACTGTCCTGAGGGGTGACCATTGCTTTCCAAGACTGCTGAGTGAGATTCTGGTGCTGTCTGCCGGTCCAGTTTTTACCAGAATGGTCAGGCAAACAGAAACCTCACAGGTCTACAGACAGATATCCGTCAGAAAAGCCAGGCAAATCAGCCAATGATTGCAGTCACTTCAAAGACCCCCATGCTAGTGTGTAAAGCCTGATTGCTTCAACACTGCAGATATGGTTGGAATGGAAATCACTCGAGCTCTTGACGTAATTGCTATGGACAGTGCTGTTCCCTCATCACCTGCACTGTGGTCTCTGGAGGGATGATAAATGGCTTGTTGGTGTGTGAAGATGTCAATGCTTTGCCATTTAATGAGCAGTTCGCACATGATCTGAGTACACCGCACAAATGAATCATTTCGATCTCAGGATGTTGCCTGTTTTTCTGAATTTTAGTTATCTCTGTGGCCTTTATTTGGGCTCGGAGCTGTTCCCTGTTTTTATTTTGTCCAGCCATCTTGTGTTTTGATCAAGTGGCTATTCACTGTGTGTGTGAGCCAAACTGCAGAGAGCTAGCTTCTGAACAACACCAATTCCAGCTCATTCCCAGTATCACTTTGCAGTATTATCTTCCGGAATCCAAGATGACTGTAATACATCCCATCCCCCACACTGTCACCATGGTAACTCCCTTTTTTTAATCTTATCAACACCCAGTCACTGATCTGGAAGGGTTTGCAGTAGCTCTGCCCTCCCTGGGGAGTTACACCCACATCGTTAAGGTTGTACAGCAGGGAATGTTGCCGTTCGATCCATCAAGTCTGCGTTGGCTGTTTTCTGGAAGTTAAAGGAGAGTTGAGAACTGGGACCTGGCTGAAACCAACATCTTAATAAATAAGATCATAAAACCTCCAATGTACATCTCTAATCGGCAGCTATTGAGTATAATGTTTCAAAGACTCAGGAATCCAGAACGCGTGGTCACAGTCTAAAGCTGCAGGGTAGGCCATTTAGGACTGAGATGAGGAGAAGTGTCTTCACCCAGAGAGTGGAGAGCCTGTGGAATTCTCTGCCACAGAAGACGATTGAGGTTAAACATGGAATGCTTTCAAGAAACAGCTGGATATAGTTCTTTGGGCTAAAGGGGAAGAGGAGAAAGTGGGAAACAGGTGACTGATTTGGATGACCAGCTACAATCATATTGAATGGTGGAACAGGATGGAAGGGATGAATGGCCTACCACTGCTCCAATTTTCTCTGTTTCTCTAATCAGTGTTTCAATGTCATTGGTTACAAACTGTCCTCTTGCAGTTGGAAACCTTAGAGAGAACAGTAAAGTAAAAGCTTTGACAAGGTTGATGTTGCTCTTCACATCTCAAAATGGGATCAGTTGCCTATGTAAATGCCTTATGTATTCGCACTTCAGCAGAAGCCTCTAGAAGTCATGTCAGAAACTAAGAGGCTGGATATTACAATCTAGATTGTGTTTGCTGATACTACAAACTGCACTTGTGCAGAATGAACATGTGTCACAATGCGTAATGTAATAATGTCAGTAGCATTGCATCAACGGGTGGGAGGGAGCACAGAGGGATATCCTTGTGATTATTTGATTTCCACCATTTTGTTTTTGATCGCTGCCATTTTGTTTTACTGGAGAACCATTTCCGAACCAGAGCCTTGTGCAGCCTTTCAAATGAAATCCCTTGCACATTCCTGGTCACTAAGGGCTTCCCTTCCTTTACGTAATCCTAACTTTGCCACTGATGGAAAGTTTCAGTTATTTTGGGTTTTAATGAGCTTCTTTTCCCAATGGAGCTTTATAAGGCCCTGGTCAGGCTGTATTTGGAGTGTTGTGTGCAGTTTTGGGCCCTGTATCTCAGGAAGGATGTACTGGGCCTGGAGTGGGTTCAGAGGAGGTTCATAAGAATAGTCCCAGGAATGAGAAGCTTAACAAATGAGGCATGTTTGAGGACTCTGGGACTATACTCATTGGAGTTTAGAAGGATGAGGGGGGATCTAATTGAAACTTACAGAATACTGAATGGCCTGGACAGAGTGGAGGTTGGGAAGATGCTTCCATTTGCAGGAGAGACTAGCACCCGAAGGCACAGCCTCAGAGTAAAGGGAAGACCTTTTAGAATGGAGATAAGGAGAAACTTCTTCATCCAGAGAGTGGTGAATCTATGGAATTCACTGCCACAGAAGGCTGTGGAGGCCAGGCCGTTGAGTACATTTAAGACTGAGGTAGATAGGTTCTTGATTATCAAGGCGTCAAGGGGAGAAGGCAAGCGAATGGGGTTGAGAAACTTATCAGCCATGATTGAATGGCGGAGCAGACTTGACAGGCCGAATAGCCTAATTTCTGCTCCTATGACTTATAGTCTTATGACATGCAACAAATTTAGACCTCCAGTAATGTCGTGGGTTCTTAACCACCCTGTGGGCAATTAGGGATGGGCAATAAAGGTGGGCCTAGCCAGCAACGTCCACATCCCATAAGATAATGTTTCAAAATTGTGGTGTGGGTGACCTGCAAGAAGGATAGTGGGCTAGTAGATGAGAACAGTAGGGTCACACTCCTAATCAAGGATGGCATTGCTGCGATCAGTTAGAAACAACCTTGCTTCAGGAGAACAGAATGTATTTTAGGTGAAGACAGGGTGTAGTCGGGGGAAGAAGTCACCAGTAGGATTGGTCTCCAGGACCCCAATATAGTAACTACAATGTGGGATAAAATATACAAAGAAGCAATGGGTGTTTGTTATAAAGGGATGGCCAATAATCATGGATGTTATTAATCTGCATATAAACTGGACAAATCAGTTTGGTAATCAAGGCCTTGATGAGGACATCATTGAATGTATTCGAGAGTTTCTCAGAGTAGCGTGCCCTGGAACCAACCAGAGAGCACGCTATACCAGAGTTTGTATTCTGTAACGTGACAGAATTCATTAATAACCCCAGAGCTAAGGACTTTCTAAGTAACAACGATTGTAATATGATTGAATTTTTCATTCGGTTTGAAACAAAGAAGACTGGGTCTAACACGAGTGCTTTAAACTTTAAAAAACAATCTATGTTGGCATGAAATCAGGCTAGCTGAAGTGAACTGAACATTAGGCTCAAAGATAGTTAAGGAGAGAAGCGGCAGATGATATGTAAAGAGATACTTCAGAATTGTCAGAGTAAGTACTTTCCTCACAAAGAAAGCAAATCAAGGGAAAGACCTACTGTCTATGTCTCATTAAAGACGTTAGGGAAACGTCTCAAAACTTTTAAAGACAAATAAACTTCGCGAAGATGAGTGACAGGTCATATCATTGTTCAAAATATAAGGAACACTTGAGAATGACTAAGTATCAACCAGGATAAGTCAAGTAGAGCATGAAAGGAAGACACCCAGAAATGTAAGAGCAGAGAAAAAAAAACCCACAGGTATTTACAAAGGAAGAGAGCGAGTAAGGTGAGTGTTGGTCTTCTAACAAGTGAGAACAGGAAGTTAACTATGCTCAAGGAGTCAGTTATTGGTTTAAAGGAGATTTGAGAGAACATTTTTCACCCAGAGGCTGCTAGAAATATAGAGTGTGCTGCCTGGGAGAGTGTTGGAGGCAGGTACTCCCTCAACATTTAAGAAACAGCTGGATGAGCACTTAAAATGCCAGGGCCCAGTAGGTTATGGACCAAGTGCAGATAAATGGGATTAATGTAGTTGGTGTTTGTGGATCGTCCTAGACATGATGGGCCAAAGGACCTGTTTCTGTGTCGTATTGCTCTATGACTCTAAATGGCAGATGTAATGAATCAATATTTTGCTTCTGTCTTCATCACATCACCAGAAATGTCCCAGTAATTAGTTATAAATCAGGATGTTGAGCAAAGGGATGAAATTGGTACAATATTAAGCAGTAGAAAAAGATTATTGAGCAAATTGGTAGAGCTGTGTTTGATCCCTGGGTATTCGAGCTTTTGATTTTGACAGGAAGAATAAAAAAAAGTAGAGTATTATTTAAACAGAGGCTTATGAGTGGTGAGAGATAATGGGAACTGCAGATGCTGGATAATCTGAGATAACAAGGTGTGGGGCTGGATGAACACAGCAGGATAAGCAGCATCAGGGGAGCAGGAAAGCTGACATTTCGGACCCAGACCCTGATGAAGGGTATGGGCCTGAAACATCAGCTTTCCTGCTTATGAGTGGTAGGTGCATTTTAGTTAATTTTCCAAAATGTGTTCAATTCTGGAACGGTTCTGTCAGACTGAGAACTCACAAATATAATCCTGTATTCAAGAAGGGATGGAGATGATGGGAAACTTTAGTCCAGTTATTTTGATGCCACTGGTGAGGAAATGTACAAGCTGGAGGCAGTCAGGAGGAGTTAGCATGGTTTTATGAAAGGGAAGTTGTGTTCCACCAATTTATGAGACTGGTTGAAGAGTAAAATGAGCTAGATAAAGGGAAGGCCACTGATGTGCTGTACTTGGATTTCCAGAAGGTGTTTGACAAGGTTCTGCACCAAAGATCATTGTGTAGTGCAGGGGCTCATGCTGTATTGAGTTGCTGACGGGCAAGGATAGAAGATCTTATGGTGTCCTACGTAATGATACTCAGACGTATGCAGTGAAATGCACACACTTCAAGACGACATTACAATCCTCGGACTGACCACAAACTTTAAAAAGATATTTGAATTTCTAGTGACTTACGAAAGGATCACATGGCAAGATTTTACATTTCAAGACTTTTATGATATTAAATAACCCAAAAGCTATATTGTCCAAACCCTAATTGTTAGATGACTTATATTTTAACTGACAGGAATTATCTTCAGTGTGATATTGTTACAAAATCAAAACTCCCACACAATGGTTATTTTTTATTTCTTCCTTAAACGGTCACTTTATTTCCCAGAATCAGTTCAAAGGTATTCTCACGTTTTAATGGTTTCATCACTTTCCCCTTCTCTTCCAATCCCAGGACTGATTTTCAGCATTAAGGTTACTGTAGAGATGCCTCTCCCTAACCAAAGTTAGGCAAATCTCATTTAAATCCTCACAAATAGGTTTCCTCAATCTAGTGTGAGCTCTGAACCACAATCTGCCTGATGATCAAAGAGAATGTCCACCTCTATCTTTCTGTGTTCCTTACACTTTGTCTCAAATTTTGTGGATATACTTGGTGCTCCTGGTTTCAGTAATATCTCAGAAAGCCGTGTAAGTCAATGCTGCGACGGTTTACTGTGTATACTTCACTTTCAATTCTAATCACCATGGCAGTGTGAATCATATGGGCCTTTTATCTAGGTAGAAATGTTATTTGTTATCCTCTGGACCCTCAACTCCAGTCAGTATTGGTATTAAATAGATACCTTAAAGTATAACTGTTTGTAATCCCTGACATTTCGATGTGAGACTTGAAAACCATCAGTTCACCAACAGTTAGCACCGATGCACTTGCCATTGTCCATAAGTGTGATCATCCTCCACCTTGTCAGTAAAATTAGTTGTCCAGCCCCATTAATGTTAACAGACAGATTTTGAGTAAAACAATTAATTATACCTTTACTGTAAGAGTAACTACTGAGCATGTTCCTTCATGGGAAACTTGGACCTGAATTTAGGGATCCAGAGATGTCCCCTGTTACCATCCATTGTAGATAGTTCTGTTCACTAAAGCCTCTTAATGTTGACTTGCCAAATTTTAGACCTGCTCTTACAACTCAAGAAGCATAAAAGATGGGAGCAGGAGGAGGCCATTCAGTCCTTCAAGCCACCTGAACTTTACATTGGGCAGAATTCAGAATGGATCACTCACAGCAAAGCCTATACACCCAGCAATGTTCACTCACACGCACACACATACACACACAAGTTCAGAAGTACAGCATCGTGCGCACACACACCATGCGTTTCGAATAAGCCATGCCAAGCACATGTACACCCGCAACAAAGAAAATACCTACATATGAAGTGTCAGAGAAGAACAGTGGGCTGTTGTTTATCTGACCATTAGATATCTCAGATTAATTACCTTAGGGCTATTTTTAGCAAGCTGTCTACAATTTCTACCTGTCTGCATCGATAAGAATTCACGTAGGCAGATGCATTAAAAATAGCACAAGAGTGAATTTGAAATTGGAGAAGGAGGGGGAGTTTTCAAACATCATCGTTGAGCTCCTCATGTTGCTGTCTGCCTGGCACCGTTTCTCGTTATGGCTTGGGACCTTGATGCACTGGTAGGTTTTGTCTATCTGATGAATTGTTCAGCCAGCAGTCACTGAAATGTGTAACCATGATAACATAGACAAACATATACATTTCTCATGACAAACTGGACGGAAATGAGAGATTGGCCACAGAGTAAACCACACCAGATTCAGTGATTGCTGAGCTGCCCCAGGTCATAAGCAGAGATGACAGGTTTTTGAACTGGAGTAAATGCAATAATCAATCTCGTTCAAAATTTATTACATAAACACACTGAGCAAGTTAAGCCCTGAAAGAATAGCAGGGAATTAGAATGACTGCTGAACACAGTCATTAAGAGTGATGGTGGTTTCAGTGAAGCTGCTTCATATATTTTACAGAATATGTCTTCATTTTGAGCCTAGAACATGCCAAATGCTTGATTAAGCACTGACAGCAGACATCCACATACCTTCTTCAATTCCTTTTCGCTTTACTTTGATAAATCATGCTGGCAGGATTCCTTGTTTTTTTTTTATCTTTTCAAGAGCCTGCCGCCATCTCTACCTCCGAATAGTCACTCCTGAGTGGGTTCCAGGGAAATGATCCGATTAAATCACAGTTTGGAGATACACATACTTGTGTGTGTAATTGCTGTGTCCCTGTTTAAATAACAAACCCCAGGAGAAGACCACCAAAGAAAACACAAACTCAATCATGGTCAAGTAGCTTTAAAAGCAAGTAAATTACAAGATAATGTATGGTTTAGAAGGTTTGGACGCTGGGAAGTTGTTTCTGTTAGGTGGGGAGACTAGGACCCGTGGGCACAGCCTTAAAATTAGAGGGGGTAAATTTAAAACTAAAATGAGGAGACATTTCTTCAGCCAGAGAGTGGTGGGCTTGTGGAATTCATTGCCGCAGAGTGCAGTGGAGGCCAGGACGTTGGATGCCTTCAAGGCAGAGATCGACAAATTCTTGATCTCAGAAGGAATCAAGGGCTATGGGGAGAGTGCAGGGAAGTGGTGTTGAAATGCCCATCAGCCCTGATTTAAATGGCGGAGTGGACTTGATGGGCTGAATGGCCTTAATTCCACTCCTATGTCTTATGGTCTTATGGTCTAAATTGTTAGGGGGAGGAAGAAAGAATCGTGGGAATTCAGAGTTGCCCGTATTTCCAATCCTGACGATAAAATACTGTAAAAATATAATATTTTAATTTTGGTCCCACGCTACAACATTGTAAAATTGAGTGTGTCCACGTCTCTGCTGTTTGTAACCTGACTCTCACTCTGGTTCCGCTCATCCTTCCCCACGTTCTCACGTTCTGACAATGAGTCCTACTCAAACCACACCAGGATTTTAAAATTCACAACTGTTTTCACATCTCCCTATCTTTGCCACCTCCTTCAACGCCAACAATCCTCCTCGATGTCTGTGACCTTCCCCAGCCCCTACAGCCCTCCCTATCCCCATAATGTCCCGCAGACCCGACACCCCTCCTTACGCCTGTCATCATCAACCCCCCCACCCCCCCAAATACTATATCCCTGTGCTCTTCTAAGCCAGGTTTCTTTAGAATGCCCAATTGTAATCACCCTGCCGCTGGTGTCCATGCCAACGGTCACCAAGGCACTAACGTCTGGAATTCCCTCCTTATAATCTTCAGCTCTGTCTGTTTGGAAGGCATCTTAAAACCTACCTCGTTGACCAAATTGCCCAGCTATTTATTTTGGGGTTTGTTGCCAGGTTTGCCCTGTGAAGTGCCTTGCTGTGTGTTATCTCAGTAGCAGTGTTACTTGGATGGAAGCTTTCATTATTGTTAATGGACCTTGTAATACAAAGGTGTACAGACAGAGAATTACATGGAACAGTTGACTGAGTTGGATGATCAGCCTTGATCATGTCGAGTGGTGAAACAGAGGTCTGAATGACCTGCTCCTGCCTCCGTTCTCTACAGTGGCTTAGTGGTTAGCACTGCTGCCTCACAGCTCCAGGGACATGGTTCGATTCCATCCTCAGGTGGCTATCTGTGCGGAGTTTGCATGTTCTCCCTGCGTCTGTGTGGTTTCCTTCGTGGTGCTCCAGCTTCCTCCCGCAGTCCAATGCTGTGCAAGTTTAGATGGATTGGCCATGCTAAATTACCCATGGTGTGCCGGTTAGGTGGGTGTGCCATGGGAAATGCAGGGTTACAGGGGTTGGGTGGGATGTTCTTTGGAGGATTGGTGTGGACTAAAATGGCTGACTTTGACACTGCAGGGATTCTATAATCTGTTGTTGTTTCTGTTTAACTGGACATTTTACGATGAACATTCTGCAAATTTGATTCCTCTGGGCTGTCATTGTACTATTTCAGAGCAGCTTTGTTTCTGCTCAGTGAAGAAATCAATGTTTGATCGTCATTTTGCAGCCTCCTGCGCCCTCTGCTGTATATTGACTGGATAAACTCAACTCCATTTGACAACATGTCAGGAGCATTTGCTTGGCCTGCTGTGTTCATCCAGCCTCACATTTTATTATCTTGGAATCTCCAGCATCTGCAGTTCCCATTATCTCTGACTCCATTTGACAACAGTTGCGTTTTCTGAGCGTTACCCAAATATACCATTTCAAAACCATTTAAGAGTTCAAAGAACATTTTTGTGCATGATTTGTACTTGTAAAGCAATGAAAAAATTTCATGAGCATTTACTGATAAATCCCTTAGTGAGACATTAGCAAAAGAATTTTAATTTTGCAGGGAGGTGCAGCCCATTGTCTGAACGAAGATAAATCATCCCTCATTTCTTCTTGCGCATGCAGAGATCTTTGCAGGGAGTTCGCCCAATCTGATTGAATGATTAATTTTGAAAACATAGTCTCCTGATTCCGGAGTACAGTCAGACTTCATCAGCACAAACTTATGGTAGCAAGTAGATTAGTGGCTTGGTAACACTGACACCTTATCGCACTGATGATTCGGCTGTACACCTAAAACAAGTGTGGGACTAGGATCAGGAGGTTTGGTATGAGGTTAAACTTGCAGTGCTAAAGTTTGTCGCAACAATGATTAACCGATTAAATTACAAGCAGATCACACGATACCTTGGTGCAAAAATTAACATGGCGCAGTTATAGAGAATAGAGTATGGGTATTCACAAGGGTGGGTGTCACAATAGAATCCGTACAGTGTGGACAGAGGCCAATCGGCCCATCAAGTTAGCACTGACCCTCCAAATAGCATGCTGTCCAGACCCATCTCCCTACTGTCTTCCTATAACTGTATATTTCTCATGGCTGATCCACCCAGCCTGCACATCCGTGGACACTATGGCCAATCCACTGAACCTGCACCCCTTTGGACTGTGGGAGGAAACCGGAGCACCCAGTGGAAACCCGTGCAGACGCGGGGAGAACATGCAATTCCACACAGACAGTTGCCCAAGGCTGGGATCGAAAACTGGTTCCTGGTGGATCCCTATCTTCCTATGCTTCCTAAATGTCAGATACCCTTCAAAATTCAGGATCCAATCTAATTCATCCTGTATTCACATCACAATTACAGCCACTAGGTTGGACTAATTTATCTCAGTTTTTACTAGTAGTCATTCTGTTTTATTTCACGTGCAATGTGCAGTGAAGTACGGTGTCCCAAGTGTTGTCCATTTTATCTTTTTCCATTAACCTTTTTTTTTAATCAACCTGTTCAGAAATGTTATTACACACCTCTGGAGATTTGGAATTTGAACTGGGGCCTCCAGGACCAGGGGTAGGGACACTACCAGTGGAAAACGTAGCTTGTCTAATTCGTAAGTTTGCAGACAATACAAAGATTGGTGGAGTTGCGGGTCATAAGGAGGATTGTCAGAGGATACAGCAGGGTATAGATCATTTGGAAGCATGGGCAGAAAAATGGCAGATGGAGTTTAGTCTGGACAAGTGTGAGATGATACATTTTTGAAGGCCAAGTACAGGTGGAAATTACACAGTGAATGGCAAAACCCTAAGGAGTATTGATATGCAGAGGGATCTGGGTGTGCAGGTCCACAGATCACTGAAGGTGACAGGGGAGTAGATTAGGTAGTAAAAAGGGCTTGTGGCCTGCCTGCCTACATTGGAAGGGGCGTTGAGTATAAGGATAGACAAGTTATACTGCAGCTTTACAGAACTTCAGTTAGGCCACATCTGGAATACTGTGTACAGTTCTGGTCACCACAGTACTAAAAGGATGTGGGTGCTTTGGAGAGGGGACAGAAAAGGTTTAGCGGGATGTTGCCTGCTGTGGGGGTTTATTAGCGATGAAGAAAAGCTGGATAGACTGGGTTTGTTTTCACTGGAATGCAGGAGGTTGATGGGAGACCTGACAGAAGTTTATAAGATTGAAGGCGGCATGGAGAGACTGGAAAGTACGAGGCTTTTTTCCCCGGGGTGGAGGGGTCAGTTACTAGGGGACACAGGCTCAAGGTGCGAGAGGGTGAAGTTTAAGAGAGATGTGCGAGGCAGGTTTTTCACACAAAGGGTGGTGAGTGCCAGAGGAGGTGGTGGAAGCAGATACAACAGCATTCGACAAGCACCTGAGCGAAGACATGATTAGGAAGGGAATAGGGGGATATGGATCCTGTAAGTGAAGGTTTTACTCTGGAAGGGCAAAATGTGTTGGTGCAGTCTTGGACAGCCGAAGGGCCCTGTTCCCGTGCTGTACTGTTCTTTGTACCACTGTACCGCAAGAGGGCCATTCCTGTAATTTTTATTATTTCTGTTGTTTTTGCTTGTGTCTGTTGATTTGCCCGTAGATCCACATGTGTCCTTTCCTGTCATTGTTGTTTCTAACATTTCGTACAGTAATTCCTTCCTTTGTTGCACTTTCCCCAATCTTTGATCACCCCAGCTTCCCATATTTGGGCTCTCATCCTCATTATTTAGTTTAAAACCCACTCTCCTTGCCTAAAATGCTGGTCCAGATGGCAGCACCCACATTCCATGAATAATATCTCTTCCAGCCACACACCTCAGCACTTGTCCCAGAGGAGGGCTGATTATTTTGGATTATAAATCTCATTTCCCACATGCTGTGGACTTTTAACCTTATAGTGTGCATCTTTTTCCCTTGAGAGTTATCTGAGACTGCTGGAGCAGATTTATCTTCACACTGGGGAGATCGTTGGATGGTCAGGGATTGGGTAGTGCAAATCTGATGAGCAAGGGGGAAAATGCATTCCTGCTTCTTTTTAATTTACTTGTGGAATGTGGGTGTCGCTGGCTGGTCCAGCATTTATTGCCCATCACTAGTTGCCCCTTGAGAAGATGGTGGCGAGCTGCCTTCTTGAGCTGTTGTGGTCCACCTGTAGTAGTTTGACCCACAATGCTGTTAGGGAGGGAATTCCAAGATTTTGACCCTGCGACACTGAAGGAATGGCCATATATTCCCAAGTCAGGATGGTGAGTGTTGTAGGTGGTAGAGTTTTGGTGCTGTCAGAGATACCGTCTATACAGCAATTTGTCCTCAATTCTATCAGATTCTCTGAGAATTCTCGATGTTTCAGTGAGATCATTTTCCATTTTCTGAAACTGTGTGTGGAGTATAGGCCCATTGAGCTGAATCTCTCCTCGCAACATTGTCTTGGGAATTACCAGGGGAACCACAGAAATTCTATTAAATGTTAGCCACTAACTTTCTCATCGCTCAGGAAGCTGTGAGTGAATGCAGCTCGGAGAATGGAGACCACATTACCGTTAGAATGACCCTGACCTACTTCTCCCTGTGGGCTTGCTGAATTCCGTCCCATACCTTCCAGCGTGATTGTCAAAGGAGCAGAGAAATACATGATGCAGTTGGTTCTGCTATAACGCAATAGTTGCATTGCTGTGCAACATGGTGCTATAGAAATAACAGGGCCTATGGGAAAAGTAGGGCTGGGGGCAGACCACCAAAAAAAAAACCACTCAAAAATCACTCAAAAGCCTACCACAAAGGATAGCACAATTTGAAGAAAGGTGCAGACCTGAAACATCAGCTTCCCTGTACCCCGATGCTGCTTGACCTGCTATGTTTATCCAGCTCTACACCTTGTATTTGAATAAATGTTTGATTCATACCTAATAATGAAATAAAACTAAATTTAACAATTTACCTTAGGAATAATTGTCAAGATGTCTTTATGGGGGAAAAGGTTGTACAGCAACTCTTACAGAAAGCACTTTACGATAAAGCCTGTGAAATGATCATGTGATATCGACATGTCCTCCTCCACACACTGATGGAATCACGCTATAGCCAACATAAGTTCATGCTCTAGAAATAGCACTATCCTATTCCTCAATCACGTTACAGCCAGTTTGTGTTGCCAGAACACGCATTATAGCAGAGTCCCCTTGACATTGTGACAATGCTGTGTATTTCTTGAGCAAGCTGAGAACCATCAGCAGCAAATTGTGACTAGACACTGGTGATTATGTGATGTGTCCTGAACAGTCACATGGAAAGCAGGGTCTGGTGGATCCTGGAGTTATTCCTGCCCATCAGCTTTCAAGATTTAACCCTCATTCTAGCAAGTTAGCAACATGTGTTTATGGAGCCCTTCCTTCTGTTAATATTGCATGACTTTTCTGTAATGAATTAAAACTGCACCAACTTGTTAAAGTTATAGCATAAATGCAAAAATCTCCCAAGCATTATCTGCCCGAGTGCACACCATCCCCCTCTACTACAGTCAAATGAACCATTCCCCCCCCCCACCCTACAGCCGAGTGAACTAACCCCCAAATGGTGCAAACCCCCTTCTGGTTCACTAATGTTCTTTAGGGAAGGCAATTTTACATCCTTACCTGGTCTGGCTGACATGTGACTCCAAACCCACAGTGATGGGAGTGACTCCTAACTGCCTTTGGAAATACCCAGCAATACCCTCAGTTTAAGGGCAGTTAGAGATAGACAATAAATGTTGGCCTTGCTTGTGACATTCATATCTCACGAACCAATGAAGACATGGCCAGATATTGATAGTGATGGCAAGGGCCCCATATCCTACCCACCGCACTGTTGGCCAGGACTCTCTCCTACACTTTGCAGCCAGCTTCTGGTGAGGACAATTTACAGGTTAATGCTCGACCTGTTTGGCCATATCACAAATGTACCTCCTTAAACGTCATCTCCTGGAGACCATGGACTTGGAGCTTCAGGCTCAGAGCCTGCTTTCACAGGGCAGGGTTCTCACTGAATTATTAATCCACAGAACCAGGTCCCTGAGTACTAAGAACTAGCCTTATCTGTAATGCCCAATGAATGAGAGACAGTGGCCGCTGACGGCTCCTAAACACAGATATGCGGGGACGTAAAATAGGTTTGGAATCGTGTCTATCATGACTTATGTTGCGAGCTAGTCCACCCTGGCTTAGTGGAGTAACCTCATGAATAGAAAGTTTGTGGGTTCCAGCCCTGCTGTAGGACTTGAGCATAAAATTGTCACTTGACCTCCTGGTGCTGCGCTGTCCTCTCGGTGAGTCAGGTCAGTGTAAAAGATCTTGTGACTTGACTCTGAAGAAGATTGGGGCAGTTGTTCCTGGTCTCCTGGGCAATAGTTATCCCTGAACCAGCATCACAGGAGCAGGTTACCTAGCCACTACCTACTTATGGGAGCTTGCTGTGCATGAGTCAGTTTAATTTGGAAGGACGGTCGGTGCGGACTGGTTGGGCCAAAGGTTCAGTTTCTGTGCTGTGTGACTCGGTGACATTACAACAGTGACTGGTCTTTAGTAGTGCATTGTTGACTTTAAGGGATTTTGAGATGTCTGTTGCTCGTGAAAGGTGCTATACGAATGCAGGTTCCTTTCATTTGTCTATTTACAGCATCACAAAACACAACCCCATCAGAGAATTCAGAATTTAGGATGTGACTAAGAATAATTTTGTAGAATTGGCATCGGGGTGTGTCTCTTTACGGCAATTAGACTTATGGTTTCAAAGAAATTAGCTGCATTTTTATAGCAACAGATTGTAATTTCAGTCTGCCCTGAACAGCTTTCCATCCACTGACCTGCCTTTGATCTTTCAATGCCATAGTGCCTTGGGTAAAGACCACTGTCAGTTTGGACAGAATGAGTTAGCACAGGCAGCCAGTGAGAAATCGCGGATGGTTTCTTTCAGATGGTGTTGGTTGAGGGAGGATCCGTCAGAACGTGGGGTAGGCCATTCAGGCTGTCAAGCTTGCTCTGCCATTCTGTACAATATTGGCTGATTGCGTCCCTCAGTGCTATGTTCCTGCTTTCTCTCCAAACTTCTTGATGTCTATAAAATCTAAGTATGTATCTATCTCTTTTTTGAATATATTCAGTGACTTGTCCTCCACAGCCTTCTGTGTGAGAGAATTTCACAAGTTCACTACCCTCTGAGTGAAGAAATGTTTCCTCATCTCAGTCCTATGTGACCTACCCTGTTTCCTGAGACTCTATCCTCTGATTCTAGACCACACCCCCATCCCTGCCACCCAGGGGAAACAGCCTCCCTGTGCATCTAGTCTGTCCAGCCCTGTTAGAATTTTATATATTTCCATCAGATCCCCTCTGATCCTTCGAAACTCCAGTGTGTACAGACCCAACCTAATCAAATCTCTCCTCATGGGGCAGTCCTGTAACCCCAGTATTGGCTGAATGGCCCCCTACTGCAGCCCCTTTATGGCAGGTATATCCTTTCATAGATAGGGAGACCGAAACGGCACACTATACCGAGGTGTGGTCTCACCAAGGCCCTGTGCAGCTGCAGTAAGACATCCCCACTTCTGAACTCAAATCCCCTCGCAATGAAGGCCAGTACATCGTTAGCGTTGCCAACTGTTCGCTGCACCTTCCTGTATACTTTCACTGACTGCTGCATGAGGACGCAGATCTCCACTGAAACATACACTGTCTTTCTATTTTTCACACTGCAGTGTATAACATCACATTCAGCCTCAACATTGTGTGTCTGCCATGTGGTTGCTCCCATCCTCCCTCACTGTATCCTCATCACCTTGAAGCCTCTTCACACCCCCTGATGCCCTCACAAGGTTAAGTGACCATAGGCTAGAGATTGAGTGCGTACGGTGTAAGATCTACCCTCGAAAGAAGGATTACTCTGTGTGCCCTGTGAAGATGCCAGACTTAAATCCTTGGAGGAGGTTCCTGTTGATCCTTTCCACAAGTGATCCTCCACATTCCCGATCCCGAGTGGATCACCAAGCACACAGTTATACCCAGCCTGACATCTGCTCAGTAGAAGAGCAGGGAGTTGGGTAAGTGTCATAAACTTAAATGGCAGTTCCTCATGTTACCTGGAAAACATACCAGCTAGAAGCAGCAGTTCAGCCCTTTGAGCCTGTCCTGTTATTTACTGTGGTTGATCTAACTGCAGCTTCAATTCTTCTTTCTCAGCTAACCCCCACCCCCACCCCCACCCCGAGAAGATGCTGCAGTCCCTTCGCTATCACCACTGCATGGTTTCTGTATCTCTTACAGGGCCAACAAGATTGATCAGAGAACTTTTCCTGAAGTAAGTACAGAATGCTAGCAGTCTCGCCCCTGACTGACTGAGGGCAGGGGAGATGTGCTGCTCAGAAATAAAGGGGAAAATAATGCAGGCCAAGCATATTAAAGAATCATTTTCAGACATCATCATTCAGCTAATCCTTTGTTACGTCCAAAGTCAGACTGGTGCCTTCCCTCCCAAATGTGGTTCCCATTATGACATTGTTAAAGAGCTCCCTCCCAAGCTGCTAAATATCAGGTTAGGTCACAGTGACATTGGAGCTCTCCTGCTTCAGAAAATCCATTTTAAACGATGCAATCGAGAGGTAAGATTGAGCCAAACAATTCTCAGGCTGTAGAGAAGTTCATGCTATTTATATGCTCAGGACAACTAATTAAGCTGAGATTAAATTATAGTTTTGTAGTCAGTTGAAATTAGCCATTTTTCAACACAATCTCATCCAAATTGAGATAGTTGCCAACCATTTTTCCTAAAAAAAAGCTGAGCATGTGATTCAGTCGGTTGGTTTGATGTCAGTCTGCAAACGCAGTTTGATTCAGTGACAAAGAAATCTTTACATTTTTAATAAGAGTTTCTGAAGGGAGAGACGATCATTCCTTTACTCTGGGTTTTTAATTCTTTTGCAGGTTCTACATCGAAAGCATCGCTTATTTGAGGGACAATGCCACCATTGAGCTCTTCTTCCTCAATGCAAAGTCTTGTATTTACAAGGTAAGAATGTGACCCCAACATCTGTATCTGTAATGTTACAAAACTGACCAAGGCGAGCAGAGGTGGACCCACAGAATGTGCAAAGACAACAAGAGCAGTACGAGGCAGATGGAGTGGATCCCTGGTTATGTTCAATTGTGACTGTTAGGAACCCAGAGCTCTAGAGAGTAATGATCCACAGACAGGTTTGCATTCCCGCACTGGCAGCCGGGAGAAATTTAAATTAAATTAAATTAATCTGGAATAAGAAGTTTGTTTCAAAACACAAGAAAAACCCGTCACTTAGGGAAGGGAACTGCTGTCCTAATGCAGTCTGGCCTGCAAGTGACTTCATACCCAAAGCAAAGGGGGATTTACTCCTGACTGCCTCCTGAAGCAGCCCGTGGTCCACCACAGGCTCATGAGGAAGGGACACTGAGGGCTGGTTTTACCAAGGATCACATCACCCCAAGAATGAAGAAAAGATAAGATTCTCTATAACTTAGTGACACACAGCTGGGTCACACGACAAGCAGCACCCAGCTGTCACAGGATTTGCAGGCACAGGGGCAAGGGGGATGGGGTTTTTGGGAGTCTGGGGTTAATAAAAGGGTGGGGTTTACAGGCTGACAGGAGTGCAGGTTCGGGGGAGTGTGGGGTCAGGGGTAAATACAGGGTCGGGGGAGTGTGGGATCAGTGGATGAGTAGTGGGGGGAGTAAGTGCTTGAATTTGGCTGTCGTGGTTTGGAAGAGCTTGAGTTGGTGTAACTGATGACTCAGTGTATTAAACACCAGGAAATTGGGTTTTGTGAGTGGATTATGCAACAACTTTGAGGAATAAGAAGCTCAGGGAAGTGACAACATTGTCCTAAATTTTAACTGGGAATGATGTAATTCTAAATGCAGAATATATTTAACCTGTATAAAAGCAAGAATCCAATTTGTCGATCAGTTTTGTGTGGCCGTGGAGAGCTGCAGGTTTCACTGTTAGTGTACCAGACCCTCTGTTATTAACGTTTATGTATAATCTCAGCACTGGGCAGGACCTGCCCACATCAGGCAGTACCACTGCGGGGAGGAGCTGAGCAGCAGGAAAATGACTCCTCACTGGGTCAAAGTGTTGGGATATTGAACAAGTGTAGGTGAGATTTGAGGAATTGGGTTCGGTGGAAGGTGTAGTTCTTCTTGGAGTGAAGGAGGTGGAGAGGAGGTTTGATGGAGATGAAGGTTTAGGATGAGTTTAGTTAAGACAGAGGTAAAGGAACCCCTTTGCTCGAACTAGCAGAGCAAGGACTGGGAAACTCCGAAGTAAGATTTCGCGAATGGGAATAGGGGGGATTGTCTGATGAGCAAACGTTAAACAGGTTAGCACTCTACTCACTGGAGTTTAGAAGAACAAGAGCTAATTTCATTGAAATAATCAGCATTCCCAAGGGACTTGCCCACACTGTAAGGATCCTATGGACAGGGTAAATGCTGAGAGGATGTTTCCCCTCATGGGAGTCTGCGACAAGACAGCATAGCGTCAGAATAACAGGGAGCCATTTTAAGACTGAGATGAGGAGGAATTTCTTCTCTGAGTGTTTGGAGCTGCCTGCCACACAGAGCTGTAGGGGCAGAACCCTTGTGTACATTTAAGGCTGAGATACGTAGATTCTTCATCAGTCAAGGAATCAAGGGTTACAGGGAAAGGTTGGGAAAGTGGATGCAAGGACAGATACAGGAATGGACAGGGATCAGAGGGATACAGATCCTTGGAAAACAGGCGACTGGTTTAAATAGAAGATCTGGATCGGCGCAGGCTTGTAGTGCTGAAGGGCCTGTTCCTGTGCTGTAATTTTCTTTGTCCTTTGGATGTTGGATCAGCCATCCTGTTGAATGGCAGTGCAACCTTGAGGGGCTGAATGGCCCACTCCTGTTTCTAGTTCTTCATGGTCTCATGAACAGGGCAATGTAAGGCAAATGTGAGGAAGAGGTTCGTCCACAGCAATTGGGAATAATCTGGAACCCGCTGCCCCACCCGGGGACTGAAAGTGGAGACTGAATTAACTCCGCAGAGTCTGGCATCCCATCACCAAATCACCCTTTATTTACAGTGATCCAGCTCTTAGTGAGCAGAACCCCAACACTCCTGTTTATAACTATCGGCCAGGGCTCCCCAACTGGACCAAATTAACAGCCTCAGTCAGGGAACTCAGATTCTCTGAGATCCAGTTGGCATACAAAGTTACATTCAGAACCAAGGCAGTGAACATGTCCAAAGGACACCAAACAAGCACATATAAGAAATGTAGCTGCTGGGAAACAGGGATTATGTGGGAAATGTGACTGACTGAGTTGCTGTGGAGAGCTGTAACAGATTTGATGGGCTGAATAGCCTCCTACTGGACTGGACTACTCTCTGATGAAGGGTCTAGGCCCGAAACGTCAGCTTTTGTGCTCCTGAGATGTTGCTTGGCCTGCTGTGTTCATCCAACTTCACACTTTGTTATCCTACTGGACTGTGACTGTTTCTATGTGATCAAAATATGACACAGCAGGAGGCCATTCTGCCCATTATCTATTCCGAACCATGTTTGCCCATCTGTTTCCAGGGCAGCTTTGATGGAGAGTTGAGAGGTGGATCCCTGCCTATAGTAGGAAGGATTTTTCAGTGTAAGATCTGGAACAAAGAGAATGATGGGCTCTAACATTGTTACTTCTCAACAATGCATCAACTAACACTTCTCTTCAGTTTGAACTCTATCTGCCACTTTTTCTGCAATGGTATTCCCTCCCATCAAATCGGATTCAAAATTTCTTCCAGCTCCAGGTCAGGTTACAACACAGTGTGGCATGGGTGTGAATTGAACATGGTCAGGAGCGCACACACACACACAGACACGCACACAAACTCACGTACATGCATACACACATGCACACGTACACACGCATGTACGCATGTGCACACAGACACAGATTCACCAACACATACGCACAGGTACACAGGCACACACATACATGCAAGAATAAGCACACAGTGAGACAGTGAAAGCTGCTCCCTTTTCACTGAACAGTCTCTGAGGGAGATAGCAGGAGCTGCTGATACTGGAGGAACTGAGATAACAAGGTGTGGAGCTAGATGAACACAGCAGGCCAAGCAGCATCTTAGGAGCAGGAAAGGTTGACGTTTTGGGTCGAGACCCTCCTTCAGAAATGGGGGAGGGGAAGGGGTTCTGAAATAAATAGGGAAGGGGGGAGGCGGATAAAAGATGGATAGAGGAGAAGATATGTGGAGAGGAGACAGACAGGTCAAAGAGGTGGGGATGGAGCCAGTAAAAGTGAATGTAGGTGGGGAGTTAGGGAGGAGATAGGTCAGACCAGGGAGGACAGACAGGTCAAGGAGGTGGGATGAGACTAATAGGTAGGATACGGGGCTGGGGCTTGAGGTGGGAGGAAGGACAGGTTAGGGAGGTGGGGATGAGCTGGGCTGGTTTTGGGATGCGGTGGGAGGAGGTGAGATTTTGAAGCTGGTGAAGTCCATGTTGATACCATTGGGCTGCAGGGTTCCCAAGCGGAATATGTGTTGCTGTTCCTGCAACCTTTGCGTAACATCGTTGTGGCACTGCAGGAGGCCCAGGATGGACATGTTGTCCAAAGAGTAGGAGGGAGAGTTGAAATGATTCGCGACTGGGAGGTGCAGTTGTTTGTTGCGCACCGATCATTGGTGTTCCACAAAGCAGCCCCCACGCCTCTGCTTGGTTTCCCTGATGTAGAGGAAGCCATAATGGGAACAGCGGATACAGTATGTCACATTAACAGATGTGTAGGTAAACATCTGTTTGATGTGGAAGGTCTTCTTAGGGCCTGGGATGAGGGTGAGTGGGGAGGTGTAGCACTTCCTGCGGTTGCAGGGAAAAGCTTTAAGTTCACCTGGACCATCTCTGATACCTCTCTCTCCTTCCTGGACCTCTCTGTTTCCGTCTCTGGGAACCACCTGGAAACCGAGATCCATTTCAAGCCCACCGACTCCCACAGCTACCTAGAATACACCTCCTCCCACCCACTTTCCTGCAAAAAGGCCATCCCCGTTCCTGATTCCTTCACCTCTGCCGAATCTGCTCCCGAGATGAGGCATTCCACTCCCAGACATCCCAGATGTCCTCGTTTTTCAAGGACCGCAACTCTCTCTCCGCCTCCCCCCCCCCCACCAAAGTGGTCGAAAACACCCTCAACCATGACTCTCCCATTTCCAGCAACTCATCCCTCACACCCCCTCTCCACCATAACAACCAAAACAGAATCCCCCTCATCCTCACGTACCACCTCACGTACCACCCCACGTCCGGATCCAACGCATCATCCTCCGACACTTCCACCATCTGCAATCCGACCCACCACCAAAGGCATTTTCCCCTCCCCACCCTTATCTACTTTCCGGACAAACCACTCTCTCCGTGACTCCGAAGTCCACTCCACACTCCCCACCAGCCCCACCACACCAGGCATCTTTCCCTGCAAATGCAGTAAGTGCTATACCTGCCCCTTACCTCACCCCCATCCCAGGCCCTAACAACATCTGCACATCTGCTAATGTTGTATACTGTCTCTGGATGTGAGTTTGCTCGCTGAGCTGGAAGGTTCGTTTTCAGACGTTTCGTCACCATTCTAGACAACATCATCAGTGAGCCTCTGGTGAAGCACTGGTGTTATGTCCCGCTTTCTATTTATCTGGTTAGGTTTCCTTGGGTTGGTGATGTCATTTCCTGCGTTGGTGATGTCACTTCCTGTTCTTTTTCTCAGGGGATGGTAGATTGGCTCCAAATCAATGTGTTTGTTGATGGAGTTCCAGTTGGAATGCCATGCTGCTAGGAATTCTTGTGCGTGTCTCTGTTTTGCTTGCCCTAGGATGGATGTGTTGTCCCAATCAAAGTGGTGTCCTTCCTCATCAGTATGTAAGGATACTAGTGATAATGGGTCATGTCGTTTTATGGCTAGTTGATGTTCATGTATCCTGGTGGCTAGCTTTCTGCCTGTTTGTCCAATGTAGTGTTTGTCACAGTTCTTGCAAGGTATTTTGTAGATGACATAAAACGAACGTCATCTACAAAATACCTTGCAAGAACTGTGACAAACACTACATTGGACAAACAGGCATAAAGCTAGCCACCAGGATACATGAACATCAACTAGCCACAAAACGACATGACCCACTATCACTAGTATCCTTACATACAGATGAGGAAGGACACCACTTTGATTGGGACAACACATCCGTCCTAGGATATGCCAAACAGAGACACGCACGAGAATTCCTAGAAGCATGGCATTCCAACCGGAACTCCATCAACAAACACATTGACTTGGAGCCAATCTACCATCCCCTGAGAAAAAGAACAGGAAATGACATCACCAATGCAGGAAATGACATCACCAACCCAAGGAAACCTAAACAGATAAATAGAAAGCAGGACATAACACCAGCTCAACACCACTCAACTGAAGCCACTCAAGGGCTTGAGTTCATGCAGTGTGTTCAAAAATGAAGCTGGAAGTCTGTTAATTCCTGTTCCACAAACAAAGTTAAACATTGCAACATTGATATGAAGTTAATGAACTTGCCGTGTGACTGTGCTGAACTTAGACCCATTTCGGAGCAGTGTTCCAGGCTCACACTCTGTTGGGATTGAGATCTGGGTCCGTGACTGGAGTGTGTGGAAATCTCCCTTAAAATCCATTTTCCAAAAAACACCTCCATTCTCGCCACTTAGCTCTTGGTCTGAAAAGGCAAATCAGTTTGATGCTCAGTACCTCCCCTTCAGCAAATCCTGCCAGTCACTCTCTCCTCTCCTCATGCTGACCCCACGAACAACCCCTGCCCCCTCACTCCGATTCCCCTCACCCCATCACTCTGATTCCCTCTCTATCCTCACTCTGATCACCATTTCCCCCATCAGCCTGATCCCACTCCCCTCTCGCCCCCACACTCTGATCCCTCCTCACTCTGATCCCCTCTTCCTCAACCTGTTCCCACTCCCCTCTTGCCCCATCAATGATACCCCTCCCCTTCACTCTGGTCCCATTCACTCTGTTCCCCCTTCACTCTGATCCTATGCCCCTTCACTCCAATCCCCTTCCATCCCCCTGATATTCCTGACCCTTCTCCGCCTGATCCAGGAGCTGATACTCCGAAAGGAGCTGGCTCAAAACGGAATTTTCCACTGATACCGTCCCTGCTGTACAGGACTGATTGGAGATTTATTGGAATGTCCCAGTGATGGAGTGACTCCATTGGAGAAGCTGCTGCTGTCCTTGGAATTCAGAAGGGAATGGACAGAGTTCTTCAAAATCCAGCGGGATTCCTGAGCACCGAAAGGCAAAGATTAGCTGGGTTACATAGAAAGGATGGGAGTTTGGAACGAGCTGACCCAAGCATGAGGGGCCGAATCACTTGCTCCTGTTCTAGAACCATTCTGGTTCCATGTTGCTAAACTCCTGCATTTCTTTAAACGTACAAAAACTGTACAAAAAGACTCTGCAATTGCAGTGTTAAAATTGGACCCAATTGGCAATCTACACTGAGCAGCTGGCGTGAAAGAGAGGAAATAACTGAAGGCAGTGAAAGAAATTAAACTAAATTTTAGCATTACAGATGCCTGTTTTTAGCCAATTCCATTCATTCTCCGTGATGTCAAGAAACAGTTGGATACTGCAAAGGATACAAGCCCTGACAACATTCCAGCAATAGTACTAAAGACTTGTGCTCCAGAACTTACTGTTCCCTGAGCCAAGCTGTTCCAAGACAGTTACAACACTGGGATCTACCTGACAATGTGGAAAATTGTCCATTTATTTCCGATACATAAAAAGCACAAATCCAACCTGGCCAATTACTGCGCTGTCAGTCTCCTCTCGATCATCAGTAAAGTGATGGAAGGTGTCAGTAACAGTGCTATCAAGCAGCACCTGCTCAGCAATAACCTGCTCAGTGACGCCCAGTTTGGGTTCCACCAGGGCCACTCAGCTCCTGATCTCATTACAGCCCTTGGTTCAAACATGGACAAAAGAGCTGAATTCCAGAGGTGAGGTGAGAGTGACAGCCCTTGACATCAAGGCTGTATTTGATCCATGATGGCATCAAGGAGCCCTGGTAAAACTGGAATCAGTGGGTATCGGGGGCAAATGCTCCCTGGTTGGGAGTCATACCTGACACATAGAAAGATGGTTGTGGCTGTTGGTGGTCAGTGTGGTGATCAGGAATCTGAATCCATGCCCCCTGCACCAATTCTTTAGCCACGCATTCATCTGCCATATCCTCCTGTTCTTACCCTCACAAGCACGTGGCACTGGAAGTGCGAAGATTACCACCATTGAGATCCTGGTTTTTAACTTGTTTCTTGGCTTGCTATAATCACAGTGCAAAACCTTATTCCTACTTTTAACTATGGCACTTGTGCCAATGTGCACAATGACTTCTGGCTGCTCACCCTCCCCCTTGAGAACATCCTGCAGTCGCACTGAGACATCCTGGACCCTGGCGTCCAGGAAACAACACACCACCCTGGATCCCTGTCCGCAGCCACGCAGTCTCCTGCCTGTCCCCCTAACTATCGAGTCTTCTATCACTAAGGCACTGTTTAACTTTACCCTTTCCCACTGTGCCCCCAAGCCAGCCATAGTGCCACCGACCTGCCTACTGCTGCTTCCTGCAAATGGTCACGAACCCCCAACAGTTTCCAAAACGGTACACTTGGTTTTGAGGGGAATGGCCACAGAGGATTCCTACACACTCTGCCTACTCCCTTTGCCTTCCCTGGTGGCCACCAGCTACTCTCTACCTGCACCTTCGGTGTGACCACCTCATTAAAACTCAGCATCTCGGACGATCCTGAATGCACTCAGCTCCTGCTCCAGCTCCCTAACACAGTCTCCCAGGAGCTGCAGTAGGGTGCACTTCCCACAGGTTCAGTCATCAGGGATGATGAAGTCTCCCAGAGCTCCCACATCCTGCAGCAGGAGCATGCCACTGCCCGAACTGCCAACTCAGCTGCTCTAAGACTAAAGAGGAAAGTTAAAAGTACTTTACCTGAGCTTACCTGTAATTTTTTGCTGAGCCGCTGCTTGGTAATTCACTTGGTAAATAATCCTGAGTGCAGTGGGTATTACACCAGCATTTGGCCTCACTTGCCCTCACTGTGTGATTGACTTGTCCATCCTTAATGGAGAATGTGTTCATCCGTTCTTTACAGAGTGAAAGCATTGGGCCAGCTTCAACTCAACAGTATTCATAGCTAGTAGGAACTGCCAATGCTGGGGTATCTGAGATAACAAGGTGCAGAGCTGGATGAATACGGCAGGCCAAGCAGCATCAGAGCAGCAGGAAAGCTAACGTTTTTGGGCCTCGACCCTTCATCAGAAATTTCTGAAGAAGGGTCTAGGCCTGAGACATCAGCTTTCCTGCTCCTCTGATGCTGCTTGGCCTGCTGTATTCATCCAGCTCTGCACCTTGTTACCTCTGTATTCATAGCAGCCATTCTCAGCTTCATGCCTCAGTGCTATGCCTTATTCAATCAGAATGAACCTGTCTGGTTTAAATTTAAACAAAGTTGGCAGTTTACCGTCAATCATCGTCTAACTCCATGGGAATGCATGTGTTACTGAAAGTCCCCTGCCAACTAATCAGCACTGTCTTCTCGTACAGTGCAATGGGGAAGTTTTCCATTTTTGTTGGTATTCTTGCAAAATGTCCTGATGAGAAAAGGACAGAAAAGTTTTTAAATGTGTCTTTTTCACCAGTTCTCAAGTACCATCAAGTTGTAAACTTGTAAACTTAAAGCCTTACTGTACCATTGTTGCTTAACTCATAAAACGATAGCAGCTACTATCACTGTTTTCAATCTGTTCGAGCTAAGTGTTACAAAATGCTGGATACAGCTGTATTTTATAGCACTGGTAAGCAACTGGGATTTATTTTTAATCAGTCTGAAATAACAGCTATTGTCGGCCAACAAAAAAGGAGGGGTCTCTTGGAAAAATTGATGGAAGCCTCATGTGTCATCCCAGAGCCAGACTTGGCACTGTTCGGCCTTTTGCTGACACAGAGCTTTAGTTTTCTCCCAGAGCAACAAAAGCCAAAAACTTCCAGATGTTGCATCCAGTTCCTGCGATGATGAATGACATCCATTTCCAGGGAACACTGTGAATAATGTTGAAAGGCAAGGGCCAAGCCATAAAATGTAAGAACAAAAGTAGGCCATTCAGCCCATCAAGTCAGCTCTGACTTTCAGTGAGATCACGACTGATCTGATAATCTTCAACTCCAACTTTCCTACCTTCTCCATATTCCATCCTGATTGAATGTCTCAGTATCTTAGCTGTAATAGCCCAGCCTCGACAGCCCTCTGTACTAAAGAATTGCACAGATTCACAGCCCTCTGAGAGAAGAAATTCCCCCTCATCTCTGTCTAAGTGAATGACCCTTTACTTTGGGATAATGCCCTCCCACAAGGGGAACAATCTTTCTCTATGTACCCTGTTACCCTCACTAAAAATATTTATATGCTTCAATAAAGTTCCCTCTCATGCATCTAAATTCCAGTGAATACATCTCCTCATATGACAGTCTCCGGTATCAGCCCTAGCGAACCTTCTGTGGACTGTTCCATGTCGGGATTTGCAGTGATTTCATAAAGTGGTGTCAGGGATCGCAGTTTTCAGTTCTTTGAAGACAAGCCAAGGTTGTTCTGTTTGGAGCAGAGGATATGTCAAAGGCGTTCAAATTTGAGGGACATTAGTGCTGTAAATACGGAGTTAGACTCCAGTAACAGAAACATTTACAAGTAGAGAATGTCAAGTCAAGTTATTACCAGGAGAAGGAGAATGAATGAATGATTTTATTGACATAAATATCTGGGAAGAAAAGTGTACAATCGCCACAAGCCAGCACCATTACAAAAATAATAAAAACAAGAAATTGCATCAGTAGAGTTCACGTCCTGTTCCTATTGGGACTCCAGCATGGCTCCAGGGTTTCTGCAAGGTCCCTACTCAGTGTTCCTGGTCTCGAGGAGACCCCACTCTGGGTACAGCAATGACTAATATCCAGGAGACCCCAGCTCCACTGCCACCTCACCGACACCACCAAGAAGCCAGGCTCCGGGCCTACCGCAGTCCCCATGCCTAGGCAGGAGAAGAACTTACTTGGTGCAGAAGTTGGATGATGAAAAATCCACTACAGGACAGGGAAGTAACTAAGGCAACTTTCAAAAACACAAGATGTTCGAGCTGGAGTAGACCATTTGGCTCATTGAACCCTCTCCCACATTCAGTGTGATCATGATCGATCATCCAGCTCAATAGCCTATTCCTGCTTCCTCTCTGTACCCTTAGCCCCTAGAAATGTGTACAACGTTCTGGAAATCATACAATGTTTTAGCCTCAACTGCTTTCTGTGGTAGTGAATTCCAAAGGCCCACTACTGTTGGGTGAAGAAATTTCTTCTCATCCGTGTCCTAAATGCCTACCTTATTTCCTTAGACTGTGACTGTGGTTCTGATCTCTTTCAGTAACTGGGGACATCCTTTCTGCATGTATCCTGACTAGTGCTGTTAGAATTCTGTAGAGCTTTATGAGATCACCCCATCATTCTTCCCAACTCCAACGAATACAATCCAAACTGACTGAAACTTTCCTCATACGTCAGTCCTGCCATCCCAGGAATCAGACTGGTAAACTTCCTTTATTGCAAGAACATCCTTCCTTAGATAAGAAGACCAAAACTGCATCCACACACGCGAGAAGAGAGTCCCGAAGATTTACAGCCCCTTGAGTGAAATAATTTCTTGTCTTAGCCCGAAATAATCAGCTCCTTACCCTGACATTAGATTCCTCAGTGAGCAGAAACAGTCTTTCTGCATCTACCCTGTAAAGCCACTTCAGAATATTTTATGTTTCAATGAGATCACCCCTCCTCCTTTTAAACTCCAGAGAATATCAGCCCACTCTACTCCGGCTATCACCCTAGGACAGCCTCCTAGCCCCAGCGACCAATTCAGAAAAACTTTGCGACCTCCATAGTAAATATATCCTCCCTTCAAAAGAGAATTTGTTAAACATACAGAAGTGAAATGTTTGCTGCGCTATGCTTGCTGAAGGAGCAGAAGATTGACACTAACTGTGCTCCTTTTCATCCGTTGGTGGGATGTAGGCACCGTTGGTTGGGCCAGCATTTGTTTCCCGTCTGTAGTAGGCCTTGAGAAGATGGTGGTGAGCAGTCTTGTTGAATTGCTACAGTCCGTGTGCTATAGGTTGACCTACATTGCCTTTAGGGGGAGAATTCCAGGATTTTGACCCAGTGACACTGAAGGAACGGTGATATATTTCTAGGTCAGGATGGTGAGGGGCTTGGAGGGCACCTTGCAGGGCATACTGTTCCCGTGTATCTGCTGCCCTTATTGCACTGGACGGAAGTGGTCATGGGTTTGGGAGGCACTGATAGCTCACGTTCGCAGTGTTTACACGTGATCTCCATCTGCATAGGGAGATAATCTCTCTGTTTAACTATCACCATGTCTAACCTGCAAACCCTTCATGGTGGCCTGAAAAATTCACACTTTGTTTAGTGCCATGACTTTGAAAATTTATCTATTAAAATCTCCTTGACTTGGTATTTCCAACAAAATTACAAAGACCACTTCTGGAGTCCTCAGAAATACTGACTTGGGGATCTGTGCTGATTAATTGCTGGGGTTACAGTAAACTTGTTCAGAATGTTACCGCAACCTTCAAAAAGGGTGCCAGCACTGACTCGATGGGCCAAAAGGCTGCTTTCAGTGCTGTCCTGTTCCATGATTAGTTGAATCCTATTTCCACTACAACCAAAGAAATGTTTATCCAAAATGGAGAAAGCGTTTCTTCTGTTCCGTGTTTATGGCATTTGCAACCCCCCCCCCCCCCACAACAATTCGATAAACACAAAGCTTTAGCACGATAAACTGGAGCTGTTTTCAAGAAGAAGTTAGATATAATTCCCTGGGCTAAATGGACCGAGGGGCACTGGAGCAAAGCAAAAACACAGTACAGCCATGATCATATTGAATGGCAGAACAAGCTTGAAGGGCTGAATGGCCTCCTGCTGCTCCTGATTTCTGTTGAAACCACAAAATTTCAACTAAAGCCATCTCTCCCTTTGGGTCTGAAACGGTTAATGCTTAACTGAATGCAACAAACACCAATCATTCCCACTTCAATACACAAAAGAAAGGCACAAAACCCTTGACTTCTGAGGAAGGGTCACTGGACCCGAAACGTTAACTCTGATTTCTCTTCACAGATTGCTACCAGAGCTGGTGAGCTTTTCCAGCAATTTCTGTCTTTGTTTCTGATTTGCAGCATTCGCAGTTCTTTGGTTTTTGCAAAGTCCTAATGCGTGATTGTACCCTCAGCGACATGATACCAATGTGTCCCAATTGGAATGCCCCACCGTCTGCCGATTTGGTACAGATGGTTTGACAAAGCAAAGGCCCACCAATGTGGCCATGAAAACACATTGCAAGCTCAGACCACATTTTGCCGTTGTTGATGAGACACTAGTGTGTGGCGAGTGGCTGTTCCTCCTAGCTTCACTTTGAGAGCACTGCCTGGTGAAGGTTCCTCGAGAACGTTTGAAAATCCTGACACAGCGGAGAAAGCCAGCTGCCAGAATTATGACCTGATCATCAGGAACCCAGCCCAGAACAGCTACCTTTGACCCAACCAATATCTGACCTTTCAGATTGTCTGAAACTGTCTGCCGATTGTCAGACACATTTGCAGGCCACAAACAGAACAATTAATACCCACCAAGTATCTAACCAGACCTTAGGAACGAGTGGCCATGCATTTATTTACATTGAATGGAAGATCTTATTTCATCATTATTGATTATTTCTCTCAGTGGACTGAGGTTAAAGAAATTGCATATTTCGACCAGGGAAACAGTGATCTCAGTCTTACACAAGGAATTTGTTACACGTGGGTGTCCCTGATGAGTTCGTTTCTGACAACAGGTCATGATTGCTGAATGAGTTCTTCAGCCAGTTCTGGATCTGAGCCTATCAATCCAGTGCCCACAATCTGATAGAATCTAATAAAACAGTGGACGCAGAGTCAGAGCAATTAAGTGACTCATGGAAAAGAATTCCAGTTTCTACACAGCACCGTTGAATTAGAGGTCCTCTCTATTTCACTGTGGATTCAGCAGCCTTTCGGTTACTGATGTGCAGAAAGCTGCAAATTTAGTTCCCTAACCTGCCAAAGAAGTTGGTTCCACACTTACACCTTCATGATGACCAAGAGATACATAATGAGGAGGAATCCTGCCTCATGTAATAGGCCACATTGTACAGTCAATGCTGTGATGCAAGAAATTGACCGAAGTTAGGAACTGGGTAAAAGTGTGGATCAGAGATTTGAACAGGAAAGGCACAATCACCAAAAAATGATATGAAAAATCAGAGATTGTACATTGTCAGAACTGTTGTTGGAGCTGTACAGAGGTACTGCAGAAAGCTTGCCTTATTGTGATTGAGTTGTTGTTAGATTGCTGATTAGGGTGCAGTGAATGGCAAATGTGACAAAAAGAGGATAGCCTCAGATCATCAGGAACCCAGTCCAGGATGACTACCTTTGACCCAACCAATATCAGACCTTTCAGATTGTCTGACTGTGTAAAGTCAAAGACTTGGGTTGAGGTGGGATAGTGGTCAATGTAATTACATAAACATTTATATATAAATATAAATAATAGTTCTCAGAAAACAAAACTTGGGGAAGATTCCGTATATGGGTTTGAAATGATATGAAAAGTTAGTGTTTGACTGAGCATAAAGTTAATATTTGATTGCAATGTAATTTGGACTGGCTGAGTGAGTGGGCATTTGCATGGCAGATACAGTATAATGTGGAGAAATGTGAGATGATCCTCTTTGCTAGCAAACATAGAAAGACAGATTATTATTTGAATGGCAAAAGTTGAGAGAGGAAAATGTTCAATGAGATCTGGGTGGTATTGTGTACGAGTCACTGAAAGTAAGCGCGTGGGTGCAGCAGGCGGTAAAGAAGCTTGGCCTTCGTGGGGAGAGGATTTGAGTACAGGAACAAGGATGTCTTGCTGCAATTCTACAGCGTATTGGTGAGGCCACGTCAGGAATATTGTGTGCAGTAGTTTCGGTCTCCTTATCTGAGGAAGGATGTTCTTGCTCTAGAAGAAGTGCAGCAAAAGTCTACCAATTGATTCCTGAGTTGGCAGGACTAATGTATGAGGAGAGATTGAGTCGGTTAGAATTGTATCCAGTGGAGTTTAGAAGACTGAAGAGGGGGTGGGATTTTAAAGAAATGCATACAATTCTAACTGGTTTGATGCAAGAAGGAAGTTCCTGGTGATGGGGGAGTCCAGAACCAGGGGTCAAAGTTTAAGGTACAGGGTGGGCCTAAGACTGAAATAGAGGTGAAGTGTCTTCCCCTAGAGAGTGGTGAGTTTGTAAAATTAATTACCGCAGAAATTAGTAGAAGCCAAAACATTACGTGTTTTCAAGAAGGAGGTAGATATAATTCCTGTGGCTAAAAGAAATCCAGGAATATGGACAGGATTAGGGTATTGAGCTTGATGATCAGCTATGATCGTGTTGAAAAGGTGGGCCAAATGGAGTATTCCTCCTTCTATGGTTCAGTGAGTGCAGGAAACACCATCCATGATGGTAATGACACAAGGAAATGCTGAGGGAGTGCAGTAGGACCTTGTAGGTGACCAGTGCAAAGCTCAGTCCTTCAAACAGTTTTGGTCATAAAGCAGACCCTATTCTTCGAACCTGCAAACAGTTACAGAGTCAAAATGAACTACATCTGTTTACTCTGCATGACTGTTGTCTTTGGGGGCGGAAGGTGGCTGGAGGAAAGTTTAAGGGAGATATTTGTGGAAAGTTCTTTCTGCAGAGGGTGGTGTCTGCCTGGAACGCGTTGCCAGCGGAGGTGGTAGATGTACACACGATAGTTTCTTTTAAGATGTATCTGGACAGGTACGTGAATGAGCAGGGAGCAAAGGGATACAGACCCTAAGAAAATAGATGCTAGGCTTAGACAGAGGATTGGCGCAGGCTTGGAGGGCCAAAGGGCCTGTTCCTGTGCTGTAATTTTCTTTGTTCTTTGTTCTTTCACACACACTAGACTCTGTCCCCCGCTAAAGTATCCACTCACTTTGAATAGATGGATGACAGCACACAATGCAATCTCCAAGTCAGTGCTTCTGCATTAATTTTATTCCTCAACAAATAAAGCAGAACCCCTTTTCAGGAGTTGAGCTGGTACTTGCTGAGATCATTTGGCCAACACGAGTTACATTGTTCTTCAGGCTGGGTGTGTCAAGTCTGGGTGCAGGTGCTCAACAGACTGAACTATCATTGCCAGAGAAACATTTGTGTTTCTAATAAGCCAACAATCCTCTCAGCTCCCTGCTGATTGTTAAACAATTGAAAATGAGGTTTCAATAATTCACTCACAGTCCAGTAGAGTGCTTAGGAACTTTTTAAACTTTATATTCTGCTTTTGTTGTGTGTTAATAACCAAATAGCTGAGAGACTGTCTCATTCACACAGTTTGATTTGGGCAAATTGGTGTAGCGTGTGTCCATTTCAAGCCAATGCAGTATTTTGGAATGTTGGCTTGATAAGACGGAATGGATTTTAATTTAACTCTGTGAGGCAGTTGTTGCAATTTGTAAGACCACTTGTTTGTACTGAGTTATGAGCAGTTCTCTGGGCCAGTAAGTTACAGGTTTCAGTCTGTGGGTTTGTGCATCTGCCGTTATTGCAAATATAGGTGCTTATGATGTCTCATGGGACAGGAAGAGGGATCACTGTGTGGAACAATGTTGTTACAGTCTACTTCCCCTTGTAACTGCCAGTAAACAATACTGAGAGCACACAGCCTCTCTGTTAACTCTCCGAATGTACTGCCCTGGATGAGCTCACCATGAGATGGACCAAGTATCTGCAGCTTTGAGTCAGACCCCCCCCTCATTGAGTAACTCAGTGGCAGCGTCAACAGTGGTTCCCTGTAGGAGAAAGCCAGGCATTTGAAAGTCATGATTTATCCTTTATGGCTGGTGTGGAAAAGCCATTATAGAGATGTATCACTTATTCAGGAGAAAGCAGTACCGCTGTGTATCACTGAATGCAGTGAAGAGAATGATTTCTCAACGAGGTGTCGACAGTTCTCACAAAGCAAGTTGGGGAACATTTTCCAACATTAAGATACTTTTATAAACAAACACTCTCAATGTCCATGCTGCTTCTGTGTCACACCATACCGCACTGAAGACATTTACATGGTCTCTGTTAAACTCTATTTGAGGTGTACCAAGTTGTGAGAGGAATAAATAGGGTGAAACCTTTTCCCTAAATCAGTGGGGGCGGGGGAGGGTGTATGTTGATACCCAGAGAGCACAGTTTTAAGGCAAAGGGCAGGAGATTTGAAGGGGAAAAGGTTTTCACCCAGTGGGTAGTGGCAGTGAAGAATTCACTGCCTACAAGAATAGTAGAGGCATAAATTCTCACATCATTCCAGAGCAATTTAGATGAACACATGAAACACCATGACATATAAGGCTACAGTGCAAGTGCTGGAAAATGAGATAAGAATAGATAGATGGTGTGAGAGCACAGTGAGCTAAGGGACGTTTTTCCATGCTGTAAAAACTGTATGACTGTAATTTTCCAGAACGTCATCTCTTTCACAAATCAGAAAGTGCAGATTTGAACAGACCGGTAGAAGATATTGTGACGCAAAGTACAGTGTCCCTCAAAATGAGGAATTTAGTAATGTTAAACGGCTCAGCACAAACACAGAATGTTCGATAACCCTCGTCACCTTGACGACTGACCATTTTGATGATTATCACAGATGAGAAATGCAAATATTCAACAGACTATGACTGATCAATATTTCACAGAATCAGTAGATGGAGTGGCAGAGAGCTGTCACCCAGCCAGGGTTATTCTGTCTGTCCAGAACTCTGCTGCGCTGAGCTTCTGTGTTTCAAAAGGAAAAAGAAGCCGGAGAGACTAATAATTAAATGAGAGGCATGAAAGAACAATCACTTGCCTTGTCCTTTTATATGTTGGTTTGCGATAACAGCAGGGGCCAGTGCTGGGGTTGATGAGGTCAGTACAAGGTGAATAACTCTACTTGGTCAGACGTTATGAATCTTGCTTCACCTGAGAACACTGGGCCACTGGGTGGGAAGTTAACTAGCCACAAATACAAAACAATTGAGAGGGAAGTCAAGAGATTTGCTGGTAGGAAAACTGTCCCTAAACTCTTCTGGTGCAAGTGATGCTGCTGAGGGGCTTATGAAACGAGTCTTGGTTCCCATTTCCAGCAACTTGTTCAGCATTCACGCATGAGTGCTCTTGAATTGCTTGCCTGCCCTTTTGTCCAGGGACTATTCCACGTGCAGAGCTCTGTCTAGTACGAGAGGGCTTGGCCCCGCAGTGGCCCCACATCATTAGCTGGAAAAGTTTGCCAGATAAGCCTGTGAGGTAGTATAATCCGGGAGTTGTTTATTTTCCCCTGCTCAGATTTTGTACAGATTGTCTGGGTGCAACAGAGTCCCCTCTGAGAGGAAGGTAGAGTTTCGCTCAGCCCAACTGTTGCACCGCTATCGGTTTTCGTAGCTGAGCTCTGAATGAAAAGCTTCTTTGAAGCGTAAGACGGGTTGTGAAAGAGGGGGGCTTTGTGAAACTTGCTCCACTGAGCAGCAAGTGCAACAAGGAAGCTGGTCTTTTCATGTCACTCCTTCAGTGTTAACTTTGCTCGTTAATTTCTCTCACAGGAACTGATTGAAGTTGACACCGAGGCTATTTTTGAATTGGCTGCATACATACTGCAGGTAAGAATGTTAAAGTTGTTAGTCTTTGTGTGTACCGAACGAACAATATTTACAGTGTGTTCTGAGGTGAGATTTATTGAAAAAAACGATGAATCATAATAGCCCTCATGCTGAAGTTATTGGGGATTGTCAAAATCAGCAGTTTACGTAGGAAAAGTGTTTACACTGAACACCTAAACTAACTGTGGAAGGTTTATAGAATGGTCAACATTCACAATTCCACCTCAGCATTGAACTTACGTTGCACAGTTCTGATTTTTACCCACCTTTTCTTGCCTGTTTTGCTTTTGTTCATTTGACCTAGCGAACAAAACACAAGCTAAACTTTGCAGAACCAGTTCTTGCTTTTACTAAAATTCTGATTAAGGCAGCCATGGGAAATCTCAGCAAATATTACCTGCTCCCAATCTCATCGTCAATCCATGGAAATTAATTACAGCAGGCTTTTGGACCCAGCCAGAAAGTATTTGTTCTGGAATTGCTATTATCCAGTGAGGACAACACATTCTCTTGTCCTGCTGATATGGGGAGTATAATGGATAATCTGTTAGAAGAGATTAAGTTCTACGTCAGTGTAATTGGAACAATTTAATTGCAAACCAAAAAATGAAATTATTTGGCTCATGAAATAAGTTGGGACAATAAGAAATTGAGCACTCAAACTTTAATTTACTGCCATTAGCGACTCATCAGAATTAACAGGCTCGGTCCATAAGCGTACCTTTTAATTTATGGCTTTACTTGTTTAACAAGCAGATACATTAAGGTACCTACTGAGATTTAAAGACTGAAGGTTATTCTCTTGACATAAACTCCAAGCAACATACTTCTTAAATAACTTTTAAAACTGTGTGGGCAGCCTTCCATTTCTCCTACCTGTTGCTGGGAGATGAACATTTCTTTCTGTGAAAGGTTGCTGCAGGTCCTGTGTACGTGAGAATTTCACGATGCATTCTGCTGTTTGGTCACACTTTACATTGATTCATATGACTTCAGACTCACAGCATTGTGGCTGACTCTTAACTGTACTCTAGAAGGGCCCCAGCAGGACTCAGTTCTAGGGCACTTAGAGATGGGCAACAAATGCCAGCCTTAGCCTGCAATGCCCTCACCCCATGAAAGAGTAAAGTAATATTCATGTTGTTTGTACGTTCCAACCTTAATCACTGCACCATCAGCCTCCATGCCTTCATCTCCCTGATCTGTAAGCTCAGGGAATATCCTCATTGAACCTCGTGGCCTTGCTATACCTTGTTCTCTGTCCTCAAAAATCCTTCTTCGATCAACCCTTTTGTCATCTTTTGCTTGAAAAGGCTGCTGTGCAGAACTTGGTCTGTTTTGAGCCTTTAAGGCACTACATAAATACAAGTTGTTGTTGAATTGAACACAATGACGACTATAAAAGCCTGTAACTTTATCTTTGAAGCCTGCCCAGGCCCTACATTGATCAGTTTCTTTTTGTGCCTAATTCAACGCAGATTCACTCACACAATGGCCACAGCTGGCTCAGATGCTGAGGTTTGTACAAATGCCCTCCCAGAGTCAGTGACACACTCAGCAGTGGTCTCAGAGATGGCTCTGCTACCCAGCAGAAACCAGACAGCGTTCGCAGGTAAATGCTGAAAGGGGACTGTCACCCACTCAGATCTGGTGGTTGCCACCTTTTACTGGATTGTTGACTAAACTGCCCACCCAGAGCTGCCACACCCTTTGTTTAGTAAACAGCTTGATGCCTGGTGGAACCCAGGTCCACAGCTCAGTTTTACTTCCAGGTCAGGCAGTGTAGACTGGGCATAGCTGCCATTTGAACTTACATTGCAAGGGGCACTTCCCTGTGTTTGGTGAGGAATAGTCAGTGAAACTGGCAAATGACGCAACCTGGTCTGACTTGTGTGGTATCTTTCGCAAATGGAGCTCCAGCATGACTAGCACATTCACTTGCAAGATGTAACTAGATTGATACTGGATTGTTACTGGTTTGCCTGCAGTGGGGACCAATAGGAGGTCCCCAAATCCCGCAAGGAAGGTATAGACTTTCCCCACTCCCCCCATGTCATTCTGTCTTTAGCATTGCCCCTCTTCCCCTCCTGTAAAGTGCCCATGGGCAGGTCAGAGTACGTGAGGGTCACACCTAACCCCTTCACCTGGTGCCATGTCAGTTTCTTCTTACAAGGGGTGCAGGCCCCACTTACTGCCCACTCCTAATTGTCTTTGAACTGAGGGGCATTTCAGAGGGCAGCTAAGAGCCAAGGAGTCATATGTAGGCCAGACTGGATAAGGACAGCAAACAGTTTCATTAAAAAAAACACAGAATGCTGGAAAGCCTCAAAAGGTCTGGCAGCATCTGCGGAGAGAGAACCAGAACTGGGCTGAAGTCTCGAAACATTAACTCTGTTTCTGTCTGCGCAGATGCTGCCAGACATGCTGAGTTTCTCCAGCAGTTTCTGTTTGCAACAGATTTCCAGTGCCCACAGCATTAGGCTTTTGTTCAAGGTGATAGTTTTGCAGCTGGTTCTAAGTTTCACATATTGAATTTAAATTCCACCAGCTGCCACATGGAGTCAAAGAGATGTACAGCATGGAAACAGACCTTTCGGTCCACTTTAGCCATGCTGTCCTATTTGCCAGCATTTGGCCCATATCCCTGTAAACCCTTCCTGTTCATATACCATCCAGATGCATTTTAAATGTTGTCATTGTACCAGCTTCCACCACTTCCTCTGGCAGCTCGTTCCATACACACACCACCCTCTGCATGAAAATGTTGATGCTTGTGCCCCTTTTAAATCGTTCCCCTCTCACCTTAAACATATCCCCTCTGGTTTCCCCTACCCTGGGGAAAAGACCTTGATTATTCCCCGTGTGCATGTCCCTCATGATTTAGGTCACCCCCTCAGCCTCCGAAGCTCAGGGGAAAATAGCCCCAACCTATTCAGCCTCTCCCTAAAGCTCAAACCCTCCAACTCTGGCAATATCCTCGTAAATCTTTTCAAAACTCTTTAAAATTTCACAACATCTTTCCTATAGCAGGGAGATTGAATGTTTTGAGCGAACCTCGGGATTACAAATCCAGTGATATTAGCAGTGTGCTGCCATGTCCCTCTGTTAACAAGACCCAACGTTTACAGTTATTATGGTCCTCAGACTGACACTGCACTGCGAAACCCCCATAGAGTCCTACAAGGAGTTAAAGTCAGGCCTGGAGATCGACTGCAATGTTTTATTGTTTCTGCCAGATCAAATGAAACAGTCTCTTGGTGGAAGTCAGTGAGTGCTGATGGTTTTCACGTGCAGCTTTGTCCTAACTTTTTCCCAGGCTGTAGGAAAGCTGCTAGCCAAGTACAGTCTCTCATTCCTTACGGTAAAACTTGAGGTGGAGTGTTTTTCTGTTCTGGTCATGACCCTGTGATACAATCAGAAATTTTGCAGTGAGCTGCCCACACAGTCTCCGAAATAGAAGCTCACCAGGGATCGAAAGAATGAACAAACTCTTTAAAACAGCACTGCCAAAAGAATCTGGAATGATTAATCCCTGGGATGGTGTTGGCTGGAGGTGAAGGCAGAACATGCAGTCGATTAAATTGAACGAGTGTTTCACAACAAACAAGGAGGTAGGAGGCTGACTAGGTGTGTGGAAGGGATTAACTGCTGCAGAATGTTTTCCAAAGCTCCTTTTCCCATGACCCTGCAGAGGAGCAAGTGTCAGAGGAAGCTTGCAGTCACAAAACAACATTTCTCCCTTGGCCACACACCCCATCACATCTTAAAACCTCCCCCTGAATGTAAGTGTCAGACATTTTGGATTTGGCTTTTCCTATTTTGGTGAAAACAGGCATTAATTTTCACTTGTGCACCAAGTTCTACCTCAAAACCATCAAACTCAATTTCTCAAGGGTCATTTTAGAGAGTTGACTTTGTTTCTGGTGCTGCCAGGCCAAATGTGTTTCTCCAGCGATTTCTGGTTTTGATCCCTCTGCTGTTGCTACGTGATCAGACTGTCTATGCAAACACTTAGTCCAATTAAATGTTGGACAGACTAGAGCCATTACTTATAGTTTCTGCTCCAAGCTCCATTCCCTAGGCTCCCAGATGTGCAGGCAGGTACTCTTAGCGATGGTGAGAATTTGTCCCTGATTCAGCTCCATCTGCTGCACACCTCTCGTCCATACCTTTTCATTTATATAAATGATTTAGATGAGAATATAGAAGACATAGCAAGTTGCAGATGACACCAAAATTGGTGGCATTGTAGACAGTGAAGAAGTCTTTCTAAGATTACAAAGGGATCTTGATCAAATGGGTCAATGAGCTGACAAATGGCAGATAGAGTTCAGTCTGGATTGATGTGAGGTATATATTTTGCTACAACAACCAGGGGTGGGGCTCATACAATTAACTGTAGGCCTTGGGTGGTGTTGTAGAACAGAGGGCCCGAGGAGTGCAGGTACATAATTCTTTGAAGTTTGCGTCACATATAGACAGGGTGGTTAAAAAGGCATTTGACATGCTTGCCTGCATTGCTCAGTCCTCTGAGTATAGGAGTTAGGACATTGTGTTGAGGCTGTACAGGACATTGGTGAGGCCTCTTCTGGAATACTGTGCACAGTTCTGGTCACCCACTTGTAAGAAGGATATTATCAGGCTGGAGAAGGTTCAGAAGAGATTTACCAGGATGTTGCCAGGTATGAAAGGTTTGACTTATAAGGAAAGGTAGAATCGGCTGGGACTTCTGTCACTGGAGTATAGGAGGTTGAGAGGTGAGCTGATAGAAGTTTATAAAATAATGAGGGGTATGGATAGAGTTGATGGTAGTTATCTTATCCCTAATTTAGGGAATTTCAAGACAAGGGGGCAAATTTTTAAAGTGAGGGGAGAGAGATTTAAAAAAGACACAAGGGGCAAATTTTTACACAGAGGGTGGTTAGTGTGTGGAATGAGCTTCCTGAGGAAGTGGTGGATGTGGGTACAGTTACAACATGTAAAAGGCATTTGGATGGATATATGAATAGGAAAGGTTTGCAGGGATATGGGCCCGGAGCAGGCAGGTGGGACTGGTTTAGTTTGGGATTATGTTAGGCATGGACTGATTGGACAGAAGGGCCGGTTTCTATGCGTATGGCTCTATGATACTCATGGCTGACCCCCAGCATTCTACCCTGGTTCAGTTTGAAGTTATCTAAAACTTTGCTACTTGTGTCTTAGCTCCCATCAATTCCTATTCCTCCATCACCCCCTGTATCCACTTACTTACATGTGGCCCCAAGCAACATCTTGAGTTTAAATGTCCTGTTCCTTTAAAGTGCTCCTTAAAACCTACCTCATTGGCCAAGTTGCTGCTCACCTGTCCTCGAGGGTCCTTATATCAATTCAGAACATTCCCATGAATGTATGACTTTAAAGCTTCCTCAGAAGGCTCAGGAAATTTGGCGTGTTCACAACAACTGCCAAAAAAAGTATGGCATCTGATGCATCACAGCTCAGTGTGGCATCTGCTGTACCTACGACCGTAAAAAATTACAGAGAGAGGTGAACACAGCCCAGTCCAGCCTTCCATTCATTGACTCAGTCTGTACTTTCCTCTGCCTCAGGAAAGCAGCCAACATAATCACATACCCCTCCCAACCCGGTTATACTACCTTATACCCTCCTCCGTCAGGCAGAAGATACAACAATTTGAATACACGTACCAACAGGTTCAAGGACAGCTTCTTCCCTGCTGTTATCAGACTCATGTATGGACCTCTCATATATTAGCGTTTTCTCTGTAGCTGTAACACTATATTCTGCATTCTGTTCTATTACTGTGATGTACTTATGTAAAGTATGGTTTGTCTGTATAGCATGCAAAACAACACTTTTCACTGTACCTCAGTACATGTGACAATGATAAATCAAACCAAAGCTGCTATATAACTATAGGATTTATAGTTGTTGTTGTGCTCACTATCACATGGCCAGAAGGCATGAATGCTGTTGTAGGAACGGGTAGGGGACAGGGTGTACCAGGTCAGCTGTCCATCCAGAACCCCACTGAATCACTGACAGTAGTCATTTAAGAGCTTCTGTCATCCTCTGCACAATAATGAGGGAATCCTCACCTGAGGGATCTTCACCTGAGGGTGTTTGAGGGAAGTCTGGTGGAATGACTACACAGTGAGTCTTGAGTGGTCTCTGGGGGTCAGCGAGGGGGTGGATTTTGATTTGGGAGGTGGGTAGGTAGGAGCGTGGTTAGTGTGACTGGGGGAGGAGAAGGTGTGCAATTCAGGCCAAGCTTGTCCCTGCTGAGGGGTCCCAAACTACAAATGTTCACCAACTTGGTCAACCTCCCACCCACTCTGCCCTCTTCAGGGATGCATGCCCTCATTGTGGCAGCTCTGTACTCTGATAGGTCTGGTTCCTTCTTTGGGACAGGCTGGTCTCGGGAAATGCAGAGCCAGATCTGGATCCCCGCCAGGATGGGGTGGCCTGGACCTTTCTGCTTTGGCCGAGAGACTGCAACCTGAGGCAGGAATTTCAGCCCCTCCCCCTTGGGAAATCATCACCAAACATAGACCTCGTGCAGCCCCACTGATTCAAAGCCACTGCAGTGAAGCAGCACCCGTCACAGTGTTCAGTCATTGTAAACACAAATGCTATTGATATGCATCCTTCAAGTAAACTTTGTGAATTTTGTTCCAATGCATGTATCAGTTAAGTAAGGAAGGTGTCAGTGTTTAGTGTTTGTGATGGTCAAAGTCATGACCCCACATTGACCAGAGCATTAACAGCAGAGCGTCACCAGATGGCCTGGCTTGTCGTCAGCTCTTACTTAGAAGGGAACACCCTGTGTAAATATCAGATCACTGCGTGCATGGAGTTTGGTCAACAGCGTTGAGCAAACTCCATGAGAAACCCAAAACTGACAAAAGGGTTAGCAGTGGGACTGTTGTGATATTGCGGGAAAGTTTGCGTGTTAATAAAATACAATTAATAGACAGTGTCTTCTCTTCATTCCTGCAGGAAGCGAAAGGGGATTACTCAAGGTAAGCCTGAACAAGGATTTAACTGTGACTGTTTGCTAATCTGAGTGCTACTCAGTCATCTGACTTCAACCGACCCATAGAGTCATAAAGTCATACAGCATGGAAACAGACCCTTTGGCCCAACTCGTCGATGCCAGCCGTACATCCCAATGTGACATAGTCCCATTTGACAGCATTTTTTCCCTATCTCTCTAAACCCTTCCTATTCATGTACCCATCCAGATGCCTTTTAAATGTAACTGTACCAGCCTCCAGCATTGCCTCCAGCAGCTCATTCCATACACAAACCACCCTCTGCATGAAAACATTGCCCCTTAGGTACCTTCTAAACCTTTCCCCTCTCATATGTTTATGCAGCCTGTTGTGAGAGTATTTATGCTGTGTTGTTTTCTGTTAATGCTGAGTGTGGAAATTCAGCAACTTCTGGTAGATAGATTGAAGAAATTGGAACAAAACCAAAGTTTCTGGAAAAGCTCAGCAGGTCTGGCAGCATCTGTGAAGGAGAAAACAGAGTTAACGTTTCAGGCTTGGTGACCCTTCCTCATGAATTTTGTTCCTTATTTACAGCGTCTACAGTTCTTTTGCTTTTTATTTTGATGAAGTTGGAACTGTTCTTCTGAGAGAAGAGTCAAACACAGAAAATGTTAGAGAACTAGTTGTACTGGACCAGAAATGTTAACTCTGTTTGTGTCTCCACGAATGCTGAGTTTCTCCAGTGTTTTCCTTGTTTGTTTCAGATTTCCAGCATTTGCAGGATTTTACTTTATAGAAGAACTGAAAGACACTTTGAAAGTCATGAGTGGGCTAGACAGATTAGATAAGGAGCAGCTGCTCCCCTTCGTAAAAGTAAAGAGAATGAGAGGACATAGATTTGAAGTAGTGTGCAAAACAAGCAAGGGCGATATGAGAAAAACTTCATCACAGTGGACTTCACCTGAGAAAGGAGCAGCTCTCCAAAAGCTTGTGATTTTAAATAAACCTGTTGGAATGTATCAGAGATAATGGGAACTGCAGATGCTGGAGACTCCAAGATAATAAAATGTGAGGCTGGATGAACACAGCAGGCCAAGCAGCATCCCAGGAGCACAAAAGCTGACGTTTCGGGCCTAGACCCTTCATCAGAGAGGGGGATAGGGGGAGGGAACTGGAATAAATAGGGAGAGAGGGGGAGGCGGACCGAAGATGGAGAGCAAAGAAGCAATGGGAGAGAGATTCCCTGAGGTTGGTCCGGAGGGAGGAGGGTAACTTCTTCAGGTTAGGCATCCCTGGAAGAGGCTTCGCAGTGAGGTTAAAATAGTATCAGAGATAATGGGAACTGCAGATGCTGGAGACTCCAAGATAATAAAATGTGAGGCTGGATGAACACAGCAGGCCAAGCAGCATCCCAGGAGCACAAAAGCTGACGTTTCGGGCCTAGACCCTTCATCAGAGAGGGGGATAGGGGGAGGGAACTGGAATAAATAGGGAGAGAGGGGGAGGCGGACCGAAGATGGAGAGCAAAGAAGCAATGGGAGAGAGATTCCCTGAGGTTGGTCCGGAGGGAGGAGGGTAACTTCTTCAGGGTAGGCATCCCTGGAAGAGGCTTCGCAGTGAGGTTAAAATAGTATCAGAGATAATGGGAACTGCAGATGCTGGAGACTCCAAGATAATAAAATGTGAGGCTGGATGAACACAGCAGGCCAAGCAGCATCCCAGGAGCACAAAAGCTGACGTTTCGGGCCTAGACCCTTCATCAGAGAGGGGGATAGGGGGAGGGAACTGGAATAAATAGGGAGAGAGGGGGAGGCGGACCGAAGATGGAGAGCAAAGAAGCAATGGGAGAGAGATTCCCTGAGGTTGGTCCGGAGGGAGGAGGGTAACTTCTTCAGGTTAGGCATCCCTGGAAGAGGCTTCGCAGTGAGGTTAAAATAGTATCAGAGATAATGGGAACTGCAGATGCTGGAGACTCCAAGATAATAAAATGTGAGGCTGGATGAACACAGCAGGCCAAGCAGCATCCCAGGAGCACAAAAGCTGACGTTTCGGGCCTAGACCCTTCATCAGAGAGGGGGATAGGGGGAGGGAACTGGAATAAATAGGGAGAGAGGGGGAGGCGGACCGAAGATGGAGAGCAAAGAAGCAATGGGAGAGAGATTCCCTGAGGTTGGTCCGGAGGGAGGAGGGTAACTTCTTCAGGTTAGGCATCCCTGGAAGAGGCTTCGCAGTGAGGTTAAAATAGTATCAGAGATAATGGGAACTGCAGATGCTGGAGACTCCAAGATAATAAAATGTGAGGCTGGATGAACACAGCAGGCCAAGCAGCATCCCAGGAGCACAAAAGCTGACGTTTCGGGCCTAGACCCTTCATCAGAGAGGGGGATAGGGGGAGGGAACTGGAATAAATAGGGAGAGAGGGGGAGGCGGACCGAAGATGGAGAGCAAAGAAGCAATGGGAGAGAGATTCCCTGAGGTTGGTCCGGAGGGAGGAGGGTAACTTCTTCAGGTTAGGCATCCCTGGAAGAGGCTTCGCAGTGAGGTTAAAATAGTATCAGAGATAATGGGAACTGCAGATGCTGGAGACTCCAAGATAATAAAATGTGAGGCTGGATGAACACAGCAGGCCAAGCAGCATCCCAGGAGCACAAAAGCTGACGTTTCGGGCCTAGACCCTTCATCAGAGAGGGGGATAGGGGGAGGGAACTGGAATAAATAGGGAGAGAGGGGGAGGCGGACCGAAGATGGAGAGCAAAGAAGCAATGGGAGAGAGATTCCCTGAGGTTGGTCCGGAGGGAGGAGGGTAACTTCTTCAGGGTAGGCATGTTCATCCAGCCTCACATTTTATTATCTTGGAGTCTCCAGCATCTGCAGTTCCCATTATCTCTGATACTATTTTAACCTCACTGCGAAGCCTCTTCCAGGGATGCCTAACCTGAAGAAGTTACCCTCCTCCCTCCGGACCAACCTCAGGGAATCTCTCTCCCATTGCTTCTTTGCTCTCCATCTTCGGTCCGCCTCCCCCTCTCTCCCTATTTATTCCAGTTCCCTCCCCCTATCCCCCTCTCTGATGAAGGGTCTAGGCCCGAAACGTCAGCTTTTGTGCTCCTGGGATGCTGCTTGGCCTGCTGTGTTCATCCAGCCTCACATTTTATTATCTTGGAGTCTCCAGCATCTGCAGTTCCCATTATCTCTGATACTATTTTAACCTCACTGCGAAGCCTCTTCCAGGGATGCCTAACCTGAAGAAGTTACCCTCCTCCCTCCGGACCAACCTCAGGGAATCTCTCTCCCATTGCTTCTTTGCTCTCCATCTTCGGTCCGCCTCCCCCTCTCTCCCTATTTATTCCAGTTCCCTCCCCCTATCCCCCTCTCTGATGAAGGGTCTAGGCCCGAAACGTCAGCTTTTGTGCTCCTGGGATGCTGCTTGGCCTGCTGTGTTCATCCAGCCTCACATTTTATTATCTTGGAGTCTCCAGCATCTGCAGTTCCCATTATCTCTGATACTATTTTAACCTCACTGCGAAGCCTCTTCCAGGGATGCCTAACCTGAAGAAGTTACCCTCCTCCCTCCGGACCAACCTCAGGGAATCTCTCTCCCATTGCTTCTTTGCTCTCCATCTTCGGTCCGCCTCCCCCTCTCTCCCTATTTATTCCAGTTCCCTCCCCCTATCCCCCTCTCTGATGAAGGGTCTAGGCCCGAAACGTCAGCTTTTGTGCTCCTGGGATGCTGCTTGGCCTGCTGTGTTCATCCAGCCTCACATTTTATTATCTTGGAGTCTCCAGCATCTGCAGTTCCCATTATCTCTGATACTATTTTAACCTCACTGCGAAGCCTCTTCCAGGGATGCCTAACCTGAAGAAGTTACCCTCCTCCCTCCGGACCAACCTCAGGGAATCTCTCTCCCATTGCTTCTTTGCTCTCCATCTTCGGTCCGCCTCCCCCTCTCTCCCTATTTATTCCAGTTCCCTCCCCCTATCCCCCTCTCTGATGAAGGGTCTAGGCCCGAAACGTCAGCTTTTGTGCTCCTGGGATGCTGCTTGGCCTGCTGTGTTCATCCAGCCTCACATTTTATTATCTTGGAGTCTCCAGCATCTGCAGTTCCCATTATCTCTGATACTATTTTAACCTCACTGCGAAGCCTCTTCCAGGGATGCCTAACCTGAAGAAGTTACCCTCCTCCCTCCGGACCAACCTCAGGGAATCTCTCTCCCATTGCTTCTTTGCTCTCCATCTTCGGTCCGCCTCCCCCTCTCTCCCTATTTATTCCAGTTCCCTCCCCCTATCCCCCTCTCTGATGAAGGGTCTAGGCCCGAAACGTCAGCTTTTGTGCTCCTGGGATGCTGCTTGGCCTGCTGTGTTCATCCAGCCTCACATTTTATTACCCTGTTGGAATGTAGCTTGGTGTTGTGTGATTTCCAACTTTGTCGCAGTGAGGGTGTGGAATATACTGCCTGGAAATGTGGTGGGGGAAGTTCATTTGAAGTATTCAAGAGGGTATTGGATGGTTATTTAGAGATTAACAGTCAGCAGCAATATGGAGAAAAGGCAGGAGATTGGATAATCGAATCAGTGCATACACGATGGGCCGAATGGTCTCCTTCTGTGAGAAAGTTGTCTCCATTTGTTAGAGTTTAAGATGCAGGCATGTCCTGTGTCCCTTCATTCTATTGTCATTAGCTGTTCGTGCCACATAGAAATGTGTACTTTGCTTCCTTGTGTTTTCTCAGACTAAGGAAACTATCACTTGACAAAGTATCACACAAAAGGCTGATTGACAACACTGAAACTCATGATTAGGAGGAGTTCAGCTGAAAAATTGGCTTGAGGACAGAAAACAGTGAGTTGTGGCCATTGAAACCTCGGAGCAGGAGGAGGCCGTTCAGCCTGCCCTGCCATTCAATACTATCATGTCTGATCTCATCTTGGCCACAACTCCACTTCTCTGCCCACTCTCCTAACTCTGTAACCTGTTACTGATTAGAAATCTGTCTATACCCTTCTAAAATTTACTTCGTGTCCCAGCATCCACTGCACTATAGGGTAGTGAATTCCACAGATTCGTGACCCTTTAGAAGAAATGCTTCCTCCTCATCCCTGTTTTAAATCTGCTGTCACTTATCCTAAAACTATGACTTCTCTTTTTAGATTGCCCCACATGCAGAAACATCCTTTCTATGTCTACTTTGTCAGTCCCTTTAGCATCTGATAAACCTTGATTAAGTCTCCTCTCATTCATCTAAACTCCAGACAGCAAAGGAAAAAAAACTGCTCAATCCTTCCTCATTAGACACACCTCTGAACTCTGGAATCATTCTAGTGGTCAACAGATCTTTTACGGACTAGATGGTGAGGATGACCCAGGGTCAGTGATGGGATCAGTGTCCTTTTCTTGGCATACGTTTAAATGAGTTGAATATTAGATTTCGAATAAAAATTTCAAAACCTCTCAATGATACCAAATTGAAGGTCATACTGAGGATGATGTCAATCAACTGTAACAAGATATAGTTAAGCTGGCAGCACTGGGGGTTGGAATTTAATCAGAAGAAGTTTGAGGTGATGCACATCAGTGGAAGGGAAAGAGAGAAGCAACACGGACTTAATGGCCTAATTCAAGACAATGGTGTGAGGTATGAAGGACCTGGAGTTGCAGTAGCCTAGATCAGGGAGCTCAGGCTTCATAAACGTTGAAAAGTTATGCTGAACCTTTATAAGTGTCGTGTTCAGCCTCAATCAGACTGCTGTGTCCGGGTTGGGCCACCATACTTTCGGAAGGATGTAGAAGGTCATTGTGAGAATGCATGGGAGACTTGGGGAGATGAGGACATTTAGCTCCAAGGTTAGCCTGGAGAAACTAAAGTTTTTCTCCTCAGAGCAAAGAAGATTGACGGGAGATTTCTTAGAGGTGTGCAAGACTGTGATTGTTTTAGAATAAGTAAACAAGGAAAAACCATTCCCATTAACTGATAAATTTGAGGCTTGAGCAAGAGATACAGGGGGAACGTGAAGAAGAATGTTGTCTTTTAGCAAATGATGATGTCCTGGAACCATCAGCCTTTAAGGGTGGTGAAAGTGAGATGTTGAATGATTTCCAATAAAGTTTTATGTAGGCATTTGAGGAAGATAAATTTGACGGTGATGATAGAGCGGGGGAGTGCAACTGAACACCTTGATTGGCCCAGAGATATCATTGGCTCAATGAGCTGAAAGTCCTCCTCTGCTGAAAGTGACTCAATGATGCAAAAAGCAAATGCAACCTTTCTTTGTATCTTTTGGAAGTCTGTAAGAAAGCTCTCATGATGTATTCTCAGCTGGGAACCCAGACATCAGTCAGGTTATTGATACTGCTGAGCCCCAGCTTGACCAATGAGTCTGGTTACATTAGCAATTTCACAGCGCTCATTTACACAAGGTTCAGTGGTTTCAGATATTGAAGTGTTAAATGAGTCTGGATGATTGGCACTCCTATTGCTGTGTCATAGAAAGTAGGTTCATTTAACAAAATGGAAGTTATAAATGAAGATTTTTTAAACTGCTACCATAGAACATTATAGCACAGTACAGGCCCTTTGGCCCCCGATGTTGTGCCAACCTGTCATACCGATCTCAAGCCCATCTAACCTACACTATTCCATGTACGTCCATATGCTTATCCAATGATGACTTAAACGTACCTAAAGTTGGCGAATCTACTACCGTTGCAGGGAAAGTGTTCCATTCCCTTCCTACTCTCTGAGTAAAGAAACTACCTCTGACATCTGTCCTATATCTTTCAACCCTCAATTTAAAACTATGCCCCCTCGTGCTCGCCGTCTTCATCCTAGGAAAAAGGCTCTCCCTATCCACACTACCTAACCCTCTGATTATTTTATATGTTTCAATTAAGTCATCTCTCAACCTTCTTCTCTCTAATGAAAATAGCCTCAAGTCCCTCAGCCTTTCCTCGTAAGACCTTCCCTCCATACCAGGCAACATCCGAGTAAATCTCCTCTGCTACCTTTACAAATCTTCCACATGCTTCTTATAATGCGGTGACCAGAATTGTACACAGTACTCCAAGTGCAGCCTCACCAGAGTTTTGAACAGCTGCAGCATAACCTCTTGGTTCCGGAACTCGATCCCTCTATTAATAAAAGCTAAAACACTGTGTGCCGCCTTAACGGCCCTATCAACCTGGGTGGCAACTTTCAAGGATCTGTGTACATGGACACCGAGATCTCTCTGCTCATCTACACTACTAAGAATCTTACCACTAGCCCTGTACTTTGCCTTCCGGTTACTCCTACCAAAGTGCATCACCTCACACTTGCCTGCATTAAACTCCATTTGCCACCTCTCAGCCCAGCTCTGCAGCTTATCTATGTTTCTCTGCAACCTACAGCATCCTTCGTCACTATCCACAACTCCACCGACCTTCGTGTCGTCTGCAAATTTATTAACCCATCCTTCTACGCCCCAATCCAGGTCATTGACACTGGGCTAATGGTAAGATTCTTAGTAGTGTAGATGAGCAGAGAGATCTCGGTGTCCATGTACACAGATCCTTGAAAGTTGCCACCCAGGTTGACAGGGCTGTTAAGAAGGCATACAGTGTTTTAGCTTTTCTTAATAGAGGGATCGAGTTCCGGAACCAAGAGGTTATGATGAAGCTGTACAAAACTCTGGCTGCACTTGGAGTATTGCATACAGTTCTGGTCACCGCATTATAAGAAGGATGTGGAAGCTTTGGAAAGGGTGCAGAGGAGATTTACTCGGATGTTGCCTGGTATGGAGGGAAGGTCTTACGAGGAAAGGCTGAGGGCTTGAGGCTGTTTTCATTAGAGAGAAGAAGGTTGAGAGGTGACTTAATTGAAACATATAAAATAATCAGAGGGTTAGGTAGGGTGGATAGGGAGAGCCTTTTTCCTAGGATGGTGACAGCGAGCACGAGGGTGCATAGTTTTAAATTGAGGGTTGAAAGATATAGGACAGATGTCAGAGGTAGTTTCTTTACTCGGAGAGTAGAAAGGGAATGGAACGCTTTGCCTGCAACGGTAGTAGATTCGCCAACTTTAGGTACATTTAAGTCGTCATTGGACAAGCATATGGACGTACATGGAATAGTGTGGGTTAGATGGGCTTGAGATCGGTATGACAGGTCGGCACAACATCGAGGGCTGAAGGCCTGTACTGTGCTGTTATATTCTGTTCTAATTTATAAAAATGACAAACAGCAGTGGACCCAACACCGACCCTTGTGGTACACCACTAGTAACTGGTCTCCAGGCTGAACATTTCCCATCAACTACCACCCTCTGTCTTCTTTCAGCAAGCCAATTTCCGATTCAAACTGCTATATCTCCCACAATTCCATTCCTCCGCATTTTGTACAACAGCCTACTGTGGGGAACCTTATCGAACGCCTTGCTGAAATCCATGTACACCGCATCAACCGGTTTACTCTCATCTACCTGTTTGGTCACCTTCTCAAAGAACTCAATAAGGTTTGTGAGGCACGACCTTCCCTTCACAAAATCGTGCTGACTATCCCTAATCAATTTATTCTTTTCTAGATATTATAAATCCTATCCCTAATAACCTTTTCCAACACTTTACCAACAACTGAGGTAAGGCTCACTGGTCTATAATTACCAGGGTTTTCTCTACTCCCCTTCTTGAACAGGGGAACCACATGCGCTATCTTCCAGTCGTTTAGCACTATTCCTGTAGACAACGACGAGTTAAGGATCAATGCCAAAGGCTCGGCACTCTCCTCCCTGGCTTCCCAGAGGATCCTAGGATAAATCCCATCCGGCCCAGGGGACTTATCCATCTTCACCCTCTGAAGGATTTCTAATACCTCTTCCTTGTGAACCTCAATCCCACCTAGTCTAGTAGCCTGTATCTCAGTATTCTCCTCGACAACATTGTCGTTTTCTAGAGTGAATACTGTTGGAAAATATTCATTTAGTACTTCCCCTATCTCCTCTGACTCCACACACAACTTACTTTCGTCATTCTTTTATTCCTTAAATACCTATAGAAAGCCATAGGGTTTACCCTGATCCTCTCCGCCAACAACTTCTCATGTCTCCTCTTGGCTCTTCTGAGCTCTCTCTTTAGGTCTTTCCCTGCTACCTCGTAGCCCTCAAGCGCCCTAACTGAGCCTTCACATCTCATCCTAACATAAGCTGCCTTCTTCCTCTTGACCAGAGATTCCACCTCCTTCGTAAACCACGGCTCCCGCACTCTGCAGCTTCCTCCCTGCCTGACAGGTACGTACTTATCTAGCAAGTTTTGAGAAGATTTGTAGCTCAGGTTGAGGTTCTGGATGTGAGTTTGCTCGCTGAGCTGGAAGGTTCGTTTTTAGACGTGTCGTCACCATACTAGGTAACATCATCAGTGAGCCTCCGATGAAGCGCTGGTGTTATGTCCCGCTTTCTATTTATCTGGTTAGGTTTCCTTGGGTTGGTGATGTCATTTCCTGCGTTGGTGATGTCACTTCCTGTTCTTTTTCTCAGGGGATGGTAGATTGGCTCCAAATCAATGTGTTTGTTGATAGAGTTCCGGTTGGAATGCCATGCTTCTAGGAATTCTCGTGCATGTCTCTGTTTGGCTTGTCCTAGGATGGACAAAATGGACTCAGAAACCATCACCACTCTCCCCTACATCAAAGACATTTCCGAAATGACTGCCAGACTACTCGGACCTCTTGGCATCAGGGTAGCCCACAAACCCATTAACACACTAAAACAGCAGCTAATGAGCTTAAAAGACCCTGTACAGACAACAAATAAAACGAACGTCATCTACAAAATACCTTGCAAGAACTGTGACAAACACTACATTGGACAAACTGGCAGAAAGCTAGCCACCAGGATACATGAACATCAACTAGCCACAAAACGACATGATCCACTATCACTCGTATCCTTACATACAGATGAGGAAGGACACCACTTTGATTGGGACAACACATCCATCCTAGGACAAGCCAAACAGAGACACGCACGAGAATTCCCAGAAGCATGGCATTCCAACTGGAACTCCATCAACAAACACATTGATTTGGAGCCAATCTACCATCCCCTGAGAAAAAGAACAGGAAATGACATCACCAATGCAGGAAATGACATCACCAACCCAAGGAAACCTAAACAGATAAATAGAAAACGGGACATAACACCAGTGCTTCGTCGGAGGATCACTGATGATGTTACCTAGTATGGTGACGAAACGTCTGAAAACGTACCTTCCAGCTCAGCGAGCAAACTCACATCCATACTTATCTAGGACACACAGGAGCTTTTCCTTGAATAAGCTCCACATTTCTAATGTGCCCATCCCCTGCAGTTTCCTTCCCCATCCTATGCTCCCTAAATCTTGCCTAATCTCATCGTAATTGCCTTTCTCCCCAGCTATAACTCTTGCCCAGTGGTATACACCTATCCCTTTCCATCACTAAAGTAAACATAACAGAATTGTGATAGCTATCACCAAAGTGCTCACCTACTTCCAAATCTAACACCTGGCTAGGCTCATTACCAAGTACCAAATCTAATGTGGCTTCGTCCCTTGTTGGCCTATCTACATGCTGTGTCAGGAAGCCCTCCTGCACACACTGGACAAAAACTGACCCATCTATAGTACTCAAACTATAGTGTTCCCAGTCAATATTTGGAAAGTTGAAGTCCCCATGACAACTACCCTGTCTCTCTCACTCCTATCGAGAATCATCTTTGCTATCCTTTCCTCTATATCTCTAGAACTATTCGGAGGCCTATAGAAAACTCCCAACAGGGTGACCTGAAACATCTAAAGCCCGGAACCTGCAACAACCATTCCTGTCCCTGCTCTATCCATGTCTCTGAAATGGCCACAACATCGAAGTCCCAGGTACTAACCCATCCTGCAAGTTCACCCACCTTATTCCGGATGCTCCTGGCATTGAAGTAGACACACTTCAAACCACCGTCTTGCTTGCTGGTGCCATCTTGCTTCCCTGAAACTTGATTTCAGACCACCCTACTCTCAACCTTTTCTATACTCGAACTACAATTTTGGTTCCCATCCCCCTGCTGAATTAGTTTAAACTCACCCGAATAGCCTTAGCAAATTCCCCCCCCCAGGATATCGGTACCCCTGTGGTTCAGGTGAAGACCATCCTGCTTGTAGAGGTCCCACCTACCCCGGAAAGAGCCCCAATTATCCAAGAATCCAAAACACTCCCTCTTGCACCATCCCTGTAGCCATGTGTTCAACTCCTCTCTCTCCCAATTCCTCGCCTCACTAGCACGTGGCACGGACAACAAACCAGAGACAACAACTCTGTTCGTCCTAGCTCTCAGCTTCCATCCTTGCTCCCTGAATTTCTGCCTTAAATCCCCATCTCTCTTCCTACCTATGTCGTTGGTGCCAATGTGGACCACAACTTGGGGCTGCTCCCCCTCCCCCTTAAGGATCCCAGAAACACCATAGGGCTCATTGCTTGTATACAGTGTGTAGTAAATGGATATGGAAGTACTTTACCTTGACATGAGGAGGCATGAAGAGTATCTGTTGAAATTTACTTCTGGCCTTTGCTCACCACAGCTGCCAATGGCTTTTTATTCCATTTTTGTTTAGTTAACTGAATCTAAATTCCCCACCTGGCCCAGTGAATTTGAATTCTGGTCAATTGCTTTAATTGTGAGAGCTAGTCTGGGGGTGATAAAATGTGAGGCTGGATGAACACAGCAGGCCAAGCAGCATCTCAGGAGCACAAAAGCTGACGTTTCGGGCCTAGACCCTTCATCAGAGAGGGGGATGGGAAGAGGGAACTGGAATAAATAGGGAGAGAGGGGGAGGCGGACCGAAGATGGAGAGCAAAGAAGATAGGTGGAGAGGGTGTAGGTGGGGAGGTAGGGAGGGGATAGGTCAGTCCAGGGAAGACGGACAGGTCAAGGAGGTGGGATGAGGTTAGTAGGTAGCTGGGGGTGCGGCTGGGGGTGGGAGGAAGGGATGGGTGAGAGGAAGAACCGGTTAGGGAGGCAGAGACAGGTTGGACTGGTTTTGGGATGCAGTGGGTGGGGGGGAAGAGCTGGGCTGGTTGTGTGGTGCAGTGGGGGGAGGGGATGAACTGGGCTGGTTTAGGGATGCAGTGGGGGAAGGGGAGATTTTGAAACTGGTGAAGTCCACATTGATACCATATGGCTGCAGGGTTCCCAGGCGGAATATGAGTTGCTGTTCCTGCAACCTTCGGGTGGCATCATTGTGGCAGTGCAGGAGGCCCATGATGGACATGTCATCAAGAGAATGGGAGGGGGAGTGGAAATGGTTTGCGACTGGGAGGTGCAGTTGTTTGTTGCGAACTGAGCGGAGGTGTTCTGCAAAGCGGTCCCCAAGCCTCCGCTTGGTTTCCCCAATGTAGAGAAAGCCGCACCGGGTACAGTGGATGCAGTATACCACATTGGCAGATGTGCAGGTGAACCTCTGCTTAATGTGGAATGTCATCTTGGGGCCTGGGATGGGGGTGAGGGAGGAGGTGTGGGGACAAGTGTAGCATTTCCTGCGGTTGCAGGGGAAGGTGCCGGGTGTGGTGGGGTTGGAGGGCAGTGTGGAGCGAACAAGGGAGTCACGGAGAGAGTGGTCTCTCCGGAAAGCAGACAGGGGTGGGGATGGAAAAATGTCTTGGGTGGTGGGGTCGGATTGTAAATGGCGGAAGTGTCGGAGGATAATGCGTTGTATCCGGAGGTTGGTAGGGTGGTGTGTGAGAACGAGGGGGATCCTCTTGGGGCGGTTGTGGCGGGGGCGGGGTGTGAGGGATGTGTCGCGGGAAATGCGGGAGACGCGGTCAAGGGCGTTCTCAATCACCGTGGGGGGGAAGTTGCGGTCCTTAAAGAACTTGGACATCTGGGATGTGCGGGAGTGGAATGTCTTATCGTGGGAGCAGATGCGGCGGAGGCGGAGGAATTGGGAATAGGGGATGGAGTTTTTGCAGGAGGGTGGGTGGGAGGAGGTGTATTCTAGGTAGCTGTGGGAGTCGGTGGGCTTGAAATGGACATCAGTTACAAGCTGGTTGCCTGAGATGGAGACTGAGAGGTCCAGGAAGGTGAGGGATGTGCTGGAGATGGCCCAGGTGAACTGAAGGTTGGGGTGGAAGGTGTTGGTGAAGTGGATGAACTGTTCGAGCTCCTCTGGGGAGCAAGAGGCGGCGCCGATACAGTCATCAATGTACCGGAGGAAGAGGTGGGGTTTGGGGCCTGTGTAGGTGCGGAAGATGGACTGTTCCACGTAACCTACAAAGAGGCAGGCATAGCTGGGGCCCATGCGGGTGCCCATGGCCACCCCCTTAGTCTGTAGGAAGTGGGAGGAGTCAAAAGAGAAGTTGTTGAGTGTGAGGACGAGTTCCGCTAGGCGGATGAGAGTGTCGGTGGAGGGGGCCTGGTCGGGCCTGCGGGACAGGAAGAAGCGGAGGGCCTTGAGGCCATCTCCATGCGGAATGCAGGTGTACAGGGACTGGACGTCCATGGTGAATATGAGGTGTTGGGGGCCAGGGAATTGGAAGTCCTGGAGGAGGTGGAGGGCGTGGGTGGTGTCACGGACATAGGTGGGGAGTTCCTGGACCAAAGGGGAGAAAATGGAGTCCAGAGAGGTGGAGATGAGTTCGGTGGGGCAGGAGCAGGCTGAGACGATGGGTCGACCAGGGCAGGCAGGTTTGTGGATTTTGGGAAGGAGATAGAAACGGGCTGTGCGGGGTTGGGGAACAATGAGGTTGGAGGCTGTGGGTGGGAGGTCCCCTGAGGTGATGAGGTCATGAATGGTGTTGGAGATGATGGTTTGGTGCTCGGGTGTGGGGTCATGATCGAGGAGGCGGTAGGAGGTGGTGTCGGAGAGTTGGCGTCTGGCCTCGGCGATGTAGAGGTCAGTACGCCATACTACCACTGCGCCACCCTTGTCTGCGGGTTTGATGGTGAGGTTGGGGTTGGAGCGGAGGGCTGCCCGTTCTGCGGGGGAGAGGTTGGAGTGGCTGAGAGGGGTGGAGAGGTTGAGGCGGTTAATGTCTCGACGGCAGTTGGAGATGAAGAGGTCGAGGGAGGGTAGGAGGCCTGGGGGTGGTGTCCAGGAGGAGGACTTGTGTTGGAAGCGGGTGAAGGGGTCAGTGGAAGGAGGGTTGGGTTCCCGGTTGAAGAAGTAGGCATGCAGGCGAAGATGGCGGAAAAACTGCTCTATGTCCTAGTCTGGGGGTGTGGGTTCACTGTGCACTGGTTCAAGGGGTGGCAGATTCTTTCCAAAGATGCCTTTGACCTCTGCTGTGTTTCTGATCAGTATTGATGTATTGTTCCAGAGGATTAACAAATTAAGTTTTAACTGAGTTAGCCAGTATACAGATTGCTGACACTGTAAATGTTGCTTCAGTATCATTCTGGGTCCTGGTTCCTGTTTAGATTTCAGCATTGGCTGTGGCTGACATTCTGAATTACCTATGTGCTTTAGGCTGAGGAAGTGACCGTATTTCCTATAATTCCTTTGCATTGTTGCGATGTACAGCTGGCACTGGTTGTGATTTTCATATCAAGAATTCTCCAAAGTGAGAAACATTCCTGAGGACAAAATCTTTGTTTAACTTGTCTGAACCTTGTGTTTATTGTGGCAGCTCTATATAACGGGCCAGTTCCTGTTGCTGAAGTTATTTAAAATGAAGATAAACTAATACTCATTTGTCCTAAATATTCATTCAGCATTCACCCAGACTGATCTTAAACAGGTGTTTTACATTTTCCCTGGAGCCTGAACCAGTCATCTCTAGGATCCCTGTCAAACTGAACCTGGACACCAGCGCGAGTTTATTGTCTGGATCATTGTAGGAAGCAATCACCCAGCTCACTGTGTTCTTGCTTCTCACATCTGGGAATTCCTGCTTGATAACATAGCCAGTGTGATAGAGAGCTAAATACAAAAGACATGCATTCATAAAGCACCTTTCAGAATTACAGGCTGCTCCAAAATGCTTTACAACCAATGAGATGGTTTGGAGTGTAATCAGTCCTGTAAGGTGGGAAAGATAGCAGTCAGTTTAGGCACTGCAAACTCCCATAGCCAGTAAAAAGGCAGTGATCATGGAGTAAGGTTGTTATGATGTGGAATGAGGAATAAACATTATCCTGAGGACAAAGAGGATGCCCGCCCCCCCCCCCACCCAGCTATTTTCAAAATAGCAGCGGTTTGATCTTCTGTCATCACCTGAAAGATCACCTGCAGAGCAGCACTCCCTCATGACTTTCAACTTTAGTTTTTGAGCTCAAGTCATGCAGTGAGAGCCTGCAAACCAAGAGACAGGATCACGACCCACTGAGCCACAGTTGTCAGTGTAAAGTTGGCCATCAACAGTTACGTAGCCAAGTATCCCAACAGTATCCATATTCGGCCGCAGAAAGCAGTCAGGCCCAGAACATTGAATATTTGTCAAGGTGGAGTTAGATGTAGTTCTTAGGGCTAAAGGGTATGGGGGAGAAAGCAGGAACAGGGGACTGAGTTGGATAATCAGCCATGATCATATTGAATGGTGGAGCAGGCTCGAAGGGCTAAATGGCCTAATGCTGCTGGACCAGGTGGTGAATAGGAGGATGACAAGTAATCATAGAAACCCCATAACCAGCACAATTTATTGACCTTAGATCAGAAAGAGGTCATTCAGAAAATATAGTGCACACTACAACATTTAGAATATTATTTCCTGATTGATTTCCGTCAGATGTTAAGAATCAGAATCACAGTAGAACCGGGGGCCTTTGTTTAATTGACAGAAACCTTACTCCTACAGCCTGTGTTCTGGCCAATTGCCTGCTCATGTCTTAGTAACCTGATAACTTCTATTTATTGAACCTGTTTTTTACCATAACAAAATTAATTCTTACATTAAACAGCTTCAGAACAAAGAGACTAAAACACACCAGCTGATTTTGCTTACTGGGGGACTTACAATAAAATCTAAAGTTGAGTCGCAATGAATAAATTACATAAACATGAAGCAAAAAGTTCAAAGGTTCTGTAAGAGTTTGCAATTGGAGTGTAGTGCAGGTGGAGACCTCCACATGTGACTGCATAAAGCAAGTTCAAATTTAAATGAAGAACTGGAATGTAGCTTGTACATGGTGGAAAATTTACCACGTGAGCAGGAGGAATGTGTGGAACCAGTAAATTAAACAGGAACAAAGGCGCCTGCCAAGAGAGTTTATTAAAACCACTGCCATTGATTGATTTGTTTGTTCCCGCTGTGATATTTGCGTTAAGCCAATCTTTGACCTTCAGGGCACTTACAGTAGTCCTGTGCTTTCAGTTGATTTGCTTACTTGTGGAAATTCTGTTTACTTGTTTGGGCTTTTGATGGTTTATCATTAAATCACAAAAATGCATGACAATGCAAGTGAAGAAATAGTTCAATCCAGATTTCCTGTTGGTCGCTTAGTGGAGAGCTTCTTTTTGCTGGAGGAGATCAGGAGCTGGTATGTCACCATGTCCCACAGTAAAGGAGTGAGCCATTCTGATAGCTAGCTCTCGTGGTCCAGCCTGTGGTACATCTTCTGGACAGAAACAAGATGAAGAAGTGAGGGTGAGGGTTCCCACTCCTTGACACTGACTGCTGGACCTGTGACAGTCATGTCCTCGTGCCTGTCTGTTTTAAAATTATCATTCTCTCACGGGGACCTGTATGTTGCTGGCTAGGCCAGCATTTGTTGCCCATCGTGGCTTGCTAAGGCCATTTCAGAGGGCACAGGGAATCAGCCACATTGCTGCGGGTCTGGAGTCACATGTAGGCCAGACCAAGTAAGGACGGCAGTTTCCTTCCCTAAAGGAGTTTAGTGAACTGGATGGGTCTTTTATGATGAATGATAATGGTTTTGTGGTCACCATTACTGAGACTAGTCATGGAGTCATACAGCACTGAAACAAACACTTTGGTCCAACCAGCACATGCCGAACATAATCCCAAACTAAACCAGTCCCACCTGCCTGCTCCTGGCCCATATCCCTCCAAACCTTTCTTGTTCATGTACCCATCCAAATGCCTTTTAAACAGCGTAACTGTGTTCACATCCACCATTTCCTCTGGAAGTTCATTCCACACACAAACCGTGCTCTGTGTAAACTATATGCCCCTCTCTCCTCTCACCTTAAAAATATGCCCCCGGTCTCGAAATTCCCCATTCTAGGGAAAAGGCAACCAACACTAAGTCCATCCAAACCTCTCATTATTTTATAAACTTCTATGAGGTCGCCTCTCAACCTGCTATGCTTCAGTGAAAGAAGTACCAGCCTATCTGACCTTTCTATATAACACAAACCTGCCATACCTGGCAACACTCCGGTAAGTCTCTTCTGACCCCTCTCTAGCTAAATAATATCCTCCCTAGAAGTTCTTATTGCTGTATGTATTCTGCATGAGAGTACTGCATCCTGTAGATTCCCACATCTGAATGTGAACAAAAGAACGGGGACTGTTGTGGAGCAAAGGACAAATCCGCAACATCGATGATCTCTGTGCGCTTGTGGTACCGTGTCTTTATCACTCAGTAAAACACATTATCACCCCAAACACATTCCCGACATGAAGGTTTTACAGGGAAGGGACAGTGGAGTAGGACTGGCCACATTGCTTTTGCAGAGAGCTATCACAGACACAGCAGGCCAAATGGCCTCCTCCTGTGCTGTAGACTTTGATGATTTTCAAAACCTTGACAACTCTATCACTACACTTCATGGTCGAATTAATCCACTCACTGTAACTCAGTTTAAAACCACATAAAGCGATGATCAAATGAAACAAACCTTGAAGTATGAGAACAGATAAGACCCAGAGAATTATTTCAGAATAGTGTAAACAGTCTTTCAGAAGCTGCATTTTTAGGAGCTGATTTGTTAGCTAAATAAAGGACTTTGGAAGAATAAATACAACACACGTAACTCAATAAAACTCCTTCAGCATTTGTACTTCTATCACAGGACGTGCACCTCTCTGTTTAAGTCTGGCCTCATCAATCATAGATTTGCTGCAGTGTGGAAACGGGTCCTTCGGCCCAACAAGGCCACACTGACTCTCAGAGGACTCACTCAGACCCATCCCCCTACAACCCACCTAATCTGCAAATCCCTGAACACTATGGGCAGTTCAGAATGGCCAATCCACCGAACCTGCACATCTTTGGGCTATGGGAGGAAACTGGACCACTGGAAGGAAACCCACGCAGACATGGGGAGAATGTGCAAATTCCACACAGACAGTTGCCTGAGGGTGGAATCGAACTCAGGTCCCTGGTGCTGTGAGGTTGCAGTGCTAACCACTGAGCCATCATTTGGCCTGCTGTGTCTGTGATAGCTCTCTGCAAAAGCAATGTGGCCAGTCTGACTCCACTGTCCCTTCCCTGTAAAACCTTCATGTAGGGAATGTGTTTGGGGTGATAATGTGTTTTACTGAGTGATAAATGCCCCTGACCATTTTGTATTCATGACCCATCCATAATTTCCCTGGAGAAGGTGGCAGTGAGCTGCCTTTTTGATCTATTGCTGTTCCCCTGGTATAGGCAAACCCTCAGTGCTGCTAAGGAGAGAGTTAGGAGCAACCCCTCTCCATCCAAAATGTGCTCCTGCTCCGACAGGAGGGCAGTGGAAGGCTGAGTTCGATGCTAGTTAGATCTCAGCTGAGTCTGGTCTACAGCTCTGGGCACCACATTATAGGAAGGGTGTAAATGCATTGGACACAGAGTGCTGAAGCTTTTGACAAGAATAGTTCCAGGGGTCAGGAAGCTCAGTAATGAGGATAGATGGAAGAAGATGGGACTCTACTCCTTGGAGAGAAGAAGGCTGAGATGAGATTTTGATCCAAAATCATGAACGGGCTGGACAAGAGCAGATAGGGAAAAACAGTTCCTGCTTGTAAAACGAACAGAGATTGTCGGAGATTAAAAGTGATCTACAAAAGGAGTAAGGGGTGATTAGGGTCTGGACTGCACTGCCTGGAAGTGTGGTGGAAGCAAGTTCAACTGAGCCATCCAAGATGGGCTTTGAGGTGTTGTTTGGATGGAAATGGTGTGCAAGAACCTTGGGAGAAAGAAGGAGATTGGCACTGGTTAATGATGCCCATTAAACAAGCCAGTGCAGACACAATGGGCTGAATGGCCTCTTTCTGCACTGTAATAATTCTGTGACTTGTGATAAGTGATTGCTAGCAGAACAGGGATACTTTAGTGGACTTTCCCAGCTCCATGGTTTATCTAGCTGCTGTCTGTAATTGCCATATCTTTGGGCCAAATGATCAACACACGCTTATGTTACTGTCAAACAGAAGAAACCTATTGGCATGAGGCCACGTCATTGACACTTCTGTAAGAAAACAGAATCAGGTGGGTTCTTTTTGAGTAAACTTTGGAGCCTCTCACCCAGTTCCTCCTTCCCTGACCCTCAGTGCATCGGGGTGTGGAGGTCACTTTAAATTTCAATGTTTCTTCCAAACACGTGATTTGTAGAAGAAGCAAAATGCGATGTTGGAAACAATGTACAGGGGAAAAGACGAGAGAATGTTGAGATGTTCCTTCAGTGAGCTAGTACAGACACAATGGACTGATGACAAAGTGTGGAGCTGGGTGAACACAGCAGGCCAAGCAGCATCTCAGGAGCACAAAGGCTGACGTTTCAGGCCTAGACCCTTCATCAGAGAGGGGGATGGGGTGAGGGTTCTGGAATAAATAGGGAGAGAGGGGGAGGCGGACCAAAGATGGAGAGAAAAGAAGATAGGTGGAGAGGAGAGTATAGGTGGGGAGGTAGGGAGGGGATAGGTCAGTCCAGGGAAGACGGACAGGTCAAGGATGCGGGATGAGGTTAGTAGGTAGGAAATGGAGGTGCGGCTTGAGGTGGGAGGAAGGGATGGGTGAGAGGAAGAACAGGTTAGGGAGGCAGAGACAGGCTGGGCTGGTTTTGGGATGCGGTGGGGGAAGGGGAAGAGCTGGGCTGGTTTTGTGATGCAGTGGGGGAAGGGGAGATTTTGAAGCTTGTGAAGTCCACATTGATACCATTGGGCTGCAGGGTTCCCAAGCGGAGTATGAGTTGCTATTCTTGCAACCTTCGGGTGGCATCATTGTGGCATTGCAGGAGGCCCATGATAGACATGTCGCCTGAGGAATGGGAGGGGGAGTTAAAATGGTTCGCGACTGGGAGGTGCAGTTGTTTATTGCGAACCGAGCGGAGGTGTTCCGCAAAGCGGTCCCCAAGCCTCCACTTGGTTTCCCCAATGTAGAAGAAGCCACACCGGGTACAATGGATACAGTATACCACATTGGCAAATGTGCAGGTGAACATCTGCTTAATATGGAAGGTCATCTTGGGGCCTGGGATGGGGGTGAGGGAGGAGGTGTGGGGGCAAGTGTAGCATTTCCTGTGGTTGCAGGGGAAGGTGCCGGGTGTGGTGGGGTTGGAGGGCAGTGTAGAGCGAACAAGGGACTCATGGAGAGAGTGGCTTCTCCAGAAAGCAGACAAGGGTGGGGATGGAAAAATGTCTTGGGTGGTGGGGTCGGATTGTAGATGGCGGAAGTGTCGGAGGATGATACGTTGTACCCGGAGGTTGGTGGGGTGGTACGTGAGAACGAGGGGAATCCTCTTGGGGCGGTTGTGGCGGGGGCAGGGTGTGGCGGATGTGTTGCGGGACATGCAGGAGACGCGGTCAAGGGCGTTCTCGACCACTGTGGGGGGAAAGTTGCGGTCCTTGAAGAATGTGGACATCTGGGATGTGCGGGAGTGGAATGCCTCATCCTGGGAGCAGATGTGGTGGAGGTGGAGGAATTGGGAATAGGGGATGGAATTTTTGCAGGAGGGTGGGTGGGAGGAGGTGTGTTCTGGGTAGCTGTGGGAGTCAGTGGGCTTGATGGCCTCTTTCTGCCTCATAAAGTCCTGAGATTTTTTTGAACGGGAATTAAAAACACTTCTGTATAAGCTTGTTCACGTGTTTTATTTTTTCTGAATATTTGGGTTTTAAGCGAATGAAGGGAGATAGGAATAGTATGGGAAGGTGGAACTGATCAGCCAAGATCCTGTTGAGCAGGAGAGTAGGCTGCGGGGTTCAGTGCCTACACCTGCTCCTATTGCTTATTTTCTTTTCTGTATGTACCCACTGTGTAGGAATTCCTGTAATATAATCCCAAATTACCGACTGCTGCTGTTGCAGATGAGGTGGTATTGCAGGGACATTGATAACATCTTCCAGAGCTGGAGTATTGTCCAGAACTCGGGACCCATCTGTTGTAGGAAACCTTGTTTATATAGGAGTCTTGAATACCCTAGACATTTAGGATAAAGAATCTCCTGGTAGCTTACTCCTGCTGTCATAGGCTTCCTGTGGTTAGACTTCCCTTTTCGTGTGGAGTGGAATTGAAATCTACTGTTGAAACCCTCACCCATGGCTTTCTTCCCTGAATCTTGCTGTGCTGTCAGTCCCGGTCCACCTCTCACTACACTCCCAGTATAACCTGCACATATCCAGTGCCCTAGATAACAAAGTGTGGAGCTGGATGAACACAGCAGGCCAAGCAGCATCTCAGGAGCACAAAAGCTGACGTTTCGGGTCTAGACCCTTCATCGGGGAGGGAACTGGAATAAACAGGGAGAGAGGGGGAGGCGGACAGTCCGCCTTATCTTGGATTCTCCAGCATCTGCAGTTCCCATTATCTCTCATATCCAGTACCCTCTTGTGCATAATTCCCATATCCTAGCTCACAAAATCCTGTTCATTTATCACTCCGGTGCCCACTGACTTACGTTGGCTCCCGGTCAAGTGCAGCATGGATTTTTAAGTAACTTTCATCCTTGTTTTGAAATACATCTGTGGTTTTGCCTGCCTTTCTCTGTTGCCCTGCTATAGTGTGTCTAAAGGTAACAATACACTAGAATGATTGTACATAATGCACAGCCAGTTACAGACTGACACACCCACACTTGTATACGTACAGATATACGCAGACTCAGGCATGCCTGTGTAGATGCATACATATATAAACATGTATGTGCGGACATATCCAGTATTTATTTTCAAACCATTTCTTGGAAAGTCTGCAGTAAATTGCATCGAATACTTGTTCTCATTCCCTCATTTCCCCTTGCATATTTGGTTCATTATAAACCCAGAAACAGCCATTCCAGACCACACCAACATTTGAGAGTTTTAGTCTGTGCTGGATTCTACAAGGTGGATGATTATTATGCTGAGATTGGAAACTGCAAACAGCTCCAGCCTACTGAACACATATGGAATAAGAGTATAGCCCTATCATTAGCTCCACATTTACTCTTTCATTATAACCTGGTCTTTAATCACTGAATATGGTAGTATCCTGTTTCCTGCAAAACTCCCAAAATTAGGCAATTTTCTGACAGTTACGAGAATTCAATGCAGCTAACTTTATGGAATAACTTCTTCTGTTAGAGAGCTTCGCTAATTACAGGTATATGTGTGAGGTGCGCGCCACAGACTCAGTTATAAAGGTGGAACGGCTTAACATTGCTCTGTGTGGCAGTTGTAATGCATTGGTGAGCAAACTCAATTGAAACCTCTCTATTTTAACAAGCAGTTAACCCTGTAAATCTGCTGAGGAAAGGAATTTCTTGCAGTTGCGTTTGGAACAACTGGATTTTAGTGTTTGAACAGGTCTTAAGTTATTCATCCCAGCATGAGGCATGTGTCAGGAATGCTCAGTTGGTTTGTTTTCAGGCTTTGAGCCACTGTGTATGATGTATATCTTGCTGCTGATTAAAGGATGAGCGTGCCGTTTAGAAACTTAACAGTTTCCACTCACACGATCCCAGTTCACTCCCTGGTGTGTGTGACAGAAATTCAAATGAATGCTCCAACAGCCCTGTTTATTAAATGGGAAAGTGGGCGGGGGGTGATATCTTTGCGTTTATAACCGTTTAGGTCCCATGGGAATTGTCTCAAAAATAGATTATTTTTGAAAAGAGTTTGTTTTGTAAAGGCTGGCCAATCAGCACAAAGACATTCTGCTAAAGCTGAGTTTAGGGCACCTGCTTAGCTACAGCCCCTGTGGTTTCAGACCAATGGACAGTGAAGTCTCCCCATTACGCACTAAAATACAATAATCTTTACCCAAAAAGTAATCCTTGAGAGTGGACTGTTGAAAGAAGCCATTTAAAGTAGTTATGTTCTCCAGGACCTGCCAACATGAGAGTGTGAACCTTCGTCTGCATGCTGTACTCCACAGTGTAACATGGCTCCAAGGAGTAATTATGGGGAATCGGCCATCCTGTGTTTGCACTTATGCATAGAGTCCAAAGCCCGATGAATTAACAAGAGCCATAGATAGCCAGGAGAGAATCAACCAGTAAAGTACAGAGAGTCTTTTAGTATCTAGGGTCATAGATGTAAATATGGTGGCTCAGTGGTTAGCACTGCTGCTTCACAGTACCAGGGACCTGGGTTCAGTTCCACCCTCAGGTGACTGCCTGTGTGGAGTTTACACATTGTCTCTGTGTCTGCGTGGGTTTCCTCCCACAGTCCAAAATGGCCTATGCTCACCACAGCTGACAATGGCTTTTTGTTCTGTTTATGTTTAATTAACTGAATCTAAATTCTAGCCCAGTGGATTTGAACCCGGAGCACCTGAAGGAAACTCACACAGACACAGGGAGAATGTGCAGACTCCACACAGACAGTCACCTGAGGGTGGAATCGAACCTGGGTCCCTGGTGCTTTGAGGCAGCAGCGCTAACCACTGAGCCACCGTGCCTCCCCCATTCTAGAACCGTCATGGTTTTTTTATAAACCTTTGTTACACATGCCATAATTTCTTTCTCCTGGTTAACCTTCTGATCATTTGTTGCCATTCTTTATATTCTGACCAATCATTTGTATGTTTTCTCCCAAAATTTGATACTTTCCCTAACTCATTTAGTTAACAACAACAAATGGGTGCTCCAGTTAGAATTTTGTATTTAGTTATATTTAATTTAGATATAACATATTCTTCACCAGTTGGTATCTTAGTGGCAGCATTTTTTGAAAAGGTACTTCCATTTTCAATACACATCTGTGACCAGCATTACTTGCAACTCATTGCAGGTCGTTGCTGCAGTTCCAGGTAACCATTACTATTTTTGTTTCCAGTAAAGTCGGTTGTCATTAGTAGGAAGCGATGAACATATTGCGAGCAGTTGACCTAGTAAATACACTTTGCCTTGCACTCAGCAGCTCCTCCAATTCCCTGCGTTACTCTGGGGAGCGCGGGTCTTTTTTCTGGACCGAGTCAATGTAAAATATGAAGAAGGATAAGAATCATTATAAGGTCAAGTGGTCCTGCTCCCTTAAACACAGCATTGTCTTTTCACTTATTTGTTTTTCCCCATCCTCCCCTGGCTGTAACCTGCTGCTAGTTAGTCTCACTGTCAGAAGCTTTTCATTGAATGAGAATCCATCCTAAAAATCACTTCTGACTTCAGCTGTGAGTATTGGTGAAGTGCTGCTAAGTCCAATGAGAGTAGGACATCACAGAATCCCTACAGTGTGAAAGCAGGCCTTATGGCTCATGGAGTCCACACTGACCCTCCACAGAGAATCCGACCCAGACCCAAACCCCTACTGTATCCCTGTAACACTGCATTTCCCGTGGCTAACCCATACAGCCTGTATACCCCTGGAATTTAGCACAGCCAATCCACATAAACCTGCAGGCCTTTGGACTGTGGGAGGAAACCAGAGCACCCAGAGGTAACACAGGGAGAATGTGCAAACTCCACACAGACAGTCACCTGAAGGTGGAATCAAACCTGGGTCCCTGGCACTTTAAGATAGCAGTGCTAACCACTGAGCCACCGTGCTGCCCCACAGTGTTCATTGTCATTTGTTCAAATGAGGTGCCAGTCAGTTGCTAGAAAACTGGTTCTCTATTGTAACAATTGAAATATTGACCAGTGGGAGCTTTTAATACGAAGAATACACGGTATTTCCTCGTGTCAACTTTGCCAATCTACACCATGAGTCACTGCCTTGAGGTGATGAAGTTGGGGGAGAGCATGACAAAGCAAATTGGGGAACAGGAAAGGCAATTTGAAAGATTGGAATAAAATATCTCCTTATGCCTTGGAAACTGAAATGAAAACATATTAAGTGAAGCATTTGTCGAGTAGAAAAATCCTTGTCCTCAAACCAAACTGTTTTTGACGTGTTTCAGGCCCATTTCTTTTCGTTTTACAACACACCATTCCTGATCCTTCTCAAAAGCCTCTGAATGTGTGTTCTACCTCTGGGAGACCATATGACTGGCACGTCAGTGGCACACTTGTCTGACACTGGGCAGTACTGACAGGTTCAGGCTGCTTTCACAGATCGAGTTTCTGATGCTCAAGTATTTCAGGGTAGCAGACGCGAAGCAGTGTGTGTGAGGTAGGGATGGGGAAGGAGTGTGTTTTATTAAGCACCCAAGACATAGGTTAATGATCTTGTCAGACTTTGGTTGGAAGGTCACAGTCATTCACTTGTCTATTATGAGTTATATCCAGTTGGATTTATAAGTGGAATGTGTTGTTTTAGAAAAGAAGTTGATAAAAGCTTGTTTCTCATTGTAAACCAGGCAGTACATGCCTGTGAATTTCCTCTCTCAAACTGACTGTATAAACAAGGGTATCAGCAGCCAAGAAATAATCTAATCTCATTGTACATTTCAACACAATCAAGTTTTATTTAGTTGCCGGAATGTGAAACTAATGCTGTATCCCCATTCGGGAATTCTAACCTTGAACAGAATGCTGTGTAAGACAACAGTCTGTATTGTTGGGCACAGTTATCGATCGACTACATTTAGAACCGTTTAGCAGTATGCTTTCAATATTTTCAGCATTGCCTAAATGTGCTGCCTTTCCCAAAGTTTCAGTAAAGTTTCCAGTTTCTGATTGTGGTAGCTACTGGAACCACTCAATCATTGAATTATGTTATGACATAGCAAGATGCCATTCTGCCCATCATCTATTCTGAATCAGATTTGCTCATCTGTTTCCAGGGCAGCTTTGATGGAGAGCTGAGAGGTGGGTTCCTACCTGTAGTAGGAGGAATATTTCAGAGTAAGATCTGGAACAAAGAGAATGATGGACTGGGCAGATGAGGCAGTTTGTTCATGTCCAGGTTCCGGAGCTAACACTCAGGATGAAGACTAGTGCTTGCTGATTGCAAGTATCACATGTGAAATGGTTTTCACACAATCGCACTATTGCATAAAGGGGCTGTACACCTCAGTTTTACCCCCCTTGGGCACCTCCAGCCTACCCAATCATTCCTTGTTGCTAGATGTCCTTCCTTATTCTTGGCAATGTTCTTGGGAGAGTGGGAGAGGAGGTGAGGGTCATTGGGAGTGGGATAGGGGAATTGAGGGTTAAGGAGAGTGGGAGAAGGGAGGTGCAAGCCATGGGGAGTGGGAGAGGGAGGGTTAAGGTCATGGGGAGTGGCGGAGGGTACAGGAATGGTGGGATTTGATACTTCTGAAGAACAGTTTAAATGGGCAAATCATATGGTCTCGATGCAGGTGTAATTAGAAGTGTTCATATTTAATAAAGAATAGTGTTCAAAGATTTAATTCTTTCTAAAAACTGAAAGAACCGCGGATGCTGTCAATCAGGAACAAAAACAGAAGTTGCTGGAAAAGTTCACCAAGTCTGGCAACATCTGTGAAGAAAAAATCAGAGTTAGCATTTCGGGTCTGGTGACCCTTGCTCAGAACTATTCATGCGGTAACACAAGAGGGATCTTGTCCTCTCCACCCCCCAGTTGTATAGTGTCCACTCAGTGTCCAGAGGGTCAAGCATTGGGCCTGCCCATTCCACAGAGCCCTTTCTACTTTAGTGTGCCAGGCACTCCCTGGGCAGAGTGAATATGCAGAATATGTGCCTGTTGGGCAGTTTAACACCATTTTCTCTCAAAAAAAAGTTGCATGAACCAATTCTTTGGTCACTCATCATTTTTCATTGATGAAGGATTGGGAATATTGCAACCATGTTTTTTGAGCTCGAGTATAGGTCGGTGGAGAGGACCAAGAGGTCACAAAGAGATATGTACATAGGTTGAGTGAACAGAGTTTGTGTGAAGTATGCAACTATTCACTTTGGAAATGAGAAAGCAGACTACTTGTTAGAAAGGCGTGTGCACTGAAATATTGATGCTCAGAGATACTTCTCTGGCAGGAGAAGTACACAAGTTGCAGTCTAGGAAGGTAAGTTAAGTTTTTTTGCAAGACAGTTGGAGTAAATGAATTAGGAGATCTTGCTACAATTGTTCAGGGCTTTGGTGAGACCTCACCTGGAGGACATGGTAACAGAGATAACTCAGTGTGGAGCTGGAGGAACACAGCAGGCGAGGTAGCATCAGAAAAGCAGGAAAGTTGACGTTCAGGTCGGGACCCTGCTTTGGGAAACTACACCTAGAGGAAGTACTGTGCACTTTTTTAGTCTCCTCCCAGGAAGGATGTACCTTCATTGGAGATGGTACAGTCAAGATTCACCAGATTGATTGCAGGTCTCAGGAGAATGTTGTATAACCAGGGGCTGAGTCGGGTGGGCGGAGAGGAATGAGAGAAGAGTGTTTAAAACTGAGATATTATGGAATTTCTGAATTCACTTCCAAGGAATTCTCTCCCCTGCTCACGTGTTGATTATGTTCAAGTCAGAGGTCAATAGGCTTAGCACTCCAGGGACACTGTGGGATATGAGAGGGTTCACGACAATGATCCCAGGAATGAAAGGCTTAACAAAGGTTTGTTTGAGGACTCTGGATCTATACTCGATGTAATTTAGAAGGATAAGGGTGGATCTAATTGAAATGTACAGAATACTGAATAGCCTAGACAGAATGGACATTGGGAAGATGTTTCCATTGGTAGGAGAGTCTAGGACCTGAGCACTAGAGTAAAGGAAAGACCTTTTAGAACAGAGATAAGGAGAAACGACTTCAGCCAGAGAGTGGTGAATCTATGGAATTCACAGAAGGCTGTGGAGGCCAGGTCATTGAGTATCTTTAAACCTGAGATGGATAGGTTCTCAATGATCAAGGGTTACAGGGAGAAAGTGGGAGAATGGGGTTGACAAACTCATCAGCCATGATTGAATGGCAGACCAGACACTATGGGCCAAATGGCCTAATTTCCGCTCCTGTATCTTATGGTCTTATGAGGACAGGGCAAGAAAGTAGAATTAAGGTCATAGATGAGCTCTGATTCTTTTGAATGATGGAAAGGGCAAAACGGGTACTCCTGTTGCCATCGAGGTGTTCTTGTGAAGTGCCCATCAGAAACGCCTTCGCCCATCAAGATGCATCAATAGCCCCACTTTCTCTCCACCTGACAAAGTCTTGAGTAATCCAGTTGCTAGTCAAAAATTCAAACAGGGTCTTAAAGCTGCTGTATTGATGGAATTGCTTGTTCACGATATGCTCATAGAACTGGCAGATGCCTTGTACTGTTTGCTGATAAATGAAAATGTGGGTTAGTTCATCTGAAAATATGTGCCACCACTCCTGCATTCCTGGGTTTACTGGTACATCACACACACAACCAGAGAGAGGACTGTGCAGGTCAACTGACAGTCTGTCCAGCAAAGATAAACATCTTGTGTGTACAAGACTGTATTACGTTTCAGTATTAATACTGTTAAAACTACTGCCAAAACCCAGAGGCTGCTGCCTTTTAGTACAGAGCTTAGAGCCCAGCCAAAAGTAGCCTTGAACAAATTTCACCTTGCATAGTTACTCCCCATCACAATGACTCATAAATTGTAACTGGAGCAGGGTTAAGGAGTTCAGTGACGGCAGGCACAGTGTAACATATACTGCTGTGCCATTAAACACATGTGGAGTGTCACTTTGGTCTGAGGCAGAGTGTCTGTAGATGAGACTTTTAACCTCTTTGACCGTGCATAGAAATTTCAAAACTATTAGGAAAACTCTGCGTATCAAACTCATTTTGTTCAGACAAAGACATTCTGTAAATCTAGAATATTTTTGTGGAGCCCCAGATTTTACAGAAATCCTCACTATGGAGAGTGGCTACATTCTCACTGCTACAGACTGGGCTTTGTGTTCTAGAACAACCTTAAAAGAAGGTCAGGATACAAGGCTGGTCCCCTCACTGTTGAACCTTTCCACACTTTAACTCTTTCTTTAGGTCTCATAAAGGGAGGTCAACATTCCCCCAATCACCTCCCTCCTCCAAAACACCCTGAACGGGTCAAACCGATCATTGTCCCATTGGGACTGGAGGTTGGAGGGAACAAGGGACATGGAGAGAGGAAGTGAGACCCAGCCGAGTTCCCGACCACACAGCAACGCTGAGGCTCAGTGCCGAGTTATGTTTAAAGAGAAATATCATTGCAGGCTTTTTTTTTTCAATTGCACTGAGGGAAAGTGCTATTTCTTTGCTAAAAAGGACCAGATGTCGACTTTCAGAATGTTCCACCTCGACTTGACGCTGTGAAGATCACAGTTTCTGGATTAACTTGACTTTTTAAATATGGTTTCCTCTTTCAGCAATGAAGTCACGAGGGCTGAACTAAAGAAGTTGCCAGTACTGCCGACACAAGCTTTGAAGGATCACCCATCCCTGGCTTATTGGTAAGTCTCACAGCCTCCCTATCACAGGCCTAATGCAGTTTACATTGCACAGTGTTCACATTCTGTGAGTTAGCTCATGTTAGCTGGCAATGGCGAGGGTATAATTGTACATTTTGTGATTTTTGTAGACCCTCGTAAGTAGCTGTGCAGACGAAGTAAGGTTTCAGTCAGCTATCGTGATGAAATTATGCTTCCTCCATTTGTTTCTTTCATCTGCTTCCTAATGGGTTGATTGTCTTGCATCACCCGCACCCCCACCCCCAGCTCCTTACCCTTCCTTAGCTCCTCTTACGCACACCCAGGAGCCTGGTCTCGAGACCCACTCTCTGCAGAAGTTCGTAATAACATCTCTGAATAGGTTGATTTAGAAAATACCCATACCTTGTCCATTTCCGCCCCGATTCCTTTTCCAGCATTTTCCATTGATTGCTCCTGGTCCCTGTCAACTCTGTGCTCTAACAATGCGAACAAAATGTCATATCTTTCTCATTTGATGGTTATGCACTAATTTCCTGTCTTCTCCAGCCATTCTCAGCAATTCCTCATTCGTCCTTCTGCTTGTGCAGGATGTGTAAGCCGCCTCCTCCTGAACGTCCTCATTTCAAGCTCATCCAGCTCATCACCAGCCTCTACTACTCTAGCCTCTGTTTCCCAGGAATATAATACTGAGGGCAAAATGTAATAACTCAGCAATCTCTTCTAAAATTCAGGTTCAGGGAAGGCAGTGGTAGAGTTGTTTTATCACTAGACTGTTAATCCAGAGGCACATGGAATGTTCTGGGAACCCAAGTTTGAGTCCTGAATTTGAATTCAATAAAAGCCTGGAATGAAGAGTCTAATGAAGACCACCAATCCATTGTCAATTGTCAGGAAAAACCCATCTAGTTCACTAATATCCTTACCTGACCTGGCCTAATATGACTCCAGACCCACAGCTATGTGGTTGACTCTTAGCCATCCCCTCGGCAATTAGGGATAGGCAATAAATGCTGCCTAGCCAGTGATGCCTTCATCCCATGAATGAATAAAGGTAAAAAACACCAGGAGATAGAAAAGGTGTATAAGAAAGGCAAAGTGAGAGTGATCATGGGGGATTTCAATATGCAGGTGACTGGGAAAATCAGGTTGGTAGTGGATCGCACAAAGAGGAATTTGTGGGATGTCTGCGAGATGGCTTTTTGGAGCAGCTTGTGGTGGATCCCACTAGGGAACGGGCAATACGAGGTTTAATGTTGTGCAATAAGGCAGACTTGATAAGGAAGCTTAAGGTGAAGGAACCTTTAGGAGGAAGTGACCATAATATGATAGAATTTGAGAGGGAGAAGGTGAAATCAGATGTAACTGTATTACAGTTGAATAAAGGCAACTACAGAGGTATGGAGAAGGAGTTGACCAGAATTGACTGGGAGAGAAGCCTAGCGGGAAAGACAGTGGAACAGCAGTGGCAGGAGTTTCTGGGAGTAATTCGGGAGACACAGCAAAAATTCATCCTTCAGAGAAAGAAGCATGGTATAGGGAGGGTGAGGCAACCATGGCTGACTAAGGAATTCAGGGATTGCATAAAAGCAAAAGAGAAAGCATATAATGTGGCGAAGGGCAGTGGGATGCCAGAGAATTGGGAAGCTTACAAAGATCAAAAAGAGGACAATGAGAAAGGAAATAAGGAGGGAGAAGACTGAAAATGAAGGTAAGTTAGCCAGTAGTACAAAAAAGATTGCAAGTCTTTCTTCAGATAAATAAAGTCTAAAGAGAAGCAAAGTGGACATTGAACCACTGGAAAATGTGGAGAAGTAGCAATGGGAGACAAAAAAAAGGCTAAGGAACTGAGTAAATATGTTGTCAGTCTTCACGGTGGAAGACATAAGTAACATCCCAAAAATTCAAGTGAGTTGGGGGAAGAGCTAAGTATAGTGGCTGTCACCAAGGAGAGGGTGCGAGTAAAACTGATTGGCCTGAAGGTGGATAAGTCACCTGGACCAGATGGACTACACCCCAGAATTCTGAAGGAGTTAGCTGAAGAGATAGTGGAGGCCTTAGTGGTGATCTTTCAGGATCACAGGAGTCAGGGAAGGTCCCAGAGAATTGGAAAATCACTAACGTGACACACCTGTTTCAGAAGGAAAAATGGCAAAAGACAGAAAATTACAGGCTGATTAGCCTGACCTCAGTCGTGGGTAAGATTTTGGAGTCTATCGTGAAGGCTGAGATTTCTGAATATTTGGAAGTATATGGTAAAATAGGGCAGACTCAGCATGGTTTCATCAAGGGGAGGTCATGCCTGACAAATCTGCTGGAATTGTTTGAGGAAGTAACGAGCAGGGTAGACCAAGGAGAGCCAATGGATGTTATCTACCTGGGCTTCAAGAAGGGCTTTGACAAGGTGCCGCACAAGAGGCTGCTGAGTAAGATAAGGATCCATGGTGTTAGAGGCAAGGCGCGAGCATGGATAGAACATCGGCTGTCTGGCAGAAAACAGAGAGGAGGGTCAAAACGGTCTTTCTCAGGATGGAAGCTGGTGACTAGTGGTGTTCCACAACTTTTCACTTTAAACATTAATGATCTAGGCAAAGGAACTGGGCATTCTGGCTAAGTTTGCAGACAATACAAAGATGGGTGGAGGGACAGGTAGTATTGAGGAGGTGGGGAGGCTGCAGAAGGATTTGGACAGGTTAGCAGAGTGGGCAAAGAAGTGGCAGATGGAGTACAACATGGGTAAGTGTGAGGTCATGCACTTTGGTAAGAAGAATAGAGGCATAAACTATCTTCTAAACGGGGAGAAAATTCAGAAATCTGAAGTGCAAAGAGACTTGGGAGTTCTAGTCCAGATTTTTAAGATAAACTTGCAAGTTGAGTCAGTAGTTAGGAAAGCAAATATAATGTTGGCATTTATCTCGAGAACATAAAAGCAGGGATGTATTTCTGAGGCTTTACAAAGCTCTGGTCGGGCCACATTTAGAGTATTGTGAGCAATTCTAGGCCCCACATCTCAGGAAGGATGCACTGGTCCTGGAGTAGGTCTGGAGGAGGTTCACGAGAATGATCCCAGGAATGAAAGGCTTAGCATATGAGGAATGTTCGAGGATTCTGGGTCTGTGCTCAATGGAGTTACTGAGGATAAAGGCGAAATCTAATTGAAACTTACAGAATACCAAAAGGCCTGGATAGAGCGGATGTTGAGAAGGTGTTTCCATTGGTGGAAGAGTCTAGGACCCGAGGGCACAGCCTCAAAGTAAAGGAAAGACCTTTTAGTAGAGAGTTAAGGAGAAACTACTTCAGCCAGAGAGTGGAGAATCTATGGAATTCACTGCTACAGAAGGCTGTGGAGGCTGGGTCATTGAGTACATTTACGACTGAGATAGATAGGTTCTTGATTATCAGGGGGATCAAGGGTTACAGGGAGAAAGCGGGAGAATGAGATGGAGAAAATTATCAGCCATGATTGAATGGCAGACCAGACTCAATGGGCTGAATGGCCTGATATCTGCTCCCATGTCTTGTGGTCTTACGGTCTCTGTAACTTGTGGTAAGTGAATAAATGTTCATCAGCTTGCACTGATATGTCATCCATGCTTCATATGCCGAAAGCTCCCTGAGCCTGTTGTAAAGACCGGAAAAGACAGTAGATCTGATTAAATCTGATTATACTCTGGAAGTCAAGCACTTCATTGTATCAAAGAGCATGGGGAGAAAGCAGGAACAGGGCACTGAGTTGTTGACCTGGGAGTGTGCTGGAGGAGCTGAATGGCCTACTCCTGATCCTAGTTTCTATATTAATGCAGAATGACCAGAGAGAAAGCCAGTGAGCTATGCTGTGGTCAATATTGTATTTCTTCACACTTGTTTCGGTAACAGTAGGAGGAAGCTTCTTTTGGGATCATTGCAGTAGGATGTTCCTGATGTTGTACTGAGAGAGAAGCGTAAAGTGGGAATCAATCGTGTGATCGGAAAGCCAGACCTTTAGCTCCATAACTCACTCGAAATGTTGAAGCTCTGACTGAGTGGCTCCTGGATCACTGTTTAGAACTTCAGAAGGAAATGAGTTGAAGTAATCTCAAATCCTTCTCCCAGTGGTAAAAACCTTCTTATATTCGACACAGTTGTCACTAATTGACCCATTACAGTCAGAAAGGTTATAAATATCAGACAGCACAGGAAAAGGCAATTCCCAACAGTGTGGCAGATAGTGTCCCTTCTGAGGTTACAATTAGGTCGATGTTCAGCAGAATGTACAATGAGTTTACATCAAACACACTCCTGATAGGAGTCTTTGAGAACCCATCACTTGAGAGAAACTTGCAAAGCTGCTTGCTGTCCCAGTGCTGTCATTTATCATATTGCAGAAACTGACACAGTTTAAATTGAATGCACTGCTTTTAAAGGGAGTGAATATTGTCAGGGGTTCCTGAGTGCATCCATTTATTTTCTAATCGCTGCCCCCACTTTAGCTCATTGCTAGTTTATTTGTAATTCAATTCTCTCAGTTCCTCTACTGCATCCTGTACTGTTCTAACTCTCTCCAGAGCCCAATTCTACAAATCCCAGCAGCTTAGACATCGGCCTAATAGCACAAGCACAGGCCATTCGACCATCCGATTCCCTGCTAGAGTTTATATCTCCCTCACCCTCCTGTCCTTCCAGATGTAATTTCTCAGTGTTTACTTTTATTCCCCTCTTTCTGTGTGTTGATCGGGCTCCCCCTTTAAATACATCAACACATTTCACCTCATTCTGACCAGCCACACACTCAGGAAGGGCATTTCTCCTCAATTCCCCATTGGATTGCTTGGGAACCGCAGAAAGGAAGGTGTTTATTGGGAAACGTATAGAATATAGAATATAGAATATAGAAAAGTACAGCACAGTACAGGCCCTTCGGCCCACGATGTTGTGCCATGGAATATTCCTAATCCAAAAATAAAATAACCTAACCTACATTCCCTTCAATTCACTGCTGTCCATGTGCATGTCCAGCAGTCGCTTAAATGTCACTAATGACTCCGCTTCCACGACTACCACTGGCAAACTATTCCACGCGCTCACAACTCTCTGGGTGAAGAACCCCCCTCTGGACGTCTCCTCTATACCTTCCTCCCAACACCCCAAAACTATGACCCCTCGCGGCAGCCAATCCTGCCCTGGGGAAAAGTCTCTGGCTATCGACTCTATCCATGCCTCTCATTACCTTGTACACCTTGATCAGGTCATCCTTCTCTCCAGAGAGAAAAGTCCGAGCTCAGTCAACCTCTCCTCGTAAGACAAGCCCTCCAGTCCAGGCAGCATCCTGGTAAACCTCCTTTGCACCCTTTCCTAAGCCTCCACATCTTTCCTATAATAGGGCAACCAGAACTGCACGCAATATTCCAAGTGTGGTCTCACCAGGGCTTTGTAGAGCTGCAGCATAACCTCACGGCTCTTAAACTCAATCCCCCTGTTAATGAAAGCCAAAACACCATATGCTTTCTTAACAACTTTATCCACCTGGGTGGCAACTTTGAGGGAGCTATGCACTTGAACACCAATATCCCACTGTTCCTCCACACTGCCGAGAATCCTGCCTTTAATCCTATATTCAGCATTTAAGTCTGACCTTCCAAAATGCATCACATTAGGGGCATTTAAACAGTCCCTGGATAAGCAGATGGATGATGATGGGATAGTGTAGGGGGAATGGACTTAGAGTAGTTCACAGGTCGGTGCAACGTCAAGGGCTGAAGGGCCTGATATAAGGAAGAAAAATAGATCACAAGGTCTCATTTCTTCTGTTAGCAAATGTGCAAAAATAATAAGTTGTTTTGAAATGTTTCCAAGCATCAGACAAAAATAACACAAACCTGTCCATGCCCCTAGCTGACAGGGTAGGGTTTTTCAAACATTGCTCAACTTTTCATTTCGCGCTTATTAGTAGCACCGTACAGAGGCAGGGGTGTGGCAGCAGCTGTGAGGCTGGGGAGTGGAGATGGGGCTGTGAGGGTGGGGAGTAGAGATGGGGCTGTGAGGGTGGAGGGTGGGGATGGGGCTGTGAGTGTGGGGAGTGGGGATGGGACTTTGAGGGTGGGGAGTGAGGATGAGGCAGTGAGGGTGGGGAGTGGGGTTGGGACTTTAAGGGTGATGACAGTAGGGAGTGGGGATGAGGCAGCGAGGGTGGGGAATGGGGATGTAGGACTGCGAGGCTTTTCCTATTTCATACAATCCGTTGCAGCTAGCCCACTGTGGGGAATGGAACCACAAGAGCAGGCTTGGTTTGGTAGGTTCCTTTAGCTCTGTTGACTGAATGGCTGGTCAGAGTTGTCAACAGTGTTAATGGCCCCAACAGTTAGGATTACCATGAAGGCATCTTCTTTCCAATATCTCCCCTTCGTCTGAGATGTGGTGACCCTCAGATTTAACCCCCACCAGGTGCTTCTCTCTAGTATGTTGTGGTAACTCTTTCCTGCAGCTGCTCCAATATGAACCTTTAGTAACTGTTGTGGTGTGAATAAATAGGCTGTCACTCGCTGGCTGTTGAAATAGAAGAGAGGCAAAGCTGCATAAATTGGGAGAGATGGCCAAGTGAGGGATGTTTCTATCTTTAGGGAGAGAAGGAGAGAAAATGAAGGGAGGAAATTAACAGAAGAAAGCTAAAGAAACGAGGTCAATAAATCCCCAAACTATTCACATTAAGGTTAGTTTGAGAAGATAGCAATAAACTGGAAGTAAACTGATCTCATTGATAACCACAGCAACAGCGGCAATGCGGGCTGTATTTTTAAGCAGCTGTTAGACTCTCCCAGTGTTGTCCGAACTATAAAGGCACAGCTGAAATGAAATCAAAGAAGTTAGCCACTCCCTAACAGCAACATCACACGCATTTCAGGCAAAAGGAGGTTTGACCTCTGGTGTCTTGGCGTACAACCCCAATATTTAAGAGGGAAATCTTTCACAGACTATACACCCACTGGACAGGAGGCTTCAGGAGTTCCCAGCTTGTTTTATTTTCTTCGAAACTGCCCAAGATTCATTCTTTATTTGTATCTTGAGCAGCAGAGTAAGTGCTGAATCTTTCGGCTCTCAATAGTAAGGGATATTAGAACAGGTCTTATTGCTGGAGAAATTGATTATGTCGTGTGTAATCAAAATTCCTGCTTTGGCCCTGGGCTAGATTTCCTTTGTGAGTGGAGAGGGCAGAAATGTAAAGTAGCCTGGTGCTGGCTTCACCACCTTCCTCCCCAGCCCTGAGCTCACCCTCAGTAACACAGGGGGTACTGAAATTGGATGCTCCACTAGAGTCTATGTTCTAGCATCTCACGATTTTGATTTGGTTTATTATTGCCACAAGGTACAGTGAAAAGTTCTGTTTTATGTGCTATCCAGACAAATCATTCCTGAGACAAGAACATCAGGATAATAGAACAGAATGCAGAATATAGTGTCATAGCTACAGAGAAGGTGCAGAGAAAGATCAGTTCTAATATCTGAGAGGTCTGTTCATAAGTCTGATAACAGTGGGGGAGAAGCTGTTCTTAAATCTGATGGACAATGAAGGAACAGCATTGTATTTCCAAGTCAGGGTGGAGTGTCTTGGAGGGGAACTTGTAGATGGTGGTGCTCTCATGTATCTCATTGAGTACATTGAAGACTGAGGTAGATAGGTTCTTGATTATCAAGGTGATCAAGGGTTACGGGGAGAAAGAGGGAGAATGGGGTTGAGGAACTTACCAGCCATGACTGAATGGTGAAGCAGACTCGATGGGCCGAATGGCCTAATTTCTGCTCCTATGCATTATGGTCATATGATCTTATCTGCTTCCCTTGCCTTTCCAGACGGAAGTGGCCGTGGGTTTGGAAAGTGCTGTCTAAGGATCTTTGGTGAATGTCTGCAGTGGATCTTGCAGATAGTACACACTACTGCTGCTTCCACTTTCCGTTCTGATCAAGAGTCACCAGACTTGAAACATGAACCCTGCTTTCTGTCCTTGATGCTGACAAACATGCTGAGTTTTTCCAGCAACTTCTGTTGTTTCAGATTTCCAGCATCTGCCATCCTTTGTTTTATTTCACTGTACTGGTCCTTAGGGTAAGGTGAAATTGAGTATAAAAGGACTGTATTCTCTGGGTTACAAAAGAATGAAAGCTGATCTGATTAAAACACTGAAATAACATTTTTCGCATTTGGAGAATCGTGAACCCTGGATCGCAGTCTCAAACTGTTGTTGGCCTTTTAGGAATGAGATGGGGAGAAATTTCTTGACTGAAAATTTTGTAAGTCTTTGGATTTCTCTGTTGCAGAGGATTATGGATACTCAGAGTAATAGTATCTATTTGTCATCACCACTAGGCGTGTTTGGAGCACAGTGATCCGTGAATCAGCGTAGAGTGTTATCCCTATTTTAATTTTTGAGTGCTCCAAATTAAAAATAGCCAGCAACAAGCTTCAGTGTTAAATAGGATCAAAAGTTAGGTTATTGTACAATTAATTGTTGCTAAAGTTTATCATATAACAAGGTGCTACAATTAGATAAAATTCAAGGATACAAAGTAGGTCCAGTTAAAGTATTTATATAATGGAAGTCAGTTCACACATTTAATGTTGCAGGGCTTTTATTTACCTGAGGATTTATTTTTTGAGAAGGGGTTGAAGACTAAAGTCAGAATTCAGCAGCGGTGAGGAGCTTTAGTTAACTAGCTGGAGGTTACCTGCACAGACTGACTCAGTAAGTAGAGAAGGCTTGAACAAAGAGAGAGGGTTTCTTGCTGCTCACTTGTTCTGTGGTTGTGACACTTGCAGATTGCCTAAGCTCTTCCAGCAGAAAAGCGATTGATTTCTGCAAAATCTTTTAATATGAGCTGAGAGTGCTTTTCTCTGAGGATGTTCCTGGGGAATTCTATTTAAAAAGGGATCTCACGTCCTCAGAAAGAGGAAGCTTAAATTGGCTGCTGAGTTAACTTTGGTGAATCATCGTTCCACAAAGCAATATTAATTGAGCTAGAGTTCTTTGTGGGGATTTCCTCCAACCTCTAGTTTGTCTTAGAAGTTTTTTGAAGCCTTGTTACAAGGCATTACATTGTCCAGGGGCTGGGAGTGTATTTGAATACTAATTGTCTTGTTTTATGGTTGCTATTGAGATAACACATCAGCCTGCAGCCTTCTGATGTGAATGAACAAGAATTTGGCCATCTGACACCATTTTTAAGACCGTCAGTTTCTTAAAAAAATTTCAGACTAACTGTCTTTATTTTTAAAAGTTACATAATAATTGCATGTTCAAGACAGCCGCTGAAGTGTGGGCGCTATGGGAATTCAAAAAGATGTGGGAAGTGGTATTCGGGTAGAAGTTCAGGCAGATCTTGATAAATGGAAGAACAGACCATTCAACCCTGGTTCTAACCTCATTGTACAATGTTTTCAAGACGCCAGACTGCACTTTAGAAGCTAATGCTTGCTATCTGATCCCTTTCAGTGAGGACAGAGTGATCGAACATCATAAGAAGGTCAGTGGACAGACAAGAGGACAAGCTATTGTGAAGTAAGTCATGCATTTCCTGCAAATTGATTTTCTAGGATTAATTTTTATTAGAACTGTATCTTCCTGTTCTGTTGGAAAAAAAACAATCTGCTTGACTTTACCACTAGCAGTGTTCTCCTGCAAGCTACAAAATGGTTATAGACTCCACCTCTTGCCCATCTTAGTGTAGCTTCAAACTGTTCAAAATAAACAGATTAATTCCTCGATTCAAACAGTGAAGTGAGGAATCTGATTCAAACACATTGTGTGTTTGTGTGATAGCATCACCAGCAGTGATTTCCAAGTGTAAAACTCTTGTCCTTTTATGGTCAATGCGAAGCTGATTTATATTTTTATCAATGACCTTTGATGATTATGGGATGTTTAATTTCTTTAGATTTTGCTCATTCTACATCAAATATTTTCTTTTTGTTTTAGTCTTAATATTCACATTCCTTCTGCCTGTTTTTCTTTTCTTTTAATAGATCTCACTGTCTAAATGTTTCAATGTTTCTGCAACACTGTGAGAAGAGAGACTGAAAACCATTTCTAACATTCTTTCCATTTCTTCTTTTGTTCCAGTTACATGAGCATTGCAGAATCTCTTCCAACTTACGGAGTGCACTATTATGCAGTAAAGGTAAACTTCTCTGCTTCACTTTAAAATGACGTGTGTCCCCCGCCCCCACCACCCTCTCTAGGTTCAGAAAGCCAGAGAAATGTGCCTCTAATTGATGATCCAACTGCCTTCCAGCTCTGGAAGACAGGGAGGGAAGTCGTCAAGTTTATGTCTGAACTAGTAATCAGAACTAATAATCTACGGACACGGGCTCTCATCCCCACCCTGCCCCATGGTGAAACTTGTATTCAGTGTTTTATTAAATTGGACTTAAAATCTGTAACCTAATGACAACCCCTGTTGATTGTTGTAAAAACCCATCGTATTCACTAAACCCTTTAGGGAAGGGGATCATTAGTCTGACGTGTAGACCCATGGCCATGTGGTTGACTATTTTATGCCCTCTGGGTACATAGGGATGGGCAACAAATGCTAGCATATAAATGAATGAAAAAAAGCTCAAAATGCAGAATTTGCATGCTAGTTTTTAAATCCCCGCACAGCTTTGACCCTCCCTGTCTCTGTACTCTCCTCCAGCCTTATCACTTTAAATCCCCGTACGGCTTTGACCCTCCCTGTCTCTGTACTCTCCTCCAGCCCAATTACTTTAAATCCCCGTACGGCTTTGACCCTCCCTGTCTCTGTACTCTCCTCGAGCCCAATCACATTAAATCCCTGTACGGCTTTGACCCTCCCTGTCTCTGTACTCTCCTCCAGCCCTATCAGTTTAAATTCCTGTACAACTTTGACCCTCCCTGTCTCTGTACTCTCCTCTAGCCCTCTCACTTTCCAAGAACTGTCTATCTCCCTCCTCCTATTTGTGTGAGGTGGTGAATTTTGGAAGGATTAACAAGGAAAGGGAAGACATCTTGAATAGTAGAACCCCCAGGCAGTGCAGAGAATCAGAAGGACCCAGCTATGCATGCCCATAGATCACTGAAGGCATCGGGACTGGTAGATAAGGTGGTTCGGAAGGCGTATGGAATACTTGTCTTCATTAGTAAGAGGTGTGGAATACAAGAGCAAGAATATGATGGAGCTGTGTATAATGTTATTTAGGCCACAGTTGGAGCACTGTGTGCAGGTCTGGTCTCTGCACTATAGGAAGGATGTGATGGCTCTGGAGAGGGTGCAGAGGAGATTCACCAGAATGTTGCCTGACCTGGAGAGTTTCAGCTCTGAAAGGAAACAAGATAGACAAGGGTTGTTTTCTTTACAGCAGAGAAGGCTGAGGGGAGGGGGGTTTTGATTGACATACAGAAAGTCCTGGAGGGTACAGATAGAATAGATAGGGAGAAACCTTTCTCATAATCTGGGGCCAGAGTTTTAAGGCAAGGAACTGGAGGTTTAAAGAAAATGTTTCTCATCTAGAGCATTGTGAGTATCTGAAACTCAGTGCACAAGAGTGTGGTAGAAGCAAGAGCTCTCAAGACATTTAAGAACTATTTAGATGAGCACTTGGAACACCACAGCATACAAGGTTAGGGGCCAAGTGCTATCAAATGGGATTGGAATAGATAGATCTTTGGCAACAAGCACAGACATGATGGGCTGAAGGTCCATGCTATAAAACCTCTGTGACTCTCTGCCTCAATTCTTTTGTTCCATCATTGGCTTCAGCCATTTCAACCCGAAACTGTGAACCCACATTAACGGAGGCTTGGGGACGCTTTGCAGAACACCTCTGCTCAGTTCGCAACAAACAACTGCAACACCTTCCTTAACAAAATGCATCTCCTCTTTTAAGAATCAATTCAAGAAAATTAGGTCAGTCATCCAGTTTAATAGTCCATCATGAAATGTAAAACTGACTCTGTTTTTGGAACAGAGATCTTTGATTCAATCATACAGTGAAGTGCAGGAGGGCCAAGTGTAAGAAATAGGAGGAGTAAACCATTTGGCTCTTTGAGCCTGCTGTGTCATTGAGCAACTTCATAACTGATTATTTACATCAACTCTGCCTTCCAGCACCATCCCCATATCATTTAAGAGACAAGGAGATGCTGGTGATATTCCAACAGAAATCCCTACCAACTGAAACTTTACATCCTTTATATCAAACACATAGGCTGGGGCTATTTTTCCAGAGCTTCAGAGGCTGAGGGGTGACCTTATAGAGGTTTATAAAGTCATGAAGGGCATGGATAGGGTGAATAGCTAAGGACTTTTCCCCAGGGTGCGGGGAAGTCCAAAACTGAAGGGCACAAATTTAAGATGAGAGGGAAAAGACTTAAAAGGGACCTAAGGGGCAACTTTTTCACGCAGAAGGTGGTGAGTGAATGGAACAAGCTGCCAGAGGAAGTGGTGGAGGCTGGAACAATTACAACATTTAAAAGGCATCTGGGTGGGTATGTGAATAGGAAGGGTTTAGAGGGATATGGGCCCGATGCTGTGAGATGGGACTAGATCAGGTTGGGATGTCTGGTCCACGCCGATGACTTGATCCAAGGGCCTGTTTCCATGTTGTATGACTATAGCCTCCTTAGAATACAACTTACTCAGCCAGCTCTCAGCCATTCCCTCCCTGCTCTTCAAAGACTCACATGATCTTTGAGTCAGCATTGTGGCTGTTGTTGAAAGCTTTTCCTTTTTTTCAGTGAACAAAAAGTTCAGATTTTAAGAAGGAAAACCTTCAGCTATTTGTACCAATTCCACTTTCACTAGAAGTAAGTGTGCTGATTTACTTATTCCCATTCTCACATTTTTCATTGAAGATGGGCCCATTCTGTAGAATGATTAGAATAATTGTGGAATCTGTCTGCTTGGTCATTTATTGATGGGACATGTTAAAAGAATGCAGGGCTATCTTTCTAACGCACTCTGAGGTACTGACATACTATTCTAATGGAGATAGCGAGTCAGCATTGATGTCTCAGAAAATGGGACTTACTGAGACCCCTATAATGCAACACATAAAGGAGGTGATGTTCTCATGATATTACCACAAATCTATTAGACTGGAGATGCAGGTAACTTTCTGGGGACCTGCATTCAAATCCCACCATGGCAGATTGTGGAAGTTCACTCCAGTAAATATCTGGAATTAAGAGTCAAATGACAACCATGAAGCCATTGTCAAGTATTGGAAAAACTAATTTCCTTTAGGGAAGGAAACTGCCACCCTTGTCCTGGCTAGTCTGACCTACAGACCCATAGCAATGTGGTTGACTCTTAAGTGCCCTCTGGGCAGTCATGGATCGGCAATAAATGCCGGTCCAGCCAATGACATCCACATCCTATGACTGAGTGAAAACAAAATGGTGCTATTAAAATAACGTGGGCGTAATGAAGAGACGGAGTTGGGCTGAAAATGGATGAGTCATAATGCTAATGGATCCGACAGAATCATTCCAGCAGTAACAGGACATTTAGAACCTTTAATTGCCTTATGAGGAAAGGCTAGACCGGCTGGGCCTGTATCCTGTGGAGTTTACAACAGTCTGAGGAGACTTCGTTGAAACGTATAAGACCCTCAGGGGACTTGAACGGGTGGATGTGGAGACGATGTTTCCTCTTGTAGGAGAATCTAGAACAAGGGGTCATAGTTTAAAAATAAGAGGTCACTGGTTTGAGACAGAGATAAGGCAATATATTTTTCTCACAGGACGTTGAGAGGTTTAGAATTCCTTTCCTCAAAAAGCATTGGATGTAGAATCTTTAAATATTGTTAAGGTAGGCGGAGATAGATCCTTGATGACCAAGGGGATGGAAGAGTATTGAGGGATGTGCAGAAATGTAGAGGTGAGGTTAAAATCAGATCAGCCGTGGTCTTACTGAATGGAGGAGCTGGCTGGAAGGGCTGAGTGGCCAACTCTTGTTTCTTTTTTTTGTCTGTTTGTAGAACATTATGTAGTTGGTTTCTCTTTATAGTATCCACTAGGCAGTACCTGGAATTCCCTGCCATCTGCAAGTGTGCACCATTGCTTTTCGCAAACAGCTGAAGGTGGTAAATGCTTTGACATGGCTGTTCTGCACGTTGACCTCAGGCACAAGGGGATAGAATTCCCACCTCCAGCTTTTACACTGGTTTTGCTACAGTTCATTGAGACATTGATAGAAATGTATAAAGAAGATTGGGAGGTCAACCACTGCAGTTGTAGACTTCCTCCTTTTCTCAAGGGTGTTTCAGCCTCCACATGACCCCTCTTCCTTCTCCTTCTTATATCCATGTGTGGCCTTCAGTGATGTGCAGCTAATCAATAACATCATTGCCTGTTTGTATTCCTCTTGATTTCGTCCTCTTTATTAGTGTCATCAGGTCTAACTCCCTCTCTTCCCAACACTCACACCACTTTATGTTAGTTTTAATCAAACTGTAAACTGTCCATTAGTGCACTTCAGGAAGTGCCATCTTCTGAGTGGCAGAAACACCAAAGTGACTTGCTATCACTCATGAGATATTAACCCAGCACCTCGGAGAGTTTTAGAAAGTGGCCAGTGGTTTGGAAGGTGCTTTCGAAAGGGGCTGGGGTAGTTGCAGTACAGATCAACAAAAATGTGGAACTGCAAGTTTAAGAATTATTTATATACATATCACTCAGTCATAATTTGAAAGAATGTTTGCTGGGGTGCTGATTACCAGACTCAGTGCCCACTGTCTCTGTCACTGGAATGCAAGCGGCTTTTTACATGGAATTTTGAAACTTTCGGTGCAGTCAGTATCAACTGGTCTAATCAAGTGGATTCACCACAAGTTGCTTCTTTACTTGCTGACAGGTTGCAGACTTTCTCTTTGTGATCTTTCTTCGCTTGGTTGATCTGTCTTTTGACCACAGCTGGTGGATCTTTAAGAGATAATGGGAACTGCAGATGCTGGAGAATCCAAGATAATAAAATGTGAGGCTGGATGAACACAGCAGGCCAAGCAGCATCTCAGGAGCAACAACTTCTCTTTTGACTCCTCCCACTTCCTACAGACTAAGGGGGTGGCCATGGGCACCCGCATGGGCCCCAGCTATGCCTGCCTCTTTGTAGGTTACGTGGAACAGTCCCTCTTCCGCACCTACACAGGCCCCAAACCCCACCTCTTCCTCCGGTACATTGATGACTGTATCGGCGCCGCCTCTTGCTCCCCAGAGGAGCTCGAACAGTTCATCCACTTCACCGACACCTTCCACCCCAACCTTCAGTTCACCTGGACCATCTCCAGCACATCCCTCACTTTCCTGGACCTCTCAGTCTCCATCTCAGGCAAGCAGCTTGTAACTGATGTCCGTTTCAAGCCTACCGACTCCCACAGCTACCTAGAATACACCTCCTCCCACCCACCCTCCTGCAAAAATTCCATCCCCTATTCCCAATTCCTCCGCCTCCGCCGCATCTGCTCCCACGATAAGACATTCCACTCCCGCACATCCCAGATGTCCAAGTTCTTCAAGGACGGCATCTTTCCCCCCACAGTGATCGAGAACGCCCTTGACCGCGTCTCCCGTATTTCCCGCAACACATCCCTCACACCCCGCCCCCGCCACAACCGCCCAAAGAGGATCCCCCTCGTTCTCACACACCACCCCACCAACCTCCGGATACAATGCATCATCCTCAGACACTTCCGCCATCTACAATCCGACCCCACCACCCAAGACATTTTTCCATCCCCACCCCTGTCTGCTTTCCGGAGAGACCACTCTCTCCGTGACTCCCTTGTTCGCTCCACACTGCCCTCCAACCCCACCACACCCGGCACCTTCCCCTGCAACCACAGGAAATGCTACATTTGCCCCCACACCTCCTCCCTCACCCCTATCCCAGGCCCCAACATGACTTTCCACATTAAGCAGAGGTTCACCTGCACATTTGCCAATGTGGTATACTGCATCCACTGTACCCGGTGTGGCATCCTCTACATTGGGGAAACCAAGCGGAGGCTTGGGGACCGCTTTGCAGAACACCTCCGCTCAATTCGCAACAAACAACTGCACCTCCCAGTCGCAAACCATTTCCACTCCCCCTCCCATTCTTTAGATGACATGTCCATCATGGGCCTCCTGCAGTGCCACAATGATGCCACCCGAAGGTTGCAGGAACAGCAACTCATATTCCGCCTGGGAACCCTGCAGCCTAATGGTATCAATGTGGACTTCACCAGTTTCAAAATCTCCCCTTCCCCCACCGCATCCCTAAACCAGCCTAGTTCGTCCCCTCCCCCCACTGCACCACACAACCAGCCCAGCTCTTCCCCTCCACCCACTGCATCCCAAAACCAGTCCAACCTGTCTCTGCCTCCCTAACCTGTTCTTCCTCTCACCCATCCCTTCCTCCCACCCCAAGCCGCACCCCCATCTACCTACTAATCTCGTCCCACCTCCTTGACCCGTCCGTCTTCCCTGGACTGACCTATCCCCTCCCTACCTCCCCACCTAAACTCTCTCCACCTATCTTCTTTTCTCTCCATCTTCGGTCCGCCTCCCCCTCTCTCCCTATTTATTCCAGTTCCCTCTCCCCATCCCCCTCTCTGATGACGGGTCTAGGCCCGAAACGTCAGCTTTTGTGCTCCTAAGATGCTGCTTGGCCCGCTGTGTTCATCCAGCCTCACATTTTATTATATTGGTGGATCTTTAACATTGCTATCAGCCCCTTACTCATGAGGATAAACGTCTGGGATTAGTCTGGGCTGGGCAAGTGCTGCTACAATTCTGGCTAGGCTGCTGGGATTCTGTCACAGGGTCTCTCCACACCTCGAGCTCTCTTTACTCCTTTGAGACATCCACTCAAATCAAACTCCTTGACCAAGCTTTTGGTCATCTGTCCTGACATCTCCTCAAAGAGACACAATATGCCATTTTGTCCCCTCGCGTTTCTTTGAAGCATCTTGGGATGTTTCTGCCCAGAGAATGAACATGTAGATGAGCTTCACAGAGAAGCTATGAGCTAAATTTTGAACTCAGTGCCCATTTTTTTACAAGAGGGCTGGACCCTGCACAGCTCAGTGCTAGCTGCTTGGCTGCCTTAATGTCATGTTGTCAACAGCCATCCTCTTTTTAAAAAGGAGGGGAAATAGCTGAGTGGTATTATCACTATATTATTAATCCAGAGACCCATTCTCCCCGGACTGACCTATCCCCTCCCTACCTACCCACCCATACACTTCTCTCTACCTATCTTCTCCTCTATCCATCTTCAGTCCGCCTCCCCCTCTCTCCCTATTTATTTCAGAATCCTCTCTCCATCCCCCTCTCTGATGAAGGGCCTCGGCCTTTTGTGCTCCTGCGATGCTGCTTGGCCTGCTGTGTTCATCCAGCCCCACACCTTGGTACCCAGGTACTAGCACCATCTTAGGTATGGAGGTACCGATATGCAAAAACTCAGGTACAAAGTAAAAAATAAAGAAACAAAGTTAACAGTTAAACGTTACAGACCTTCGTCATATTCAGTAGAAAAGTAAAGAAATAATTCTCGGACAGTGGTTTCAATTGGGACAGTGTTGTTCTGGTAATCCTCAACATTGACTCTGGACCCCATGAAGTCTCATGGCTTCAGATTAAGCTTGGACAAGGAAACCTCCTGATTACCACGTACTGTCCTCCCTCAGCTGATGAATAACGTTCCTCCATGTTGACCAATACTTGGAGGAAGCTCTGAGAATGGCAAGGGCACAAACTGTTCTCTGGGTGAAAAATTTCAATGTCCACCATGAAGAGTGGTTCAGCAGCAGTACTACTGATCGAGCTGGTTGGGTCCGAAAGGACATAGCTGCTGGACTGGGTCTGCGGCCGGTGGTGAGGGAACCAACAAGAGGGAAAAACATACTTGACCTCATCCTTACCAATCTGCTGGCTCCAGGTGCATCTCTCTATGACAGTATCAGTAAGAGTGACCACCACACAGTCCTTATGGAGACAAAGTCCCACCTTCACACTGAGAACAAACTCCATCATGTTGTGTGGCACTATCACCATGCTCAATGGGACAGACTTCACACAGATCTAGCAACTCAAGACTGGGCATCCATGAGGTGCTGTGGGCCATTAACAGCAGCAGAATTGTACTCCAGCACAATCTGTAACCTCGTGGCCCAGCATATCCCCCACTTAACCATTACCAACAGGCCAAGGGATAAGCAAGCCCACAACCAACGGATCAGATCTAAGCTCTGCAGTCCTGCCGCATCCAGCCATGAATGGTTGTGGACAATTAAACAACTCACTGGAGAAATGTCCTCATCTTGAATGATGGAAGAGCTCGATACATCAATGCAAAAGATAAGGCTGAAGCATTCACAGAAATCTTCAGCCAAAAACATCAAGAGGATGATCCATCTGGGCTTCCTCTGGTGGCCCCCAGTATCACAGATGCCACTCTTCAGCGCATTCAATTAACTCCACATGAAATGAAGAAACAGTTGGAGGCATTAGATACTCAAAGGCTATGGGCCCTGACGACATGCAGTAATTAGTACTGAAGACTTGTGCTCCAAAACTTGCTGCTCCTCTAGCCAAGCTGTTCCAATACAGTTACAACAATATGGTAAATTGCCCAGATATGACCTGTACACGAAAAACAGAACAGATCAGGGTGGCAGGGTGGTCAGCACTGCTGCCTCACTGCTCCAGGGACCTGGGTTTATTCCCAGCCAGGGGCAGTTGTCTCTGTAGAAGTTACACATTCTCCCCACGTCTGTGTGCGTTTTCTCCGGCTGCTCCGGTTTCCTCCCACAGTCCAAAGATGTGCGGGTCAGGTGGATTGGCCATGCTAAATTGCCCGTAGTGCCCGGGGATGTGTAAGTTAGGTGGATTAGCCTTGGGAAATTGAGGGGTTGTAGGGGAGGGGATAAGTCTTCCCAGAAAGTTGATGTGCACTTGTTGGGCCCAAATGTCCTGTTTCCACACTGAAGGGGATTCTGTGATCTAATACCTTCAGTTAATGGCCAATCATCACTAAAGCAATGGAAGGTGTTGGCAACAGTACTATCAAGCAGCATCTGCTCAGTGATGCCCAGTTTGGGCTCTGCCAGGGCTTGTGACTAATTACAGCCTTGGTTCAAACATGGGCAAAAGAAATGAGATGAGTGACAACCTTGACCACCTCTGCTGGTTGGAGTCAGACCCGACAGATAGGAAAATGGTCGTCCTTGCAGGAAGTCAGTTATCTCCGTGCTAGGAAAACTCTGCAGAAGTCCATGGGGGAGTGTCCTAGGCTCACCCATCATCAGCTGCTTCCCTCTAGCATAAGGTCAGAAGTGGGGATGTTGACTGATGATTGCACAAAGTTCAGCATCATTCACGACTCCTCAGATACTGAAGCAGTTCATTTTCAAGTTGGACAATATCCAGGCTTGGGCTGACAAGTGGCAAGTAATATACAAATGCCAGGCTGTGACAATCACCAACAAGGCACAATATAATCACTGCCCCTTGACACTGATTGGTGTTACCATCACTGAATCCCCCACTGTCAACATCCTGAGGATTACCATTGGCCAGAAATTCAACTGGACTCACCACGTAAACACAGTGGCTGCGAGAGCAGGTCAGAGACTAGGAACACTGCAATGAGTAATTCTCCTCCAGATGCCCCAAAGCCTGTCCACCATCTTTAAGGCACAAGTCAGGAGTGTGATGGAATCCTCCCCAATTTACTGGATGGGTGCAGCTCCAACAACACTCAAGAAGCTTAACACCACCAGGATAAAGCAGCTCACTTGATTGGCATCACATCCACAAACATCCACTCCCTCTATCACCCATGCCCAGTAGCAGCAGTGTGCACCAAAGGGCCTCAGGCAGCACCTTCCACACTCATGACCACTTCCATCTAGAAGGACATGGGCAGCAGATACATAGGAACAGCATCACCTGCAAATCCCCTTCTGACTCACTCACCATCCTGACTTGATTTGATTTTGATTTTATAATCACACGTACACAAGCACAAAAGAAAAGTGCATAGTGTCACCATCCCCGGCACCATCCAAGGTGCAAGTACCCAGGTATAAAATCGTAACAACAAGGTAGAAAGAAATAATAAAGTTAAACAGTACAATAATTATAATACAGTGTAAAACATTCAAAATAAGATTAAAAGCTACACTTGGAAATATATAGGCATTCCTTCAGTATCACTAGATCAATATTGTGGAACTCCCTTCCTAACAGCAGTGTGGGTCAACCCACAGCACATGGACTGCAGTGGTTCAAGAAGGCAGCTCACCACCACCTTCTCAAGGGGCAACTAGGGATGGGCAAGAAATGCTGGGCCGAGCCAGAGATATTCAAGCCCCATGAGTAACCGAAAAAGAGAGTTTGTAACAAGCCCAAATAACCTATATTAGAGTAGGGATAGTGGGAACTGCCGATGCTGGAGAATCTGAGATAACAAGGTGTAGAGCTGGATGAATACAGGTCCGAAATGTCAGCTTTCAAGCTCCTCTGATGCTGCTTGGCCTGCTGTATTCATCCAGCTCCACACCTTGTCATCTCTATACTAGAGGAGTTTTAGTTTGCAGGTGCTATGCTGCAGTTATACAAAACACTAGCTAGACCCCACTTGGAGACTGTGAGCAGATCAGAGCACCTCACTGTAAGAAAGTTGTATTGGCCTTGGAGGGAATATAACAGAGGTTTACAGGAATGATATGTGGAATTCAGGGTTACATTTATGAGGAGAAATTATAAAAATCGATCGACCAGATTGAAGTCTTCGATGTTAACAGGAAAGGACAGGGTGTGTAATGATAAACTATTTCCACTGGTTGGGGATTCTAGAACCAAGGGCATAGCCTGAGAATTAGGGCTAGACCATTCAGGAGAGATGTTAAGGAGCACTTTGACACTGAAAGGGTGAGAGGGGTTTGGAACTCTCTTCCACAAATGGCAGTGGTTAATTTTAAATTTGAGATAGATAAATTTTTGTTTAGTGAAGGTATTAAGGGCCAAAGGCATGTATATGGAGTTAGGTCACAAATCAGCCATGACCTCACTGAATGGCGGAACAGGCTCGAATAGCTTACTCCTGTTCCAATGTTCAAGGCACTACATAAATTTGGGATAATAAAGTGTGAAGCTGGATGAACACAGCAGGCCAAGCAGCATCTCAGGAGCACAAAAGCTGACATTTCGGGCCTAGACCCTTCATCAGAGAGGGGGATGGGGTGAGGGTTCTGGAATAAATAGGGAGAGAGGGGGAGGTGGACCAAAGATTGAGAGGAGAGTATAGGTGGGGAGGGGATAGGTCAGTCCAGGGAAGACGGACAGGTCAAGGATGCGGGATGAGGTTAGTAGGTAGGAAATGGAGGCGCGGCTTGGGGTGGGAGGAAGGGATGGGTGAGAGGAAGAACAGGTTAGGGAGGCAGAGACAGGCTGGACTGGTTTTGGGATGCAGTGGGGGGAGGGGAAGAGCTGGGCTGGTTGTGTGGTGCAGTGGGGGGAGGGGACGAACTGGGCTGGTTTAGGGATGCGGTGGGGGAAGGGGAGAGTTTGAAGCTGGTGAAGTCCACATTGAAACCATTGGGCTGCAGGGTTCCCAAGCGGAATATGAGTTGCTGTTCCTGCAACCTTCGGGTGGCATCATTGTGGCACTGCAGGAGGCCCATGAAGGACATGTCATCTAAAGAATGGGAGGGGGAGTGGAAATGGTTTGCGACTGGGAGGTGCAGTTGTTTACTGCGAACCGAGCGGAGGTGTTCTGCAAAGCGGTCCCCAAGCCTCCGCTTGGTTTCCCCAATGTAGAGGAAGCCACACCGGGTACAATGGATGCAGTATACCACATTGGCAGATGTGCAGGTGAACCTCTGCTGGCAGAACACCTCCGCTCGGTTCGCAATAAACAACTGCACCTCCCAGTCGCAAACCATTTCCACTCCCCCTCCCATTCTTTAGATGACATGTCCATCATGGGCCTCCTGCAGTGCCACAATGATGCCACCCGAAGGTTGCAGGAACAGCAACTCATATTCCGCTTGGGAACCCTGCAGCCCAATGGTATCAATGTGGACTTCACCAGCTTCAAAATCTCCCCTTACCCCACCGCATCCCAAAACCAGCCCAGTTCGTCCCCTCCCCCCACTGCAGCACACAACCAGCCCAGCTCTTCCCCTCCCCCCACTGCATCCCAAAACCAGTCCAGCCTGTCTCTGCCTTCCTAACCTGTTCTTCCTCTCACCCATCCCTTCCTCCCACCCCAAGCCACACCTCCGTCTTCTACCTACTAATCTCATCCCACCTCCTTGACCCGTCCATCTTCCCTGGACTGACCTATCCCCTCCCTACCTCCCCACCTATACTCTCCTCTCCACCTATCTTCTTTTCTCTCCATCTTCGATCCGCCTCCCCCTCTTTCCCTATTTATTCCAGAATCCTCACCCCATCCCCCTCTCTGATGAAGGGTCTAGACCCGAAACGTCAGCTTTTGTGCTCCTGAGATGCTGCTTGGCCTGCTGTGTTCATCCAGCTTCACACTTTATTATCTTGGATTCTCCAGCATCTGCAGTTCCCATTATCTCTGATACATAAATTTGGTGAGTTTTTTTAAATGGCCAGTTTCAAACAGGGGTTCCCTAGGTGGTGCAAAGCTATAATAGATCTCCTGCCTCTTCCCATTGAAGAATAACGCAGATTGGGGAACATTAACTGACTTAATTGGGTCTGCATGTCCTGAAATTCTGAATGGACACTGTCCTCTCAGGGCTTCCCCTTTCATTTGTGGGCTATTCGCTCCTGCTTGGAGTTTGAAGCCTTCTGGACTTGATGTTAAGTTGAGCAATTTCAAAGTATAAATGCTACCTGAAATTTGTTTCCTCTCTCTGTCTCTTTCTCTCTCTCTCTGAGCCTGCCTTGTTTTTGTTCTCGGACACCAGCTGTTCATCAATCCACTATTCACACTTCCCCCAGACACTTCTCTGTTTGTCCCATAACCACCCCTTGGCCAAGTAACACCAAACCATTTGTCAAGTGATCACTTGTGCCTTCCAGCACATTGCACGTCCTCACTTTTATTCTTTGAACCATCCTTCCGCTTTCAGTTGCCTAGAAGTTGTCATATCTCAAACTACACGGAATTCCTGATGAAGAGTCACATAGACCTGAGATATTTTCTCAGCTGTTCTCTGTTCTCTTCTGCCTGACCCCCTCAGTATTTCTAGTAATTTCTGTATCTTTATTGCTAAGAAAAGTTCTGCTTCCAAGAATAATTGTAAAAATGTTCCGGTGCTGACTTGAAATTGATAGAGAGTGAGGTTCAGTATCTAAGTGTCTTGTGCCTTGCTTCACCCACATTCCTATTGGCCTCTTACTGAATTCTCTTTGGTGCGGTGTGTTCTACACAAGAAGATAACTTATTAATGATTTAAGGTTTAAACAGAAGCCAAGTCCACACTTTTGTGAGACCCGTATTTCTTTTAACTACACTCCAAAACCTTGTGCCCCACTGATTGCTCACTCGCCATATTTAAGCAGGCTATCTGGGGTGACACGGTGGCTCAATGGTAAATACTGCTACCTCACAGCACCAGGGACCTGGGTTCAATTCTACCACCAGGTGATAGTCTGTGTGGAGTTTGCACGTTTTCCCTACATCTGTGTGGGTTTTCTCTCACAATCCAAAAACGTACAGGTTAGGTGGGTTAGCCAGTGAAATTTCTCTTGGTGTCCAGGGGTGTACAGGTTAGGTGGATTAGCCATGGGGAATGCAGGGTTACAGACACAGGGGTGGGTCAGGGTTGGATGCTCCTCAGAGGGTCATTGTCGACTTGATGGACTAAATGGCCTGCTTCCACAAAGTAGGTATTCCATTCTCTTAGTTTTTTTTATTCATGGATGTGGGTGCCAGTGACGATGCCAGCATCAATTACCAATCCCTAATAGGCCAGAGAGTGGTTAACCTCTTCACTGTGGGTCTGGAGTCACACGTAGGCCAGAAGAGGTAAGGATGGCAGATTTTCTTCCTAAATGGCATGAGCGAACCAGATGGGTTTTATAACAAAGGCGATCATCAGAACTCGCTTTTAAATACATAGATTTACTGAATTCAAATGTCATCATTTGCCATGGTTTGTTTTCAACTTATATTTCCCAGAACATTAACCTGGGGCTCAGTATTACTGGTCTTGTGATAACGCCACTAGACTACTACCTCTCCCCGCATGTAGCCATCATCGGTTTTCTTATTCCGTTGGTCTCAGGCATTAAACAGCATCAAATGATAACATTGGAGACAGTTCATAGAAGGTTCACCAGGATGATTCCCAGTGTGCAGGGACTGTCTTATGAGCAAAAGGTTGGGATTCAACTTTGTGAAGTTTATCAGAACAAGAGACAATATCATTGAAATTTGTAGGATTCTTAAGGGGTTTGACAGGGTAAACGGCTGAGAGGATGTTTCCCCTCATGGGAGAGTCTAGGGCCAGAGGGCACAATCTCAGAGTAAAGGAACACCAATTTAAGACTGCGATGAGGAGAAATGTATTCTCTCGGAGGGCTGTGAGCCTTTGGATCTCCCTGCCACAGAGACCTGTGGGGGCAGAGTCCTTGTGTATATTTAAGGCTGAGACAGATAGATTCTTGATCAATCGGGGAAACGAGGGCTATGGGGAAAGGGCAGGAAAGTGGATGTGAGGAATGTTGGATCAGCTGCGATCCTATTGAAAGGCAGAGCACACTGAAGGGGCCGAATGACCAACGCCTGTTCCTATTTCTTATGGTCGCAGTGAGCATCCCCCATGTTTCTAGGATTTAGCAGCTGTATTTCAATGGCAAGCTGTATTGAATGGTAAAATGTTATGATTTATCTGATAGGACAAGCAAGGGATCCCCTGGTGGCTGGGACTGAGTTACAAAGGAATTTTTCAGTATGATTACCATGACAAAGTGAAACCCAGGAAGGTAAGCAGAGAAGTCCATGTGATGCTGTATGCTGTAGAACTTTGCTATCTCAATGTGTCTGTTAATAACAATATGCAGATTCCTTAAATACAAAAGCATTTTCCATTTCTGTCAAGAACAGAATGAATCCAATTCTGTAAATTATTTAATTTGCAAATATACTGGTTTTGTTAAAGTGATTGGAGCTTTGAAGATGTCAGTGCTGATTGTCACTCAGTAAAGTGTTCACATCCTGCTGAAGAAAGCCAGGCTCTAAAATTTATTCAAGGGATGTGGGCGTCCTTGACGGACCAGTGTTTATTGCCCCCTTCCCCACTGCCCTTGCAGAGATGGTGGTACATATGAATTCAGAGCAGGTGTATGCCACTCGACCCTTCAAGCCTGCTGTACCATTCAATAAGGTCGTGGCTGATCTAATTACTCTACATTCACACCTAACCCCATAGCCTTTCACAACCCTCCTTGAACCCCATAGCCTTTCACAACCCTCCTTGAACCCCATAGCCTTTCACAACCCTCCTTGAACCCCATAGCCTTTCACAACCCTCCTTGCTTATCAAGAATCCATCCACTTCTGTCTTAAATATTCAAAGATCCTGCCTCCAGTGTCTTCTGTGGAAGAAAGCTTCAAAGGTTCACAACCCCTTGAGAGAAAAGAAATCAGCTCAACTCTGTCTTGAATGGTCAAATCCTTATTTCCAAACAGTGACTCCTAATTCTTGAGTCTACCACAAGAAGAAACATTCTCTCCACATCCTACTTGTCAAGACCCTCAGGATTCAGCAAAGTCACTTCTCACTCAGTGAAGTATTCTTGCTGGTGCAGCCTGTCCAACCCTTCCTCATAAAATGCCCGTCCACTCCAAATATTAATCCAGTAAACCTTCCCTGAACTGTCGGAGCTGCCTTCCTGAACTGCTGCAGTCCGATGTGCTTTAGGGACAAACTCTCAGAGCTGTTAAGAAGGGATTTTGACTCAGCAACAATGAAGGAATGGTGAGATGATTCCCAAGTCAGAAAGATGTGTGGCTTGAAAGGCAACTTGTAGATGGTGATCTTTGGCTATATCTCCTGCCCTTGTTTTTCCACAGGGTTTGAAAGGTCTGATTGCATGTAGACTGCCTCACCACAGCTTGAGCCCTGTAGAGAATGTTTTGGAAATGAGGGCAGACAGTGCAAATACTGAAGTTTGGTGTCTGAACTGGCGATGCAGTTCCTGGGCTGCTATTGTGCACACAATTTCTTGTGGAATGGTGCATTTTGACTGTAAATACAAGTTGTACTTCCCTAACCCTGGGGTCTGGGCCTTTGCTAAGCCAGACAATTTTCTGGACTAGTGAATTCAATGCAAGAACACTTTAAAAATGAAGAGCTCATATTTGCCTTGATCCATCCTATGGCTAGTGGATGAACGATTTTCCAATTGGACACCAAAACCAGAATTTCAGAACTCCAAATTGGGCAGAGGATTACCAAATGTAACATAAATAAAGATGGAAGCAGACGGCCTAGAGCAGAACAGGGACATTGTCTGTACCTTGCTGCTATCGTGGACAAAAGGTGGTTACAAATCACAGAGGTGAACTGCTGTGTTTATTTTATGATCATAGGTCAGTCGTGCATTCAAGTTCTAATGAGCTGATCGATTTTTAATGGTACTGCTGACTTTGACCTACTTCAGACGTATTTGATTAAAATTTACACAGTCACATACTAACACACACATAGTCACTCACACAACCACACAGTTAGACACAAAAGCACACTCACAGACATACACAACCACCACACACTTACACATCCAGGTGCGTACAAACGTACACATTCTGCATAAAGATACAGACATGCACACATTGTTACACGCATTAATGCAGCCACTCTAGGACGCACATTAACTCACTCATGCATCCGTACACAAAACTGAGGCACATGGTCACACACACAACTCTCATGTACGCACACACAAAAAACACAATTCACACAAATTTTTCACATACACACACACTTGCGCATTCACATACACACAATCGTACACACACACATGCTCTCATACGTACAGACACGCAAACACACATGCACACACTCATATACACACCCACTCAGTCACATGCGCGCACACACGCTGTCATGCACACAGACTCATTCTCAGATACACTGTTATATACACACATACATACACACATACACTTGCGCACATACACGCACACACACAAACATACAGACACACATTTGCATGCATATACCCACACAAACACTCACACATACTTTCACAAACACACACACACACATATGCACATACACGCACACATGCTGTAATGCACACACATACAGAATCACGCACACACAGACACACATGCTTATATACGCACACTGTCATGTATACACACATCACACAAACACACACACAGACAAGCTGTCGTACACGCACACAAGCCAACACACACATGCTCTCATACACACACATTCTCATATAGGCACATACACTCTCATGTATTCACACACACATACACAGTCTCGCGTACACACACACACACGCACGCACACAATAACTACATTGGACAGCGTAATGTACTTCCTATGGTTTCTGACCTGTTTGTGTAGAGGATGTGGTGATGTACGATCTCGAAGTGATTAACACAGGAGTTGCTTTTATCTGGAGCAATACAGATGTGTATGGTTACAAATCTGCCCGGATCTATTGCTGAGTCACTGTGGTGTCATCAGTTGAAAGTGTCTGAATTTCTTTCCAGTGGAGCTCATGGATCATCATTTTCTTCTTGTTGACTCACTCAGCTCATTGGAATAGAGGTACAGAATGAGATTCTAATTACTGGAACATGTGGAAAACTCCCCCAATTGACTTTAGTGTCAATGAACACATGGCCATCCACATGTGGCTGACTGGAAATCCAGATGTGACTAATGTGTTCACAAATAAAACATGAGTAATAGGCACTGTTGCTGGCCATGTGACTGCAAAGCTCACATTTGCATTTTTTAAAAAGCTTAACAGAGCAGGTATTGCCCCGGCTGAGGAACCTGGAACCCGGGGTTACAATTTCGTAAAAAGGATCAACCATTTGGAATTGGGATGAGGAGAAAATCCTTCACTCAACAGACTGTGAATCTTTGGAACTCTGTGCAGATAGAATCCTGCTCATTCCTTCAGTGTAACTCACCCGAGATGGATACCCAAAAAATCAGGGGATGGGGAGCTGGGTGAAAGAGATATACCATGATCTAATTGAATGATGGATTGACTTTGAAGGGCTGAATGGCCTCACGCTGCTGTTTCTTATGTCCTTACGCACAATATATGAATGGGTTCACCATTTTTATTTGTGTTGTTATTGGTAAAAGGCAGAGTGTGTGATTTTTTTTGACCGTATTGAGTAATTTATTGACGTGGCTATAGCTGTTTGTGAAGTGAATAGACATGTACAGTAAAGCATGGTCATGTGTAACTCAGACCCAGCCTTTAAAGTGAGCCCATCAACTCTGTTTTGCAAAAGGGTTGCCAAACGCTTTTAGATGATGCATTGTTCACTTCAGTCAATCATGTCCTTTAATTCTGTCCATGTGACTCCAGACCCACAACAATGCAGTTGACACTAAAATGTGAGGCTGGATGAACACAGCAGGCCCAGCAGCATCTCAGGAGCACAAAAGTTGACGTTTCGGGCCTAGACCCTTCATCAGAGAGGGGGATGGGGTGAGGGTTCTGGAATAAATAGGGAGGGAGGGGGAGGTGGACCGAAGATGGAGAGTAAAGAAGATAGGTGGAGAGAGTATAGGTGGGGAGGTAGGGAGGGGATAGGTCAGTCCAGGGAAAACAACTGCACCTCCCAGTCGCAAACCATTTCCAATCCCCCTCCCATTCTCTTGATGACATGTCCATCATGGGCCTCCTGCACTGCCACAATAATGCCACCCGAAGGTTGCAGGAACAGCAACTCTTATTCCGCTTGGGAACCCTGCAGCCCAATGGTATCAATGTGGACTTCACCAGCTTCAAAATTTCCCCTTCCCCCACTGCATCCCAAAACCAGCCCAGTTCGTCCCCTCCCCCCACTGCACCACACAACCAGCCCAGCTCTTCCCCTCCACGCACTGCATCCCAAAACCAGTCCAACCTGTCTCTGCCTCCCTAACCTGTTCTTCCTCTCATCCATCCCTTCCTCCCACCCCAAGCCGCACCTCCATCTCCTACTTACTAACCTCATCCCACCTCCTTGACCTGTCCGTCTTCCCTGGACTGACCTATCCCCTCCCTACCTCCCCACCTATACTCTCTCCACCTATCTTCTTTTCTCTCCATCTTCGGTCCGCCTCCCCCTCTCTCCCTATTTATTCCAGAACCCTCACCCCATCCCCCTCTCTGATGAAGGGTCTAGGCCCGAAACGTCAGCTTTTGTGCTCCTGAGATGCTGCTGGGCCTGCTGTGTTCATCCAGCCTCAGATTTTATTATCTTGGATTCTCCAGCATCTGCAGTTCCGATTATCACTAATGCAGTTGACACTGCTGCCTGCAATGACCAAGTAAATCACACAGTTCAAGGACAGTTGAGGATGGGCTTCACCCATGGCCATGCCAGTGACACCCACATCCCTATGGAAGGTGAAAGAAAAAGAATCCCAACCAGTATCAATCAGCCTCAGTTTTTTAATCTTCAGTTCACACAGCTGTGTTTCAAAGGAGAGACAGAATCTGCATTCGTTGTCCAATGCACCATGTTGTATTATTCTGCCTCCAGAGCCACTACAGAGGGCAGGTTCCCTTGTCTGGTTAGAAACGGAACCCTGAGAACAAGAAGCATGAACCATCCCTGGCAGCAGCTCCTTCTGCTTTCATGGCTACATTTTCTGCTACATCACACTCCTCCTCATGGACCTACCACTCCTCTCGGGGGGTGACTGTGACGACAACAAGAATTGTTATCTTTGTTTTGTATCTGTCTTCAGCGCCGCTCCCTGCAATTTCCCCTCCAAGCCTCTCACCTTCCTGACTTGTGCATGTATGACTTTTCCTTCACTGTTGCGGGGTCAGTGTCCTGGAATTTCTTCCCTAATGGTCTTGTGGGTCAACCTGCAGGACATGGACCACAGCGGCTGAAGAAAGTGGCTCACTGCCACCTTCTCAAGGGGGCAACTAGGGATGGGCAGTGCCCAGGTCCCACAAGTGAATAGAGAAAAAGCCATGGGTAACACTACTAATGTCACATCCCTGCTTGCGTTGCAATGTCATTGGGGGATGGTATTATTTTCAAATGATATGGGTTCATGAGGAGACTTGAAGCATCATTCACAATAATTCACTTCCTTAATTATCCATTAGAATGCTACAAGGACATTTTTAATTGTTTGACATATTCTTTACTGTTTGATATTTATTGACATAAATCACCCAGGCTAATCAGAATGAAATCACTTTGTTAATTTCTCTGTACTTACTCCTATTCCTTCATTTCCGATTACTACTATAACAATTACAATTTGTGTTTATATAGCACCTTAAACATGATGAAACATGGCACAGGTCTTCACGTGGGCATTACTAAGTTTGGCACTGAACCCCAAAAGATGATATTAGTGCAGATGACTCAAAACTTGGTCAACATGGTAAATTTGAGGAGTGTCTTCAAGGACGAAGGGAAGCTGGATAGATGAGAAAGTTGAAGGAAAGAATTCTGATGCTATGGGCCCAGCAGAAGGCATGAGCTTTCCATGATTAAAAATGTAGTCGCTGAAGAGAGCAGAATTATTGGAGTGCAGGTATCATGGAAAATTGTGAAACTGAAGAAGTTTTTTTATTTCATGAGATTTGATGTTGCTGTTAATGTCAGTATTGTTGTCCATCTAAAATCACCCAATGAAACTAATGAAGAGACAACCACTTTGCTGTGAGCCCAGAGTCATAAATGCCCAGACCAGCATGGAAACAGGCCCTTTTGCCCAACTTTTCCATGCCTCCCAGTTTTCACAATTGAACTTGTCCCGTTTGTTTGTGTTTGGTTCATGTCCCTCCATACCTATCCCATCCATCTGTCCGCAGGATCAGGAGAGTTTTAGATGAGCCACAGTCTGTGGAGGGTAATATGGCAGGGGATCGTGGAGGAGTGGTTTTGAAGTTGAATTTTTAGGGAAGTACAGCATGATAAAGGGTTGCGAAAGGAAGAGGATTAAATGATTAGCCTTCTCTGAAGATAAAAGGAGCTTCTGACCAAGTTTGTTTTAAATATTTTTCATGTTAAGCCCTCCCTTTGAGATTGAGATGATTTGGGTGCCGTGGGTTTGAAGATGTTGATGAATCCAGTGTGCGAATCACAGAATTGTTACAGAGCAGACAGAGGCTATTCAGCCCATTATACCTGCAACCTTCTGCTGCCCATATCCCTGCACACCATTTCTATCTAAATAACCATCCAGTATTCCTTTCGAATGTAGAAATCAACCCTGCCCAGACAACATTTCCAGGCAGTGCATTCCAGACCCTTACCACTCACTGTGTGAAAGTGTTTTGTTTTGCCTCACACCATCTATGCTTTGTTTGCACATCGTTTTGAACCTGTGTCCTCTCAATGTTGTTCCTTTCGCAAATGGGAACAGCTTCCCCCTATCTGCTGCATGCAGCCCTATTCATGATTTTGAAAACCTCTACCAAATCTCCTCTCGACCTTCTTCCTCCCTGAGGACCTGCAGACATTCCCACAGGTTAGATCTCCTGATCTCTAAACCAGCCCAGTTCGTCCCCTCCCCCCACTGCACCACACAACCAGCCCAGCTCTTCCCCCCCCACCCACTGCATCCCAAAACCAGTCCAACCTGTCTCTGCCTCCCTAACCAGTTCTTCCTCTCACCCATCCCTTCCTCCCACCCCAAGCCGCACCTCCATCTCCTACCTACTAACCTCATCCCACCTTCTTGACCTGTCCGTCTTCCCTGGACTGACCTATCCCCTCCCGACCTCCCCACCTATACTCTCTCCACCTATCTTCTTTACTCTCCATCTTCGGTCCGCCTCCTCCTCTCTCCCTATTTATTCCAGTTCCCTCTCCCCATCCCCCTCTCTGATGAAGGGTCTAGGCCCGAAACGTCAGCTTTTGTGCTCCTGAGATGCTGCTTGGCCTGCTGTGTTCATCCAGCCTCACATTTTATTATCTTGGAGATCTCCTGATCTACCTGGGAGGTGGTGGCATAGTGGTAGTGTCATGGGGTTAGCCCTCTGCCAATGCTCTGCAAGTATGGGTTCAAAACCCATCATGGCAGATGGTGAAATTTCAATAAGAGTCTCAAACAGAGAGCTGGTCTAATGGTGACCATGTGTCATTTGGTATTTAAAAAATAAACTTTTGCTTTCTTAAAGCTCCTTCAGGTAATCTGTGGCCAATCTGTGACCTCAGACTAACGGCAATGTTAGCCCTTCACAATTAGGGATGACCAATGAATGTTCTCCTACACAGTGAGACCCACGCCACCCTTAATGTTTTGTTTTCAAGAAGTACTCATTCCCTCACCACCCAAAGGCTGAGCCTGGAACACTGAAGCTCAGGATGGATTTCGTTGTCCATTTCTGCCTTTGTCAAGAAACAAAACTCCTGATATATGGAAAACGGACCATATTTTCCAGAATTTGTCATTGATCCATATCAATGGCGTGACGAGGTGTTGTGCTGTCAGGGATGGATGGAAGAGATCTTATCCACAAGAGAATTCATGCACCCCTCCAACACCCTTCCAAGCCCTGGGGTGGACAGAGGGATTCCTCTCTGTAGCATTTAGGGATTAAACTGGCAGCAATTGCCCCAGGCATAGCAATAGTTAAAAGGGTATAAACTGGACAGTAAAAAAGGCTTCCTAAGATTACAAAGTGATTTGATCAAATGGGTCAACGGGCTGAAAAATGGCAGATGGAGTTCAATTTGGATAAACGCAATTTGGTACAACAAACAGGGGCACGATTTATACAGTTATTGGTAAGGACTTGGGGAGGGACCGAGGTGTTCAGATACAAACTTGGAAGTTTGCATCACATATAGACAGGGCTGTTAAAAACGCCTTTTAGCACGCTAGAGTTCATTGCTCAGTCCTTTTGAGTGTAGGGGTTGGGACGCCATGTTGAGGTTGTACAGGACGTTGGGTGAGGCCTCTTCTGCACTACTGTGTGCAGTTTTGGTCACCCTGCTATAGGAAGGATATGATTAAGCCAGAGAGGGTTCAGAAGAAATTTGCCAAGACATTGCTGGGAATGGAAGCTTTAAGTTATAAAGAAAGGCTGGATAGACTGGGACTTTTTCACTGGAGCATCGGAGGTGATATTTCAGAGGTTTATGAAATCCATGAGGAGTATAGAGTGGGTTAAATGTGGGTGTCTTTTCCCCAGGATGGGGGATTTCAAAATTAGGGGACATATTTTTAAGGTGAGAGGAGAGAGCTTTAAAAAAGAAATGAAGGCCAAATTTTTTTACACAGGGGAAGGTTCACGTGTGGAATGAATTTCCTGAGGAAGTGATGGATATGGGTACGATCACAGTGTTTAAAAGACATTGGATGGATACATGAATAAGAAAGGTCTGGAGGGATGTGGGCCAGGAACAGTCGGGTGGGACTAATTTAATTTGGGATTACGCTCAGCACGACTCCTTGGACCTAAGGGTCTGTTTCTGTGCTATATTCTGTGAATTCCTTGTTTGGAAGCAGTTTCTTTGTTAAAATATGGAAGCCTCCAAATGACGTGAACCTCGCTCCAAAGAGAGAGCAGGCTTGCTCAGAATCTGTAGCAAAAACTAGGACAATCATTTTGAAGCCAGATGCGGCGTAAGGTCTCTGGGGAAAGCAGTGATGTTGCCAAGGGAACATCTTAGATCCATTAGTGTGTCTGGTCCCTGCAGAAAATGAAACTGGGTTATGCACTGTGACATGTGATGAACACATAGGAAGGTCTCTCCCTTCTTAAAGACTGAGCAGATTTACACTGGGGACTGACATCCTAGGGAGGAAGGAGGAGAGGGATGCAGGCCAGCTGCACATAAGCCTAGCTGGCAGCTTACTTGAGCATTGAGTGCTTTTCAGAGCTCTCTGCAGAATCCTGATAGACTTTTTTTTACAATCAGTTGCTTATTTAGGTTGCTTTTGAGTTGTATCTGCCACTTCTGTCAATCAGTCAAGTGACATTGAATGCAACAAAAGGAAAGGAAGACATGCATTTATATGGTACCCATCACCTTGGATGGCACAGTGGCTCACAGCACCAGGGACCTGTGTTCAATTCCAGCTTCGGGCAACTGTCTGTGTGGAGTTTGCACATTCTCCCCGTGTCTGTGTGGGTTTCTTCCGGGTGCTCCGGTTTCCTCCCACAGTCGAAAGGTGTGCAAGTTAGGGTGGATTGGCTCTGCTGACTTGTGTCAGTAGTGACTAGAGATGTGCAGGTCAAGTGGGTTAGCCGTAGGAAATGTAATGTTATGGTGGGATGCTTTTCAGAGGATGAATGCAAGGCTTGATAGGCCGAATGGCCTCTTCCCATACTGTTGGGATTGGATAATTCTATTGTGACCTCGGGTCATCCGGCTAATGGCACACTTTGGAAGCGTGAATTCTGCTGTGGGAAGGGGAGCAACCACACTGCGCACAGCAAGCTCCCACAAATAGCATTCCGTCTCCAACAGCATTTTTGGCTGGATCTACAGCACCTGGACTGCAGCGGTTCAGGAAGAGAACTCACCCCACCTTCTCAAGGAGGCTACTGGGCATGGGCAGTAAAGGCTGGGCCCAACCAGTGAGGCCCACATCTCATGAATAAATATTTTTTTTAAAAAACTGCAACATGATAGTGGCCAGATTACTCAATTTTTAGTGATGTTGATTGGGTGATAAATATTGGGGTAAATCCCTGACTGTTCATTAAAATGGAGATTTTCAAAGTGTACCAGAGAGAGCAGGATTTCACCTGAGTAGTATGATCGGGGAAGTGCTGCAGTGCGGAAGGAGACCATTTGGCCCATCATTCCTGCACTGGGGGCTCACTGAACAAGTATCAACCCACGGCCAACGCCTTCTTTCCCCTCTCCCCTGCCCCGGCCCTTGCTTATTATTTTTATCCAAGTAACCATCCTATACCCTGCTAAATGCCTCAATTGAACCTGCCTCCATCACATTTCCAGGTAATGCCTTCCAGACCCTACATCCTCACTGGAGGAAAATATTTTTCCCTGCCTCCAGCCCACTCATGATGATGAAATTCTCTGTCAGATTTCCTCTCAGCCTTCTGTTCTCTCGGGAAAACTGTCTCAGCTTCTTGCATCTATGCTAACGCCTGAAATGCTTCATCCTCGGATCCATTCTTGTAAACTGCTTCAGTTCTCTGTCAGCACCAGTGCAGAATTTCCCTAGGCCATAGTAGAAGCGCAGCCTTGTCACTTACACTCACCTCCTGAAGTGGGATTTGAACCCACGAGCCTCCGATCTTGGAGTAAGAGTACTACCGATTAAGCTGCAGATTGAACTGTTTGAATTCCCCTGCTCTACACTTTCTCACGTTTTAGTTCATGATACAAAGGGGTGCTGTTGAAAGGATGTGCCTTACTGTTGACAGGAGATAAAGTCAGCATGGGCTACTTGTTAAGGAAGAGTTTGTACCATTCATTCACTGTCATCTGAGACCATTTGTCGTCACAGCCTCACGTTAACAGTACGATGAAAAATAATTACACGAAGTAAATGACCCAGATCAGCCTGAAAACACCTTCCATCTCCTTCTACACAGCCACATCGGTCAGACACAAAATTGAGACAGGAAAACCACCCTATGGAATAAATGATTGTTCCATCGTGCAGTTTGAATACAGTTGGAATTTTAATGTGACACGGATCTGTCTGCTTCAATTTGCATGAGATTATGAAATAAAGCACTTACATTTATGCAAAATGTCATAAAGTCCATATTGGACTGAATTATGTTTGGAGTTTATTGACAGCAATTATGTGCCTAGCCATTGAATTAATGTTTCGTGCTAATGAATCAGTTTTGCTGGTTAGTCAGCCTTTCAAGTTTGCAATGTGAGAAGGAGTTTCTCTGTGTTTATTTAGTCTGGTGTTCCCTTACAGCAGAAAACATTAAGCAGCAGATCATCATTACCGGTAATGTAACAACAATACAGATGGTTCAAATTCTGTGGACCCAGAGCATGAGACAGAACCTGTATTTCACAGTCACACCTGTTCCTCATACTGCAACCTTTGTGTAATCTTGAGCCAGTGGCCATTCTTCCCATTTCAACTTTGAAGCAGGAAGGGTGGCAATGAGCTATTCAACCACAGAGGAATCACTTGATGCTGTCTTTCCCAAGTTAGCAGGGTGAACACCAGCTGTCTCCCTTCCTTTAGCCCGGGTAGAGTACAATCAATCACATGTTTGCCCCAGCTGTAACAATTAGAGGGTGAAGAATTGATCTGGGATCCACCCGGAATGGTATGATGAGCTAAGGCAACCATCAGCACTCTGGGTGCAGAACTCCATGTAAGATAGGGCTTGATGGACACCACTTTCAACATTCACTGTCTGTACAGCTTTGGAGTCCATTCCGCTCAGTCCCAGAGGTTACAGAGGGAAACAATCTGCCACATCTTCTTCGAACATCCGGAAGCAGCTCACTCACAGCTGCAGAGTTTACAAAAAAATAGAGATCCGGCCTGCATTATTTGGCCATACGGCTTCTGGCCCTAACCTTTAAAATCAGTATCATGCCTTCGTATGCAGAAACATGTGTTCCTCATAAGGCATGATGTAATAAATGTTTCGGTGTGCTTCAAAAACATACATAGCAACCAGCTAAACAGATGTGAGTAAACATTGCTGCCTGTAGTGAAAAGGCAAAACAATGCAAAGAATTACTTTGCTCATGTTTTAAAAGATTATCATTTCTAAATGGGCTCGGGGAGGAATTCTCTCATAATAGGCAGAAGGAAAGACAATATTCAGAATTGTTTTCATTCATCTTCCACTGTGTCACTGGGTAAACTAATAACTTTTATTCATTCATGAGATATGGTTGGTGGTGGCGGGGCCAGCATTTGTTGCCTGTCCCTAATTACCCCTTGAGAAGGTGGTACTGAACTGCCTTCTTGAACTGCTGCAGCCCCTTGGTGGGGAGGGACATTACAATGCTGTTAGGGTGGGAATTCCAGGAATTTGATCCAGCGACAGTGAAGGAACGGCAATACATTTCCAAGTCAGGATGGTGAGTGGATTGGAAGGGAACTCGCAGGTGGTGGTGCTCCCATGTATCTGCTGCCCCTTGTCTTTCTAGATGGAAGTGGTCGTGGGTTTGGAAGGTGCTGCCTGAGGATCTTTGGTGAATTTCTGCAGTGCATCTTGTGGATAGTACACACTGCTGCTACTGGCCGTGGGTGATGGAGGGAGTGGATGCTTGTGGATGTGGTGGTAATAAAGCAGCTGCTTTGTCCTAGATGGTGTCAAGCTTCTCGAGTGTTGTTGGAGCTGCACCCATCCAGGCAATGGGGAGTATTCCAACACACTCCTGACTTGTGCTTTGTAGATGATGGACAGGCTTTGGGGAGTCAGGAGGTGAGTTACTCATTGCAGTATTCCCAGCTTCTGGCCTGCTCTTGTAGCCACTGTGTTAATGTGGTGAATCCAGTTGAGTTTCTGGTCAGTGATAACCTTCAGGATGTTGATAGTGGGGGAATTCAGTGATGAATGTCAAGGGCTGGTGGTTAGATTATCTTTTATTGATGATGGTCATAGCCTGCATTTGTGTGGCATGAATGTTATTTGCCACTTGTCAGCCCAAGCCTGGATATTGTCCAGATCTTGTTGCATTTTCCTGACCTCTCTGTTGTAGATGGTGGACAGACTTTGGGCATCAGGAGGTGAGTTACTCACTGCAGTATTCCTCGCTTCTGAAGTGTTCTTGTAGCTGCTATATTTATATGGCAGGTCCAGCTCTGTATCTGGTCAACAGTAACCCACAGGGTGGCAATCATGGAGGAACACAGGAACAGCAATATGCCATTCAGCCCTTTGAACCTGCTGCACTATTCAACAAGATCATTGATCTGTGGCATAATAGCCTTTGGTCTATATCCCTTAATACCTTTGCTTAACAAACATCTACTTGTCTCAGATTTAAAGTTAACAACTGATCCAGCATCCACTTGATGGTAGAGAGTTCCAAACAGCTACCACTCCTTTGTGTATAGAAGTGCTTCCTAACATCTCTCATTCAGTGAGGATAATGCCATTGAATTTCAAGGGAAAACCTTAGATGCCGTCTCCTGTTTCATCATGAGATATTGCCCTATTATACAACTGTACTATTCTGTGACCAAAGACAAATTTTGGGATGACTTTAAGTCCACTGCCTCTAACAGCTCTCCCCTTTGCAGTATTTTCCTTGGAGTAGCTTCTGCCTGTTGTACAAACATTCACAAACTGTGGCCTCCTTTCCTTCCATTTTTATAAAATGATCAATCGGTTCCTTGGGCTTCTCTCTCCCTCACGTATTTATAGTGTCTGCCCTGGGGCCTGTTTCCTGCATGAAATATTAAATATTTTTCAGCTTACAGACTCAGTAATCTTGCCGATCGATTCTGCTTTCCCTGGTACAGACAGGCGGGTGTTTACGTCATTTTGAATAAATAAACACATCTGTACACATATCGCACCAAGGTTCAGGGACTGAGGGAATCAACACAGGAAACAGATAATGTCACTGTGGCATTCTGAGATTTTTCCAACACCCAAACCTAAAGGATGAGGCTTGTGATTCACAGTCTACATTGTGAGGAGCCCAGAAAACAGCAGGAGTTACTGGAATAACAAGGTGTAGAGCATGTCAAGCAGCATCAGAGGAGCAGGAAAGCTGATGTTTCAGAACTGGACCCTTCTTCAGAATTGAGAACCTGTGCCGAGGCGTTTTGTAAATGCAGCAAGCCTTTGCCCTGAACTTCACAACCACTGAGTTCAACATTTGATCTATTAACAGGGTGACTCTTGAGAGGATGTTATTAAATATCTTCCAAACTGCAAGATGTGGTTTCTCACCTTTCATGTAATGATGCTTCTGCTGCCACATCTATATGAAGTACAGTCAACTTAGAGTCACTCCAACGTTCAAGTTTAATCTGAGGGTCACCACACCTCAGACAAGGGGCAGGATCTTCATAGGAACCTCAGCTAGTGTGCGAGTTGAACCCATGCTATTAGTGTCACAAAGCATCATAAACTTGCCATCCATCCAACTGAGCTAACCAGCCCCCATGCCTATGCAGCACTTAATGGTCTGTCAGTTGATAGCTTCACAGTCAGAGCTGTATGAATGTCTTGCTTGCGAGCATCCTAATTCGGGATTATTGGAGGAATATAGTTTAGGTTGAGATGAGTAATCACTGTGGGGAGGACGGACTGGAAGTGGACAGTTGGTTAGTTTCTGCCATGAGAAAAGACAATAGGGTTTTGTCAATGGCCTTTTTACTTTGTAAAGGGGCAAAAGAATTAAGGCAGAATACTTTTCACCGAGGCTGCCTTTGCATTGGAATCAGAAAAGATTCACTGGACTGATAACTGGAATGGGCTTACCAAATAAAGAGACGTTGGACAGACTGGGCTCGTATCTCCTGGGGTCGATCAAAGTGAGGGCGACTTGAGTGAGATCCACAAGAGGTGCTGACAGGGTGGACATGGAGACAATGTTTCCCCCTGTGAGAGGATCTAGAATCAAGTGTTGCTGTTTACAAATGAGGGGTTGCCCATTTAGGGCTGAGATCAGGCAAAACTGTTTTTCTCGGAGATGCATGAGACTCTGGACCCCATCCTCAAAAGACAGTTGAAGCAAAGTCTTCCGATCTTTTAAAGGCACACCTGGAGACATTCTTAGTTGGGCGTGGGAGGACAGTTTAACTGGGTGGTGTGGAGAGGAGAGGTGGAAGTGGTGGAATAATGAGATTGGCCATGACCATGTTGAATGGTGCCACAGATTTGAAGGGCAGAGTGGTCAGCTCCTGCTCCCAATCCATTTGTAAGTGGTACACTGTGAAATAAAATGCTGGAGATGCAGGTCAAGCAATGGCGGGGGGGGGGGGGCGGGGAACAAAGCTGCAGTAACACTGTGAGCGCCATTGTTTTCTCAGAATAAAGTATTAACGTTCAGTTGTTCTTTCCAAATGCTGTTGGACCCCATTCCAGATGCTCCAGATGTATCTTGAATGCTTAGTTAGCTGGGCAGGAAGAGTATGTATAACATGGTTAAAGGAGCAGGCTTGATGGGCTGGTCGATTCATTCCTAGCTTCTGTGTTATTTGATGAATCTGGGAAGGAGCAGCATCGCTGAAAGATGCTGCCTCCATTCCAAACAATTTTGCCAGGCGTCTTATTCATTGCAGGCATCTGGAGCTTGTCTCCTGTATCCTCCTGCCCAGGTCCCTCTGCCTTTGACACAACCCCATGTGGTCCCAGCTGAAAATTCTCACAACACAAACATCTGGCGTGTTTGAAATTCCTGAGCCTTCGCTGTAATGGGAGATTAAAAGCCTTCATTAGCATATGTCCATTCAGCAGCCTCCCAGAAATCAAACTTAAAAAAAACACTTCAGTAAAAGAAAACATTTGGAAGTGAAGTTTGGAAATTGCCACTTTGCAGGAGGAGAGGAAGGCAGGTTTTGTTTCCCATTTTTAGTTTAGAAAGGTTAGGAGTAAGTCTGCTACCTTGTGAGTTGGCACAGATATTGGTTTATTTTCAGCTGCTCACAAGGGTTTCTGAAAAAGCTCCACCCTTCAAAAGATTTTATTGTGTTCCTGCTAGTTATAGTTGCTGCAAGCTATAGAACATGTCAGGAGCTATTGTAGATTAGTGAGCAGGAAGTTAGCTCCCAAGAGAGGCATGTGATTAAATGTCTTCTCATCTTTTACTTCTAACCAGTTCAGGAGGGTAGGGTAGGAAATTATGTTGAGCCGTTCTCCAGCGCTGACTCACAGCTGGTTCTGCTTACAGCTCAGAAGCAAGAGTGCTGTGCTCCAGGAAAACCCAGTGTTGCAGGAATCGTGTGGAAAATGAAGCAGCCCACTAGAAGGGTCTCTTAATTGTTGTTGCTCTTAAAAACCCTCAGCGAAACACACACAGTGTTTGAGCAGCCTCCTTGGATTTGTTTTTCACTCCCTCTTCTGTTTTTGGCTGTGGGAGGAGAGTGTAGGGAGTCGGTGAAAGGACAGACATGTGCGTGTAAGGGACCTGCAGAGAGAGAGCCTGTATGTCTTCAAAAAGGGTTAAATAACGAGACAGCTCTCATTCTCGCTTCTTTGTCTTGTTAAGATTTTCCAATGGAGGCAGCTGGAGAACCTGTACTTCAGGGAGAAGAAATTTTCTGTGGAAGTGCATGACCCACGCAGGTAAAGTAAAGCTGTACTGCTGTTGTTGATGAGTGGCAGTCTAATTGGACAATGCCTGCTTTCATGTTCTTACTGCTGAAATAGCACAGAAGCTAAAAAATGTGGAATATTTGCGATCCTGACAGTGTGTACAACTTGGTAACATTAGGTGGAAAGATGGGATAAGCGGGCTGCCGCCTTCTGTGCATTTTAAATTTACTGATATTTCTTAATGTGCATTAGTTGCCCTAAGAGCATAGGATTGATCTGGAATGTTTTAAACAAGCGAAGGCAAAAGCAAGTGGGAGGGAAGTTGCTAACATTTCTCAGCGAGGGGAAAGGATTCCTTCCGTAATGATCAAACTGCTGTGAATGGCAATGCAATACACCCGGGAAGTAAGAGAGAAAATCAGGCAGTAATCTTGCTTTCTGTTTATGTTCTCAGGGCGTCTGTAACTAGGAGAACCTTTGGTCACAGTGGGATTGCCGTACATACATGGTACGCAAGTGCTGCACTGATTAAGTCCATTTGGGCAATGGCCATAAGTCAGCATCAGTTCTATTTGGACAGAAAACAAAGTAAGGTAAGTATAACCAGATACTTCTCAGATTGTGTTTCTGCCCTTTCAAACATATTATGTGCGGAAGATTGTTTTTTTAAACTGGAGGAACCTATTTATAACATAATGCACTATACTTTGTGCTGGATGTTGGAGTGCAGACTAAATTATTAGCTTCCACTTCCTCCCCTACAATCTAGCAGTGTTGGGAGCTAAATGCTCTTCCCAGTGAACCCAGGGAATCAACATCCCCATGCTCAGCAGCTGCCCTGGACTAAATTTAGCAGGAGTTGTGATTAGAGCACTTCAGTTTGCCTGGGTCACTGGTGCAGTTCACTGCCCAGTCTGCGGTTATTTCTGACCGTTCTCTCCCTGAGATCTGCAGACCCATAAAGGGGGCTCTGGAGAGACATCGGCACTGCTCTGGGAATTGATACAAAAGTGATAACCCGGATGGGCATTATGTGAGGATGTATGAAGAGGACAGTGAATGTTTGACCAAGAGACTGCAGTGAAAAGCAGTCCATTCATCTCCCTTAACTAATTAACTGTTTCTTAAAAGCTTGTGGAGACACTAGGTATAAATATTATATCAGATTATGATTTAATTGCAAGCTTCATGATTAATAATCCATCTAAAATGAGGCCTCCTTTGACCAGAAAGTGTTTAAGAATCGGTGATTTAGGTTTCATTGCTTCAAGTCAGATCAGAAAGTATCTCCCCCCGAGGGCAACGTGGCCACATTGTGAGTAAACACCTTCAGGATCACAGCACAGAAACCTTGAGGAAATGCCTTGTCCTCTCAAGGCAATATGAAGGTGCAGTGGATTCTCAGCAAGAGCAGTTGGGACTGAGGTGATTCATTTCTTAGATAACAAGGTGTAGAGCTGGATAAACACAGCAGGCCAAGCAGCATCAGAGGAGCAGGAACGCTAACGTTTCAGTTCTGGATCCTTCTTCAGAAATCTGAAACATCAGATTTCCTGCTCCTCTGGAGCTGCTTGGCCTGCTGTGTTTATCCAGCTCTACACCTTGTTATCTCAGATTCTCCAGCATCTGCAGTTCCTACTATCTCTGATTCATTTCTTTATTGCTTATCCAGCTGGGAATGGGATTGGCCATTAACCACTTACTATAAACTGAAGAAAAAGGACTTGCATTTATATAGCACTTTTCATGACCGCTGGGTGTGTCAAAACACTTTACAGCCAACCAAGTCACTGTTCTAATGTGGGAAACACAGTGGCCAATCTGCACAGAGCAAAGTCCCACAAGTCACAATTTGATCTTGAACAGACAACATTTTTTTGTGCGATATTGACCGAGGGACAGATATTGACTGGCAGCCCGGGGGAAAACTTCCCTGTTCACTTTTAAAAACAGCACCACATGATTTTGACTGTGTGCAGTAAGATTGCAGACAGGGTTTGAGTTTAACATCTCACCCGAAGACAGTGCCTGTGAGAAAGCAGCATGCCCTCAGCACTGCACCAGAGTATCCACTTGTAGCGAGGAGGCCAAAGCTGAAACATGTCGTGGGTTTGAGGTTAGTGAACTGTCAATCCCTACCTGACTCTAATAGTAATTGTGTAGCAGTGTTTGCAACAAAGTGGGTGCAACAGGATCGATGTGGTTTGGATGTTTGCCCTGATCGGGAGTCAAGAAGCCAGGACATAATCTCAAGGCAGGGAGTAGACCTTTGAGGACTGAGATGAGGAGGAATTTCTTCACTCAGAAGGAAGTGATTCTATGGAACTGTCTACTCCAGAAGTCGGTGGATGTTCAACCCTTGACCAGATTCAAGATGGAAATCAGTGGGTTTTCTGGTGACACTCACGGATGTGGAGATGGTGCAGGGAAAATGGCATTGAGGAGATGATCAGCCATGACTGAGAGTGGTAGAGGAGGCTCAGTGGTCTTCTCTTGTTCCTTTACAAACTTAGTAATCTCTATCATTCACCATCAGTATGCCCGACTTTGCTATTTAACTTGTGACAGCGGGTTTGTATAAGTTTCCCAGCAGGTGTGGACAATGGGTCTGTGCAATCTAACTGCTGAAGCTCAGCCTTGGCCTACCTTACCCCTCCCACAGTGTAGCCTCCAACAGCAGTATGAACCATGTTCGTCTTATGAAGTTAGAGTCATACAGCATGAAAACAGACTCCCTTTGGTCCAACCAGACCATGCTGACCGTGTTCCCAAACTGAGCTAGTCCTACTTGCCTGCATTTGGTCCAGACTTTTCCTATTCATGTACTTATTCAAATGTCTTTTAAACTTTGTAAGTGTACCCACACCCACCACTTACTGTGGACATTCTTTCCATACATGAACCACCCTCATGTCGTTCTTAAATCTTGTCTCTTCTCACCTTAAAAATTTTCCCCCAGTTGTGAAATTCCCCACCCATGGGAAAAGAAACATAACATTCACATCAGCTATGTCCCTCGTGATTTTATAAACCTCTGCAAGGTCGCCCCTCAACCTCCTACACTCCAGTGAAAAATGTCCCAGCCTATCCAGCCTCAAACCCTCCATTCCCAGCAACATCCTGGTAAATCTTTTATGAATCCTGTCCAATTTAATAATGTCCCTGATAAAGCTCTTGCTGCCTGTGCCCTGTCTCTGTGAGACTGTGTGTTCAGGTTTTGGCCCCGTTATTTACAACTGTCGTTGCTTTTGCCAGTCGAAAATTCACGCAGCGAGGAGTCTGAGTGAAATTGCCATCGATCTCACGGAAACTGGGACTCTGAAGATGTCCAAGCTCGCCAACATGGGAAGCAAAGGCAAAATCATCAGTGGGAGCAGTGGAAGTCTCCTGTCGTCAGGTAAGACCTGGATTCTGATGAGAAATTGTTCCTCCGAGTCAACGGAGAAACAGAGTTAACGTTTCAGGTCAATGCACTTTGGGATTTGGGAAAACGTTAGAGGAATATTTACACAACCGGTTGCTGTACTTACAGGAAGACCCAGGGAACCCGTGACTGGTGACACAGAATTTCCAAGCTACACAGTCATGTTACAAAAACAAAGTTGCTGGAAAAGCTCAGCAGGTCTGGCAGCTGGAAGGGTCACCGGACCCGAAACAGTAATTCTGTTTTCTCCTTCACAGATGCTGCCAGACCTGCTGAACTTTTCCAGCAACTTCTGTTTTTATTCCTAACTTACAGCATCCGCAGTTTTTTTGGTTTTTGTTTAGACAGTCATATTGGTTAGCTAGTGATTACTGTCGATGATGGTGGCTTACAGAAGGATGTTAACCTATTAGTAACAGATCAGCGAAAGTTTACTGGACTAATACCTAGAATTAGCGGATTGCCTTGTGAGGAAAGGTTAAACAGGCTGGGCCTGTATCCTCTGGGACTTAGAACAGTCTGAGGTGACATGTAAGATCCTGAAGGAACTTGACCAGATGGATGTTGAAAGAATGTTTCCCCTTGCAGGAGAATCTAGAACTAGAGATCGTGGTTTAAAAATAAAACACAGATGAGGAAATATTTTTCTCTCTGCGGCCTAAGAGTTTTTGGAATCGCCTTCCTGAAAAGGCAGTGGATGCAGAATCTTTAGATATTTTGAAGGCAGAGGTCGATACATTCTTGATGACCGAGGGGATGGAAGATTATCGGGTTCTGCAGGCATGTAGAGTTGAGGTTAAAATCAGGTCAGCCATGATCTTATTGAATGGTGCGGTAGGCTGGAAGGGCCGAGTGGCCAACTGGTGTTTATGTTTGACAGGCTTCAAGCAGGTGGGAAAGGGTGAAACAACGGGAAGCTATGATGGCATGGAAGCTAAGATTAAACAATTTAAGAGATGACCATTAGCATCTGAAATATTAACTCTGTTTCTCTCTCCTCCGATGCTGCCAGACCTCCTTTCTCCAGCACTTTCTGTTTTTATTCCAGATTCCCAGTGTCCACCATATTTTGCTTTTCTCTAGCCTCAAATTTATTACTGTCTCCCTAGTGTGTTGAAGACCTAACAGAGTTTTTTAAGTTTATTGAATTGTGAAAAAGTGAAAATGCTGGAGAAACTCAGCAGGTTCTAAAGTAGGTTTCTGTCTCCACAGATGCTACCAGACCTGCTGAGTTTCTCCAGCATTTTCCTTTTCTGTGCCAGGTTTTCAGCACCTGCAGTGTTTTGCTTTCATTAGAGGTCTTGTGTCTGTAGTTTGTTTTTTAAATTTTATTCTCAAATTTATTATTTACAAATTGACACACTTATGTGTTTTCCCAGCTGGCCTCTGTGATTCAAAACAGAACAGACTTCCCTGTGGTACGTGCATTAAGATGTCAACCGTAACTCACTCGATAACAGTCTCACCTCTCAGGCACAAGGTTATGTGTTCATATCCAAACACAAAAACATGAGTATATAATCCAAGCCGACACTCAAGGGAGTGCCCTGCTGTCAAATGATGAAACAGTAAACTGAGACCCCATTTGCCCTCTCTGCTGAACATACGAGATGCCAGTGGGACTGTTGGACAGGAAGGAAGGACAAATCTCCTTGTGGATTGATATTACTGAACCAAAAGCATTGAGGCACGCTCTGTCATCTTACACTCCATCGTTATTCGTGAGAGCTGCCTGTGCATCAATTGGCTGCCAAACTATTTCGCTGTGGCTACACTTGACCACTAGATTGCTTTGAGACAGCCTCAGATGGCAGCATTTAATTGCACGTTCTTTCTTTTTCTTTAAAATCATGGTCTAATTCCTGAAGAGTATTTTTATAGCTTCATCTTGTGATTCACACCGAAGAGGCCTACTTGATCAGATTTATAGAATCTCCACAGTGTGGAGGCAGGCCATTCAGCCCTCCAAAGAGCATCCACTCAGACCCCCCTCCTACTCTATCCCTATGACTCTGAATTTCCTATGACTAGTCCACCTACCCTGCACATCTTTGGACTGTGGGAGGAAACCGGAGCACCTCGAAGAAACCCACACTGACGTGGGGAGAATGTGCATACTCCACATAGACAGTCGCTCGAGGGTGGGATCGAGCCCAGGTATCTGGTGCTGTGAGGCTGCAGGGCTAACCACTGAGCCACCGTGCCACCCAGAAGGAACAATGTTTAATTCCTGCTTTGATTGCAAGCAGCTGGTGGTAGTGAAAACAGTCTATCCTCCAGTCAATTTGGAATCTGTGTATGTTCTTTCCCCTCCTTCTAATCACGATGATCCCACCTTGAAAGAATGTGACCAGAGACAGACTATCAGACATTCAGAAGGAACAAACACCCTACGGGTTTATGTGAATGCAGTGGCAGTTTTTATGCTATTGTTTCAAAATTATTTACCGGTGGTCACAGGCAACACAGAGGAGAGCCTACTTTTGGGTTCCTTCAATCTCTCGCCATTACTTCCAGAGAACGTGCACAGAAACCTTGTAGAAAAGGTATAAAGTGGACAGTTGTCATTTTATGCTGTTTTCCTGGAAGCTTGGCAGTGATCTTCCCCCAAGGTTACTTGGGATCTTGTAGATCGTGAGAGAATTATCATGGAAATTTCCAACCTGCAGCTTGAAATCCTTGAGCAGAAGGTTCTTGATAAAGATCCACGCTAGAGGTCGTCAAACAAAAGTAGAGCAGACAGCACTGGGGACAATATACTGGTATGGATAGAGGGTTGGTTCACAGGCAGAAAGCAGAGAGAAGGAGTAAATAGGTCCTTGTCTGGTTGGCACACTGTGACCAGTAGGGTACCACAAGATTGGACCCCCGTTAGCCACTGTCTGTATCAATGGTTTGGAGATAAGGACCAATTGTGGATGGCACAAAACAAGGTGGAAATGTTGAGAGGATGCAAAGAGTCTTCAAGGAGATTTGGATGGGCTGAATGGGCAATAGGACAGTAGTGGAATACGATGTGGATACAATGTGAGGTCATTCACAATTCCCACACTGGCTGAGGTCATCATGAAGGACTGTCCTCCTCAACCTCTCCCCTCACCTCAGGCGTGGTAACCCTCAGGCTAAACCTCCACCAGCTGTCTCTCTGTAATGAGAAAGCAGCACTAGTCTGGTAAGATTATGGCAACTTTACATAGAACAGTACAGCCCAGGAACAGGCCCTTCAGCCCACTATGCCTGTGCCAACCATGATACCATTCTAAACTATTCCATTTGCCTGCCGATGGTCCATATCTCTCTATTCCCTGCCTGTTCATGTCTTTGTCTAAATACCCCTTAAACATTGTATCTGCTTCTGCCATCTCCCCTGGCAGCACATTCCAGGTGCCTACCACCCTCTGTGAAAAAGACTTGCCTCACACATCTCCATTAAACTTTCTCCCTCTCACTTCTTAAACCTATTCCCCCTAGTATTTTACATTTCCACCCTATCTGAGCCCCTCATAATTTTATATGCTTCTATCAGGTCACCCCTCAGCCTCTGACACTCTAGCAGAAACAATCCAAGTTTGCCCAACCTCTCCTGACAGTTAATACACTCCAATCCAGGCATCCTCCTGAAAAATTAAGAACTGCCGATGCTGGAGTCTGAGATAACTGGTGTAGAGCTGGAGGAGAAAGGAGGCCAGGCCAGGCATCATCAGAGGAGCAGGAAAGTCAATGTTTCGGGCAGGTCAGGTCAACTTTCCTGCTCCTCTGATGCTGCCTGGCCTGCTGTGTTCCTCCAGCTCCACACTAGTTATCTCAACATCCTAGTAAACCTCTTTTGCACCCCCTCCATATCCTTCCTATATGTGGCAACCAGAACAGCACTCAGTACTCCACATGTGGCCGAACTAAAGTTTTATACAGCTGCAATATGACTTGCCAACCTTTGTACTCACTGCCCTAACCAGTGAAGGTAAGCATGCCACACAGTTTCTTTACCACCTTGTGTTGCCACTTTTAGGGATATGCACCCCAAGGCCCCTCTGTACATCAAAGCTCCTAAGGTCCTGCTGTTTACACTATACTTTTCTGTGTGTTTGACTTTCCAAAATGCATCACCTCAGACTTGTACAAATTAAACTCCTTCTGCCACTTCTCCACCCAACTTTCCAACTGATCTGTATCCTGTTGTATCCTTTGACAACCCTCCTCACTATCCACAACTCTTCCGATTTGGGTGTCATCTGCAAACTTATTAATTATCCACCCACATTTTCATTCAGATCATTTATATATTTTACAAACGTCAAACACCCTGGCATTTGGAACACCAGTGGTCACAGATCTCCAGTCGGAGAAAGACCCCTCTGTCTTCTATGACTAGGCCGATTTAGAGTCCAACTTACAAACTCACCATGCATCCCATGTGACTTAATTTTCTGGACCAGCTTACCCTGAGGGAGCTTGTCAAATGCTCCAGTACAGTCCATGTAGGCAACATCTACTGCCCTACCCTCATCAACCATCCTCATCACTTCCTCAAAAAACTCAACCAAATTCGTGAGACAAGACCTCCCCCGTACACAGCCATGCGGACTATTCGTAATGAGTCCATTCTTTTCCAAATGCAACTAAATCCTGTCCCTAAGAATCTTACTCAATAATTTCCCTACTACTGATAGAAAACTCATGGGCCTCTAATTTCCAGGATTATTCCTGTTGCCCTTCTTAAAAAAGGGAACAACATTTGCTACTCACCAGTCTTCTGGGACCCCACCTGTGGCTAAAGAGGATAGAAAGATCTCTGTCAAGACCCCAGCCAGTCTCCTCCCTTGCGGCTCTCAGTATCCTGGGATAGAACCCATCAGGCCCTGGGGATCTATCTCCCATAATGTTTTTCAAGCTACTCAACACCTCTTCCTCCTTAATGTCGACATGCCCTGGAATATCAACATGTCCTTCCTAATCTGACTGATCATTCATGTGCATTTCCTTGATGAAAACCAAAGTGAAATGTTCATTAAACACCTGACCTACTTCTCCGGGCTGCACACGTAAATTCCCTCCTTTGTTGTTGAGCAGACCAGTCCTTTCCCTAGCTACTCTCTTGCTCCTAATACATGTATAAAATGCCTGGGATTCTCTTTCATCCTACTTGCCAAGGACATTTCATGGTCCCTTTCAAGACTCCTCATTCCTTGTTTAAGTTCTTTAAACATCTTTATTTGTTGATAAGAACTGAGATGCTTCTCAAAGGGTGCAGGAGTTGTAAAGTGTTGGTGTCCAGAGGGACCATCTGTTTACACCAGAAGGCTTATTTTCTGACTTTGAACAATTATTGAAGGAATAAGATCAGGAGGAGGCCATTCAGCCTTCATTTCCATTTGCCATTCCATGTGATCACCATTTCTTTGCACCATCTTGTATCCCTTGATGCCTTCGATACTGTTCTCAATCTTGAATGTTACTCAATGACGAAGGTTCCAGAGCCCTGTGGGGCAGAGAATTCCAACATTTACCAATGTCTGAGTGAACAGATTCCTCCTCATCTTAGCCTTAAATAGTTTGCCCCTTATCCTGAGACTGTTCCTTGTTTCTAGATACCCCCAGCTAGAGGGCAAGGTCTAGGGGATAGCAATTGGTATGTTAGCCTTTGTTGGATGAGGAGTGAGTACAGAAGTAAAGGTACCAACACAGAAGGTACTGGAGAAACTCAGCAGGTCTGTCAGCATTTATGGGGAGAGCAGTAGTGTTAACATTTCAAGTCTTGAAGATTTAGGTAAATTTTTGTCACCATTTGCCACATTCCTTACATGGCCACTAACAAAGCAGTGAAACTGAGTGAATAAAAAACTGAAAGAACTGTGGTTGCTGTAATTCAGAAATGAAAACAGAAGTTGCTGGAAAAGCTCTTACTGTGCACAAATTGCCTGCTATTTTCCACACGTTGCACCAGTTGCTGTACTTCAAAAGTACTTTATTGCCAATAAGGCACTTCTATACACTAGTAGCTCTGAAAGGCTCCGTACAAGTGCAGAGATAGTGGGAACTGCAGATGCTGGAGAATTCCAAGATAATAAAATGTGAGGCTGGATGAACACAGCAGGCCAAGCAGCATCTCAGGAGCCCGAAATGTCAGCTTTTGTGCTCCTGAGATGCTGCTTGGCCTGCTGTGTTCATCCAGCCTCACATTTTATTATCTGTACAAGTGCAGTTTCTTTTTAACAGTCTGCATTTATCCCTAGCCGCAACCCAGGTCTGTCCAGCTAGATGTTTGTCAAAGGGATTAACCGCCTCAGCATAAATTGCTTTCAGTGCGAGCCCATTGCACACTCCCATCATTCCATTGTGTGTAAAGCATTTCTACAAAGTTAGATCACATTTTATCAAAATGACAATTGGAACAGATATTCTTCAGAAATAATGGGAACTGCAGATGCTGGAGAATCCGAGATAACAAAGTGTGAAGCTGGATGAACACAGCAGGCCAAGCAGCAACTCAGGAGCACAAAAGCTGACGTTTCAGGCCGAGACCCTTCATCAGAAAAGGGGGATGGGGTGAGGATTCTCAGAATCATCTGTGTTCACCCAGCTCCACACTTTGTTATCTCTTTCTTCAGTAGTGTTGATGTCTTGGCTTTTGTGCACATCTTTCTTAGAATCCTTATTTAAGTCATGGTCAATTTAGTTTTGTTTTGGAATTGTGCATTGTTTAGTTTAGGATAATAAGCTACCATCATTCCTCCCGAGTGAGTGGAAACGGGAAATTGAGCTAAAATACAGGAATGAAATTGGATAAATTGCACTGTGCTTGAATTCTCTGTACTGATAGAATTGATGCTTCTATTTTTGACTGCTTTCTGCAAAGATGCATTAAGTGAGTGAGTATTCCATGGGGTGAAGACAATTTTGAAATTAGCAGCAGCACCTCAGAGCTTTTAAAAGAAAGGTTGTTTTCTTTCATTTCATCTGCAGCTGACACTCACAAACTTCACAATTTGCATTACACAGTGCGGTGTGAGGATGCAGACAGATTGAAGCAGTTGGGACTTTACTCCTTGGAGAGGGGGAGGCTGCGAGATTTTGATAGAGGTTTTCAAAATCACGAGTGGGCTGTGCAGCGGAGATAGTGAGAAACAGTTCCTGCACGTAAAAGGCACAAGAACAACAGGGTAGAGATTTAAAGGTTGTAAGAGAAATAAGGGCGAAGTGAGAAAAAAATGCTTTCTCACAAAAGGTGATGAGAGTCTGGAATGTGTTGGTTGGAAATGTGGTGGAGACAGTTTCATTGGAGGCATGTTCATCCAAGAGGGGCATTTGCTGGTTATTTGGATATTATTCATGCAGGGATGTGGGGGAAAGGCAGGAGATTGACACCAGGGGGATACAACAGTGTAGGCATGATGGGCCGAATGACATCCTCCTGTACAGTAACAATTCAGTGATTCTGCATATCCCTGCATTGTTTTCCAATTGTACATTAGCAATGAAAGTAAACTGTAACAATTCCTGTTCATTGTTAATCAAACAAGTGTGTGTGTTTTACACTTCTGGTGATTAGCTGTTGATGAATTATCTGTTCTTTCGTAGGCAAGTCTAGAAAGAAAAGGTAATACCATCTTAAAATTTCATACTGGTTGGTAAAGAATGTAATGAAGTTCTACCATTGGTCGCTCAGCAATATCTTGGCTGTCGTTTTTGCTGAAACTGTACTTTTGCCCAAATCATGTCCCCAAACTCACGAGGCTTAGGCAGAGCATAAAGGGTAGCAGAGAGCAGTTGGACTGAATGGCCTCTTTCTAAGCTGTCAACTTGGTGTAACTCGATGTAACTGTTGTGCTCCTGGTGCAACTGAGAAAAGTTTACAGGTGGAAGCTGAACGAGAAATGAAGGAATTTGCAGAGTTTGCAGGATTCCCAAGGCACACCTGTTATAGGAGGCCTATAGATGCAGGGAGAAGGAAATAAAGGGTTGAAGAGCCAGTACAGAGGGCAGGCACGTAAGGACAGAGAGATGGGCAGCCAGGCGGCAATCGAGCCATCATACAATGAATTTGTTAGCTCTTCTAAGCATATAATCAAATCATCACTTCAACAAATTAATGCCAATGATTGATTCAATGTAAAGTAACTAAGCATCACCCAACGCCAGAGCACAACATATCAGACAGACGTCTACCTTTTGCTCTGATATGCCTTAGATTTTAATTATTATCAACAGAAAAACATCAGGACAAAGTTGGAATTTAAAACAGTGAGTTTACAGAGCATTGAATTTTGCAAGTGAGAGGAGACTGAGATGAGGAGATAAGTGAATATCTGTGAGCACAGTTACTGAGGGCTTGTGTGGTGCAGTGATAGCGTCCTTAGCTCTGAGTCAGGAGCCTCCATGCCTTGCAAACTCTTACTTATGAATGAGATCTCATACAGGGGTGTGTTCACATTGATTTTAACGATCTGACATGCCAATGTTTCCTCATTACAAATGAGTATTTTAATTGGTCTGTATTGTGATCCAACTTGTGTACAAATTGACTTGCCCCCCTGAGACTGCCTGTAATAACCCCTCTGAGAAACAGGTTGATCCGAAAGTGTCTGTAAGTGGAATCAACACAAGGCCAACTTCGGAAAAAATATCCAAGAAAACTTGCTTTCTTCTTAATTTTATGAACCTGCAGTGCAGTAGTAACATGAAGCAGGAAAATTAACCATAGGAGGAGGTGAGGAGTGATTTGGAAGATTAGCAAAGTCTGCCCAAAGCAACATACAGCGTCTGCTGCTGTTTTTTATTTCCAGAATGATGAGGAAAAACTTGTTGAAAGCTGGAACAAACCTTTTGGGACAGTTTAGAACCCACTGTTCATTCCACTGGTGTTGGTCAGACTATCAAACAACATTATTCTGTGTTGTACTCCCAGCAGAACCCTGTGTGAGGCCTGCAAACCGTCCACATGCTCTATTCGATTTCACCTGTTGAATTCCTACTTTTCCCATTTCTTCCATGACTGATGTGAAAGTCACACAGACCTACTCGTGCCGAATCCAGCGAGGGTGAGCTGGTGTATTCCTCACACACACCATGTTTCATTTTGCAGACTTGATTCAGCGTGTGAGGAATCTCCCCCTCTGACAGATAAAAGCCACATTGTGCTGCCCTCACATACTTGCATTTGATTACCTGCCAACAATGTGGCCCTGACTTAGATGTAATTAGAATTCTTCACTGAAAATTGGAGGCCCCAAGACCCACAATTAACACTGATCTCGGGGAAAGTCAAGTTTTTTGCACTTTACTACTTGCCTCAATGCATTTTGTCTTATTTTGTTGGTGAAATAAGATACAGCTCATTGATAGGAACAGGAGTAGGCCATTCAGCCCCTGCACCATTTAATGAGATCGTGACTGATCTGTGGCCTAACTCCATATCCCTGCCTTTGGCCTATATCTTCGCTGAACAAACAATTATCTATTACAGATATAAAATTAACAACCTCCGTTGCCAATTCTGGAAGGAAGTTCCAAACCTCTCCCACCCTTTGTGTGTAGAATTGCTTCCTGACGTCTCTCCTGATTGGCCGGACCCTCGTTCTCAGACTATGTCCCTATGTTCTAGAACTAATGAAAGTACTTTATCTGTATACACCCTGCCTTTCCTTTATAAATCTTGAAGGCTTTTAGCAGATCACCACAACTTTTTAAATTCTAGAAAAACAGGCCTAATTCATGTAATCATTACAATTTAACCCCTAAAATCGAGGCATTGTTCTTGTAAATCTACATTGTACTCCCTCCAAGGCCAGTGTATCCTTCCTAAGGGTGTGGTGCCCAGATTTGCTCACAGTCTCCAAGTGGGGTTTGACCAGGGCTCTGTATAACTGCTGCATAATGTCTGCATCCATATACTGCTGTCTTCTCAATAGAAAGGCCAGTCATCCATTCACTTACTGGATTGTTTCCTGCAGCTGTTCATGGCATTTTGGACATCTGTGCGCCTGAAACTCCAGGTCTCTTAGGACAACCCCTGTGTTTAACTCCATTCCATCCAGAAAGTACCCAGATCTATCCATTTTCAGTTCAGAATGGATAACTTCACACTTGCCAACATTGAACTCCATCTGCCAATTTCGCCCTCATCTATCAATATCTCTGTGTAATTTTATGCTATCATCCGCACTGTCTACAATGCCACGTAACTCCGTATCATCAGCAAATTTGGATCAATGACTTTCTGTGCAATTATCTACGTCATTAATAAGTATTGGGGATAATTGAAGCCCTAACACAGATCCTTAGGGGACACCACTGACCACATCCTGCCAATTTGAATTTTTTTTAAATCACAAGATGAGGATGTCACTGGCTAAGCCAGCATTTATTGTCCATCCCTAATTGTCCAGAGTCAACCACATTGCTGTGGGTCTGGTGTCACACGTAGGCTAGAGCAGATAAGGAGGGCAGTTTCCTTCCCTAAAGGACATTAGTGAACCAGATGGGTTTTTCCCTGACAATCGACAATGGGTTCATGGACATCATTTGACTCTGAGTTGCAATTTTTCATTGAATTCAAATTCTACCATCCGCCATGGTGGGATTTGAACCCTAGCCCCCAGAACATTACCTGGGCGTCTGCATTAAACAGTCGAGTGACAATACAACTAGGCCAATACCTCTCTGGTACCTATCCATTATCCCTTCTGTCTGTTGCATGCCACGTACATAATTTCCCAGCCACGTCAGTAATTTTCCCTCAGCTCCATGGATTTCTACCTTAGTTAAAAGTCTCTTGTGTGGGATTAAAAATTTCAAAGAGTTCAATTGCCCCATGTTTGATTGTAGATTCCAACTACTTCTCCTGCACAGATGTGCGGCTATTTGATCTGCAACTCCTTTGTTATTGACTTTCACGCTTCGAAGGAAGGAGAGTGACATGTGCGGCTTTCCAATCCAGAGGGAGGATTCCTGTATCTCAGGAACTCCAAAAGATTACAGTCAGGGCAGATAAACCTTGCACTAGGGAGCCTGAAAGTCTGTAATTTTAGTTGTTGATATATCCTCACTGGATCTTGGAGTACAGAGTAAAATTTCAAAGTCAGCTAATTTTACTGAGTTGGAAGAGTACAGCTGACAGTGAGAATGATACCAATTCAAGTGCAGAAAGGAATAGATAGACTGACACAACAGGCAAAATGGGACAAGGAGCAGATGGACTTCAAACAGAAATGCATGAAGAGTTCATTGTGGCAAAAGGGATAGGGAGAGGCAATATTCAAAAGGTGTGCAGGAACTGAGGGACCTAAGAATTAGTATTTGTTTAAGAATTAGGGCTAGGCCGTTCAGGAGAGATACTAGAAATCACTTCTGTACACAAAAAAGTAATGGAAATTTAGAACTCTATTTTACAAATGGCAGTGGTGGCCAGTTGTTAAATTTAAATCTGAGATTAGACAATCTTTTACTAAGCGGGAGATATAGGCACAAGGCAGGTATATGAAATTAGGCCATAGGTCAGCAATGATCTCATTGATTAGCAGAGTAGGCTTGTGGGCTGAATGGCCTACTCCTATTCCTATGTTCCTATTTGATAGAGAACAGACTCAGTAGGCTGAATGGCCTGCTCCTGTTCCTATGTTCCTATTTGATAGAGAACAGACTCAGCGGGCTGAATGGCCTCTGTGCTGTGATGACTCTCACCTGAAAATGTAAGCTGTGCATTTCTTTTGGTTCTAATTCGTAAATGCCCTTTCAGAGTCAACCACATCGTTGTGATCAGGACTCACATGTAGGCCTGGCCATGGAAAGATGGAAGATTCCCTTCCCTTAATCATTTTGGTGAATCAGCTAGGCTTTTATTGACAGTTTTATGGTCACTGTTATTGAGATTAGTTTTAACATTTTCCGTTGTGAGTTTTAAATTCTATGGAAGGGTGAGGTGAGGCACTTGATTCACCTAAGGCCATCAGTTGTGGTAGGCAATAGATTACCCATAAACCTTTCTCCTAGGTGGTGATTAGAACGAGGTTCACAAGGACGGTCTCGTTGAGCATGTGTTCCCTGATTGGGGCTGTTAACCTGGGCCAGTCAGGGAGTCCTGGCTGACAGATATTAACAGGAGGACCAGGGGTTCTCCTCACACTAGGGACTAGCTCTGAGTTAGCTGGTGTACTGTGTATTTCTGTGTGCTGGACTGTATATGGTTCAAAAGACACTAACAGAGACAGGTGTGCGTATATTCCATTTTCAATACAACAAAGGCTTTACGCTGAAAAGTCAGAGGGCAGGAAGATCTTTTCTTTGTAGTAGAATGAATCAAGAGGAATGAGCATAGACAGACAATTGCAAGGCTGAGATTGTGGGTGTGGGGGGAGTTCACGTGACTGTAAGTCACTCTGTTCCTGTGTCTTTGGGGAAGAGTTTGAGGCTGCTTGCTGTGCCATAACATTGTTCAAACCATTTTTTGTCAAAATTCCAGAAGTATCCTGGTCACTGAATGGACTGATAAAGATCAAGTGCAGTGACATTAAAAAGGGAGGAATGATTTTGTTTTTGGCAGAGATTGTTGTTGTTTTGTGAGCTGATTGTTCTGGTTTTCGAGATTGTGGCTGAACACAATGGGAATTGAATCTATCCGGATATACGTAGCACGTGCAAGTGAGAGATTGAGAGTGCAGTGGATAGGCTTATCACAGGTGTAACACTGACATCCTTATGTTGCAAGGGTGACTTAAGGGACAGCTTTGGTATTTACTGTGAAACCGCAGAGTACACAAGACAGAATGCACAAGGAGCTGCTTATAGCCCCACACTTTCAGCAATGATCATCTCAGATTATTGTTCTTCATTTCAGTTGCCTGTTTATCAAGTGGAGGCAGTGAAGCTGCTGTATTCAACAGACAGTTTATGATTCTGGTGGTGGTTTGAAGGATGCAGAGGCCTTGTGTTGGCATTGCACCAAACTTAACGACGAAGAATAAAACAGGCCTATGGTTCTCAGGGAGGTGGTATCGTCACTGCAGCAGTAATCCAGACCCAAAGGCCTTGCATGGGTTCAAATCTCACCGCTGTAGATGGTGAAATTTGAATTCAGTGGAAATCTGGAACCAGCAGTGCTCGAATTGTCCATTGCTGATTATCATAAAAACTCATCAGATTCCCGAATGCCCTTTAAAGTTTTGGCAAAGATCTGTAGCTCAGGTTGTGGATGAGGTTGTTGAGTTGCTCACCAAGCTGGCTGCGTTGTTCAGATGTTTCATCACCACGCTAGGGGACATCATCAGTGGAGCCTTCGATGAAGCGATATTATTCTACTCCATTTGGAATTTATACTGTCTGGTCTGTTATGGTGTGTACTGTCATTTCCGGTGTTGATTGGTATGGTTTGTATATGGGGTCCAATTCTGTATGTTAGCTGATTGCATTATGGGTGGAGGGCCATGCCTCGGAATTCCTGTGCATTTCAATGTTTAGCTTGAGCTACTGTGACTACCTTGTCCCAGTTAAATTGATGCCCTTCATTGTTTCAGTGTGCCAATATTGAGGATACTAGCAGCAAATACCGCACGATGAACTCTCCTTAATGTCATTACACTCAGACAGTGAAGGCCATCAGTTTAACTGGGACAAAGCAACCATAGTAACCCAAAACAAACATAGGACGGCACAGGAATTCCTCGAGGCATGGTTTTCCACATGTAACGCAATCGGCAAATGTATAGAATTGGACCCCATAAACAAACCCACACAGATCAAAACCGGAACTGACACTACTCACCATAATGGACCGGACAGTATAAATTCCAAGCGGAGTAGAATAACATCACTTCATCGGAGGCTTCACGGATGTTAGCACCTAGCACGGTGATGAATGAGAACAAGCCAGCTCAGCGAGCAAGTCAACCATCTCCCTTATGCCCTTTAGGGAAAGAAATCTGCATCCTTGGCCTATAGGTGACTGCAGATCTACAGCAATGTGGTTGAAAATTAACTGCGCTGTGCGCAATATGGGATTGGAAATAAATGCTGGCCCAGCCAGTGACTCCCACATCAAATGAGTAAATGATAATTAAACATGACAAGAGGACTTGCCATTTGTGTCTATTGAATACAGATATACATCAGCCACCAAACTGATGAATGGCATTCTGTGGATGCCCAGAACAGAAACCCCTCGTACATGTCAGCAGTTATGGACAAGACTGTTATTACTATTACATTGTGACTGTCCCTGCAGCCACAATGGCCCTGCACTGGTCTGAGAATGTCACTCACCACCAACTTCTCAAGGAACGGTAAGGATTGGCCCAGCCTGTTAAAAAAACCATAACATGCCCCCATAGTTCTCTAAAATGAAATAAATAATACCTTCTGGGGAAAACCCTGTTAGTGACTCATTGAGCACCACACACATGATACAGCTCAGAAGGGCACCATTTGGCCCATCTTGTCCATGCCGACCCAAGACACCTAGGTGCCCTTTCTAATCCCACCTTCCTGCACACAGCCTAGAGCCCTGCAGCTTATAGCACTTAAACTGCAGATCCAGGTACATTTTGTAAGAGTTTAGGGTCTCTGCTTCCACCACCAACTCAGGCAGTGAGCTCCATACAGCCACCAGCCTCTGTGTAAAAACATCTTTCCTCATGTCCCCTCCAATCTTTCTGCCGCTTAGTTTGAATCTATGACCCTTGGTCTTTGAACTGTCTGCTAAGAGAAACAAGTACTTCCTGTCTATCTCTGTCCCTCACAGTTTTGTATACCTCAATCATGCCACCCCTCAGCCTTCTCTGCTCCAAGAAAATCAACCCCAACCTCTCCAGTCTCTCCTTGTAGCTACAATTCTCCAGCCCTGGCAACATTCTGGTAAATCTTGTCTGCACTGCCTCCAGACCAATTACATCTTTCCTGACCAACTGCACCGATCAATATTCAACCATTGATTTATCACTCCATTAGCTTTGTTGTGCATTATTAACACTCAGGATCTGTAAAACTGTATTCTCACATCCAAAAGCTTTTACTTTTAGCTTTTGCACGTGACTGAATATTATAAAAAATACTCTGCAGGAGGAAGACCAAAGAATGCTGCCAGTTATTAATTGATTTCCCGATTAGGTTTTCAGCATTATAGAATTATAAATGTTTGCTTTAGTGTGTGCCTTGTCAGAACATGACTGTGTCCTGATAGGGTTATCTATTCGCAGGTAGCCCAAGCTGTTATTTGTACCTCCCTGTTTTCAGTAAGTAGTTAATCCAACGTTACTGGGAGCCTGGCACCATGCTCAGATCACGGAGAGAGTCTCAGTTTGCTGATCAGAAGGTGGCATGGTCAAGCTGTAGCTGTTCGTGCAGGTTACCTGAACATAACTTCCTTCAGTTAGTGACTTTCTGTCAGTGTTTGATGAGGTAGCAGAAACACTCTTCCCTTTCTGTGGTGGGAGGGAGCCTTGAGCTTGCTGAAAGCTGTTGCATCAGATTGTTGGTTGAATATGAAGTGGATGTGTTAGAATCGTAGAACCGTAAACTTTTACAGGACAGAAGCATCGTGACTGTAAAAGCTGCCCAGCTAGTCCCAATCTCCAGCCCTATCTCCACAGCCCTCTAATTTCATCAGGTTCAAATGTATATCCAGCTTTCTTTTGAAATTTCCTATGGAATCCGCCTCCACAACTCTCCCAGGCAGCACATTCCAAATCCGAACAACTCTCTGATGAAAGGTGTTTCTCCTGATCTCACTCCTAGCTCCCTTGCTGGCAATCTTGAAATTATCACCTATACTTACTGACATATTGACTAGTGGAAACAAAATATCCTTCTTTACTCTGTCAAAATTGTTCATCAGTTTTTGCACCTCAACAAGGTCACCTCTTAATCTTCTACTCCAAAAGGAATGAGCCCAATCTCTCTAATCTTCCCTTGTATCTAAAATCCTTCATTTAAACTGCTGTCTTTGATCTGACTTGTTTACCCTTTTCAAGATCAGTTATGTTTTCTTTGAAGGTGAAAGGTCCTGAGGTCATTTCCCACCTTGGACCTGATGTAAAATATCTTGGCTTGATACACCACCTGCAGAACTGAGAGAGTGCCACACTGTCAGAGGTGCCATCTTTCACTAAACATAAGTGCTGTCACAGCCTCTAGGCATTATTTCAAAGAAGAGTGGGGGAACCTGTCTCTGATGACCCTACAGCACTCCCTCAGTACTGCAATGGAGCACCAGCCTTAATTTTGGTGCTCAAGCCCTAGAATAGCCTTAGAACCTTACAGCTCAGAGATAGAAGCTACCCACTGAGCCACGGTTGATGTGATAAACTGGTACAAGGAGTCACAAGATGAGAAGACAGAACATTCAGTTTCACAAAGTGAAGAGACCCTGGAAAATATTCCATTCTGTGTCTCACTAAAGTGGAACATAGATATGAACTATGTCGAGTCACAGTCTTCAATTTAGACAATATTTATTAAAACATAATAAAGTGTGGATTTAATGGAAGTATGCAATCCAGTTGGCTGAAGTAAATAGCCATTAATGCATGGAAAGAGGCCAGAAGAAAATAATTCAAGTAGGTGAGACAAAGAACAATTCAGTACTGCCTGGATTTAAAAGCTGAGCTAGTAACAGTTTCAGCTTATTTCAATCTTAGCATTGATAGCTGCACTTGTTAATTTACTCTGTGTTCTACCTCCCTTTCTGTGTAAAACCAATTGGAACAGTCACAATCAACAAATTGGGAAAGGCATTGGGAATAATCAGATGGAATGCAGTTTCACAACATCCATTTCACAGCTGTTAGGCTCGAAGCTGAATGCAGCCAGCATTTTCATTTCAGGGATAGAGTTCTATGTCTTATCCTATGAGCCGTGCCTTGTTGCTGTTATAAATTTCATGCCCTGTTAAGATGTTTCTTCCATGTGATTTAGTGGAAAACTGTTCAAAGTTTTCAACGGTTTCAAACCTCCTGTTTTAATTCTTTCACATAGTATGTAAGAAGTTTGTGAGAAAGGTTGGTTGGCGTTGTGAGGGGGGGGGGAGTGCTGGGCGATGGGTGGGAATTGGAATCTTCACAGATTAACTTTTAAACCATGCTTCCATCGCACATTCCTTTAACATTGCTTCAGCAGCATCTTGCCAAAGTTCAGTTTGCTGTTTCCTTCGCCTGCTCACCATTTCCTTCCCATCCGAATGTCCTTGCTGTTAGGGCAGGTGCAGGCCCTCTGCTGTTTTCTCATTTCTTACAACAACAGGACATGGAGGAAACTAACATGCCTCAGCTGCCCGAGTCACAAACAGCAGGAAAAACCCAGCGGGAGAGACTCCTTAAGGAGTACAGTAAAAAAACTGCCCCGCAAGAGCCCTTGAAACTGCACTCCTTCCACTGAAATTGATTTGCAGAATCAGAAACATCAGAGATTCTGCCTAACCAGTGCAGTGTATTTCAGCAGTTAGTAAACTGGTGCAGTTTTGACACAGAAAGGAATGGATTTAGCAGCACGACCAGGGTGTTCCATTTGCCTCCAAGATAATGGGAACTGCAGATGCTGGAGAATCCGAGATAATAAAATGTGAGGCTGGATGAACACAGCAGGCCAAGCAGCATCTCAGGAGCACAAAAACTGACATTTCGGGCCTCGACCCTTCATCAGAAAAGGGGGATGGGGAGAGGATTCTGAAATAAATAACGAGAGGGGGGTGGTGGATCAAAGATGGATAGAGGAGAAGATAGATGGAGAGGAGACAGATAAGTTAAAGAGGCGGGGATGGAGCCAGTAAAGGTGAGTGTAGGTGGCAAAGTAGGGAGGGGATAGGTCAATCTGGGGAGGTCAGACAGGTCAAGGGGGCGGGATGAGGTTAGTCGGTCAGAGATGGGGATGCGGCTTGAGGTGGAAGGAGGGGATAGGTGAGAGTAAGAACAGGTCAGGGAGGTGGGTATGAGCTGGGCTGGTTTTGGGATGCAGTAGGGGGAGGGTAGATTTTGAAGCTTGTGTCTTCTCCCCTATCCATCTTCGAACCATTTCCCCCTCTCTCCCTATTTATTTCAGAATCCCCTTCCCCATCCCCCTCTCTGAGTAAGGGTCTAGGCCCGAAACGTCCGCTTTTATGCTCCTGAGATGCTGCTTGGCCTGCTGTGTTCATCCAGCTCCACACTTTGTTATCTCAGATTCTCCAGCATCTGCAGTTCCCATTATCTCTGTGCCAACAGCAACCTGTTTTCAGGGTGTGCCAACAGCTCTCGGATCCACCGTCTGGACTGTGCCTGCAGGGGCAGGACAAAAGGGGAACAAAGCTGAGAGGGGTAGGCACAGATTGGAAACTTCGAAAATCAGAACTGGCCGTACAGCTCTTTGAGCCTGCTTTGCAATTCAGTCTGACCATTCAACTCAGTCCCTTGTTCCTGCTTTCTCCCCACACCCTTTCACCCCTTTTAGTCACAAGCACTATATCTTACTCTTTCTGGAAAACGTTCAATGTTTCAGCCTCAACCACTTCTTATGGCAGAGAATTCCACAGGCTCACGACGCTGTGGATGAAGAAATTTCTTCTCATCTCAGTCTTCACATCATACACTCAGTACATTTTTAAGTTACACAACAGCAGGCAAATGGAACAAAGTGTGGAGCTGGATGAACACAGCAGGCCAAGCAGCATCTTTTCTGATGAAGGGTCTAGGCCTGAAACATCAGCTTTTCTGTTCCTAAGATGCTGCTTGGCCTGCTGTGTTCATCCAGCTCCACACTTTGTTATCTCTGCTGTTGGCACCTGTTGGGGATTCTGATGTGACGGAAAAAAAATAGAAGGCTTTAATCCCAGAGAAAAAGTAAAAGAGGCAATACTTTATAGTTATAGTTCTCGGGGCTAAGGGGACCAAAGGGTATGGGGGGGAGAAAGCAGGAACAGGGGGATGAGTTGGATGATCAGCCATGATCCTGTTGAATGGTGGAGCAGGCTCGAAGGGTTAATATTGTACTGCGGTCCCTATTTCAATATAACTTGACATAAAGCCACCTAAAATTACCTCATAAAACTCCACAGGGGACTTAATTGTTGCATTTTTGGCCTCGTAGAAAATTAGTTTTATTTTCTGATATGAACAGCCATTGAAAACATGCTAACTAATGCTTGCACATCTAAGAAAATGACTGCAATTTAAACCTCAGCCAGTGTTCTCTCAAGTTCAAATATTGATTCTTTCTTGTTCTTTCAACAGGATATGAATGTTAATGGCTAGGCCAGTTTTTGTTGTGCATCCCTATTTAGGAGTCAGCCACATTGCTGTGCATCTGGAGTTACATGTAGACCAGCCAAACACAGTAATTTCCTTCCCTAGGGGATATTAGTAAAAGGAATGTTTTTTTCCCCAACAATCAGCAACAGATTCATGGTCATCATTAGACTCTGAAGTCCAGACTTCTATTAATTTAAAATTCCACTATCTACACAGAAAGGAATGGATTTAACAGCACGACCAGGGTGTTCCATTTGCTTCCAAGATAATGGGAACTGCAGATGCTGGAGAATCCGAGATAATAAAATGTGAGGCTGGATGAACACAGCAGGCCAAGCAGCATCTCAGGAGCACATCCTATGTTGTAGGATTTAAACCCAGGCTCCCAGAATATTATCTGGGTTTCTGGATCAGTAGTCTAGTGAGCACATCACTAGCTATTGCCTCCATCCATATCTGCTGCTAACAAGACTGTTTTGTGGGGAATTGAGTCAGAAGGAGCAGTAAGATCCCTGTATGGTACAGGCGTTGTCAAGCACTGACAGCTGAAAGGGGTACTGCTGCATGGTGTTCTGAAGAATGGGAAAATCATTGCATGCAAATCGCAGGATGTCAGTATGCAGAGGCAGCAGGCAATTGGAAAGGCCAGTGGTACATTAGACTTTATTGCGAGTGGGTTGGTGAAGAGGAACAGAGTCTTGTTGAAATTACATAGAGTTTTAGTGAGAGTACACCCGGAGGTCTGTGTCCAACTTCAATCTTCCTTAGAATCCCTACAATGTGGAAACAGGCCATTCAGCCCAACCAGTCCACACGGACTGTCCAAAGAGCATTCCATCCAGACTCACCTCCCTACCCTTTCCCTTTAAATCGGCATTTCCCATGGCTAACCCACCTAACCTATACATCCCTGAACACTTTGGGCAATTTGGCACAGCCAGTCCACCCTAACCTGCGCATCTTTGGACTGTGGGAGTAAGTTGCAGCACCTGGAGCAAACCCAGACAGCCATAGGGAGAATGTACAAACTCCACACAGACTGTGGCCCAAGGCTGGAATTGAACCGTGATCCCTGGCGCTATGAGGCAGCAATGCTAATCACTGAGCCGCCATGTCTAAGGAAGGATCTACTTTTCTTGGGGGAGATACTACAAACACTCACCGGATTGAATCCGAGGACAAGGGAGCACCTTTCTGAGCAACATTCCCCCTGAGTTACACAGCCATGGGAAGCTCTGCACCCACTGATCAGTGTACCATACATGATTGCTGCTTCAGAATCCACTGCTGTGCCTGGGCCTATAAGCGGGAAATAAAAATTAAAGGGGAGATTGTCCCTGAGGAGCGGTTGTACAGATTGGGTCAGTGCTCCACGGAGAATTCAGATGAGCAAGAGATGATCTAATTATTATATGTATTCCTTAGAGGTAGACTTTAAAAGGCCGTTACCCCGATTGGAAAGTCTAGTGTCATCAGTAAATCGTCATAATCTCAGGACAAGATATTGAGCATTTAGGACTGAGATGAGGAGAAATGCCTTCACCCAAGGGGTCAGGAATCTTGAAAATTGTCCACTCAGATATATATGGTTGCCCAGCTGCTGAGTGAATTCGGGGAGGTGGGGGTAGATGGATTGATGTTTGTTTGGCAGGGGAATTAAATGAAGCTAGACAGCGAGGGAAGATGGGGTTGAGGTGGAAGCCATGAGTTGTGGAATGGCAGAGTAATTCAAGGGGCTGAATGGCCTCCCATATCTTATGTTTTTTAACTTGATTTTGGTGTTGCAGATTAAACAAGGTGCAGAAGAGAGTTTGGGAGATGGGAGGGTGGAGGGGTTGGAATTTGTCTGGAATTCGTTGGTCACACAGTTTGTGATGTGTGTTTCCAAACTGTCCATCACACCATCTCTTTATGAGGGCAGGATTAACGAGCTGCATGCCTCAATGATCAGGTATGTACAGAACGAAGTGGAGGAATGTAGACCAGACACTGGGGAAAGACATTGGACACTCTTTGAAACCCAATCCCAGCAGAGGCGGTCCATACAATGAACTCTTAGTAACATTGAAAACCTTCGGAAAACATTGATCTGTCAGACACCTTTAACTGTATCTTCTAGTGACACAAGTTTACTATGTTGAACTCTTTACCTTTTTCACTTCAAGAAATGGTTAATGCAAGAGAAGATCATCCATAAATGTAATCCCTCTCACATTCTGGTCATTCATGTTTCAGTAGTGCAGTTATTTGCTGATAGAGGAATTGTTTAATTATCACATGAATTCTTCTTGATATGTTGACCGTTAGTTGCCTTAGTAAACCATTTGTTTGTCCACAGGATCCCAGGAGTCAGACAGCTCTCAGTCTGCCAAAAAAGACATGTTGGCTGCCCTGAAATCACGTCAGGATGCCCTGGAGGACACTCTCCGTGTTCGATTGGAGGAACTGAAGAAGCTGTGTCTGAGAGAAGCGGTAAGCTGAGATAGGCAGGTCCTTAATCACTGACGGAACCACTGGTCCCTCCAGTTATACAGAAGAGGTGGGAAAGTGCAGCTCAGTATTGCCAGATCAGATCAGCTTGAATGGTGGAGTAGGCTCAATGGGCTGAATGGCCTATTTCTGCTCCTGCATCTTATGGTCTTACAATCTGGACCAGTGCTTTGGAGCAGACACTAAAGGATGTGCTTGCTCCTGTTTCTGAATTGGGAATACAATGAGACGGAAGGGATGTGGAGCTGAGGCCAGACAAAATAACAATTGGTTAGCTTATAGATTGAGTGAAATGGTCTGTTCCATGATAATTTTGCTTTAGATTTGGAACAGAAGTCCCAAATTAACATAATATTTGGGAACTGAGAAGGAACCAAATGCTGGCAGGAGGATTTTCAGTTTAAGGCAAAGTTTAAAAATTCTTTTTTCAGACATCAAATAATGTTTTTTTTTGACAAAGTAACTAGTCACACACGTGCATTTTCAGGAGCTTTTCACTGTGAGTGGGCTCCAGTCTGCCCCACCTGGAAGTGAATATTTTAATGGAACCTGAGTTTGAGATGTAGGATGGTGACCATCGCCAAATGATTGGAACAATTACACAGTCAAGCTGCACAATTTTCTTAAGATAACAAGCTCTAGAGCTGGATGAACACAGCAGGCCAAGCAGCATCAGAGGAGCAGGAAGGCTAAAGTTTTAGGCCTAGACCCTTCTGCGAAGCCATCCCTGAAACAATTTTCTTAAGTGTATGTTGTGGTTACACTTTAGCCCAGGTATACTGTTTAACAATCTGAACTATTCAAGGTTTGTCATGGGGATGAGGCAGGTGGTGACCTTTCGGAGAAAAACGGTCATTTATCAGTTTCTGTTGAGCCAGCTCAGTTCTGAGGAAGGGTCACCGGACCTGAAATGTCAACTCTGATTTTTCTTCATAGATGCAGCCAGACCTGCTGCGTTTTTCCAGCAACTTTGTTTTTGTTCCTGATTTACAGCGTCCGCAGTTCTTTTGTTTTTTTTTTACTTTGAAATCCACATTTCCCTGTTTTCCCACTGCAGTATTGTCCAGGTGAATGATCTGGTACATTTTCCAAGCTCTTCAAAGTTTGAGGATGATGGTAAGATTCTTAGCAGTGTAGATGAGCAGAGAGATCTCGGTGTCCATGTACACAGATCCTTGAAAGTTGCCACCCAGGTTGACAGGGCTGTTAAGAAGGCATACAGTGTTTTAGCTTTTAATAGAAGGATCGAGTTCCGGAACCAAGAGGTTATGGTGAAGCTGTACAAAACTCTGGTGCGGCCGCACTTGGAGTATTGTGTACAGTTCTGGTCACCGCATTATAAGAAGGATGTGGAAGCTTTGGAAAGGGTGCAGAGGAGATTTACTAGGATGTTGCCTGGTATGGAGGGAAGGTCTTGCGAGGAAAGGCTGAGGGACTTGAGGCTGTTTTCGTTAGAGAGAAGAAGGTTGAGAGGTGACTTAATTGAAACATATAAAATAATCCGAGGGTTAGATAGGGTGGATAGGGAGAGCCTTTTTCCTAGGATGGTGACAGCGAGCACGAGGGGGCATAGCTTTAAATTGAGGGGGTGAAAGATATAGGACAGATGTCAGAGGTAGTTTCTTTACTCAGAGAGTAGTAAGGGAATGGAACGCTTTGCCTGCAACGGTAGTAGATTCGCCAACTTTAGGTACATTTAAGTCGTCATTGGACAAGCATATGGACGTACATGGAATAGTGTGGGTTAGATGGGCTTGAGATCGGTATGACAGGTCGGCACAACATCGAGGGCCGAAGGGCCTGTACTGTGCTGTAATGCTCTATGTTGTATGATTAACTCTCAATGGAGTGAGGGGCATCAAGAATTCAGGAGGAGGCAGATCCATTTCCATCTTCATTGCAGAGCCGACCACAGTTACTGGAGGCTTGAGAATTTTTATCACGTTCCTTGTTTTATGTTCACTCTGATTAATATTGTACGAAAGACCTTTAAGTAATAGTGGTGAATGCAGTCAGCAATTCTGTAATGTTGGCAGCATTGTATCATCTAAAGTCTTCACTGTGACAGTGCTCCTCCATTAAGAAGGCTTTTACAGCATTGGGTGGGAAAGTTCACTCCCCGTCAGATCCTTCAGACACGCCCGGTCTCTGTGCCACTGCGCACTGCCCTCAAAGCAGCTGAGGCTGGTGAAGAGACTGTCACACATCACCTTCTGCAGTGGTCTGGAAAGAGGAAGCAGTGTTTTTGTTTTGTCATCTCAAGCAGCTCCACAACACAGTGCCGTTTCCCCAGGCACAGACCGAGATAAACATGCTGAGAGGACCATCAGCTCTGGGATCTGCCCGAAATCTGTGGTTGCACCAGGTCAAAGGTCAAATCTTATAGACTGACCCATTCCAACGTCCAGTACTATGTTCTACAAGATACACCAACACTTTTTTAAAAATTTGATTTGTATTATTATTGTCACATGTACCTAGGTACAGTGAAAGGTTTTGTTTTGTGTGCAGTTCAGGCAGATCATTCCATACGAAGTGCATCAGGGCATTAGAACAGGGTGAGGAATACAAAGTTATGGCTGCAGGGAAGATGCATAGAGAGCAAGATCAACATTAAATTTTAAATTTGAGATGTCCATTCAGAAATCTAATAACAGCAGGGAAGAAGCTGTTCTTGAATCTGTTGGTACACGTGTTTAAACTTTAGTATCTTTTGTTGTACGGAAGAGGTTGGAAGAGATTATAACCATAATCTTTGATTATGTTGGCTGCCTTCCCAAGGCAATGGAGAGTATAGTTGGAGTCAGTGGAGGTGGAAGGTTGGTTTGTGTGATGGACTGAGCTGTGTTCACAACTATCTGTAGTATTTTTCCAGTCCTGGGTCAAGTAGTTGCCATGCCAACCACCGCAAAAGCCACCATATGACAAGGCCACTCCATAACCTCAGTAAACAGAGAGGTTGGTGACTGAGGGAACCCGTTTCGGGCTTGTTGCTGGAAGTATACAGTAATTATCGCATTATTACAATCGGATTGAGGTAGTGAAGAGTGAGTAATGCTCAAATAGAAAAAATTGTACTCTACTGTATTTTTCGTAATGTCCCATTTAAAATGTTTTTGGCATGTGCTTTTACACCATTATGTGTAAAGTATATTTTTGCCAAACAAAAAACCTGCATGATGGTCAGAAACATGTCCCTTTAAGTGCAGCTCTCAGCCCTGAATCCTCTTTAGTCCCTAACATTTGAGCAGGCTCAATCTGCAGCTACAGACCAAGGGATGGATGGTGGGATTAAGCAAAGTAGCACAGACAGTATGGGTCACATGTTCTCCTTCTGTGCTGTAAATGATTGGATGCCTCTCCTCTATTTTTGTGTCTTTTTATTTTGGTTGCAGGAACTGACAGGAAAGTTGCCAAAAGAATATCCTTTGGACCCTGGAGAGGAGCCGCCAACTGTCCGCCGTCGAATTGGCACGTCCTTTAAACTGGATGAGCAGAAGATCATGCCCAAGGGAGAGGTAAAGCTGGAGTTACTCACAATGTATAGCCACCAAGCCCAACCAGACCCAGGCTGGTGTTTGCCCCAGCCCCTCCTGATCTTTTCTCACCATTCTTCATATCTTTATCTGCCTTCTGTCTCCTAATAGTCTAAGCTCTCCATTCTGGTGTGCATGGAAATCTTTCCTTTTACCATTCCCCCCCGCCACCTTTTATTCATTCATGGGATGAGGGTGTCACTGCTGAGGCAACACTTATCGCCCATCCCTAATTGCCCAGAGGGCAGCTAAGAGTCAACCATGTTGCTGTGAGTGTAGAGTCACATGTGGGCCAGACCAGGCAACGATTGCAGTGTTGAGATAATGGGAACTGCAGATGCTGGAGAATCCAAGATAATAAAGTGTGGAGCTGGATGAACACAGCAGGCCCAGCAGCATCTCAGGAGCACAAAAGCTGATGTTCGATTGCAGTTTCCTTCCCTGAAGGACATTAGCGAACCAGGTGAGTTTTTTTCCCCAACAATTGGCAATGGATTCAAGGTCATCATTAGATTCTTAGCTCCACATTTCTTATTTTCTTTAATTCAGAATCCCCCATCTGCCATGGTAGGATTTGAACCCGTGTACTCAGAACAGTGTCTGGCTTTCTGGATTAGCGGTCCAGTGATAATATCACTAGGCCATTGCAACTTTTTCAGTGCCTCTGTGCCCTTTTTCTGTTGGAGAGTTGAACCATGCAGAGCGCTCTCTTGTTGATGATTGGGCGATTTTCAGATTGATCTTGTAGGTGTTCTTTCTCAGTGAAAGTCACAGAGGAGCACAGTAAGTGTGTTTCTGAATGAGACTGACTGTGCACTTGCACAGAACAAGCAGTGATCTTGCTGCTCACTTCCTCACTTCAATTTCAGTACAGCCAGACTTTTGAGTCGAGTTCCTGTCAGTCCGTCAGCCTCTTATCACCATCAGAACTTCCCTCAATAAAAGACCTAACTTTCAGCCCGTCTATTCTTCAAAACTATCAACCCCATTTCAAACATTCTTTTCTTCTCCCAGATACTGGAGTGTGTCGTTACCTCCCAACTTCTCTTTAGCTCCATGTTTGAATCTCTCTGTCCTCATTTATAGACCTCGTAGCCATTGGCCTGAACCAAAGTCACATGAATGAATGATCGTAATGTCATGTGTATTTGATATTGAGAAAAAGATATGGCACCATTGTAATAGCTTGAAGAGCAAGATGAAAATGAAAAGATATAGCTTAACATATGACCACCTTTATGACTGCAGTGTGCCTCCTCACCTTCCTGCATCTCTCTCTGCAGCCTTTCTTTTTATTCGTTCACGGGACTTGGCTGGGCCAGCATTTATTGCCCATCCCTAGCTGCCACAAGGGCAGTTAAGAATCAAACTCATTGCTGTGAGTCAGGAGTAACATGTAGGCCAGAATAGTTAAGGATGGTAGATTCCTTCTCCCAAAGGGCATTAGTGAACCAGATGGATTTTTCCAACAATTGACAATGGATTCTTGGTCATCATTAGACTCTTCTGTAGGATTCAAATTCCTTCATCTGCCATAGCAAGCTTCCAACTCCGATCCCAAGAACCCTGGATCGGCCACATCTGGAGTATTGGGTCCAGTTCTGGTCACCTCATTACACGAAAGATGTGGAAGCATTGGAAAAGGTGCAGAGGAGATTTACCAGGATGTTGCATGGCATGGAGGGAAGGTCTGATGAGGAAAGGTTGAGAAAGCTAGGGCTTTTCTCTTTAGAACGTCAAAGGTTGAAAGGTGACTTGATAGAGTGTACAAAATGATCAGAGGTATAGATAGAGTGGACAGCCAGAGACTTTTTCCTAGGGTGGAGGTAGCTATTATGAGGTGACATAGCTTTAAAGTGAGTGGAGATAGATATAGGGGAGAGGTCAGAGGTAGGTTCTTCACTCTTAGAGTAATAGGGGCGTGGAATGCATTGTCGGAGAGGGTAGTGGAGTCAGCCTCATTAGGGGCATTTAAGCGGCTATTAGATAGGTGTATGGATGATAGTATAAGGTAGGGGTGGAGGTTAGATAGCCCTTAGGTTTAGTGTAAAAGTTCGGCGCCGAAGGGCCTGTACTGTGCTGTACTGTTCTCAGTTCTGTGTTCTATACTCTGTTACTTGGGTCTCTGAATTAATAGTCCATTGATGAAACCACAAGACCATCATGACCTGTCCCTCTTCACGCATCAGTCCTGCCATCCCCAGAATCAATCAGGGAGACTGATTGATTCTGGGGATGGCAGGACTCATGCATGAAGAGGGATTGGTTAGGTTGGGACTGACTTCACTGGAGTTCAGAAGAACAAGGAACGGTCTCATAGACACCTAATAAATCTAACATGACTAGAGAGGGTAAATGCATGAAGGATGTTCCTGATCACCAAGGGTGTTTAAAACCACACGTCACTGTCTGTAGATAGGGGGTAGGCCATTTAGGGCTGAGACGCTGAGACATGTGTTCACCCAGAGAGTGGTGAGCCTTTGGAATTCACTACCACGGGGAGCGGTTGAGGCCAGAACATTGATTTGATTTGATTTGTTGTCATGCGTATCTAAGTACAGTGAAAAGCTTTGTTTGTGAGCAGTACAAGCAGATCATAGTAAGCAAGGACTTCGAGAATTAGGGTGAGAAAAACTTGGACAGAGTGAGACACACAGGTTACACTGCACAGGACACGCGCGAGGCAAGAGCAACATTAACAAGATCCATATCATTTGAAATTAGAGAGTCCATGCATCAGTCTAATAACGGCCAGAAAGAACCTGTTCTTGAACCTGTTGGTGTGTGTGTTCAAGCTTCTGTACCTCCTGCCTGATGGAAGAATTTGTACATGAGCACTACAAGGATGGGAGGGGCCTTTGATGATGTTGGCATCCTTTACTTCGACAATGAGAAGTGTAAATGGAGTCCACGCAGGTGGAGGGTTGGCTTCTGTAATGGTCTGGGCTATACACACCACCTTCTGTAGTTTCTTATGGTCCTGGCCAGAGCAGCTGCCGTACCAGGCCGTTATGCCCCTGGACAGTATGCTTTCAATGGAACAACTGCAGAAGTTGGTGAGCGGCCTTACGAACATGATAAATTTCCTGGGTTGCCTCAGGAAGAAGAGGAGTTGTTGTTTTGTGAAAACATTGAATGTTTTCAAGGAGTTAGATATATTTCTTAGGGCTAAAGACACCGAAGGGTATGGGGAGAGAGCAGGAATAGGGGATTGAATTGAATGATCAGCCACAATCATATTGAATGGTGGAGCAGACTCAACAGGCGGAATGGCCTATTCCTGTTCTAATTTTCTATCTGAGTGAGTTGGATTTGAAGTCACTCACTTCTACCCTTTCGCACCTGACTCTGCTTGGAGCAACACCCACAGAGCTCTTCCTGCTGCTTCTGTCCTTGGCCTCCCACATTTGCCTCAACTGTGTGCTAGTTCATGAACATCAGCCGCAAGCTGGGGGTCAGCTATTTGTTAACAACAGCAGACAAAACCTCTCCATCACCGCTCAGAGAAAAGACAAGTCCTGCAAATGTCCACTGGCCGGGGATACGCAGGATAATCTAGAATTAAGAATCTGATGATGACCACGAATCCCTTGTCAGTTGTTGGAAAAATCATCTGGTTCACTCACGTCCTTTAGGGAAGGAAACTACCATTCTTACCTGGTCTGGCTACATGTGACTCCAGACCTATAATTGACTCTCAACTGCCTTCCGGGCAATTAGGGATGGTTATAAATGCTGCCTCGCCAGAGACGCCCTCCCCCCATGAATGAACTTAAATAAAAATGGTTAGGTGAATTGGCTGTGGTTAAATTGCCACACTGTGTCCAGGGATGTAGAGGTTAAGTGTTTTAGCCACAGTAAAATGTGGGGATAGGGTGCAATTTCAGAGGGTCAGCATGGACTCGATGAGCCAAATGGCCTCTTTCTGCACTGGAGATTCTATGATTCCGCGCTGGAGATTTGGAATAAAAACAGAAAGTGGTGGAGAATCTCAGCACATCTGGCAGCATTGTGGAAATACAGTCAATATTTCAAGATAATAAAATGTGAGGCTGGATGAACACAGCAGGCCAAGCAGCATCTCAGGAGCACAATTTTTCAATATGAGCTGAAGACCAGTCATAACAGACTCATTGTTGACAGCCAGGGTAGTGAGATTCACGTCTGGTGGGTAGCAATGGTAAGGATCCAGATTCTGTCAGTATTACCATCAGCATAAGCTGTTAATTGCTGAAAGAGTGAAAACTAGTTGGGGAGAATATTGAGAGAGTGTGATAATTTTGTAGCTGGTTGATGTTGAGACAGAGGGACAGCAGATGTCAACCTTGATGAACCGACAGCGAAAGAGCAGCTTGGGTAAAGCTGACACACAGATGCAAGGAAGAATTTTGAATACAGATGGGACCTAACTGTTGTAATCATAATTCAGACTATTCAAGGCACGGTTTAAGGTCTGTGCTGCTCACTCAGCATTAACAACCATAGGAGAACGGAAGGGTTAGCAACGAAGAGGAATTGCATCCCCCATGTTTAACCACTAGCTCCTGGTGTCAGAGAGTGCCCTTCGCATGTTGTCTCCAGCTTGGCATGTTGCATGGCTCCTGAATTCAGAAAGAAATATTTCTCCAAAGCTGGGAACAGAAGAAAAGCTTACCGCTGAGCCGAGTTTATTTTTAGACAGATTGGAAGTTCCAAGGGATAGAAAACCCTGTTGTGGAGCTGTGAGGAGAGACAGTACGTGTTTGAAGGAAAATTACAGAAGCCGTTGATCAAGAGATTAACCCCCCGCCCCCATATAGTGCCAGATGTGACCTGGCTTTTGTGCCAGTGAACACAATTGGTGAGCTGTGGAAAGCTAACAGTAGTTACATTGTCTCACACTATCAGCTCTGCAACTCGCATTTCTCATTTATCCCTCACTCCTTATGAATGTGGTTTCTTTCACAAATACTGCTTTCTCTCATTATCCAGATCCAATAACACTGCCGTTGTTTGGTCACATTGGATCAAATGCCAAGGAAGCCATGTCACTTAGAAACACAGAAAATGGATCCAGGAGGCAGCCATTAGGCCCTTCAAACCTGCTTCAATATGAACGTTAAGTAGTGGAGCTACTTAACACAGCAGGCCAAGCAGCATCAGAGGAGCAGGAAATCTGATGCTTCAGGCCTAGAATTTCTGATGAAGGGCTGCTTGGCTTGCTGTGTTCATCCAGTTCCACACTTTGTTATCTCGGACTCTCCAGCATCTGCATTCCTCTTATCTCAATATGAATGTTGCTGACCTGCAATTTCAGTATCCTACTTTGACTTCTGTGCACTTTGACCTCTATGACCGCCAGGGCCATGTCCAGCTCTCTCTTGGCTATATCTAGAGACATGTTGTTCTGGATTTACCCTGAGAGCACCAGAAGCTAAGAGGAGATTGAATGGAAGGGTTTTAAAACACTGGGCACGGATTACAAAAATAAGTAACATGGGTTTTTAAGAAAAGTTTGTTACACGGTGAGTGAGTAGGATGAAGGACACTGTCTGCAGAAATGGTGGTCTGGATTCAACCAGAAAATGTAAAAGGGAATGGATAATGCAATAACTGCACAATGGCCAGGCCCCATCACCAAGTTGCCCTTTACTTACTTGTGCACAGCACACTGGCACCTACCCACCAGCTCAGGCACAGTCCCCTGAACTGAGGAGTTTCCAAATTTCTTATTTATATTGGTCAGCCAGTGCCTCCTGATTGGCCCAGGGTAACTAACCAGTAAAGGACCACGTGGTCAATGAGGTGCACTTGTGTCCAGTCACTACAGATAAATAGTTGAAAGTAAGAAGTTTCAGCACTATGGGAAAGGAGTAGGGCTATGGGACTAACTGGGTTTGTCTATAAGAGTGTCATCATACATTCAACAGGCTGAATGTCGTTCCTCTGTGCTGTACTATTCAGTGATCCCGTGTCTCTTTATTCTCATCCTTCCGGGTGGAAGTGGTCATGGGTTTGGAAGGTGCTATCTAAGGAAAGTTGGTGAATTTTTGTCGTGCATCATTGAAAATGGTACATGCTGCTGTTAGTGAGCATTGGTGGTGGGGGGAGTGAATGTTTGTGAATGTGGTGCCAATCAAGCAGGATGCTTTGCCCTCATTCATGTCAAGCTTCTTGAGTGTTGTTGGAGCTGCCCCCATCCAGGCAAGTGGGGAATATTCCATCACACTCCTGACTTGTGCCCTGTAGATAGTGGACAGGGTTTGGGAGGTCGGGAGATGAGTTACTCACTGCAGAATTCCCCAGTATAAAGAATAAGCAGATGTTGTTCGAGGCCGTGACCAATGTATGATGCACCCTACATCACTCAATATCGTGACTCAGAAATGGAGAATGACTCTATGTGTGAATTACACAGAGTCCCTGTGGAGCCATCACCAGGAGTCCCCCAGAGAGCTGATGAAGGATCTAGGCCCAAAACGTCAGCTTTTGTGCTCCTAAGATGCTGCTTGGCCAGCTGTGTTCATTCAGCTCCACACTTTGTTATCAGGAGTCCCCCATCCAGGTTTATAAGAAATAGATGAGGCCATTCAGCCCCTCCAGACTGTTCTGTCATTCAGCAGGATTGTGACTGATCTACCTCAGCTCCTCATTCCCATACTGTCTCCATATGTCTTTATATCCCTTCACTTTCAGATATCTGCCAATCTCTATCTTGAATATATTCAATGACTGAATAGCCACAGTTGCCTGAGGTCCAGAATGTCACAGATTCGCGACTCCGAGCTACTTTCCAAATCTTAGACTTGCACGACAGATTCTGCGATTGTGATTCGTGTTTCCTAAATTCCTCAAATGGGGCCGCTTCTTTCTCAGCTTCTACCCTTCCCAAATTTTATACATTTCTTTGACGTTGCCACCTATACTTCTAAACTCCATGGAATACATCCCTCGTCGACTTGAACCTCCTCTCACAGGAATAATCTCTCCATCCAATGTACCAGGCTGGTGAACCTTCACTGCAGCTCCTCAAGTGCAAGATGATCCTTCCTTTAGTAAGGTGGCCAAAAGAAGGGGGAGATATTTGCTGCTGTATATTAGACCATGGGCTGTACAATGTTTATTGCCCGTGAAGAAACAGTGCAACACCAGAGTGCTGTAGCAGCTGCAGCATTGCCCCTTCTGTAACCTTCAAAGCTGGGGCATGGAGACTTCAGTGTAAGTATCAGCTTTGCCTCAGAGGACAACTCTGTGATTAGTGTTAGGTTTGGAATGTGATGTGGACGCAGACTATGTCCGGAGTGCCCAGGAGGGGAAGACCGATGCCAGATGTAGTATTTTTAGACACTGCTGTCATCTGCAGAGTTTCAAATGCCAGTACAAACTGTTTATAAAAGGAAAAGAAAACATTGCTGAACGGAGAGCAGTTTCAGATTATACGTTTCCGATTGTGCTCCAATATTGAGCTGTCCACGCCAACAGAATGATTATTTGAGACATATCTCTCCTTCCTTCCACATAATAGTGATCATTATTGATGTGTATTTAATACATTCCAGCCAGGTAACCGTAATACTAACCACTCCTCTCTAGCACATCCTGACAAATTATTTTCTAAGGTCCTGGCTGTTGTGGATGTGGAATAAAAACAGAAGTTGCTGGAAAAGCTCAGCATGTCTGGCAGCATCTGTGAAGAAGAAGTCAGAGTTAACATTTCAGATCCGATGACCCTTCTTCAGAACTGATGGTGGCGTGTGGGAGTGGGTGTTGACGGCTGGGCCAGCATTTATTGCCTGTCCCTGGTTGTCTCTTGAGAAGGTGGTGAGGAGATGCCTCCTTCAACCACTGCAGTACATGTGGTGCAAGTAGGCCCGCCATGTCCTTAGGGTGAGAATTCCGGTGACGGTAAAGGAATGGCGATATATCTGCATGTCAGGATGGTGAGTGGCTTGGAGGGGAACGTGCAGGGGGTGGTGTTCCCATGTATCTGCTGCCCTTGTCCTTCTAGATGGAGGTGGTTGTGGGTTTGGAAGGTGCTGTTTGAGTAAAGCTCACTTTGGGATATCTGAACATGATGTTGCCCTCATTTTACACTCAAGCAGTTTCCATTCAGTGACCACGAGGAGATTGGAGGTTTTGGCTGAACTCTCCTCTCTCCATCATCCAGGGGCTTACTGTAGAAACCTTCAAATTCCAGCACAAAAGGAGCCATTTGGCCCATCTTGTCCATGCCGACTCAAAGACATGCAGGTGCCCTTTCTAATCCCACCTGCCTGCACACAGCCTATAGCCCTGCAGCTTACACTACTTAGGGTGTACGTCCAGGTACATTTTGTAAGAGTTTAGTCTCTGCCTCCGACACCAACTCAGGCAGCGAGCTCCATACACCCACCAGCCTCTGTGTAAAAACATCTTTCCTCATGGTGCCTCCAATCTTATTGCCGCTTAGTTTGAATCTGTGGCCCCTGGTTTTTGAACTGTCTGCCAAGAGCAACAGGGTTGTCCTATCTACTGTATCTCTGTCCCTCACAATTTTGTATACCTCAATCCTCAGCCTCAGTCTTCCAAAGAAAACAATCCCAACCTCTCCAGTCTCTCCTCGTAGCTGCAATTTTCCAGCCCTGGCAACATTGCGGTGAACTGTTTCTGAACTCCTTCCAAAGCAGTTACGTCCTTCCTGTAATGCAGTGACCAGAACTGCACACAGTTCTCTAGTTGTGGCCTTGCCACTGTCTTGTACAGTTTCATCACATCAGTGAAGGAGGACATTCCATAAGCCTTCTTTCCAATCCTTATCTACCAGTTACCACTACTGACCTGACTGTGCCGCTCTGAGCTTTACCTCAATGACAGTCGGGCAGACAAGGCTAACTTTTGTCTTTGGGGACAAGAAATATGTTCTGGGGAATGAGGGTACGAATCCTGCCAGAGCAGATGATGAAATTGGAATTCAAGAACAGGTGATCACACTGTGTAGCCATTGCTGGTTGATGTAAAAATGCACCTGACTCATGAATGCCCTTTAGGGAATTAAATCTGCCATCCTTCCCCAGTGTAGTATACATATGACACCAGATCCACAGCGCTGTGGTTGACTCTTAATTGCCTTCTGGGCAACTAGGGATGGGTAATAATTGCTGGCCTAGCCATATCCCGTTTAAAAATAGCAGAATCTAGGAGGCCTGGTGCTACAGTGGGTAGTGCCCCTGTCTCTGAGGCAGATGTTCTGGATTTGCAGCCCACTCCAGGACCTGACACCCAGGGACATTATTAGGCAATAGTGTACCCTTTGTCCTGGGTCCTGTGCTTGGCACAGTTGATTGGGCAGCCCTTGTGGATCAAATTGGTGCCAGCAGCACAGGATTGGATCTGTGATACGGCTGCGATGGATTTGGGATCTTGCCACCTTGCCCTGACCATGGATGTTGGACCTGCAATTGGGTGCAAAACTGGAGAGGGCAGGGCCTCCCATTGACAGGCATTTTCCATTATCACTTTATGCCACTGGTTCCTTTATTACATTGGGGTGATTCTTCAAAAGCAGATGTACGGTCTGGGTAATGGCCGTCTGAGTTTGAGCTTTCCAATCAATCATTACACATCGCAGCTTCAGTCTGCGGCCTCTGCAGCTGCTTTTTTGACAAGCTGTGAGCAGGACTCGCAGGAAAGAAATATCAAACTCTATCTATGTAGTCAGTGAAGAAAAAAGGGGGCCATCTTAGGTGCAAGGTACAGTACAGATTCTTTAGTACATGTCCTCAGGAAAGACTTCTAGAAAAATAAAGAAATGAAATATCCAACATTACAGATCATGAAATAGAAAATAGAGAAGTAAATCGTTCAAAACAACGGTGCTTTGAACCCAGGCTGTGCTGGCATCTAGCATCCAGGCTGTGCTGGCACCTAACATCCAAGCCCTGCTGGGCCCTGACTCCAGGCCATGCTGGGCCTTGACTCCAGTCCAAGCTGGGCCCTGACTCCAGGCCATGCTGGGCCTTGACTCCAGTCCAAGCTGGGCCCTGACTCCAGGCCATGCTGGGCCTTTGACTCCAGTCAAAGCTGGCCCTTGACTCCCAGCCATGCTGGCTCTTGACTCCCAGCCATGCTGGCCCTTGACTCCCAGCAAAGCTGGGCCTTGACTCCAGGCCATGCTGGGCCTTGACTCCAGCCCAAGCTGGGCCTTGACTCCAGCCCAAGCTGGGCCTTGGCTCCAGCCCAAGCTGGGCTTCAGCTTGAGGGATTTGAGGCTGAGGGGATCACTGTGGAAGCATCTTGAAGTCAGAAGCCCACACCGAGGCCACGCCAGACTGCTGAGAGACTGCCACATGGTGCCGCGAGACCTCCACGCCAGACCAAACGTCTACCATGCTGGGGCCATGCTGACGCAGTGAGTCCAGGCCATCACTGGTAAGATGGTGGGGGTGTGTGGAAATACGCAAAACGGAAAAAGAGAACTCAGAGGAAAAGGAAGGGACAGAGCGGGCAAGCTCCAGTCATGGAAAATAATTGTACAGGTTTACGTGTGAGATGCACAAATATTTCACCATGCAATGTACATTTCACAACAGTCTTTTCAGAAAAGTTCACATTTTGAAAGGCAATACCATGACAATGATAATTAGTCACAAGCTGGTGTCCACGTGCCGAACCCTGCAGTCAGTGCCATGCTGTGTGGGTTTTGGGAATGCATACCTAGCTGACAGAATTCACTGTGGAATGCAGCACCTTGGCTGTAGTTACAGGTCACGACTGGGTGCAGCTCTCTCAGGCATGGCCCTGGCTCAGGATAAGCAGTCTTACAAACTCCACAGTAATTTACAATCATAAAGCTGCAGCTTCTCTCTGAACGTGATCAATATTTTAAAGCAAAACTAGAGACAGATTCTGAAGGTTGATAATTGCAAACATTTTTCATATTAATATTTCATGTTGTGTTGGTGTGAATGGGATAGCAGGAGAATTTCTTTTTTTCTTCCCTGATCTTCCTCTTAAATGCCCCCTTGCTGTGGGGGGAATGGGTTTGCCCCCTTGCTGTGGGGAGAATGGGTTTAACTCCTTACTGTGGGGGGAATGGGTTTGCCCCCTTGCTGTGGGGAGAATGGGTTTGCCCGGTTGCTGTGTGGGGAATGCGTTTGCCCCCTTGCTGTGGGGGGAATGCGTTTGCCCCCTTGCTATGGAGGGAATGGGTTTGCCCCTTTGCTGTGGGAAGAATGGGTTTGCCCCCTTGCTGTGGGGAGAATGGGTTTGCCCTCTTGCTGTGGAGAGAAGGGGTTACCCCTCTTGCTGTGGGGGGAATGGGTTTGCCCGGTTGCTGTGTGGGGAATGCGTTTGCCCCCTTGCTGTGGGGGGAATGCGTTTGCCCCCTTGCTATGGAGGGAATGGGTTTGCCCCTTTGCTGTGGGAAGAATGGGTTTGCCCCCTTGCTGTGGGGAGAATGGGTTTGCCCTCTTGCTGTGGAGAGAAGGGGTTACCCCTCTTGCTGTGGGGGGAATGGGTTTGCCCCCTTGCTGTGGGGAGAATGGGTTTGCCCCCTTGCTGTCGGGAGAATGGGTTTGCCCCCTTGCTGTGGAGGGAATTGGTTTGCCCCCTTGCTGTGGGGAGAATGGGTTTGCCCCCTTGCTCTGGAGAATGGGTTTGCCCCCTTGCTGTGGGGAGAATGGGTTTTCCCCTTTGCTGTGGAGGGAATGGATTTTCCCCCTTACTGTGGAGGGAATGGGTTTGCCCCTTTGCTGTGGGGGGAATGGGTTTGCCCCCTTGCTGTGGAGGGAATGGGTTTGCCCCCTTGCTGTGGGGAGAATGGGTTTGCCCACTTGTTGTGGAGGGAATGGGTTTGCCCCCTTGCTCTGGGGAGAATGGGTTTGCCCCCTTGCTGTGGGGAATGGGTTTGCCCCCTTGCTGTGGGGAATGGGTTTGCCCCCTTGCTGTGGGGAGAATGGGTTTTCCCCTTTGCTGTGGGGAGAATGGGTTTGCCTACTTGCTCTGGGGAGAGTGGGTTTGCCCCCTTGCTGTGGGGAATGGGTTTGCCCCCTTGCTGTGGGGAGAATGGGTTTGCCCCCTTGCTGTGGGGAGAATGGGTTTGCCCCCTTGCTCTGGGGAGAATGGGTTTGCCCCCTTTGCTGTGGGGGGAATGGGTTTGCCCCCTTGCTCTGGGGAGAATGGGTTTGCCCCCTTGTGGGGAGAATGGGTTTTCCCCCTTGCTCTGGAGAATGGGTTTGCCCCCTTGCTGTGGGGAGAATGGGTTTTCCCCTTTGCTGTGGAGGGAATGGATTTTCCCCCTTGCTGTGGAGGGAATGGGTTTGCCCCTTTGCTGTGGGGGGAATGGGTTTGCCCCCTTGCTGTGGAGGGAATGGGTTTTCCCCCTTGCTGTGGGGAGAATGGGTTTGCCCACTTGTTGTGGAGGGAATGGGTTTGCCCCCTTGCTCTGGGGAGAATGGGTTTGCCCCCTTGCTCTGGGGAGAATGGGTTTGCCCCCTTGCTCTGGGGAGAATGGGTTTGCCCCCTTTGCTGTGGGGGGAATGGGTTTGCCCCCTTGCTCTGGGGAGAATGGGTTTGCCCCCTTGTGGGGAGAATGGGTTTGCCCCCTTGCTCTGGAGAATGGGTTTGCCCCCTTGCTGTGGGGAGAATGGGTTTTCCCCTTTGCTGTGGAGGGAATGGATTTTCCCCCTTGCTGTGGAGGGAATGGGTTTGCCCCTTTGCTGTGGGGGGAATGGGTTTGCCCCCTTGCTGTGGAGGGAATGGGTTTGTCCCCTTGCTGTGGGGAGAATGGGTTTGCCCACTTGTTGTGGAGGGAATGGGTTTGCCCCCTTGCTCTGGGGAGAATGGGTTTGCCCCCTTGCTCTGGGGAGAATGGGTTTGCCCCCTTTGCTGTGGGGGGAATGGGTTTGCCCCCTTGCTCTGGGGAGAATGGGTTTGCCCCCTTGTGGGGAGAATGGGTTTGCCCCCTTGCTCTGGAGAATGGGTTTGCCCCCTTGCTGTGGGGAGAATGGGTTTTCCCCTTTGCTGTGGAGGGAATGGATTTTCCCCCTTGCTGTGGGGAGAATGGGTTTGCCCCCTTGCTGTGGGGGAATGGGTTTGCCCCCTAGTTGTGGGGCGAATGGGTTTGTTCCCTCGCTGTGGGGAGAATGGGTTTGCCCTCTTGCTATGGGGAGAAATGGATTGCCACATTGCTGTGGGGAGAATGGGTTTGACCACTTGCTGTGGAGGCAATGGGATTGCCCTCTTGCTGTGTGGAGAATGGGTTTGCTCTCTTGCTGTGGAGAGAAGGGGTTTGCCCCCTTGCTGTGGGGGGAATGGTTTTGCCCCCTTGTTGTGGACAGAATGGGTCTACCACCTTGCTGTGGATAGAATGGGTTTGCCCCCTTGCTGTGGAGGGAGTGGGTTTGCCCTCTTGCTGTGGGGAGAATGGGTTTTCCACTTTGCTGTGGGGGGAATGGCTTTGCCCCCTTGCTGTGGGGAGAATGGGTTTGCCCCCTTGCTGAGGGGTGAATGGATTTAGCCCCTTGCTGTGGAGGGAATGGGTTTGTCCCCTTGCTGTGGGGAGAATGGGTTTGCCCCCTTGTTGTGGGGAGAATGCGTTTGCCCCCTTGCTGTGGGGGAGAATGGTTTTGCCCCCTTGCTGTGGGGGAGAATGGTTTTGCCCCCTTGCTGTGGGGGAGAATGGTTTTGCCCCCTTGCTGTGGAGGGGATGGGTTTGTCTCCTTGCTGTGGGGGAGAATGGGTTTTCTGCTTTTTCTTCGGATGTTAAAGATAAAAGTGCAATTGCCATTTTCTTTTCTCCCCAGGAGGTCGAGTTGGAACGCCTCGAGAGAGAGTTTGCCATTCAGTCGCAGATCACTGAGGCGGCACGGCGGCTTGCCACCGACCCAAATGTCAGCAAAAAGATGAAGAAGCAAAGAAAAATGTCCTACTTAAATGCACTTAAAAAACTGCAGGACATTGAGAATGCCATCAATGAATACAGGGTCAGGTCTGGAAAGAAACCCACACAAAGGGCATCTTTAATCATCGAAGGTGAATGCTGATGTTATTACTGGAAGATTTGACTTCTGCATTGTTTAATATCTTCATGTTTAATTTCCTTCAATGCAGTCATTAATCAGAATAGGAGAACAGCTGCATTAAAACAGAGCATGAAGGAATTCATAAATAGAGGCATTGAGTCCAAAAGAGGGGAGGTTATGCTGAGCTTTCAGAGAGTTCTGGTTAGGCCCTAGTGAGAGCATTGATCCCAGTCATGGCCACGACCCTGCAAGATAGATGTGAAGGATGTCCAACTTCAACAAGACCTGGACTATATCCAGGCTTGGGATAACAAACCGCAAGTAACTTCCATGGCACATAAGTGCCAGGCAATGATCATCTCAAACAAAAGACAATTTAACTACCACCCCTTGACATTCAGTGGTGTTACCGTCACTGAATACCCAACTGTCAACATCCTGCTACTGACCAGAAACTGAAGTGGACTCATCACATACACACAGTGGCTACAAGAGCAGAGCAGAAGCTAGGAATACTGCAGCAAGTAACTCACCTCCTCACTCTTTAAAGCCTGTCCCTCATCTCCATGGCACAAGTCAGGAATGTGATGGAATACTGCCCTGGATGAGCTCAGGCCCAACAACACTCAAGAAGCATGATCCCATCCAGGATAAAGCAGCCGCTCAATTGGCACCACATCCACAAGCATCCACTCCCCCCACCACCGACGCTCAGTAGCAGCAGTGTGTACTATCTACAAGATGCACTGCAGAAATTCACCAAAGATCCTCAGGCAGCATCTTCCAAATGCACGACCCCTTCCATCTAGAAGGACAAGGGGCAGCAGATACATGGGAACACCACCACCTGCGAGTTCCCTTCCAATCCACTCACCATTCTGAGTTGGAAATATATCACAATTCCTTCACTGTCACCGTGTTAAAATTCTGGAATTCCCTTCCTCAGGGCATTATAGGTCTACCTGCAACATTGGGATTGCAACATGGTTTAAGAAGACAGCTCACCACCACTTCTCAAGGGGTAACCATGGATGGGTAATAAATGCTGGCTTAGCTGCAGCCACCCACATTTCTTGAATAAATTTAAACAGAAGGATGACCTGTACTGGTTGGAGATATGGTAAGATGTGTTAGAGTGAAGAGGGGAATCTGGTTCCTGTCTCTTGGCAGCGCACCCACACCCACCTGGCATTCCTCAGTGACAGGGATAAAACCATGATCAGAAAGACACAGGACTGTTCAAGCGCTCAGCTCCACCTTGGTTCATCCATCCTGTACATTGTGCTACAATATAAAACCTTTACTTTGTGCTTTCCCCATAGAAGCAAACATTGGTTCTGAAGACAGCTCGTTGTCAGATGCCCTGGTTCTCGAGGACGGTAAGTAATCCCTTCAGTCAGCATCTGATGTTGAGATGGTGGGGCGGGGGTGCGCAGTCTTGCCAGGTCATTTCAGTGTCTTACGAGAAATTATTTCACAAGGAACAGCTTATAGAAGCACCGTTTACTCCTCTGACCCTCCTTGTTCCTACATTGTGTGACATTCACAGGCCCCAAAGCGAACTCCAGGGACGAAGAGATTCTGTCTTTGTCAAAGATAACAAAGTGTGGGGCTGGATGAACACAGCAGGCCGAGCAGCATCTCAGGAGCACAAAAGCTGACGTTTCAGGCCTAGACCCTTCATCAGAAAAAGTCTTTGTCAATATGTGACCCATTACATTAGACATACCAGTGAATTTCAAAAGCCCAGAAGATTGATGCTGTGATTTACTGAGCAGTCAAGTAGACTCAACATTTGTGGCTTACTCTGTCACTCTGATCTTAGGTCTTATGTTTTATCATGTTTTGCAGAAGACTGTCATGTTACGAGTGTTTCGTCCCCGGTGCAGTCACCACATAAAGGCCTCCCTCCACGTCCACCGTCACATCAGAGACCCCCTCCCCCCCAGTCTCTGGATGGATTGAGGCAGCTGCACTACCATCGCAGCGACTACGACAAATCGCCCATCAAACCAAAAATGTGGAAGGAGTCATCTTTAGACGAGCCCTACGAGAAGGTGAAGAAGCGCGGGTCTCACAGTCACTCCAGGTGAGTTGATGGTTTCAGAGAGGTACAGTTCACTGCGATTGGTAATGGCAGTAAAACAACATAATGTCATTTGACGTAATCACGTGGAATGCAGCTCCAACATGGATCTTTGGAATGCAGCTCCAGCATGGAACTTTGGAATGCAGCTCCAACATGGATCTTAATCCATGCAAAACAACAGTGGAATGGATTGACTCTACTGCTTCTGAGAGGAAGCCATCACCTGTTCTTGTGTAGGTGATACCGAGTTTTCTTCAACTTTCATTGGCTACTTCAACAGAATGCTCTTATGGTGCAGTGATAATGTCCCTACCTCCGAGCCAGGACATCTGGCTTCAAGTCCTACCTGCTCCACAGTTTACCATCTCTCAACAAATGGGTCAGAAAATACAGCAAACTTTTTATTAACTGGCATATCTATAGGACCAGGAATATATTGATTGATCAGATATTCTTGTTCAGCAAGAGATGAATGTGTAAACACACACTGAGTAATAGAAACATACTGCAGGGGGTACACACATCACTGTTATACTTTATTTACAGCATAAATCACTTAATTAATAACACAATTTTGCCTTAAATCAAACTTACCAGCCTTCTCACTCACATCCCTGACCAGCTATTTGGACATTGTGAAATATTTGAGGTGTTTAATTGTTGCCGGTTTATAGAGTGCACTGTTTCATAAAGAGCCGATTAAAACAGAGTGCATGTTAAACTTTTCAGTACAGCGTGAGGAGGTCCAGCTGGTATCCCAGCCATAAAATGGTACTAAAACCCAGTCATTTTAATTTGTGGCTGATGTCATCAGTTACAGTGACTTTGTACATGAAGCACTGTTTTGCATTTTGATCTGAAATTGAAGTTTCCTTGCCCCCTCTGATAGAGTGAGGAATTATTAAGCATTTGTATCTTGATGTTGGAAAGGATGATTTATGTTAATAGGATTGCAGAGGTTTAGCGTGTGTGGCTGCATGGTATAGACATGTAAATAGGAACTAAATACCAATAAAATTGCAGCTAAAGGAAATCAGTGAAAGTACAGTCACATTTGTCTGGGGAATGCTGTTTGAACATTGGGAGTGAATACCCAGGTAGTTCCCAGTGCTGTGGGTTCTGTTCCTTAACAGTGTTCCACAGGAAGATAGTGACAGAGATGCATTGACTTATCAGTGACGGACTATCAATGTGAAGCAGTGCCTCAGTCCTGGGAGCACAGTCTGTTTTTCCAACCTGGGTTTTAGCAACGGTTCCATTTGGTGCTCTATTTTCATCTACCGTTTTGTTCCCTGTTGCTAAATATTATAAAATCTTCAATTTACATATTTTAAAGTCAAACACCCTGATATATGAATCCCCAGAAAAGAATAGAGGATGTTCTATTTTTCCAGCCATCATTTATCCCTCAGCAGCCAACTTCATGATATAAAAAGAAAAGTAGTTTTGTTATTTCGCGGCAGCGGCTTTTGGGATCTTGCTGTGCGAAAACTGGCTGCAGAATTTCCTCACATCCCAACCGTGACTGTGGTTCAAAGGTGTTCAGCTGTGAAACAGATTGAAAGCTTTGAGGTCATGACAGGTGCTTTAAAAATGCAGGTTTGTTTTTGTAAGTGTTAAGTTTTTGGTTGGAGCTGACATTCCCATAGTTATAAATTTCCATCCATTCTGCAAACTTCCTCCAGTCCACCAAAAAAGTCCGTAATTTGTCTTAATTCAGGATCAGTTTTGTTTCTCATGTACCGTACTGTCCAGGACCCACCATGGCTCAAGCGATGGATATGAGGTCGAACCTGCAAACATTAAAATTCACAAGTTACTATCCAGGCACCAACTGCAATTTCCTGATCAGAACCAGAGTTGCCACCATTTGTAATTCAAAGAGAACGTTATTTTTTAATGACCATGTCCAACTACAGAGGATCTAACGATAGCCCCTTGACATTCAATGATGTTGCCATCGATCAGTCACCCACCATCAACACCTAGGGTGTTGAATGGCTACATTGACCCCAACTGGTTGAAAAACCTACATTTTGGCCAAGCATTGTCCAAATGTTAAAATATTTGAATTGTATGTAAAATATTCTCCAGACCTCACCGCACACACTTGCCATGCCTCAAACAAAATACTTCATGTTCTGTATCCATTCCCGCAACATCTCTTTCCCCCGTACCACCCTACACCCCTCTACCTATCCCATTTAGTCCCTTCAGCCACCTTTTGTCCCTCTATCCATCCCCTATGGGCCTCTACATATCCCTAATTGCCTCCTTTTACCGCCATGCCAACTTAGTTCAAACTCATGCCAATCCATAATTCATCACTCTTCCCTTTACTACGATGCCTGTTCACCGAGCAAATACTGATGCTCACGTGAAAAAAAGACCAAGTTCTATATTGCATTCTACATCTGCACACCATGGAGAACAGCAACCTTATTCATGAGAAAACACATTTTGGCAGCTGTTGACAGGCTTGATGCTCTTGACACCTTGTGACAGTTCTCAACACTCTTCACAGTTCCCAGCAGTTTTGGTACCTCATAGGTACATTTTTCTTCACTGTTAGTAATCCCAAAAAATTACCTGACGCACCCCACCCCAAACAATCTAAGGGTACCTGAACCTGACCCATTTTAAAGGTGTGCTTTACCCTGGCTATCAAAACAGATCTGCAAACTACAGCCTGTCCTCAGCAGTTTAATATGCAGACTCCAGATTCCTCACTGCACAGGATATCCAAATCTCACTTCAAAGGGGGCACCTGTGGTCAGTCTCCCTCAGGAAACCCTGCCTGACTGGACTACCACCTCCGCAAAAATGGAACATGCCAATTTCAGGGATTGGAATTGCAATTCCAGACCAAATCTGCCATATCAGAGGGTCTCTGTCATGGTATGAATTTGGTCCTTATCATCACATGCAATAACAGAACCACCCTCCAGGCTTGTGCAAACAGCCGTCCATCACTCGAGAGAGTAAGAGACAGTAGATGTGGCGCCTCAGCATTAACCCCGTGCCAAAAACAAATTCAGAAAAGATGAGAACAGCTCAGGAGCCACAGTGCTAGCAATAAAGATAACACAAACTGCAGTCTGGAAATTCTACAACAAAAAGATGCCAAAGTGTAAACATTACAATTTCTCAAATATCTAGGTCATTTGGTCAATCAAACAAAACTCTAGTCATTGAGCTGCTGCACAAAGCATCAGAGTGTGTCTCTCTCACAGTTTGTATCAACATGGTGTATCCCATTGATGATTCTAGCCTCCATTTTCCAGGCATAACTCTGTGTGTTTGTGAGTTAAATCTGCAATATTGTGCTGAGTTAGAACTTTTGCAGTGACGTTACATGTTTGTGTTACTCTTTAGTGGACACACACGGTTTCCCAGTGTAGGGAGCTGTGCAGAGGCTGGAGCAGGTGGATCCCTGCAGAGCAGTCCTGTAAGAAGTGCTTCTCACTGGAACTCCTCCCAATCCAGCATGCCATCCACACCAGATCTCCAGATACAAAGTCCCTCATATGTCCATTCCACACGGTGAGTGACCTGAGAAACTGCTGACATTGGAATTCCGAGGAAGGAAAATGCAGAGACTGTGATTCTAAAACCTAAGCAGGGAACATGGTAGTACACACAAAGTCCTTCAGATCCGAAAGGGAAGCTTAGATCATTCTTTGGAATTTTAACAGTAAACTGATGCCTGTTATTTAATTCTCCCCCTTTCTCTCACTGTGACCTCTCTGTATTTGGCTTCCTATCATATTCTAATGAAGGTCTATGTAAATTCGAGGAATAGAAACTTTTCGATTAAGCACTTTACAGCTTTCCAGAATCAATGGTGAGTTCAAATATTTTAGAAGACGAGATTTCTTTCTGTTTTTTCAGACAGCATTGGCAATGTTTCTGCTTTACTCATTTCCAGTTCCTTGAGACTGGTTTGTTTCTCCATTTACCATCTCCATACTGCCTTGCACTGTCAGCTCTTCATAACATTTAATCTCTCCAGCCACCTCTTTATCACTGACCTTCATTTCTGGTCCCCCTCCTCTGCCACCCCTCCCTCTCTCTCCTCTGTCCTCCTGCTGCCTAAGTAACTAAATTATAACACAATGATTTAGACATCCAAGAAAAGCCAACAGAAACAGGGGACGCTTTTACTGCAAAAGAAGTTTGTTGAGGTCAGGATTCTTGTAGCCAGGAATGGCTTGTACTTTAATAATCACAAGGCAACTTACATTGAAGTTCAGAAGAGGAAGGCACAGAGAAGCGCTGCTAATGCAGAGACAGTGGTGTAATGATAAAGTCACGAGATTAGTAACTAGGAACTTCAGGCTAACGCCTGGGGTTGTGGCTCAAATCCCGCAAGGAAGGTGGTTGGATACAAATTCAATAAAATATGAAATTAAAAGCTGCTGTGATGACAGCTGCTGTCAATTATTTGTTTAAAAAAAACTATGCCTTTTAGGGAAGGAAATCTTCATCCATTCCCGGTCTGGCTGATATGTGACTCCAGACCCACAGCAATGTGGTTGACTTTATCAGCCCTCTGGATAATTAGGGGATGGGTAACAAATTTTGAGCCAGTCAGTAATGGCTACATCCCTTGGACAAATAATAAAAAGTTGCTGGTATTGCCTGCAAAATTGTAGATTTGAGGTTGTTAGTAAGTACAGGGAACTAGGTAGTATTTGACAGAATGTATGAAGTGTGAGAGTGCTCCACGGTATGTTTTAGACTGTGGGACCTTGTAACCATGTCTTTAGCAATCTCTTTGGTTGTGTACATCCCTAAGGGGCTGACTCCAAAAGTAACAATCTGTTGTTGACTTTTCCAGGTTGGTAGATATCAGCCCAACCCGTCTGCACAGTTTAGCACAGCACTTTAGGCACAGAAGCGCCAGTCTGGAATCCCAGGGCAAGCTGGTTGTGTCAGAGAACGAAACAGGGAGTCCAGATTTCTATACCCCAAGGACTCGTAGCAGTAATGGCTCTGACCCTTTAGACGACTGCTCTTCGTGCACCAGCCACTCCAGCTCAGAACATTACTACCCAGCTCACATGCATGCCAACTACTCCACTCTGGCTGAGGACTCGCCCTCCAAGGCCAGAGAACGGCAGAGGCACCGATCCGCTGGGAATCTCGGTTCCTCCAATTCAGGGAGCATGCCCAACCTGGCTGCTAAGAATGGCAGTGGAAACAGCAGTGGGTTTTACCTGCACAGCCAGAGCCAGCCTTCCTCGCAGTATCGGATTAAAGAGTACCCCCTGTATATTGAGGGCAGTCCGACACCAGTCGTGGTGCGCAGTTTAGAAAACGACCAAGAAGGACACTACAGTGTGAAAGCACAATTTAAAACGTCAAACTCCTACACAGCAGGCGGGATCTATAAGGATTCTTGGCACGGTGATGATATTGATTCAGTAAAGCTGACGCCATCACGTTCACAAGTTGTTAGGACTCCATCGCTTGTGAAAGATAACCCTGAGAGAAGCACAAACAGAACTGCGTTGTCTGATGAACTACGCTCGTGGTATGAAAGGTCTTCAGCCACACTGAAGGAACACAACAGACTCTCTCATACAAGCTCTGACTCATCAGACAGGAGTTCGCCATATAGCACAAGCCAGAGCACCTTCATGGCCCATAGCAGGATAACCCGAATGCCTCAGCCGTCCAAAGCAACATCAGCTGTTTCAGGTAAAGCACCTGTGATCCATCCATTGGTTAAACAGATGCACAGAATATTATGTCGCAGAAGAGGCCATTTGGCCCATCATTTCTACAGTAGCTCTGCAGCGAATGTTATGGCCTGCTGTCATTTTGCTGCCTTTGCCCCATTCCCTTGTACTTTGTTTTTATTCAGATAATCATCCAATGGCCTCTTCAATGCCCCAATTGATCCCACCTCCACTACACTTCCAGGAAGTTCATTCCATACCCAAAGCACTCAGTGTGTGCAAACCTTTTTCTCCCATCACACTCGCACCTTCGGTTAAATCTGTACTCTCTTATTCTCAATCCATTTTATGAGTGAGAAAGATTTCTCCCTACTACTCTATCTAGGTTTGTCATGATTTTGAAAATCTCTATCAGAATCTCCTTTTAGTCTCCTTCTCCCCAGGGAGAACCAGTCCCAATCTCTTCAACCTATCCTCATAATCCCATCTCTGGAAGCAAGTTTGTAAATCTCTCCTTCACCCTTTCCATTGTATGTACAGCAAAGAATCAGGCCATTTGGTCCAACTGCTCCATGCTGGTGTTTCTCTTCCATAAGAGCTTCCTCTACCCCCTCATCAATTCACCCTTTCACTGTATCTTTCAATTCGATTCTCCCTCCTGCCTTGAATTAGTCTACCGTCCATGCCATCAGCCCCAGTTACTCTGTGCGGTAATAAGCTCCATATCAAGCCACTTTCATTTTTATCATTTGAACTACTACCTTCCAATGCTTCTGTGCACAAATAACAGAACATGGAAACGTGAAGACAGAGCATGAAATATTGGTATTCTGCAATTTATTGCTTTTTTTTAGCAGGTGGGTTATATGTGTGAAATTTAGCTGGTAGCTATTGTCGTATGAACATAGCATGGAGGAGTGTTAGGTATGGTTCAGTTTGCAGCACTCTGCTGTTTGCTGCATAGTGTTCAAGTCTCAATCCAGGGCCGCTGAGGGAGTGCTGTACTGTTGGCGACTACATCTTCCTTTTGAGATGTCAAAGAGTTCCCATACATGCTCTGAGATAGCTAGAAACACCACCACCTGCAGGCCCCCCTCCAAACCACATTATTCTGACTTGGAAATATATCCTTCACTATTCCTTCGGTGCCAGAATCCTCAAACGCTCTCCCTAACTGCACTGCTGGTGATTCTACAGAGCATGGGCTGCAGCGGTTCAAGAAGGCAGCTCAGTACCACCTTCTCAAGGACAACTAGGCATTAGGGATAAAATTGGCCAAAAGTCAGTGATGCTCATATTCTGTGAATCAATAATTTTAAAAGATTCAGGTGCTGTTTCAAAGGTGAGTAGGGGAGTTCTCCCTGGTGTCATGGACAATATTTATCCTTCGATCAACATCATACAATACAGGTTATCTGGCCTTTATCATATTGTTCACTCTGAGAGCAAACTGCACCTCCTGTGATAAAGCTGTAACTAAACTTAAAAACGTCCTTCATCAGCTGTAAAGACTTTGGGACATTCGCAGGTCATGAAAGACACTCTGTGACTGTAAGTGTTTCTTTCTGTTCAATGTGTTAATACCCCAGCATAATAATGACAAAAAAAATTGGATACAAATGAGCAAAGAGTTAATATGAAACTAACATAAAAGTAAAGTCACCATAGTCCGACCAGAATAATGGGGCTGCTCTGTCATTAGTGAGAGAGAGACAACTGCTGGTGGTTTAACTTGAGGGTGAGTGTGCCTCGGGTAAGGGAGTGAGTGAGAATAAGTGTGTGATGGGAATTGAACCTACACTGTTGGCGTCACTCTGCATCGCAGACCAAATACTTTTTGTTGTAACTTCCAGTCTGTTGTGTCCACAGTGAAGGAACACAACAGACTCTCTCATACAAGCTCTGACTTATCAGACAGGAGTTCGCCATATAGCACAAGCCAGAGCACCTTCATGGCCCATATCAGGGTAACCCGAATCCCACAGCCGCCCAAAGCAACATCAGCTGTTTCAGGTAAAGCACCTGAAACCTTGCTGCAGTGTCCCTCATGTGATCATTTTCTGGCAGTTTATCATGTATTATAGGCACTGGTGGCCAGACAATCGTCACAAATGCAAGAAGCATAACTAAGCATTAACGGCAAGGTGCAGTGTGAGGGAGTGAAACGTAGAACCAGGAGGATTGGGCGGCTCAGGAGAAGAAATCCCTCAGTCCTGACTCATTCGGGTTAGCTGCTCTTCTTGAAATCACCCTGTACAGAGAGGGAAGTTTTCCTTTTTACTGAGCATTTAATCATGTTAATCAGCCAGTTGATTGACGCCACATCCACAAACATTCAGTCCTTCCACAATCGACGCTCAGTAGCAGCAGTGTGTACTACCTACGAGATGCACTGCAGAAGTTCACCAAAGATTCTCAGACAGCACCTTCCAAACCCATGACCACTTCCATCCAGAAGGACAAGGGCAGCAGATACATGAGAACACCATCCCCCTGCAAGCTCCCCTCCAAACCACTTAGCATCCTGACTTGGAAATGTATCACCGTTCCTTCAGTGTCACTGGGTCAAACTCCTGGAACTCCCTAAGGGCATTGTAGGTCACATGGATTGCAACGATTCAAAAGAAGGCAGCTCACCACCATTTTCTCAAGAGCAACTAGGGATGGGCAATAAATGCTGGGCCCAGCCAGAGACGCCCATATTCCGTGAATGAGTTAGAAAAAAAACTCACCCCTATGAATTGATCAGTCAGCGTCACCAACCCTTGCTCTCCTAAAACCAGAAGTGGTCAGTTGGTGAAGAATTTTGAGGATCAGCGTTCGGAATTTTAACACATCTTTCGGGGTTAAAATTGGCCCCCATAGTTAGCTTTGAAAGAAGCACCAATTTCACCAATATACCAGGAATAGTGACTGTACACTACAACAAGTTCTATCTAAAAACCACAAAAAAATTGCATACCACAAGGAAAGCCACTAACATATTATGAGGGTAATGAAATGTGAGGCTGGATGAACACAGCAGGCCAAGCAGCATCTCAGGAGCACAAAAGCTGACGTTTCGGGCCTAGTTCTGATGAAGAGTCTAGGCCCGAAACTTCAGCTTTTGTGCTCCTGAGATGCTGCTGGGCCTGCTGTGTTCATCCAGCCTCACATTTCATTATCTTGGAATTCTCCAGCATCTGCAGTTCCCATTATCACTGAACATATTATGAGGAATTCAGTTCTTGGACTATCAGGCGTTCGAGCTGAATGACTCCAGATTCAGGGACCTAGCCGTCTGTATAAGAAACCTGGCCACAATACAGATCTGTTTATTCCTTCACCAAAACGGAACTGCTTTAATTGCAAGATAAAGGACCAAGAATTGGTTTCAAGTACTTGAGGTGCTGATATCACACAGGAACCTGAATTCTGGATTTAAATAAACAGGAAGCAGTTTGTTTCTATTAAACTCCACCCTGTAAATAAGAACATACAGGCAGCTAGATTGCTGTCTCTTCTGTCAAGCTTCGTAAAATCCCCAATACATTTTGATAAACTCCCAGTCCGATTGGAATTCTGCCTTCATCTTGATTTGCATATCCCATTTCTCAAATCCGCCCAGTTGCTGTACCTACCCTCCAACCCAATGTCTGGAGTATTTCTGGCATCAAAAACCTTTCCACAATGGTTAGGTTTGCCAAAAGCCACAATCTCACCACAGGATTCCCTCTGATTTACTACCATCACTACCATCCTCGAGGGAATGTTACTCATGCATTAATTTTGTTGTTTGGTGCAAGACCAAAAGAAAATTTGCGTTCATCTAGCGCCTTTCACAACCACGGGCCATCCCAAAGCACAATGACATGTTGGACAAGTGCAGTCAATGTTGTAATGCAGAGGTAGTGACACCAGCTTTCACACAGCGAGTTTCCATAGTCAGTAGCATGATAATGATCAGATCAGCACTTTTATTCATTCACAGGATATGGGGGTTACTGACCAGCCCAGCATTTCTTGCCCATTCCTAGTTGCCCCTTGAGAAGGCTGTGGTGAGCTGCCTCGTTGAACTGGAGAGATGATTCCTGCATTTTGACCCAGTGACAATGAAGGAACGACAACATATTCTGAAGTCATGATGGTGAGTGGTTTGGAGGGGCACTTGCAGGGGGTGCTGTTCCCATGTATCTGCTTCCCTTGTCCTTCGAGATGGAAATGGCCGTGGGCTTGGAAGGTGCAGCTAAGGAGCCCTTGGTGAGTTACTGCAATGCATCTCGTAGATAGTACATACTGCTGCCTACTGTGTAAAGTATGGGATATTGCTTAAAATGTTACAGAACTGTATAGAAAGTAAGCATAGAATTGACAAGCAATGAACACTGCAGTCAAGACTGAGGGACGTCAATGATTTAGAAACAGTTCAGAGAAGGTTCACCAGACTATTAGCTGAAATGAGCAGATGGCGTTATGAGGAAAGTCGAGACAGGCTGGGCCTGCATCCCCTGGAGTGTAGAAGAGTCTGAGGGAATATAAGATCCTGAGGGGATTTGACCAGGTGGATGTTGAAAGGATGTTTTCCTCTTGTGGGAGAAGCTAGCACTAGAGATCATTGTTTAAAAACAAGGAAATGTCCATTTAAAACAGAGATGAGGAAACATTTTCTCTCTCAGGGAATTCCATTCCTCAAAAGGCAATGGATGCAGAATCTTTAAATATTTTGAAGGCAGAAATAGAGAGATTCTTGATGACCAAGGGGGTGGAAGATTATCAGGGATATGCAGGAATGTAGAGTTAAGGTTATAAATTGGATTGCACGTGATCTTATTGAATGGGGGAGCAGGATTGAAGGACCGTATGGCAGACTCCTGTTCATTGTTTGTTAACTCATAGTGTGACTGAAAGGCAATGCTTTTACTACACGGAGTGGCATCTTGCAGCAGGGACACTGGGAACTAGCGTGAACTTTTGAAATGAAAACAGGCCATTGCAGCCCCTTACCAAGATACCTTATCCTGCACCTTCCAAACGCAGCACAACGCAGCCATCCAGAGGCTAACAGCAGCAGATGCAAGGAAGGATTGTCTTCTCCATGTTCCCCACTAAGCCACTCGTCACCCTAACATGGAAATATACCACCATTCCTTCAGCATCACTGGGTCAGAATCCTGGAACTCCCTCCCTAATGGCACTGTGGGTCAACCTACAGCAAGGATCTGAGCGGTTCAAGGCAGCTCATGCCCACTTTCACCAGGGGAATTATGGATGGGCAATAAATGCTGGGCCACTGCCCCCCCCACGTCCCGTGAATAGACAGAACAAAACGACCCTCCCTCACCCTAAACGTTTGTCACTGAGAGAGGCATTTTGAGAGCCCCTGGTTGAGCAGCTCACCTTCTCAATGGGAAGCAATGGAAGCCAGAGGAGGTAATGTAAAAGCAGACTGATTCTGCATACTGCTCCTGTCAAGGCAGAGTTTCCCCAGGAGATGAGGGCGGTTCAGAAGGAAAGGAATAAATACATACATCAAGCTATTTGAAGGAGAGGAAATAAAACATAAAAAGCAGCCATTTGACAACCTGACAATTCCTCAAGTATTTACAATGACCCTGAAAGACTAATGGTGATGATGCTCAGCATGAAGCAGAAATGAAAGCTCCATTTGAAGACTGAAACTTCTCTCAATTTCGTTTTTAAGAAAATATCATTTGATCCACTGCATTCATTTCCTTGCCAGCCATATCCTGCAGTCTCTCGTAGACTCTGTTCAACAGATTTAATTTCCTGAGGGAAGTGACATTCAATAGGCAACACTTCCTTAGAAGATAAAAATAGTTTAGTGACATTCCTTTCTAAACCCCCAAAGATAACAGAACCAGGAGCAGAATCTCTGCTCGACAATGTAAATTAGATTGCTCGGACCAACCTTATTATACAAAAGGCACTTTTGGTTTAAGAAACTGTGAATTATTTGTTGTTAATGTACTTTCTTCTAAATATTCTTTGTGGTAAACTGCAGTGTGGGTTATAACATTGGCAGTTTATATCCACACAGCACCTCGAGCTAACCCATCCAGAGCACTTCATAGGAACATTATAGAATAACGTTTGATAGAGACAAATAAGGAGATATTGGGGAAGATGGGCAAAAGGTTTGAATTAACTGAATTAGCTTTATTGTTACATGTACTCAAATGAGTACGTTGAAAAGTTTACAGACCCTGCGTTGCAGCACCACCTCAGGTACAAAAGGTACCCAGGTACAAATGCTTACACTTAAATTCATAGCGCACACAAAAAAAATAGACAAGTAAAGAAGTAAATAGTCTGCCACTGCAGGTCATAGGAATAAGAAAAGTAAAAAAAAAGTTAAAAATTCAGAGCATCAGTAAAAGATTTTTGGGAGTGTTCTGGGGTGTAGAGAGAGACTTTCATGGGATGTAGACAGTGAGGTATAGGAGCATATTTAGGCCATTCAGCCCATTGAATCTGCTCCACTTCCGGAATTTAGCCACAGCTATTCCACTGGGGGAACAGCTGGCATTGCAGGGATCTCAAAAGGCCGGAGGTAGATGACACAGGTATCTCAGAGGGTGATAGACCTGGGAAGGATTCAGAGATAGACAAGGCAAGGCCACGGAAGAATTTGAAAACGTGGATGAGGAGTTTAGAATGAAGTTATCAGTTGACTAGGAGACGATGTAGGTCGGCAAGCACAAGGGCGATGGCAAACTGGATTTCCTACAGGTTAGAGCAGGCACCAGAGTTTTGTATGACCTCAGAGAGCAGGAAATTATTCAGACAAGAGTCATACAGCATGGAAAACAAACCCTTCAGTCTAATACATCTGCACCAACCAAACATTCCAAACTAAACCAGTCCCACTTGCCTGCATGTGACCCATATCAGTCTAATCTTCTCCTGCTCATGTACCCATCCAAAAGTCTTGTAAAATTTGGAACTGTACCTGCATCTACTACTCCCTCTGCAATTCCATTGGACACACAACCACCCTCTGTATGCAAAAGTCGCCTCTCAAGTCTCTTTTATATCTTTCTCCTCTCACCTTAAAAGAATGTGCATTAGATTCACCAACTTCAGTGGTAACTAAAAGGCAGGAAGTGATGCTCCAGCTGCAAGTGTAGGAGAATGATCTCTGCATTTCTGTATCTACTGTATTGAACATTTCTCCACTAGTAGCTCTGCAGGGATCAGAGTTGATCTAAATGGTAACAAGTCTCTCGCTTTAGCAAGCCTAAAATAAAATATGATTTCTAACCAGTCTGCCAATCAATCAAGCAACCCCTTCCAAGCTGAAATCAAATGCTAGATAATAAAGTGTGAAGCTGGATGAACACAGCAGGCCAAGCAGCAGAGGGTCTGATGAAGGCTCTAGGCCCGAAACGCCAGCTTTTGTGCTCCTGAGATGCTGCTGGGCCTGCTGTGTTCATCCAGCTTCACACTTTGTTATCTTGGATTCTCCAGCATCTGCAGTTCCCATTATCACTGAAATCAAATGCTCCCTGGTTACTGTCATTACTTTACATTTCCTTGTTGGCTCTAGGGTATATTGGTCTGATAATTACACGGGGAATTCTCTCTAAATTCCACTGTAAATCCCAAAGTAAATGGTCACAGAGCGAAAGGAAACAGTTTATGACTTACTACTTGTGCTGATTACATATTGCCCTTGGCAATGACACAAGCTGCCAAGCAATGACCATCACCAGCAAAAGATCATCTAAATCTGGGCAATGGCTTGTCAGATGAGGAAAGGTTGAGGACTCTGGGTCTGAACTCAAAGGATGAGGGGAATCTGATTGAAACTTACAGAATACCTAGAGGTATCGAAAAAATGGATATGGAGAAGATGTTTCCTCTGGCAAGAGAGATTAGGACCCGAGGGCACAGCCTCAGAGTGAAGGGACAGCCCTTTAGAACTGAGATGAGAATTTCTTCAGCCAGAGAGTGGTGAATCTTTGGGGCTGATTGCTGTGGAGGGCTGTGAGGCCAAGTCATTGAATGTCTTGAAGACAGAAATGGGCGGGTTCTTGATAAGTAAGGGGATCAAGGGTAACAGAGAGAAGACAGAAGCTGCAAAACATATCAGTCATAATTGAATGATGGAGCTGACTCGGTGGGCTGAATGACCTAATTCTGGTCTAATGGAGCACCACCAGAAGTAAGTTTTCCTCCAAGCCACTGACAGTCCTGACCTGGGACTATATTGGCTGTTTATTCACTATCATTGGGTCCTAAACCTGGAGCACCCTTCCTGACTGCACTGTGGGTGCCCCTATGTCATATGGACTATAGCAGTTCTGGAAAGTAGCTCATCATAAGCTTCTGCAGAGCATTTAGAGATGGGCAATAAACACTGGATTAGCCAGAGATACTCCCATCCCATCAATGGACAAAATAAAACTCCATTTGACATTCAGTGATGTTACCATCACTGAATCCTCCAGTATCAATATCCTTGGGTTACCATTGACCAGAAACTGAAGTGGACTAACCATGTAATGTGTGGCTACAAGAGCAGGTCAGAGACTAGGACCATTGCAGCGAGTATCTCACCCCCTGACTCACAAAAGCCTGTCTACCATCTATGAGGCACAAGTCAGGAGTGTGATGGAATACTCCTCACTTGCCTGGATGGGTGCAGCTCCGACAATGCTTAAGAAGCTTGACATTATCCAGGACAAATCAGCCCACTTGATTGGCACCACGACTGTAAGCATTCATTCTCTCCATCACTGACACTCAGTAGTAGTAATGTGCCCTATCTAGAAGATACACTGCAAAATTTCACCCAGGCTCCTTAGACAGCACCTTCCAAACCCACAACCACTTCCATCTAGAAGGACAAGAACAGCAGGTATATGGGAACATCACCCCCTGCAAGGTCCCCTGCAAGCCACTCACCGTCCAGACTTGGAAATATATCATTGATCCTTCATGTTACAGGTCAAACTCCTGGAACTACCTCCCTAAGGGTCACCCTACAGCACATGGACTGCAGAGGTTCGAGAAGGCAGCTCCCCACCACCTTCTGAAGGGGCAACAAATGCTGGATTGTCAGTTATCTCGTTTTAAAAATTCGTACCGTTCCTAAGCTTCAACCTGTCCTGGTTTATCCACCACTGACCGTGACATCCATACCCTTATTACTCCTGATCTCAACCATTCCATTGCTAACCTTGCCCCTTCTACCTCCTCAGTATCCAGCAGTGGGAGCCGTGCCTTCAGCTGCCTGGGCCCTATGCTGTGGTAATCCCTCCCTATACCTTTCCATCTCCTCACCTCCCAATCCCTGCTTTCCTCCATTGAGATGCCCCTGAAAGCCCATCTCTTCAAACTGCATTTATATCTCCTGATGTGAGTTGCCATCAAAAATGTTTATTTTGAAAACAGCTCTTTGAGCTCCTCTGGATATCGTATTGTGTAAAAGGTGCCCATAGATGGAAGTTGTTGGCGACATGCATTCAATCTTTATTTAATAAAAGCCTCTAGATCAGAGCTACATAAACTGTAAACTGTTGCAGCTGGTCATCATGCATTTTGTTTCTAAAAAGGAACCCTTGTACTTCTCCAAAAATGAGAAAGAGTTTGTTAAAGATATCTGAATTTCAGTGCCAGTGTTATACTAGGTTTGTAATCTAACCAGGCCACTCCTGCTAAATTCTAAACATGCCCAATGTTAGATGTGATTCTGTGATTGGACAACATCTGCGAAATAACTTAGTGGACTAGCGATTACATAAACAATCAATTTAAGATTGCCATTGAGGCTTACAGTGTGACACTTCGTGCATACTGTAAACTAGATCTGTGAATATACAGAGCCCTGTTTGTAGGCAGAAAGAACACATTGTACCCGTTTCAACTTAACAAGATAACCATTAGCCATTCTCTGGTTCATTGGCCTAAGGAATTGAAGTTACCTACCCAGTTTAAATTGAAACATTGGAAGTTAACAATCAGTCATCATGAAACTGGTGCATTCCCCAATGCGTGTTCCAGTCAGCATGCTGTTTTCATACAGGGATAGAAATGTTGTTTCTGTTAAATTGATATTTCATGCACATGTTTTGTCCTGATGGTGCAGTATAAAATAGTTTGATAAAATATGACTTTTCACAACAACACACAAGGTCTGACCTACTAAATGACTGGACGGTTTGGACATCTTGAAATTAATTTCTTAATGTCACAGATCCTGACGGCCAAACTTGCCGGTTGAGTATACAGTTGTGAAATGTCACTGTCCAGAGAGTTTTGATTATTGTTACAGCCAAAAGTAACCTGAAATCTGGATTGGTTGAGGTTCAGGGCCAAGTTGGATAGTTAGCCCTTACTTGCAAAATGCAAATTCACTGTAATTGTTTTTTGCAATTTCAAAATTAATGTTTAAACAGAGCACGTGTTCTGACTTACCATAGACACTTGACTAATGATCAATCTGGTGTAAAAATCAATGCCATCTTTTAAGCAGAATTTCCAAATTCTCCGTACTTAACACCTGCTTGATGCTGAAGTCAAGGTTATCCTGGTGCACGCTGATTTGAATGAATTATGGAATGGCACAGTTGTTGGAGGCATTTGTTCAGCTCTTAGAATCTCACATGTACCTTCAGCCTGTGTGTGCTACCTTTGGTGGGGAGTGGGGGAGGTCCACGGTCAGTGGAAACAGATACACCCCAGCAACTATCCAATAGTGAGGGATGGTGATCTCAACCTCTCTCAAATGTCAGTCATATAATAATTGACCCCCTAAATGACTGGAGAATTAGCTTTAGAAATCCAATCTTTACACAAACATATACAGTCTATAAACTGGAATGATTCAAATGGCTGTCTGTTAGCTCAGAATTTGAGAATTGCTGAGAAAAAAAATCACATTTTACCAAACTTTGCATCTCGCAGCCAATTTGCAAGAAACCCAACATTTATGCTGTTGGAGAGGAGACTGTGTTTGGTTAGCAACACCTCTACCAATACGATCCACTTGCCAACCAATAAACATGAAGTACAGGTTGGGTAGTTCAAGTCTGTAACTGCAAACTACAAACGTGTGAAATGTGAAATGATTGTGAGGAAGCAGTGGTGTGTTGGTAATATCACTGAGCCAGAATCCAAACCTCAGGTTAATGATCTCTTGACATGGGTTTGAATCCAATGATGGATGGATGAATTCAGCAAAGAGTTGGTCTAATGTAACCATTGTCATTAAAAATCCATCTGTTTCACTCACACAAAAGGCCTTCCTTACCTGATCTGGCCGACATGTAATTCCAAACCCACAGCAATGTGGTTGACTCTTAACTGCTCTCAGAAATGACCAATCGGCTCAAATACATACGCCAGTCTTTACAGTGATGTCCATGTCCATAACTACAAAAGAATCCTTTCAGGTAGAGGAAGACGTGATGGTTGTTGAACTGTCCAGTTGTCCATCGATGTACCAGAATGCCACAAGCCCTGCCTTCAGTGTCATCCATCTGCACCAGACTGCCCCCTTACAGCAATACCCTGGAGCGAGCTGTCATTAGGAGGCAGCTCTCTTAGATCTGAAGCAACCTCTCAACTCATGCTCATTGCCATTTCTTGCTGCTGTAACATGGAGCAAGTTGGCTGCAAGCATTTTCTGTATGAAAGCAAGCATTTGAATCATGTCTGACAGGTAGCATCATAACAGCTCGTGTAACTATCCACTGGTTTCTCCCTTTTAGCATGCAGACAGCTATTTTAATATTCCTTCCATTACTGAGAAAGTGATGGCCTAGTGGTATTACCGCTGGACTGTTAATCCAGAGACCAAGGAAATGTGCTGGGGATAAGAGGAGATGGTGGAATTTGCATTTAATAAATAACTGGAATTAAGAGTCTAAAGATGACCATGAATCTAGTGTCGATTGTCAGGAAGAACCCACCTGGTTCACTAATGTCCTTTAGGGAAGGAAAGTGCCATCCTTACCTGGTCTGGCCTACATGCGACTCCAGACCCACAGCAATGTGGTTGGCTCTTAACTGCCCTCTGGGCAATTAGGGATGGGCAATAAATGCTGCCTAGCCAGTGATGCCCTCATCCTGTTAATGAATAAAAAGAAAATCCTGAGATCCAGAGTTAGCACCTCGATTACAGAAAATAGCAGCTTTAGGAGCATTGTTACGCAGAGGGATCTTGGAGTGCAAGTCCCTAGCTCTCTGAAAGTGACAGCACAAGTGGATACGGTGAAGAAGGTGCGGGGCATGATTATCTTCATCAGTCAGGGCGTTGAGTATAAAAAATTGAAAGAACTAGGGGTGCTGGAAATCTGAAACAAAAACAGAAATTCCTGAGAAGTCCAGGTCTGAGGAAGGGTCACTGGATCCAAAACGTTAATTCTGATTTCTCTCCACAGATGCTGCCAGACCTGCTGAGTTTTCCCAGCACTTCCTGCTTTTTGCATTGAGTATAAATGTTAACAAGTCACGGTGCAAAGCCGGATGAACACAGCAGGTCAAGCAGCATCAGAGGAGCAGGAAAACTGACATTTCAGGCCTAGACCCTTCTTCAGAAATGGGAGAGGGGAAGGAGTTTCTGAAATAAATAGGAAGAGAGAGGGAGGCAGACAGAAGATGGATAGAGGAGACAGACAGGTCAAGGAGGTGGGGATGAAGCCAGTAAAGGTGAGTGTAGGTGGGGAGTTAGGGAAGGGATAGATCAGTCCAGGGAGGACAGACAGGTCAAGGGGACAGGAAGAAGTTAATAGATAGGAGATGGGGGTGGGGCTTGAGGTGGGAGGAGGGGATAGGTGAGAGAAAGGGCAGGTTAGGGAGGCGGGGACGAGCTGGGCTGGTTTTGGGATATGGTAGGGGGAAGGGGAGATTTTGAAGCTTGTGAAATCTACAATGATACCATTGGGCTGCAGGGTTCCCAAGCAGAATATGAGTTGCTGTTCTTGCAACCTTCAGGTAGCATCGTTGTGGCACTGCAGGAGGCCCAGAACGGACATGTCATCTGAGGAATGGAAGAGGGAGTTGAAATGGTTCGCAACTGGGAGGTGCAGTTGTTTAGTGCAAACCGAGCCTCCACTTGGTGTCCCTGATGTGGAGGAGGCCACAATGGGAACAGTGGATACAGTATACCACATTAACAGATGTACAGGGTGTCCTCATCCTCAACAACTTCTCTTTCAATTCCTCCCACTTTCTACAGACAAAGTGGGTGGCCATGGGTACCTGCATGGACCAAAGAGGGCCAACCGGCCTCTTTATAGGTTACGTGGAACAGTCCTTCTTCTAAAGCCACACTGGCCCCAAACTCCACCTCTTCCTCCATTACATAGATGACTATATCAGCACTGCCTCGTGCTCCCACAAGGCGCTCGAACTGTTCATCCACTTCACCAGTGCCTTCCACCTCAACCTTAAGGTCACCTGGACCATCTCTAATATCTCTCTGTCCTTCCTTGACCTCTCTGTTTCCATCTCTGGCAACCACCTAGAACCGATGCCCATTTCAAGCCCACCAACTACCACAGCTACCTAGAATACACCTCCTCCCACCTACCTTCCTGCAAAAATGCCATCCGCTATTCCCAATTCCTTCGCCTCCACTGCATCTGCTCCCAGGATGAGGCATTCCACTCCTGTACATCCCAGATGTCCTCATTTTTCAAGGATTACAGCATCCTCCCCCTCAGTGGTCGAGAACACCCTCGACGGTGTCTCCCGCATTTCCCGCAACACATCCCTCACACCCCGCCCCGCAATAACAACCAAAACAGAGTCCTCCTCGTCCTCACGTACCACCCCACCAACCTCCGGATCCAACGCATCATCCTCCGACGCTTCCACCATCTACAATCCTACCCCACCACCAAAGACATTTTTCCCTCCACGCCCTTGTCTGCTTTCCAGAGGGACCATTCTCTCCATGATTCCCTCGTCCACTGCACACTCCCCTCCAGCCCCACCACACCAGGCACTTACCCCTGCAACTGCAGGAAGTGCTACACCTGCCCCCACACCTCCTCCCTCATCGCCATCTCAGGACCCAAGAAGACTTTTCACATCAAGCAGATGTTCACCTGCACATCTGCCAATGTGGTATACTGTATCCGCTGTTCCCTTTGTGGCCTCCTCTACATTGGGGACACCAAGCAGAGGCTTGGGGACCGCTTTGCAGAACACCTACGCTCAGTTCGCACTAAAAAACTGCACCTCCCAGTCGCGAACCATTTCAACTCCCCCTCCCATTCCTCAGACGACATGTCCATCATGGGCTCCTGCAGTGCCACAATGATGCCACCCGAAGGTTGCAGGAACAGCAACACATATTCCACTTGAGAACCCTGCAGCCCAACAGTATCAATGTGGATTTCACAAGCCTCAAAATCTGCCCCCCCCACCACATCTCAAAACCAGCCCAGCTCATCCCCACCTCCCTAACCTGTCCTTCCTCCCACCTATCCCCTCCTCCCACCTCCATCTCTGACCAACTAACCTTATCCCACCCCCCCCCCTTGACCTGTCCATCCTCCCTGGACTGACCTATCTCCTCCCTACCTCCCCACCTACACTACCTTTACTGGCTCCATCCCCGCCTCTTTGACCTGTCTGTCTCCTCTATCCATTTTCTATCGGCCTCCCCCTCTCTCCCTATTTATGCCAGAATCCCCTTCCCCTCCCCCATTTCTGAAGAAGGGTCTAGGCCCGAAACGCCATCCTTCCTGCTCCTTGGATGCTGCTTGGCCTGCTGTGTCCATCCAGTTCCGCACCGTGTTACCTCGGGAGGTTGCCTGGATTGCAGTGCATTAGCGAGAAGGAGGAGGTTGGACAAACTTGGTTTGTTTTCGCTCGAGTGTCGGAGGTTGAGGGGTGACATGATAGAAGTTTATAAAATTATGTCAGGCGTGGATGGGGCAGATAGTTAGAGTCCTTTTCTCCAGGTGGAAATATCAAATTCTAGGGGAAATTGGTTTCAGAACTCAGATGGCGAAAGTATATGGGAGATGTGTGAGGCATGTGTTTTACACACAGGGTGGTTCTTTCCTGGAGTGCACAGCTAGACGAGGTGGTATAGCAGGGACGGTAGCAACATTTCGGAGGTATTTCAACGGATACATGAACAGGCAGGGAATAGAGGGATATGGAGCATGTGTAGGCTGATGGGGCTATTTTAGAATGACATCAAGGTTGCAAAGATATGGTGGGCTGTTCTATCGACCACAGTGATGTGTGAAAGATTATTTGTGAAGCTTTTCAATGTATAAAATGCCCAAAGAATAAAAGCCAGCCATTAGTGTGCTGCCTTGTCACATCATTTACCTTCTTCCACTGGTCTGTACTTCTGCAACTTGACAGAATATATAAGTCTCTCTCGCACACATGTGCATGCACGCGCACACGCACTCACTCACTCACTCACTCACATACACACACTCACACACACGCACACACATATACTCACTCTCACTCACTCATATACACACACACACACACACACTCACTCAAATGCATACCACACACACTCATACACAGATTCTCCATCCACATACTTTTATTTTTAATATGTCCTTTGTTACATTTCACCCAAGGATATCTCAGTTTGCTTCATTTAAATTTAGTACTGTTCTGTGCTGTCCCTTTCAGTTGAGGAGTAATCTAGACTCAAAAAATTAGCTTGCCATCTCACCATGGATGCTGGTTGGCCCTCTGTGATTTCCTACATTTTTTTGTTTTCAATACAGATTCCAGAATCTGCAATAATTTGCTCCTCCATTCTTTAGTTGTTCCTTGCTGGAAAATCTGCTTCTAAGTGTCGTCAAATCATACATGAGCATCATGTTAATAAAATGTGAGGCTGGATGAACACAGCAGGCCAAGCAGCATCTCAGGAGCACAAAAGCTGACGTTTCGGGCCTAGACCCTTCATGTTGACTGGTTACCCCAGACTGGCAAAGTATTCACCAAACCTTGATCCCTCAGCTCCCGCTGGCGTCTTCAGACTCTCTAGGCATAATGGTCCAGGGGGTGTCCTTCTAATTCCCATTCTAAAACAGAGGAAAGACTATGACAGAGGGAACCTGAGAGTCTCTGGCACTCATTGCCACAGAGACCTGTAGGGACTGAATCCTTGTGTACATTTATGGCTGAAGTAGATAGATTCTTGATCAGTCGAGGAATCAAAGGTTACAGGGAAAGGGTGGAAAAGTGGATGTGAGGAGCCTCGGATCAGCCATGATCCTATTGAATGGCAGAGCAGGCTGAAAGAGGCCGAATAGCCTGCTGTTCTTCCTGCAATGTACCAAGTTTATTCTGGTTTGAGCTTCAGTACAGGTAGTAGTAAGGCTGTTGGCTAGTAATCAGGAAATTTGGTTTAATGTTTTGCAGGACATGGGTTCAAGTCCTGGCTTGGCAGATGGTGAAATTTGAATTTGATTAAAAAATCTGGAATTAAAAAGCCTAATTGTAATCGCTGCCAATTGTGGTAATTCCCCATCTGGTTTACTGATGTCATTTAGAGAATGAAATCTGCTGCCGGCGCTTGATCTACATGTGACTCCAGACCCACAGCACTGAGGTGGACTCTCGACAGCCCTCTGGGCAATTAGGGACAGGTAATAAATGCTGCCTGGCCAGCGACACCCTCATCCCCTGAATTGATATGAAAAAAACACATACCTAGAGGAGGTGCAGAGATAGTGGTAGAGTTGGTTGAAAGAATGACATGATGCTGTAGTGCCGTGAGTTCACTTTTCACGATGGTAACCGACGGATTTTAAATTCAATTAATAATTTGAGATTTGCAACCTAGCCACAGTGATGGTGGCTGTGAAATGATTATCACAACCTGTCTGGTTGACTTTAGGGAGGGAAATCTGCCCTCCTTGGCCAGGCTGGCTTCATATGTGTAACTCCAGGTCCTCAGCAACTTGGTTAACCCCTAACCACCTTCTGAAATGGCCTAGGAATATTCAAGGCAAGAGATTCTGGCCTTGCCTGCAAAGCCAGGACAACTGGGCCATGTCCCCGAGGTAAATTGGAAAAAAAATGTCTGTGGTACATTTAAAATAAATTGCCTGAAGAGAAATAATTGTCAGAGTAATGGAGAAGAGGTAGGAGAGTGGGGTGCACTGAGTTGCATTATGGACAGAATGGCCTCCTTTTGTATTAGATGGAAGGCCATACATTCCAGAGCCCTGATGAAGTTAAAATGGTGCTTCGTGCATAAAGTATGAAGAACAAATCTCAAACTACCTGAGGTTCAGAGGAGAGGTGATGGCCTAGTGGTATTATCATTGCACTGCTAATCCAGAGATCCAGATAATGTTCTGGGGACTTCGGTTCGAATCCTGCCACGGTGGATAGTGAAATTTGAATTCATTAAATATCTGGGATTAACAATCTAATGATAACTGTGAATCCATTTCCAGTTGTAGGAAGGAACCCATCTGGCTCACTAATGTCCTTTGGGGAAGGAAACTGCCATCCTTACCTATTGTGGCCTATATGTAACTCCAGACCCACAGCAATGTGTTGACTCTGAACTGCCCTCTGGGCAATTAGGGATGGGCAATAAATGCTGCCTGGTCAGCGACATCCTCTTCCCGTGATTAAATAAAGAAAAAGGCTGTGAGCATTCCTTACAGAGTGTGTCATACAATTAATCCCAAAAATATCCAGCCAGCAGAATTAAACTGAGCATCTGTGCTGTCAGTGTCTCTGTACATGGCACTGTTAGCACGACGGGTTCTAGACTTTATATTCAGCAATATTTTTTTCCCTGTTGAATACTTTTGCCAAAAATACCTTTGTGAGCGTAAAACCAGGAAACCAGTGTTTTTAATCAAACATTAACACAGATGCCCCATTGTGTTTGTCACTAGTAGACGTACTCTGCTTGAAATAATATTGTTCTACCAATAGATCTTGCTAGTTGACAGTTTTTCAAAGCTGACCGGCAACAATATTTGACAGAAAAGGGAGTTAAATATGTCTGGTCAAACTGGTGAATGCATTTTGTTTAAAAATGTAAGCTTTTTTAAAATTCTCTCGTTGGCTGTAACTCTGGAAGTTGAGGAGGTTAATTGATCCTTCAAACCAGATCCACCATTCAGTGGGAACATGGCTGATATGGAATAAAAAACTCAGAAATAAATTTCATTAATAATTGTAGTGGAAAATTCTCAGAAGAAACCTGACCTGGCCTGGCCTACACGTGACTCCAGACCCACAGCAATGTGGTTGTCCCTTAACTGCCCTCTGAAATGGCCTCACAAGCTGCTCAGTTGTACCAAGCCGCTACAGAACATAAACACATTGTGGGTCTATCGACACCCCAGGTACTGCAGCATTTCAAGAAGGCACCTCACCACCACCTTCTCAAGGGCAACCAGGGATGGGCAATGAATGCTGGGCCCAGTCAACAATGCCCACATCCTGTGAATCCTCCTCCATGTATTAAACTTTGTGCTTATTCCTTGACATTCCTAAATTCATCTGATTGACTAATGCCATTTACAGAAGGAAACTGCCATCCTTACCTGACCAGGACTACATGTGACTTCAGACCCACAGCAATGTGGTTGACTCTTAACTACCTTCTGGGATGGGAAAGAACTGCTGCCCTCATCCTATGAATGATTTCAACAAATAACAAATAAAAGCCAAAAGAACTGCGGATGCTGTAAACCTGGGACAAAAGCAAAGTTGCTGGAGAAGCTCAGCCGGTCTGGCAGCATCTGTGGAGGAGAAAACAGAGTTAACGTTTCGGGTCCGGTGACCCTTCCTCAGAGGAACTGAGTAAGGGTCACTGGACCTGAAACATTAACTCTCTTTTCTCCTGCACAGATGTTGCCAGATCTGCTGAGCTTCTCCAGCAACTTTGTTTTTGTAAAAAAAAATCACAGCTTAACAGAAATCTGTTAATCTCAGATTTAAATTTGACACTTTGTGTATGTTTTTTAAAACAGATTTAATAAACCTTACTCCACCATCTAAATTGCAACATTGGACAATTTTCAGAGCATAAGAAATTGGTGCAGGAGTGGGAATTCATTCATTCTGTATTCAGGCTAAAAACCTGCTGTTACTTGAGTAAAATTACAACGTATGACAGATGTGTAACAACTGGCAAAATATCATGAAGAATAATAAATGTCTAGTGGAGAATTGCTCTCTTGGAGCTGAAAGAGGACATTTGCTGACGTCTTCCCACAGCAAGAAGTTGGGGTAAGGAATGTACTGCCTGGAAATGTGGCGGGGGGGCAGGTTTGATTGAGGCTTTCAGGAAGGACATTGGATGGTTATTTAAAGAGAAGCATGGGTTTGGGGAGAAAGTGGAACATTGCTCACTTGGAGAGTTGGTGCAGTCAGGATGAGCTAAATGAACACCCTCTTTCAATGCGTAAACCTTCCGCGTTTATATATCGCCAAGAGAGACACGGTAGGTTGAGTTGCTGTCCCATGTTGCTAGCTAGCTGCAGTTTGTGTTGGAGGTGATGCCCACTTGGTGACTGAGGGGTTTGGGTTTATTCAGTGACGCACTGTGGCACAAGGCGTTGGGACTTCCAGATGGCTACAGGGAGCATCTGCAGGTGTCCTACTCGCCTCAACTGTTCTGTTGTTTGCAGCCGCGAGCAAGGCACTAAGCACCTCCTCCTCCTCATAGAACGGGGATGTTCTCCTGGAGCTGGCTTGCAGCCGTACACATCAGCACATTACTGGTTGCAGAAGGCTGCTAGGTAACAACAGGCTGTCCGTACCCCAGAGAGAACCCTTCAAAAAGTCCATTCATGGCTGTGAGGCATCCTGTCCCCACTGGAGATGTGAAAGGTGCAATAAGAGAGCAGGTCTTCATTTGAAATATACAAATAATGTAACAATAAGAGGCACATAAACTCGTGGTTTGTGTGATTTTTGATTACCAATTTTGTTAACAAAAATCAAATTATAGAACATGGGATATGGACATCACTGGCTGAGACAGTTTTTATAGCACATCCGTCCTTATCCTTGATCTGCTGCAGCTCATTAGGTGTAAGTGTAATGTACAGTCATACAGCACGGAAAAAGACCCTTCAGTCCAACTAGTCCATGCCAACCATATTCCCAAGTTAAACTAGTATTACTTGCCAGGGCATGGCTCATATCCCTTTCAAACATTTCTTATTCATGCACTTAGCCAGGTGCCTTTTGAACTTTGTAACTGCACCCACATCCACCCCTTCCTCAAGAAGTTCATTCCAAAGACAAACCACCCTCTGCGTGAAAAAGACACCCTTTCTGTCTTTAATAAATCCTTTTCCTCTCTCCTTAGAAATGTGCCCCCTGGTTTTGAATTCTCCCACCTTACAGAAAAGACCTTTGCTATTCACCTTGTCTACATGGTTTTATAATAGCACTGCCAGGGAGGGAGGGAGCGATTTTGACCCAGTAACACTGAAGAAATGGTGTTAAATCTCCATGCACTTTCGAAAGACTGTAATGTTTGGCTTTTATTTTTTTTCTACTTAATACTAAGAATTACTGTAATGTTTAACTTTTAACTTTGTTCTTTCTTTCTACGTTTTTCTCGTGTGTCTGTACCGAGGTACTTTGTACCCAAGATGGTCCCTTGTGAGGTGACATTATACACTTTTCACTGTGTCCTGTATTTTTGTATTTGAGGACATGTGACAATAAAATCTAAGTCGAAAGTCAGGGTGGTGAATGGCTCAGCGGCAAACTTGCAGCAGCTGGTGTTCCCATGTACCTGGTGCCCTTGTCTTTCTAGATGCAAGTTATAAAAAGTGTTGAAAGGACCTTTGGTGAATTACTGCAGTGCATCGTGTAGAATGCTTATATAAAGTCTGAATAAAACAATGTGCAGCATTAGCGGCAAATCTAAACCGAAAGTACAGGCAGAAAATATATTTATAAGAAATAAAGGCCAGTTCCCATGAGATGAGTGTAGTACACTGCATTTGACCCCAGTCCAACACTCAATGAATCTCATCTCAGTTGAAACAATTGTATTGTGTTGGGAAAGTATGACAGCATAGTAATTCTGTCTTTTTTGATGAGGCTAATGCTGAATCTAATACCTTAATCCTAAAAATATTCCATTAGTCAAAATTTATCTACTGTCTCCAGTGAGGTTATTCTTCACATTGATGTATTTGTTTGATCCCTGTCTGACCTTCATTGTTTTCTTTCTTTCAAGTGGCTTCCCCTCGCAGTCAGAGGAGCACAGCACAGTCTGCCGATTCAGTCGTTTCTTCTCCTTCCAGCAGTCCGCACCACATTGTATCCTGGCAGAGTGGGTGAGTCACATAGTCTGAGGGGGACAAAGCCAATTGTCTCTTTCATCATCAAAGCTCCCAACTCACAGAGCACACAACCGTCCACACCCAGATTCCTTAAACACAGTTTCAAAGAGCGATTTGATCACACATTAGAAAAATCTGCCTCCTGTAATTATCACACTAAAAATGCAGAACATGAGCAGACTGTACTTTCACATATTGACAGTAGAGTTGACAGGTGAGCAGACAAAGGTGTAATAACAGTTATCCCACAGAATTCATCAGCCATGATGGCTGTTGTCAGGGTTAACATTGCACAATGCTTAACATTTACATTGCTCTGTTGAAATTGAATGGTGAGCAAATAAGAATTAAATGCCACATTGTCAAAACAGAGCAGGTTGGAAATGCACAGCGTACCTAGCAGTGTCTAAGAGAAAATGCCCTGTTATATTAATATGCTGAACTTGATGCAGTCACAATGCAAGTCAGTCTCCTCCCTCCCACAGGATGTTTAAAAAGCTCAAACCAACTCAAAGGGAATAAATATTCTGGGACTTTCCTCCATGAGTATTAAAGCCATGATGTGGAGATGCCAGTGTTCGACTGGGATGGATAAGGTCAGAAGCAATAGGGTGACAAAGGAGCAGCACTCCAAAAGCTTGTAATTTCACATAAACCTGTTGAATTAAAACCTGGTATCATGCGACTTCTGATCATGAGTATTAAAGGCAGTCAATTTCCAGAGATTCCTGGGACTAGGAGATACAGATCCTTAGGTCTCACTATCTTTTGACAGGTCAAAAAGCAAGACAGGGAGATTTATGAGTCTGGCCTTGCTTCCTCTTCCATAGACTGAAAGTTAGATCTGTATATTTCTGGTATTTTCTGGTTTCACACTGTCTCTGTGTTAATCTCATCTTGAGAATTTAAACACTACAGTTCCTCTCATTTCTTCTGGTCTCCTGCTGTTCCTAAAAAGCTTTTAAATAATTAGCACTTTCAAAAAAATCTTTCCTATGTCTGAAAAGAGTAAGATCACACTTTTAAAGAGAACACTCGATTTCATGGAACATGCAAATTTTATTTCAGGGGCAGTTTAAACGAAGTTACAAAATTTGAAGTTTTAACTTTCTTAAAGTTCCAACGAAGAAAAGCCACAACTTGTAAATGAAATATTTGAAACTGAGTGTTTCAGCTCTTATCGCAGATCTTCAGCAGGATTGGATGAACAGTGTTGATTTTTCACAAATTGAAAAATTTAACTGAATGATTGTGGGGGGACCGTGTCTGTTTGATTTCCCAGTTTGCTCTGTGTGTTATATACACTGTACCTGGCTAAGTAATTGCTCAGGCAAAGATCCTGTCTTTGCTAAAATAAAACAAAGACCTACAGATGCTGGAAATCAGAAACAAAAACAGAAATTGCTGGAGAAACTGATCAGGTTTGGCAGCGTCTATGGAGAGAGTTAAAGTTTGGAGTCCAGTTCTGAAGAAGGGTCACTGAGCTTGAAATATTAACTCTGTTTTTGTCTTAACAGACACTGCCAGACCTGCTAAATTTTTCCAGTAACTTATGATTTTGGTTCTGTCTCTGTTATGAGTGAGCACAAGGCACACATGAGGTACCTGGAACAATGTCTTCACTTTACTGTGGCTATGTAGTTTGGATTATTTTATCCTTATTCAGTAACATGGGATATACCACTGACCACAGTGCACATAAAACTTGACATAAGTGTAAAACGGAGTCCCTTGTTCAACATGCCAAGTTTATATGTACACACCCTCATTGAATCTACAATTCAATGAGATTTGAATCAAACCCAGCTCTCACTATCTAGTACCAGGCTACCATGCTGTAGTTTCCTCATTAAGATTATGTTGTGATTGAGTTATGGAGCTGTCATTGAAATGGCATCAATCAATTTTCTGCTCCCTCTGTAGATTGTGGATACAAAACTTACTGTTTCTATTTAAGAATTTGCACAAAATTGAGGTTTACATGGAGTTATTTAGTAGCAGAGAACCTGCAGCTTGCTGAAAAAAGAGACACATGTAATTTTGGGCACTCTGTTTTTGGGTTTTACAAGCACCAGCTCATTATGTAAAGTCAGAATCTTGCCTGTTGCACCCAGCCAAAGGAATAGACTGGTGTTCGATACAGGCCGCCCCATCCAATCACCATGATGACCCCAAACAGCCCACATTTGCAAAAGCCAAAACACAGTGTTTGACATTAGGTGCGATTCTATGACTGAACTGCATTCACTAAGTGATCCCAAATGTGCTGCGAATTACACTAACAACCAGTTTAGGATTGTCAGTCAGAATCACATGTTTGCAAGTACTGGTAGCTACATACAACAATACACAGGACCCCATCCCTTCTACACAGAAAGAACGTGTACCTGTTTGAACTCCACAAAGCAGGTGACAGACACTGTCTGGTTCACTGCTCAGGGAAATGCCTTGGCAAATCAGGTTCAATCAGCCTGGTTTAAAATTTAAACAAAGCTTGGCAGTTAACTGTCAGCAACATCAAACTGGTGCTTTGTCTATGGCAATGTCTCCCCAAATCTGCCTCCACTTCCCAGCCAGTAGTCTTACTGAAAAGCCATCAGCACTCTCCTCTCATGCAAAATAAATGTTTGTTTCCCTTTGTTATTCTTACAGACTGCGCTGATGATTGCATGATGAAAAGCTCTGATAAAATGTGTCTTTTTTCAGCAAAACTGTTCTCCTTAGCAAAGAGACTAAAAGGGATCTCACAGGAGGTGTTCAGAATAATGAGGAGCCTGTGTGGAGGAGATACACTGTGAAGCTTCTTTAGGTGGATGGGTAGGGGGTAGAAAACACCACTTTCATGTGATTGGCAAAAGAACCAAAGGAGACATGAGGAAATCTTAGATAATAAAATGTGAGGCTGGATGAACACAGCAGGCCAAGCAGCATCTCAGGAGCACAAAAGCTGACGTTTCGGGCCTAGACCCTTCATCGATGAAGGGTCTAGGCCCGAAACGTCAGCTTTTGTGCTCCTGAGATGCTGCTTGGCCTGCTGTGTTCATCCAGCCTCACATTTTATTATCTTGGAATCTCCAGCATCTGCAGTTCCCATTATCTCATGAGGAAATCTTTCAGGACCATGGAATTCAGTGCCTGATGGTGTGTAGAAGACAAATGCAATCACAGTTTCCCAAAGGGAGCTAGATAAGTATCTGAAAACAAGGAAAAGGTGCAGTGTTTCAGACAAGGGGCAGGAGGGTGTGACTAGCTGAGAGCCAATGTGAACATAACAAGCTGATCCTTCCCACCCAGTCGAGGACATAAAAGCTGGAAATTTTTGTTTTTTTTAACAAAATCTGACCCTGTTTCTGTAAAATTAACCTTTGAATGGAAGTAAACCTTTTTGACAATTACCATTAAAGCTCGGAGTTAAGGGTGAAGAATGTGCACAGGAAGAGTTGCTGTATGTTATAACTTGTGTCGTCATCATTTTGTCGTCTGTGTATCACTGTTCAGTGTCTTCAGATTGTGTGGCGAAGTTGAAATCTGAACAAAATTACTGTAATGTAAGACTAAAGTTTCAATATTACGTCCTAATCCTTCAATACTTTAACAATAAGGAAATTAAATCACCAACAAGTTTCTTGCTAATTTCTGAACTACCAATTCTAACTAACATTTTCCCTGCTTTCTTCTTTTTACTAATATTCAGTCTTATCTGCTCCTCTTTTCACCTGCCTTTCTATAGAGGTACAACAGAAATGAGCACACCTCACGATGAACAGACCCAATCGTCAACTCACCAAAGCCCTGTAAAATAGAGGTACAGTAATAATCGGTTATGTGATATAACACCCCTCACTGTCTGTCTTTGTGCCATTTAACTGTATGTGGGATGGTTCATTTCTTACAGTCCCTCTCTGACAGCACTGTGCGTGTCCCTGCTCACCAAGGGCTGGGGCTGTTTAAGGAGGCAACTCACCACCACCTCCTCCAGGGCAGTTAGGGATAGGCAGTAAATGCTGGCCCAACCAGAATGCCCACATCCTGTGAATGAGCGAAATAAATAAAAGAAAAAAAGGAAAGAGCTTTGTTGCAATCACACCTTTGTGATAGAAATGAAATGGAGTCAAGAGTTTTGTTTTAGAAGTTTTATTATTGTAGCCACTCCCATAGGTTCAGGAAATAAATGCAATGTGTGGCTTAGCATTAGGCATTTGGTCTAACTTTAGTCTTTTCCCTTTTGCAATCCTGGTCACCACAAAGTCCCAACCTCATATTCTGATCTGCTACGTTACCTGCAGTTCTCTGCTCAGTATTTGAGCCCATAAGTTTGTTCGCAGTTACTGTGCACGTGATCGCCATTCACTTACTCAGTGTTTGAAAGTGTAAGTGTGTAATCATCTGCCTGAAAGGTACTAAAATGTGAGGCTGGATGAACACAGCAGGCCAAGCAGCATCTCAGGAGCACAAAAGCTGACGTTTCGGGCCTAGACCCTTCATCAGAGGCTCCTGAGATGCTGCTTGGCCTGCTGTGTTCATCCAGCCTCACATTTTATTATCTTGGAATTCTCCAGCATCTGCAGTTCCCATTATCTCTGCCTGAAAGGTACTGCCCACTTTGGTCCTGTTGAACCACTTGGGGAAGTTTCCCTAACCCCTTCCCACACACTGGGAGTAGTGTCCCTTAGAGCTTCCAGCCAGGACAAGAGGCCTATACCAATTGTTTAGGGTAGTCACAGCAGCCAAGGAATTAAAATTTGGTTCAATGATCTTGGGATAAACAGCTGTTAGTCAAGGTGACCAGTTAATCACTGAGTTGTGGTAAAATCCTCTCTGGTTCACTGATGGCCTTTCGAGAAGGAAATATGCTGTCTGTAGCTGGTCTGGCCTACATGACTCATAAGCGATGTGGCTGACCTTTATATTCCCTTTAAAATGGCTTAGTACAGCCATCAAATTGCATCAACAATTGCTGTGAAAGGCTGTAACACAATTCTATAGCTATGCCTTTATGGTGGAAGGTTGCTCATTACCACTTTCCCCAGGGCAATGAGCAGCAGAAGATAAATGCCTGCATCTCAAATAAGAAGAATGCATGCCTGGAGAACTGAAACAATGTTTTTCAATTTTAAATGCCCTGAATATTAAAGATTTGACTCAGCTGTTCTCTGTAAATAAAAATCCAAATACTTTCTATTCGATCTCAGTAGATGATGAGAGTGCAAAATTAAGCCCATTCAAAAACCGTTAGCTCGGTAGTTTTCTGTCTGTATCTTTATACTGAGCCGGTGAATTCTATAGTTTATTTTGTATCAGTCCCCTGAGGCAGTTCTATGGATTGCTATTGGGGTGGCTAGAATGCTCCTTCAACAGAAAATGTGCTTCTGATTCACATGAGAACATTGATCTATCTGACCCCGTGTGTCACACAAAGGACCAGCAAGGTTTGACCGTAAGGAGTCTGAATGGAGCAGTTGTTCGTTGGTTGTGTCTAACATTCTGAGAGAACTCTGATGGTCGATCCATTGAGACAAAGCTCGTCAGTACTAACCAACAAGGAGCTGGCACACTTTAATTACGTGTTTGTACACAAAGACCCGGCCTGAGAGTGTTCAGTCACGTTGTGCTTTTGTGATCTAAGGATAGAACAAGCCATACGTAAGAGGAATTTAGCAAATCTTGACAAACCTCTCAGCTCAGATGTATCGCTTCTCATTTACTCAAAGGAAGCGAAAGTCATTTCTTGATTTCAAACTGTTGTGAAAAGAAGCAATTCTGGGGAATTTTTTTTTTGTCAGATTTTTGAACAAGGTGGCTTTGTGTTTGGAATTATAGAATTTCAATTGGCTCCCTGTTTTTCATCAAGCTGGTAACTGATATGGGTTAGCTGCACAGCAGAAAGCCTGGCTACATTTACAGTGTTCCAGCTGCTTTATGAGACAGAACTTACAGGATTTCAAAATTGCCATTCAAAACAGCCCAGAGGTTAGGGCCAACTGCTTGATCCTTTGGCCTGCTGACCAGTTTCTTACACTGGGCTGAGTTATTTCACTTTGCATGAATCCATACTCTGAAACTCAGCTCAGAGCTAGCTTGCCCAGGCAGCACCAACAATGGTCTTAAAGGGATCCTTTGGTATAGGTTCATTTTCCTCTCTCTGTAGGGTATGCTTTAATGCAGCATGAATTTAGAGAAAAGAATTTTCTCTGAAGTAGAAGTAGCAAAGTATGTCATTGCTGTGATCTTTGACCTCATTGTGCAGGACCTTCGCGCCATCTTTTAATGAATCTTTACTGAAATGAAGGATTTTCTAAGTCTCAATCTGATACCCTGACATTAGTCTCTTGTCTTTTTAGACCTTACCAGGATACTTGCTACATGGACTCCCCACTCTATTCAGAAATGGCAGACATTCAGTGGTATGGAAGTGACAATGCCAAGCCTGGAACTCTCGTCTGACATCTGACCTCAAATCAAAGTAGAAAACGTCGACACCCCTCAGTGATCACTTCACTGCCCCTTGTCACTGCCTTACTCTTGTACACAGTCACTAACCAGCAACTGCAGCTCCAGGCTCACAGAAGGAGTCATGCAGCAAAGGCAAGACAAAGCTTAATTAAAGTACCGCAGACTGTGCTGTCCCCTCAGGTAGCCACTGGCCAACAGCCACAAGGTCTTTATGAATAAAACACGACACTGTTTTTTAAACTGTGAATCATATGCACCAGACATCCCGCTCTTAACGCCAGGTGCATGATTTTATTTTATTCCCTAATGCAGACAGTGTAATAATAAAGTACTCCAGAATTTAACCAAGTTTACTTGAAGATTACCAAAGACCAATGAAAAGCTAAAAGGAAAGAATTTGATGGACATTGGCCACTGGTTACCTGACAAATAAAAAGTTGTTAATCTCTTGTTTCATTAGTGGCTCTGGCATATAGTATGTGAAAGATATTGAACATGCATTCCACACAGTAATACATGCCAGAGTGCAGAAAAGCTTGTTTTCCTACAATACAGCAACAGAATTTTGTAATATATTTGTGGATAGTATATATGAAGGCAGGATGAGCTGTTTCTGATGCTCCGAAGCGTGGTCTAGTAGCTAATACATTAATTATATCAGAGCAAAAGCACAGAGTTAACATAATCTGCATATTTCTGGACTGGACAAATATTGCATAATGGTACAATTCCAGTCCTAGTCTAAGCTTCAAAACAGCTCATCGATTGTGAATGCTCTTCGAGGACTTCAGCTGATTTATGGGACAAGCCCTTGGAGAGTTGTCAACCTTTAGAAGGCCTCACAAATTTTTAAGAAGTATTTTCCCATGAAGTACTCATCAGAAATAATTTAATGGCTGGCACGGAAAGTTCACAAAGTCTGTGAAGCACAGACTTCACATCAAGGTGGCTGTAGCAACAGGACACTGATCTGGCCAAAAATATAAAAGGGAGCTTTTTTTTAAATTCTCTCCTTCTGAACATTTGATGGTTTCCTGTTGGGCTGGACGGTGGTGGGGTTGGCGCGGGGCTCGTGGGTGGGGGTGGGGGGGGGGGCGGGGAGTGGCGGGGTGGTTACAGAGGTGGGGGGGGCGGGGAGACAGCAGCAGGAATGCCTGCCTCATGGGAAGGCTGCTTAGTAAGCTGATGCAGAGCCATTGTGTGTGGTCCCATGGACAAGAAAGGATTGCTTCAGCAAGCGGGGAAAAAACACCCCAGACAGCACTGTTTGTCTTTGTGAGAGGACCCGGAAGGATTCACATTGAGTTGTAAGAGAGGCTAACGTTCACAAACATTACCCTACATTTGTTGTGAGGCAGAATTTTTCTAAATACAGTTTCAGATACCATTGTGCAAAATGTTAACATTCCAATATGTTTTCTAAATCAGTATTAGTTTTAGTTTGGACATAGCAAACCAGATCCAGGTGCTACCCAACAAACAGTTACCGCTAGAATAGTTGTAGGGTTTTACATCTATAAATGTCAATAGTTTTCTTACAAGTTGTGTAAATTAAAGCAATGTAGTTATGACTAATTCAGTAGAATGCTCCCAAAAAATGGCTGTGGATCTTAAAAGAGCATGTAAAATGTCCTTCTTTTCTCCTGTCCCTCCTCTGGTTTCTGTTTTATTTTAATCAAAGAAGATTATGTATGGTGTAGAAAATGCAGAATTGTGACATTCTGCGATTAATTTATTCCTTTTGTATTAAGAATTTGTATAGTACCTTTACATTTTGCAGAACAGTGTTGTCAACAATTCTTAAATGAAGCATTTTCAAGATAATGAATTTGGTTGTTCTTGAAATTAACAAAATAAATTATTACTGAATGTTAGAAGAATTTGATTGTGGTATTATCTCAGTAAGCGGACTTGTCAGACACATGCACCTATCACCTGTGTAGCCACAAGCATCAGCCTGCTATGGGAGCCCATTCATCTCTGAGACAACTCTAGGTACATGCCACATCACGTCAAACTCTGCCTCATTAAGGCATCCCCTCACTGATGAAAGGATAAAACTCGCTTGATCTGCTCCAGAGAGAGAACCACTAGTACTGTTCAGAGAAATGCAGGGAAGTTCTTCCAGTATCCTGTCCAACCATAATCTCCACAAAAGAAGCACCAGTCAGACAGCTTAATGGGTCATTACCTCATTGCTGTCTGTGGGAACTTGTTTTGGCAAAACTGGCTGTAGTATTTGACTACATGACACTTGTTGAACTTCAAAAATAAATCATCAGCTGAGAAGCTCTTTGGGACCTCTTGAGAATGTGCAAGACGCTATTTTAATGCAAGTTCCTTCTCCCCTGGCCATACTGCCAAAGTAAAGCCATTGATTCAGCCGACTGGGAGACAGGGCTGAAATTGTATCAAGAGATAGTAGGAACTGCAGATCTTGGAGAATCCGAGATAACAAAGTGTAGAGCTGGGGATGTCTCTCCCACTGCAACTCACTCGTAATCTCTTCAGCCTTGAAACTGCTCGACCATGTCCTGAAGCAAACCAGGTACGACAGCCACACCGCCTTTCTTAGTTCCTGCGTATGGAATCACATCATCCCCAATGGACTACAGTCCCACATTTGGACATTGAGCAGTTTTTCCGCCTCTTTGACTTGTCCGTCTCCTCTCCACCTATCTTGTCCTCTATCCATCTTCGATCCATCTCCCCCTCTCTCCCTATTTAGAATCCCCTTCCCGTGCCCCATTTCAGATGAAGGGTCTAGGCCCAAAACGCCAGCTTTTGTGCTCCCGATGCTGCTTGGCCTGCTGTGTTCATCCACTTCTACACTTTGTTATCTGGGAGATGGGGCTAGCTGCTGAATTAAAAGTGTCGCTGAAAACATTCTTTGACCAGGACTTTGTCTCATCTGTAAACAGTAAGAGGGAGTAGCGTTAAGGGTGAAAAGACAAAAATAAAGACTTGTGTTGCTGTGAGGATGATTGACTTTGAGTAAAACTTCACCATATCCTTCACACACAGGAATAGCTTTGAGGTACAGGTCAAATAGTGCTCTGAGAGACACAGATTGGAGGAGGCCTCAATTGTAGCTGAAGAACCTTGAACTTACTAATGCTGTTTCAAAGCAATGTGACACCCATCCCCCTGTGTAACTGCACCAAGGTGTTACAGCTGAAAGCCAAACATCAGCTGCATCTTTATATTTTGGATTGACGTTTGTTGAAGAATCTGTGCGATGTAATAACTGTAAAATAGAGTTTGACCTATGATCCTGGTAATCTGGCACTGACAGCAAATCAGTTCCTCTACAAATAATTTGAAAATTTAAAGGTTAAAAGTGTTGTAGCTTTTGTAGATTACCTGACATTTATAATTACATATAATTGGGGGAGAAGCGGATGTAGTGGCTATGACACTTGATTAAGGATCCAGGCTAATTCTCTTTGGGCAAGGGTTCAAATCTGCCCCTCACCCCCAATTGTAGGTGGAGGAATTTACATTAACTTTTTTTTCAAAAATCTGGTATAATACGTGTGAAATTTTCATTGCTGACAAGACCCATCTGGTTCAGCGAGGTCTGGAACTGAGTTCTACACTCCTCTGAGCATACAGCAACAGATTATATGAAGTATAACTGCATACAGAGGATAGTAAGAGAAGAAATATGCCATTCAGCCCATCAGGTCTGCACTGTCATTTAATGAGATCATGACATCCCCAACTCTGCTTTCCTGCCTTTTTCTTATAAGTCTTGATTCCCTTACTAATTAAAATATGTCTATCTTGGCTTTCAATAAACACATATGAATAGATTCCCCACTGTTACCAAACTTTTGAACAGACCTCCCAGGGTCATCGGACCCAAAACGTTAACTCTGTTTCCCCTTCACAGATGCTGCCCGACCTGCCGAGCTTTTCCAGCAACTTTGTTTTTGTCCGAAATATTAATTCTGATCTTTCTGTTTGCACCTTCTCACTGGCTGCAGCACTGTACTCTGCACACTGTGCTGTTACCCTGGCACACTTTGTGTGGTGCAATGTGCCTGTATAGCACACAAAACAGCATTTTGCACTGTATCTCTGTCAATGTGACAATAAATCAATCAATCACTTACAGCCCTCTGCAGTAAAGAATTCCACAGATTCATTCCCCTCAGCAAGAAGTCATTCCTCCATATCTTTGTCTTAAATGGGTGACCCCCTTATTCTGAGATTATGCCTCTGGTCCTAGACTATCCCAGAGGGGAAACAACTTTTCTGTACCTACCCTGTCAAACCCCCTAAGAATCTTGTATGTTCCAATAAGGTTATCTCTCATTCTTCTAAATTCCAACGAATACAGGCCCAATTGAGTCAAGCTCACCTCAAGAGACACTCCCTTCCATTACCCTTCAAAGATTTAAGAAGAATCATATTAGATGTGATATGTTAACTCTGTTTCTCACTCCACAGATGCTGCCAGACCTGCTGAGTTTCGCCAGCATTTTCTGTGTAAGTTTCAGATCTCCAGCATCCACAATATTTGGTTTTCATCTTCAAACAAGAATGTGATCCACATCATATTCTTGAAAATTATTAAAGTCTTAACTGGGATTAATATCATCCCTTCATTAAAAAATAAAGGAAGTCTTGAGCCTAAGGTGACTGTCAAGCTACAATGTGCTATAGAGCGTTCATCTTGCCACAGCAAGGCCAAGTTAAAAGTTTCCTGTGCGCTCCTATACCAACATTGCTGCCAACAATGGGCTGTTTTATCTGCACACAGGTGTGTGAGCCTTCAGGAGGCCAAGTTTGGAAAGGAACCACCATTCCCAATCAGCATTTCATTCCCCATCTGCAATGTATGGCACTTATTGACAAAAGTACCTTTGTTGGATGAAGGTCAGTTATTTCACATGGTTTTACTGTGACTTTTCCTGGCTTAGCAGACAAAGGCAAAGTGACAAGGGCTTTCCATCAAACAACCTCTTTCCACACGCTTTGACCTGTCCATCTTCCCTGGACTGACCTATCCCCTCCCCCCTCCCCACCTATACTCTCCTCTCCACCTATCTTCTTTTCTCTCCATCTTCAGTCTGCCTCCCCCTCTCTCCCTATTTATTCCAGAACCCTCACCCCATCCCCCTCTCTGATGAAGGGTCTAGGCCCGAAACGTCAGCTTTTGTGCTCCTGAGATGCTGCTGGGCCTGCTGTGTTCGTCCAGACTCACATTTCATTATCTTGGATTCTCCAGCATCTGCAGTTCCCATTATCACTCTTTCCACACGCATTCGCTCCCCATGGTTTTGGTAACGTTCATCTGTTGCACATGTTCTTTCCCAGTGGGCTGCGTAACACGTGGATCACATCAAAGGCTGAGAAAATATTATCAATGACAACCAAACCCCCAACTGCGATCAATAAAAACTTTATGCCCTAGAATATCTCTTCAAACTGAGAATAGAGGTGGAGTTCTAATCAAGGTAATCAGTTCTTAGTGAACAGTCGACCATGTCAACCTGATTGATGAACAAGGAATAGTTGTTATTGGTACTTCTGCTTCTTCGTTTATGAAATTATTATTCAGAAGTAAATTAGTGTTTCTTTTTGATGGTGAGTTTAATTTATAATTGGTGATTCCCACTTTGTACTGGACAAGATACACTGTGCATACAAACAACTGGTTAATATTCAGTCATTGGTTTTAAGGTATTACACAACTTAGTCAAGAAATATTGAGCCTCAAGCCTGACAACCCATTTGGAATTTCAGAATGCTCATCCTTCTTTTCAAACAGCCACATCTGTCCCCCACAGAGGTCAAGAACGCCCTTGGCCGCGTCTCCCGCATTTCCCGCAACACATCCCTCATACCCCGCCCCCGCCACAACTGCCCAAAGAGGATCCTCCTCGTTCTCACACACCACCCCACCAACCTCCGGATACAACACATCATCCTCCGACACTTCCGCCATCTACAATCCGACCCCACCGCCCAAGACATTTTTCCATCCCCACCCCTGTCTGCTTTCTGGAGAGACCACTCTCACCGTGACTCCCTTGTTCGCTCCACACTGCCCTCCAACCCCACCACACCCGGCACCTTCCCCTGCAACCGCAGGAAATGCTACACCTGCCCCCACACCTCCTCCCTCACCCCTATCCCAGGCCCCAAGATGACTTTCCACATTAAGCAGAGGTTCACCTGCACATCTGCCAATGTGGTATACTGCATCCACTGTACCCGGTGTGGCTCCCTCTACATTGGGGAAACCAAGCAGAGGCTTGGGGACCGCTTTGCAGAACACCTGCGCTCGGTTCGCAATAAACAACTGCACCTCCCAGTCGCAAACCATTTCCACTCCCCCTCCCATTCTTTAGATGACATGTCCATCATGGGCCTCCTGCAGTGCCACAATGATGCCACCCGAAGGTTGCAGGAACAGCAACTCATATTCCGCTTGGGAACCCTGCAGCCCAATGGTATCAATGTGGACTTCACCAGTTTCAAAATCTCCCCTTACCCCACCGCATCCCAAAACCAGCCCAGTTCGTCCCCTCCCCCCACTGCACCACACAACCAGCCCAGCTCTTCCCCTCCACCCACTGCATCCCAAAACCAGTCCAACCTGTCTCTGCTTCCCTAACCTGTTCTTCCTCTCACCCATCCCTTCCTCCCACCCCAAGCCGCACCTCCATCTCCTACCTACTAACCTCATCCCACCTCCTTGACCTGTCCGTCTTCCCTGGACTGACCTATCCCCTCCCTACATCCCCACCTATACTCTCCTCTCCACCTATCTTCTTTTCTCTCCATCTTCGGTCCGCCTCCCCGTCTCTGCCTATTTATTCCAGAACCCTCACCCCATCCCCCTCTCTGATGAAGGGTCTAGGCCCGAAACGTCAGCTTTTGTGCTCCTGAGATGCTGCTGGGCCTGCTGTGTTCATCCTGCCTCATATTTTATTATCTTGGATTCTCCAGCATCTGCAGTTCCCATTATCACATCTGTCCCCCTCTCTGTTTTCTCTGTAGACTGGGCCTCAGGATCACGGGTGACCTGTTTACCCTGGTATTGAGGTGGTTGATGATTTCTGGAGCGGGCCCAATGCTGATTCCACCACATGAAGGGGCAGATGGTGCCAGTCAAGTTGGACAGGAGAGTTGTTTGGGGGGGTGGGTGGGGAGCAGAGGAGGGGTCAAGTGCCTCCTCACCTCTGGGTATTCACAGAGTCTCTCAATGTGTTCAGTATCTTCCCAGAATGAACAGTCATGCAGTCATACAGCACAGAAACAGAACCTTCGATCCAACCAGTCCATGCCGAAAATGTTCCCAAACAAAACTAGTCCCACATGCCTGCATTTGACCATATCCCTCCAAACCTCACCTATTCACATACTTATCCAAATGTCTTTTAAATAATGCAACTATCAGACCATAAGACATAGGAGCAGAAATTAGGCCATTCAACCCATCAAGTCTGCTCCACCATTCAATCATGGCTGATAAGTTCCTCAACCCCATTCTCCTGCTTGATCCCTTGATAATTAAAAACCTATCTATCTCGGTCTTAAATGTACTCAATGACCTGACCGCTACAGTATTCTGTGGCAGTGAATTCCGTAGATTCTGCACTCTCTGGCTGAAGACGTTTCTCTTTATCTCTGTTCTAAAAGGTCTGCCCTTTACTCTAAGGCTGTGCCCTCGAGTCCTAGCCTGTCCTACCAATGGAAATATCTTCCCCACATCCAACCTGTCCAGACCATTCAGTATTCTGTATGTTCCAATTAGATCCCCGTCATCCTTCTCAACTCCAATGAGTGTAGTCCCAGAGTCCTCAAACATTCCTATAACTTCCTCTGGCAGTTCATTCCACATATGATCCTCTTTCTTTGTAATAAAAGTTGCCCCTTGTGTCCTTTTTAAATCTTTGTTGTCTCGCCCCTTGTTTTGAACACCCCCACCCAAGACAGAAGACTCATGTCAACCAACCAGGGTCTCCCATGGGTCAGCAAGGAGATTCGACCTCTTGAGGCATCTGCTGTCTCCATGGAAGTGTCCAGTCACAACTGAGTTCTGTCTAGAGCCGCAGCTTTGTGGATCTGGTGTCAGGCATCAACTGCACATTGTCCAAAGCTCCAGAGTAACTGGCCTCTTGAATAACCCTGAATTTTCATGTCTTCAGTAGCAACAGTCATGGTTTCCATTGCCAAGGCCATAAGTTGTGGAACTGCGACAACTTTATCTCTCAATTTCTTCCTTTAAGATGTCCTTAAAACCTTCCCGTTACGGGTAAAAGCTTCTGTTCATGAAATCTCTTTATGTTGAACTGCGTCAAATTATGAAAATGAGAATCTTTCCTGTGAAGCACCTTGGGGCATTTTATGAGAAGACTCTGCTGTACTGTTGTTGTTATCAGGTTACACGACATAAAACTTGCTAGAGCAAGATCTTGTGGTGCAGTGTTAGTGTCCCTAACTCTGAGCCAGGACACCTGGGTTGAAGTCGATAAGATAATAAAAAAGATGGGAACAGGAGTAGGCTGTTCGGCTGCTTGAGCCTGCTTGACCATTCATTAGGGTCATGGCTGATCCAACTTTCCTCACATGCACTTTTCTAACCTTTCCCTGTAGGCCTTGCGCCCCCAACTGATCAAGAATCTATCTGTCGCGGCCCTAAATACAGGCATGGACTCTGTCCCCACAGATTCCTCCTCAATCTCAGTCTTAAATTGGCTCCCCTTTATTCCGAGATGATGCCCACTGATCCTAGACTCCCCCATGAGGAGAAACATTCTCTCAGTATTTACCCTGTCAAGCCCCTTAAGAATCCTGTATGTTTCAGTAAGATCCCCCCCATTTCTTCCAACCTTCAGTGTGTAGAATTCCAATGTGTTTAAACTTTGCTCATGAGACAATCCGTCCATACCAGGGATCATCCTTGGAAAGCTTCTATGAACTGCCTCCAATGAAATAATGTCTTTCCTTAAATAAGGGGACAAAAACTGCTAAGACATTCCTATTTTGGGTCAGCAAGTTTGCAGACGACACGGAGGTTGGAGGTGTCGTTGACAGTATAGAGGGCTGTTCTAGGCTGCAGCGGGACATTGACAGGATGCAGAGATGGGCTGAGAGGTGGCAGATGGAGTTCAACCTGGATAAATGCGAGGTGATGCATTTTGGAAGGTCGAATTTGAAAGCTGAGTACAGGATTAAGGATAGGATTCTAGGCAGTGTGGAGGAACAGAGGGATCTTGGTGTGCAGATACATAGATCCCTTAAAATGGCCACCCAAGTGGACAGGTTTGTTAAGAAAGCACATGGTGTTTTGGCTTTCATTAACAGGGGGATTGAGTTTAAGAGTCGTGAGATCTTGTTGCAGCTCTATAAAACTTTGGTTAGACCGCACTTGGAATACTGCGTCCAGTTCTGGTCGCCCTATTATAGGAAAGACGTGGATGCTTTGGAGAGGGTTCAGAGGAGGTTTACCAGGATGCTGCCTGGACTAGAGGGCTTGTCTTATGAAGAGAGGTTGACTGAGCTCGGACTCTTTTGATTGGAGAAAAGGAGGAGGAGAGGGGACCTAATTGAGGTATACAAGATAATGAGAGGCATAGATAGAGTTGATAGCCAGAGACTATTTCCCAGGGCAGAAAAGGCTAACACGAGGGGTCATAGTTTTAAGCTAGTTGGAGGAAAATATAGAGGGGATGTCAGAGGCAGGTTCTTTACACAGAGAGTTGTGAGAGCATGGAATGCGTTGCCAGCAGCAGTTGTGGAAGCAAGGTCATTGGGGACATTTAAGAAACTGCTGGACATGCATATGGTCACAGAAATTTGAGGGTGCATACATGAGGATCAATGGTCAGCACAACATCGTGGGCTGAAGGGCCTGTTCTGTGCTGTACTACTCTATGTTCTATGTGCTATGTTCTATTCCTACACTCGAACTCTCTTGAATTAAGGGCCAACATTCCATTAGCCATCCTGATGACCTGCTGCATCTGTGTGCTAGCTTTCTGGCTTTTGTGTACAAGTTCCCCTAAATCCCTTTGTGTTGTAGCTTTCTGCACTTTCTCTCCATTTAAATAATGCTCTGTTCTTCCTTCCAAAATGACCACCTTCATATTTTGCCACATTGCACTCCATTTGCCAACATTTCACCCATTTACTTAACACCTTATTCCCAAGTGATGTTTCCTGCCCATGACCCCATTCTCTATTCATGCCAATACACTACCTCCAACACCATAGGCTCTTATCTTATAAATTAACGTCTTAGTGCTATCACAGACCCCACCGTTTGGGGAAAGGCCACATTCTAGTTGTTGATTCTCAAAGCTGTGCCACATGACAACACCCTGCAAAGTTTGGGATTTCGAAGCCGTCATTATGTATTTTTATTCTTTCATGGCTTTGGGTAACTACTGGAAATGTACCGCCCATCCCCCAAATGATCCTTGGCTCAAACAGCTCTCTAGGCAATAGCCCAGGGCATTGATGTCAAAATGAACGGTGTAAAATATCAGTGCAAGAATCGTCGATGCAGATCACCAGGCCTGCTGGGCTATTCAATAAGATCATGGCTGGCATTTTACATCAATTTCACTTTCTGCGCTATCCCTTTGTTCCTAGGTACCATGGTACCCAGACTCACAGCCCTCTGAATCAAAAGTTTCCACCAAACCTTGACTGTGCTGGATAACAGTATGACTCTATGACCCTAAATGATCAACTACTTAACCCGAGACTAGGAAGTGGTACCTTGTTCTTGAGATGTCATGTTGCAGTTGTACAAAACATTGCTGAGGCCACTTTTGAAGTTCTGCTCACAATTCTGGTTGCCCTGCTGTCGGAAGGGTGTCATTAAATTAGAAAGGGTGTAGAAAAGATTTGAAAGGATATTGCCGGGGTCGGAGGGTTTCAGTTATAGAGAGAGGCTGGATAGGTGGGACATTTTTCCCCTGGAGTGTAGGAGGTTGAGGGTCTCCTTATAGAGGTTTACAAAATCATGAAAGACACAGATAAGATGAACTGCAAAGGTCTTTTCCCAAGGATTGGGGAGTTAAAACTTCAGGGCATAGGTTTAAGGTGAGAGGGCTAAGATCTAAAAGGGACCTGAGGGGCAAGTTTTTCACGCAGAGGTGACATGTATATGGGATGAACTGCCAGAGGAAGTGGTAGATGCAGATACAGTTAAACATTTGAAAGATATTTGGATGGGATTATAAATTGGTTTAGGGGAAAAAAGCCAAAAGCAGGCAAATGGGACTGGTTTAGTTTGGAAAATTTGGTCATGTTGGACAAGTTAGATGGAAGAGTCTGTTTCTGTGCTGGATGGTTCTATGACTCTATCTGTTCCATCAATCGCTCAAATAAATCCAGATATTTCCAGAAGCTTTCTCCTTGTTTTCCTAAAAATAAGCCCATTCTGCTCAATCTCACCTCATCAGAATCCCTTTTGTTCATGGAATCAGCCTTTTCTTTAAAATTCATTCACGAGATGAGGGTGTCGCTGACTGGACCAGCATTTATTGCCAGTCTCTAATATTAACTCCATTGTGTGGAGTCACATGTAAGCCAGACCAAGTAAGGATGGCAGTTCCCTTCCCTAAAGGTCATAAGTGAATCAATATACGTTTTTCCTGACAATCAGCAATGGTTTCATGATCATCATTAGACTTTTAATTCCAGATTTTTATTGAATTCAAACTCCATTGTCTGCTATGGCAGGGTTCGAACCCAGGTCCCCAGATCACTACCTCTAATAATACCAGTAGGCCACTGCCTCCCCTGTTGAGCTGCAGATCTTCCCTTCCGTAGCTCCTTCCATCGCTCTGCTGAACCTTGAGACCAAACAGATGGGCCAGTAATTGGACAGACTGGCTTCCTCCTTTTTGCAAACATCACATACCTGGAAATCCTCTGGCAGATGCCAGTGTTACAACTGCAGTGGAATAGCTCAGCTAGGGGCGCAGCTAGTTCGGCAGAACTGGTCTCCTGCATGATTTAATGAAAATTGTGTGATTAAAAAACATTCTTTATAACAAAAATTACTTCTTACATTTACTAGCTGAATATCACAAATTGACTTTAAAAGTCTTAACTCATATTCCAATGACTTGAATCAACAGTCTTTCAGATGGCCAAACATCTGCACAGCTGTACCTCACAGAATTGCAAAGCTATTCCAACACCATAGTCAATCCACCTATAAAATCTCCTCAGAAACAATCACCTTCAAGGATATGACTGAACTATTCATTAACCTATTCACAAAATGTCCAAACACTTCAGTATTCAGTTGCATGGAGATCAAGCATGAGTTGCCTTCAGTAATGGCTGAGAAATAAATGTATGCATTCATAATCTAATCATTTAAACCAGAGTTCTAGAATCCACTAGCTTTGACTAGCTTTGGGTAGCTGGTTAGTTGGAGAGAGGGGATCATCCTCATCCTACACATTATGACTCCATAAGAACAAAGATAGATCATCTGTCAATATATGTAAAACGCCTTAATGCTGAGTCAGTCAAGCTCTCTAGTCAAACTAAAAGAGTGTTTAGCCATTTACATGCTACAACTGTACTAGAACAGACAGATTTCCTTGTAGGATTTGGAAAATGAAAGATTAACAGTTATTGTATTTAATCTGTTCCAAACAAAAATAATAAAATTGCTTTGACATTCATTCATAAGCACAGTCCAATGCTCACACTCAAGCAATTTAAGCAATTTAAAAACAGGGCCTTAGATTAAACAACTTTTTAAAGTCTAACCGAAGTTAAAAATTTGATGATTTGGGCAGTTTTAGGCGATGTCTGGTGGCCCCTCCATTGCTTGGCTGGCAATGAGAGGGGCTCTGCCAGTGAGATCCTTTATGCACGCCCGGGCTCTCTGCGCCACTGCACGCTACCCTCAGGGTGGCTGCGGGGGGCATGAGACTGTCAGTCACTTCCTTCTGGAGTGTACCTGTGCGCAGGAGGTCTGGAGGGGGATGCAGTGGTATTTGTCGAGGTTCATCCCAAGCAGCTCCGTGACACGGGACTCCGTGCTCTACGGGCTGTTTCCCAGGTTGCACACCGAGACCAACATCAACTGCGCCTGGAGGACCATCGATGCGGTGAAAGACGTTCTTTGGTCTGCCCGCAACTTGCTGGTCTGCCAGCTGAAAGAACTGACCCTAACCGAGTGTTGCAGACTGGCGCACTCCAAGGTCCAGGACTACGTGCTGAGGGACGTGCTAAAGCTTGGGGCAGCCGTCGCCGAGGCGCGGTGGGGAAAGGCCACTGTGTGAGACCCCTCGGCCGCAATGTAAAGGGGCTCTACTAGGTAACTGGGCCCAGCTAGCGCCTTCCCCACCTGGTCAGGGGGCCAACGGGGACTGTGCGGGGAGACGATCGCCAGGGTTTTTTCTTTGTTTTTTTTTGCTTTTTCCTTTCATTGGTGTACGTACCCCAGGGTAACCCGGAGCGGCTAGCATGACCAGGTAGGTGTATATATATGTGATAATGGGAACTGCAGATGCTGGAGAATCCAAGATAATAAAGTGTGAAGCTGGATGAACACAGCAGGCCCAGCAGCATCTCAGGAGCACAAAAACTGACGTTTCGGGCCTAGAACCTTCATCAGAGATGGGGATGGGGTGAGGGAACTGGAATAAATAGGGAGAGAGGGGGAGGCGGACCGAAGATGGAGAGAAAAGAAGATAGGTGGAGAGGAGAGTATAGGTGGGGAGGTAGGGAGGGGATAGGTCAGTCCAGGGAAGACGGACAGGTCAAGGAGGTGGGATGAGGTTAGTAGGTAGGAGTTGGAGGTGCAGCTTGGGGTGGGAGGAAGGGATGGGTGAGAGGAAGAACAGGTTAGGGAAGCAGAGACAGGCTGGGTTGATTTTGGGATGCAGTGGTGGGGGGAGAACTGGGCTGGTTTTGTAATGCAGTGGGGGGAGGGGATGAACTGGGCTGGTTTTGGGATGCAGTGGAGGGAAGGGAGATTTTGAAGCTGGTGAAGTCCACATTGATACCATTGGGCTGCAGGGTTCCCAAGCGGAATATGAGTTGCTGTTCCTGCAACCTTCGGGCAGCATCATTGTGGCACTGCAGGAGGCCCATGATGGACATGTCATCTAAAGAATGGGAGGGGGAGTGGAAATGGTTTGCGACTGGGAGGTGCAGTTGTTTATTGCGAACCGAGCGGAGGTGTTCTGCAAAACAGTCCCCAAGCCTCTGCTTGGGTTCCCCAGTGTAGAGGAAGCCACACCGGGTACAGTGGATACAGTATACCACACTGGCAGATGTGCAGGTGAACCTCTGCTTAATGTGGAAAGTCATCTTGGGGCCTGGGATGGGGGTGAGGGAGGAGGTGTGGGGGCAAGTGTAGCATTTCCTGTGGTTGCAGGGGAAGGTGCCGGGTGTGGTGGGGTTAGAGGCTGGTGTGGAGTGGACAAGGGAGTCACGGAGAGAGTGGTCTCTCCGGAAAGCAGACAGGGGAGGGGATGGAAAAATGTCTTGGGTGGTGGGGTCAGATTGTAGATGGCGGAAGTATCGGAGGATGATGCGTTGTATCCGAAGGTTGGTGGGGTGGTGTGTGAGAACGAGGGGGATCCTCTTTGGGCGGTTGTGGCGGGGGCGGGGTGTGAGGGATGTGTTGCGGGAAATACGGGAGACGCGGTCAAGGGCGTTCTCGATCACTGTTGGGGGAAAGTTGCGGTCCTTGAAGAACTTGGACATCTGGGATGTGCGGGAGTGGAATGCCTCATCGTGGGAGCAGATGCGGCGGAGGCGGAGGAATTGGGAATAGTGGATGGAATTTTTGTAGGAAGGTGGGTGGGAGGAGGTGTGTTCTAGGTAGCTATGGGTGTCAGTGGGCTTGAATTGGACATCCGTTTCTAGCTGGTTACCTGAGATGGAGACTGAGAGGTCCAGGAAGTTGAGGGATGTGTTGGAGATGGCCCAGGTGAACTTGAGGTTGGGGTGGAAGGTGTTGGTGAAGTGGATAAACTGTTCGAGCTCCTCTGGGGAGCAAGAGGCGGCGCCGATACAGTCATCAATGTAACGGAGGAAGAGGTGGGCTTTGGGGCCTGTGTAGGTGCGGAAGAGGGACTGTTCCACGTAACCTACAAAGAGGCAGGCATAGCTTGGGCCCATGCGGGTACCCATGGCCACCCCCTTTGTCTGTAGGAAGTGGGATATCAGTGATCATGGGAACTGCAGATGCTGGAGAATCCAAGATAACAAAGTGTGGAGCTGGATGAACACAGCAGGCCAAGCAGCACCTCAGGAGCACAAAAGCTGACGTTTCGGGCCTAGGCCCTTCATCAGAGAGGGGGATGGGGAGAGGGAACTGGAATAAATAGGGAGAGAGGGGGAGGCAGATCGAAGATGGAGAGAAAAGAAGATAGGTGGAGAGGAGAGTATAGGTGGGGAGATAGGGAAGGGATAGGTCAGTCCAGGGAAGACGGACAGGTCAAGGAGGTGGGATGAGGTTAGTAGGTAGGAGATGGAGGTGCGGCTTGAGGTGGGAGGAAGGGATGGGTGAGAGGAAGAACAGGTTAGGGAGGCAGGGACAGGCTGGGCTGGTTTTGGGATGCAGTGTGGGAAGGGGAGATTTTGCAGCTTGTAAAGTCCACAGTGACACCATTGGGCTGCAGGGTTCCCAGGCGGAATATGAGTTGCTGTTCCTGCAACCTTTGGGTGGCATCATTGTGGCAGTGCAGGAGGCCCATGATGGACATGTCGTCTGAGGAATGGGAGGGGGAGTGGAAATGGTTCACGACTGGGAGGTGCAGTTGTTTATTGTGAACTGAGCGGAGGTGTTCTGCAAAGCGGTCCCCAAGCCTTCACTTGGTTTCCCCAATGTAGAGGAAGCCACACCGGGTACAGTGGATGCAGTATACCACATTGGCAGATGTGCAGGTGAACCTCTGCTTAATATGGAAAGTCATCTTGGGGCCTGGAATGGGGGTGAGGGAGGAGGTGTGGGGGCAAGTGTTTTTTTTATCAGTGATAATGGGAACTGCAGATGCTGGAGAATCCATTTTTTATGGTGTGTACATTTATTTATTTTTTGTGTGTTCTACGTATAAAGTATTTTTTTTAATAAATAAAAAAAAGTCTGGTGGTCCCTCTGAGTTTGACATCAAGACAAATTTAAATATGTTAATACATAATTTATTTCTTTCCGTATAGCATCAGCAGCCATTGAATTGAATTTTAAAATGTTTCTTGGTGTGAGAGGGATGGTTGTCCAACACAGAGGGGTCCTACTTCCAGGCTGGATGGAAAGGGAGGGAAAGGGTCTGAACCAGGCACTGCCTCTCAGGTTACTTTTCTGCCTCTGTCGTATATTCTGGGGAAAAGCAATTCCTGAAACACAAAATGGGTTTTGCAGGCTCATCACATGATCTTATCCAAATGACCCAGTTGCCCAAACATGATAATAGCTTATGGATTCCAGGTTAATTGTTTATACGTGTACATATAAGGCTGAGACAGGTAGAGTCTTGATCAGTGGTGGAATCAAGGAATATGGGGAAAATACAGGAAAGGGGACATGAGGAATGTTGGATCAGCCATGGTCCCATTGAATGGCAGAGCAGACTCAAGGGGCTGAATGGCCTACTCCTGTTATCGCTGGATGAATTCCTTTCTCAACCAAATTTAGGGCCCTAATAGTCTCCAGCGAGTTGATTTCCCAAATAACCATCTTATTACTTTTTGAATGAGTTCAGAGACAGGTCATCACCTTTCTACTTGCTTCTTTCTGGACTTTTTGAATTCATTGTAATAGCATTGCAATGTTGTGTGTCTGTTCATGCAAATAATCAACCATCATAGAAACTGCTGGTTTCGATCACTGAAATGTGGTTTAAACCTTTGAAAGTTGAATCAGTTAATAAATATATAAAATACTTTTGATATAAAGCATGATTTTAAAACATTGATGGTCGAGATGTCAGGAAGTTTGAGAAGGTTATTTTATATATTGTCGTCATAGAGTCAAACAGCTCAGAAACAGACCCTTCAGACCACCTCATCCATGCCAAACAAGTTTCCCATTTGCCTATATTTGGCCCATATCCCTCTAAACCCTTCCTGTTCCCTCCAATTCTCAATGGGAGATCTGCTGGAAATATGGGTTTCAGGGAATTCACTTAGAGAAAGGAAAGGCCAGGGTTCTCAAATAAAAGCAGGGAATGCCGGCTGCTCAATAGGTCAGGGCACATCCGTGGAGAGAGAAGAGTGACAGGTGAGATTTCAAGTTGAAGAATTTTCCTCGGAATTTGGAAAATATGAGGTATGCAAGACCACAACAAATAGGAATGGGAGTAGGCCGTTTGGCTCCTTGAATTTGCTCAGTGATTCGATAGGATAATGGTTGATTCAATAGGATCATTTCTCACATCAACTTTCCTGCCCCTTCCCTGTAACCATGATTCTCTTATTGCTCATGTCTTTCTGTCTGTCTGTCTGTCTATCGATCTATGTATCTGTCTCAGCCTTAAATATTCACAAGGATTCTGTCCCCACAGTTCTCTGTAGCAGAGAGTTCCAAAGATTCGCAATCCAGAGAAGGAATTCCACTTCAATCTTAAATATCCATCACTTTATTGTGACCTTAAATCAGTGTTGATGAGGAAGTGAGTAATGTGCTTCTTGGAATTTTGGTAGCTGTGGTTTATGCATTCAGAACATCCCCCTATTTGTGCCAATTAAACTTCCCTCAGCTCAGTTCCACGCAAGCACAAATGAAAAATGTGAGGCGCTTTTCTCAATAAATACTGTTGAAGCACAAGCTCCCTCTAGTGGTTAAATTAGATTCTGGGTCTTAATTAATTAAAAATAATTCTGGTTTCGGCTATAACACAAATGGTTTTAGGATTTCAATTCACAGCTGCCTTGTAGAAGTGGACATAGAGTCATAGGCTCATAGAGGTTTACAACATGGAAACAGGCCCTTCAGCCCAACTTGCCTACGCAGTCCAGGGGCAGCACAGTGGTTTGCACTGCCGCCTCACAGCATTGGGACCTGCGTTCAATCTGGGGGACTGTCTGCGTGGAGTTTGCACATTCTCCCTGTGTCTGCGTGGGTTTCCTCCCACAGTCCAAAGATGTGCAGGCCAGGTGGATTGGCTGTGCTAAAGTGCTCATAGTGTTCAGGGATGAGTAGATTAGGTGGGCTATAGGGGGATGGGTCTGGATGGGATGCTCTGAGGGTCAGTGTGGACTTGTTGGGCCGAAGGGCCTGTCTCCACACTGTAGGGATTCTATAATATACCTTGCATGACTGTTCAGGCTAATGAAATGTGAGGCTGGATGAACACAGCAGGCCCAGCAGCATCTCAGGAGCACAAAAGCTGACGTTTCGGGCCTAGACCCTTCATCAGAGAGGGGAATGGGGAGAGGGAACTGGAATAAATAGGCAGAGAGGGGGAGGCGGACCGAAGATGGAGAGAAAAGAAGATAGGTGGAGAGGAGAGTATAGGTGGGGAGGTAGGGAGGGGATAGGTCAGTCCAGGGAAGATGGACAGGTCAAGGAGGTGGGATGAGATTAGTAGGTAGGAGATGGAGGTGCGGCTTGGGGTGGGAGGAAGGGATGGGTGAGAGGAAGAACAGGTTAGGGAGGCAGAGACAGGATGGACTGGTTATGGGATGCAGTGGGTGGAGGGGAAGAGCTGGGCTGGTTGTGTGGTGCAGTGGGGGGAGGGGACGAACTGGGCTGGTTTAGGGATGCAGTAGGGGAAGGGGAGACTTTGAAGCTGGTGAAGTCCACATTGATACCATTGGGCTGCAGGGTTCCCAAGCGGAATATGAGTTGCTGTTCCTGCAACCTTCGGGTGGCATCATTGTGGCACTGCAGGAGGCCCATGATGGACGTGTCGTCTGAGGAATGGGAGGGGGAGTGGAAATGGTTTGCGACTGGGAGGTGCAGTTGTTTATTGCGAACCGAGCGGACGTGTTCTGCAAAGCGGTCCCCAAGCCTTCGCTTGGTTTCCCCAATGTAGAGGAAGCCACACCGGGTACAGTGGATACAGTATACCACATTGGCAGATGTGCGGGTGAACTTCTGCTTAATGTGGAAAGTCATCTTGGGGCCTGGGATAGGGGTGAGGGAGGAGGTGTGGGGGCAAGTGTAGCATTTCCTGCGGTTGCAGGGGAAGGTGCCGGGTGTGGTGGGGTTGGAGGACAGTGTGGAGTGAACAAGGGAGTCACCGAGAGAGTGGTCTCTCCGGAAAGCAGACAGGGGTGGGGATGGAAAAATGTCTTGGGTGGTGGGGTCGGATTGTAGATGGCAGAAGTGTCGGAGGATGATGTGTTGTATCCGGAGGTTGGTGGGGTGGTGTGTGAGAACGAGGGTTTCCTCTTGGGGCGGTTGTGGCGGGGGCGGGGTGTGAGGGATGTGTTGTGGGAAATGTGGAAGACGCGGTCAAGGGCGTTCTCGACCACTCCGGGGGGAAAGTTGCGGTCCTTGAAGAACTTGGACATCTGGGATGTGCGGGAGTGGAATGCCTCATCGTGGGAGCAGATGCGGCGGAGGCGGAGGAATTGGGAATAGGGGATGGAATTTTTGCAGGAGGGTGGGTGGGAGGAGGTGTATTCTAGGTAGCTGTGGGAGTCGGTGGGCTTGAAATGGACATCAGTTACAAGCTGGTTGCCTGAGATGGAGACTGAGAGGTCCAGGAAGGTGAGGGATGTGCTGGAGATGGCCCAGGTGAACTGAAGGTTGGGGTGGAAGGTGTTGGTGAAGTGGATGAACTGTTCGAGCTCCTCTGGGGAGCAAGAGGCGGCGCCGATACAGTCATCAATGTAACGGAGGAAGAGGTGGGGTTTAGGGCCCGTGTAGGTGCGGAAGAGGGACTGTTCCACGTAACCTACAAAGAGGCAGGCATAGCTGGGGCCCATGCGGGTGCCCATGGCCACCCCCTTAGTCTGTAGGAAGTGGGAGGAATCGAAAGAGAAGTTGTTGAGGGTGAGGACGAGTTCGGCTAGGCGGATGAGGGTGTCGGTGGTGGGGGGACTGGTCGGGCCTGCGGGACAGGTAGAAGCGGAGGGTCTTGAGGCCATCGGCATGCGGAATACAGGTGTATAGGGACTGGACGTCCATGGTGAAGATGAGGTGTTGGGGGCCAGGGAATTGGAAGTCCTGGAGGAGGTGGAGGGCGTGGGTGGCGTCACGGACGTAGGTAGAGAGTTCCTGGACCAAAGGGGAGAAAATGGAGTCCAGATAGGTGGAGATGAGTTCGGTGGGGCAGGAGCAGGCTGAGACAATGGGTCGACCAGGGCAGGCAGGTTTGTGGATTTTGGGAAGGAGATAGAAACGGGCCGTGTGGGGTTGGGGAACAATGAGGTTGGAGGCTGTGGGTGGGAGGTCCCCTGAGGTGATGAGGTCATGAATGGTGTTGGAGATGATGGTTTGGTGCTCGGGTGTGGGGTCACACTGTTCAGGCTGATGTGCACTCTGAGGAAAAGAAGCAGCTTTTTAATCTTTTAAGAACAATCGCTTACTGTTTGAATAAAGCACCTTGCTCTCAGTCTGACATTTCCATACTGGGCCTGGTACAGCGTTCCAATGAAGCTCAATGCCAGTTGGAGGAACACCACCTCATTTTCTGCTCAGACATGTTACAGCCTCCAGGACTCAGCATTGAATTCCACAAGGTCAGAGTATGAAGTCTCTGTACTCTGTCTTCCTACCACCTGGTTTGCTCTTAGCAGCATGGACCCAATTGTCTCTTTTTCACAGCAGCCATTAACACCTATTTTACATTTCTATCACTTCTTAACTACCATTATCTTCATTTTTTCTTTTGTTCTGGGCACACTTACCATCTGTTTCACTCTGTCTTACTCCTCCCCCCATCAACTCAATTAAAAAAAAGCATTTTCCAGAAATTTCAGTTTTGAAGAAGTGTCATACCAGCCTCAAAACATGAACAAAGACAAAGTTGCTGGAAAAGCTCAGCAGGTCTGGTAGCATCTGTGAAGGAGAAAACAGAGTTAATGTTTTGGGTCCAGTAACCTTTCCTCAGAACATTAACTCTGTTTTTCTCAGCACAGATGCTGCCTGACCTGCTGAGCTTCTCAAACAGATTCTGTTTACATTGGAGCAACGTTTTTGTCTCTTTTCCCGCAGTATTTTTTTGTTGTATCTCAGCTTGTTATCGGTCTTTCCCTCATTGACAATATGGCAAACAACCTGCATCCAGGCTTTATCCAAAGCAACTCTGCAACCAGCCAAGTCTGCAAGACCATGTCTGATGTTGCATGATCTTTGATTCTCTCACTTTCTTTGTGAGAAAAATGCTTCAAATCTTTCTATGCACCAAATCCTCCACCCCTCCATTCCACCATCCAACAGTATGACCAAAGTAGAAACATCTGCATGTAGGGAATCAGAGGAGTTTTTTAAACTCATTCACTGGATTTGGGTATCGCTGGCACGGCCAGCATTTATTTCCCATCCCTAATTCCCAGAGGACAGCTATGTATTGTCTGTAGAGACTGTGGTGTAGTGGTAATAGACTAGTGATCTACAGACTATTGCTCTGTAAACATGGGTTTGAATCCCACCACAGCAGCTGGTGAAAGTTAAATTCAATAAAAGTCTGAAAAAAAAAATCAAAAATTGCTGGAAAAGCTCAGCAGGTCTGGCAGCATCTGTGAAGAGAAATCAGAGTTAACGTTTTGGGCCCAATGACCCAGTTCTGAGGAAGGGTCACCAGACCTAAAATGCTAACTCTGATTTCTCTCCACAGCTGCTGCCAGGCCAGCCGAGCTTTTCCAGCAATTTCTGATTTTGTTTCTGATCTACAGCATGTGCAGTTCTTTTGGTTTCAGTAAAAATCTGGACTAGTTGACCTTATGGTGACCATGTAACCACTGCTGGTTATTGTAGAAATCCATCTGGATCACTAATACCCTTTAGGGAAGGAAATCCACCATCCTTACCCGGCCTGGCCTACATGTGACTCCAGACCCACAGCAAATGTGGTTGACTCTTAGCAATTAGGGATAGGCAATAACTGCTGTCCTCAGATGGCAACATCCACCTCCTGTGAACAAATAAAAGAATAAAACAAGATGTTGTGGTTCTGAAGCCACATCAGCAGATTTACTTCCTAAAAGTGATCCAGATGTGTTTGTACAACAATTGACCGTGGGTGCTAGGCATTTGCCTTGGTGAGATTTAAACAAACAGCCCCAGGACATTAACTCAGGATTACCGACCCAGGGATACTACCACCACACATGGTGGCTCAGCGGTTAGCACGGCTGCCTCACAGCACCAGGGACCTGGTTCAAATCCATCCTCAGGTGACTGTGCAGAGCTTGTACATTCTCCCCGTGTCTGTCTGAGTTTCCTACAGGTGCTCCAGTTTCCCCCCACAGTGCGCCTTTAGCGGATTGACCATGCTAAATTGCCCTTGATGAGCAGGCTAAGTGGATTAGCCTTGGGGAATGCAGAGATAGGGTAGGGTGGGGTGTCCTTCAGAAGGTTGGTGTGTAAATGATGGGCCAAATGGCCTGCTTCCACACAGTGGGGTTTCTAAAATTCTATGTCACCACCAGCCAATGAGGTCAGTGATTCTATGGGTGCATATTCCGTACCAAACCACCTCAAACAGTACAATCTGTAACAATCACACACAATTTCCAATTTATTTTATGATAGTCAAATACAGAATACAAATATTCAATTTAAACCAGCCTGATCCTTTGTCAGCTCAGGTGTTTATTTGAACACCTTGAGAAGTTACCTCATTACTGAAGCAAAAGAAAACAGTTGGACCTGCACAAGTTCCAAAGCAGTTTTACACCATCATGGTTTAATTACCTCAAAGTGAGTGCAAACATATCACCGATTATCCAGCTGTGCCTGTTCGAGCAAAGATTATTTAGAAATCTGAAAAATACTTTGCTTTAATCTCATGCAAGCAAGCCAAGGTTCACAAATACTAGATTCTCCTGGGGTTAAATGTCAAACTGAGCCAAGATGAATTAGCATTTGGGAACAGTTATGGAGATAAAAGTAATATACTGTTAAAAGTAATATGATAAAAAATAATGTACTGTTTGAGGTAAAGTTAATTGCTGATATTAATTTCTTTTGATAGCGGCAAGCCAGTGAAGGTTCATTCAGAAGCAAGGCAGCAGGAGTTACATTTAAACTTTGAATGAGAGTCGAAGGACAGCAGTAAGGCGGGAGTAACTATGACTCTCTTATGAGATCGCATAGTTGCCCACTATGACGTTTTGACATATTTTTGGCGCATAGTGCGTGTCGTGCCTCCCCGTTGGCCCCGCCGGTAAGCCCAGCAGTCCTGGCTGCTGGGTGACCAAACGACCAGAAAAAGTACGAGATGGCCGTGGTCTATACAGACCAATCCTCAAAAAACCAGTATGATTTTTCCAGTGTCACTGGAGCAGTCCGGCTGGGGAGCATCCTGGATAAACAACCCCCCCCCCGCAGCCTCGTCCACAACCGCGAGCTGTGATAAGTCATTAGGTTGTACATGTTTAAAACCCGCAACAAGGTCCAACTCGGTCCAGACCGAGACAGCGACCTTGAGACGTTACCTCCTGCCTTACACGGAGCTGAGACCGGTTACCCCTCCCAGGGGGCCGGCTCACCCTGTAACGGATGACGTAGATAACGTTGTAGAAGGCACCGTAAGGGCAGCCCACCCAACGGTTGAGATAAGCATAACCACCCAAACCTTCTACAACAAAAGTTATCGAGACAGGAAGCAGGGCGCAGACGAAAATACGATAAATGAGACTGGAGATGAAACAGCTGATGCAACTGCCTTCATGGAAGGAGTTGTTATCGAGCCAGTATGTGACAGAACGTCTGTCTCGGAGGTAACCATCCACTATCCCGTCGATGGGCTGTTCTGCAAGGACTGCGACACCCTCTTCCCCACGGTGAGCCTGTTCAAGATCCATATGACTAAAGTGCACGGAATAAAGAACAGCCGAACAAAATGTTCACGCTGCGATAAGGCAGGGGAATACCATTCAATAGCCTGCCATTATCCCAAATGCAAAGGAACAAAACAACCCCCAACTGGGGACTTTGCATGCAGCGCGTGTGATCAACGGTTTTCAACACTATCAGGCCTTGGTCAACATGAGAGGCACAAGAACCCAGTTCTACGGAACAAGAAACGCCTCAAACCGGCACCCAAAGTCAAGGGCAAACCTGGGAGAAGCGACCGCGTATGGTCACAGGAGGAGGTGACACTCCTGAGGGAACTGGAAGGCAAGATTTGCAGGATGCAAATTTATAAACAAATCCATCGCAAGCATCCTGAAAACCAAAACACCAAAGCAAATCTCAGACAAGCGCAGGCTCCTGGCAAACACCCCGATGGAGGTCCAGACCATCTGCGAGCCAACGATAGACTCGCATGATTCTGAGGCAGAGTGTGTCCAGGAGAATTCCGATGATCAAGCCCAACGCCAAAGAGCCAGTCGAAAAACACTGGCTTCGATCCCTAAACATCGGGATGTAGATGACCAGCTTACACAAGCTGAGGAGCTCTTGAGCGCGAGGAAGGACCCAGACACGCTTGCCCTCGGAATCGGATTAGTGGAAAGCATTACCAACCTACTAATGAATAGTAGGAAAAGACAGGACAAAAACAAGAGGCCTCAAAAAGATCGGGCCAAGAAAGACAAAAAGCCTGGTAGCAATACCGGAGCCAAAAAACGGTGGGCAGCAGGTAAAGCGCTGTTTAGAGCAACACAGCGGCTTTACAAAACCAATTGGCGCCAACTAGCTCGCGAGATCATGGGGGCGCCGACCTCATCCCCTTGTCCTCTCTCAAAAGAGGAATTGGAGACATGTTTCCGTGAGAAACTGGCTGCACCAAACAAGAAATCGAACATCAATAAGTATGCCCCATACACAGGCAAAGTCGATGACGGGTCCTTGATGAAACCCATAGAGGTAGAGGAGGTCGAGGTGGCCATTAAGGGGATAGACGAGAACAGTGCCACTGGACCAGACGGCCTGAAACTGCAGGACATAAGAACACTCCATGAGCAGGAGGAAACTCGTCTACCCTGCCTCTTCTCCTTATGGCTAAAGTCAAGCACGATCCCCGATTCGCTAAAAAAAGAGTCGAACGGTCCTGATTCCTAAGAGCGAGGATAAGGAACGCTTGAAAAGCATTCATAACTGGCGACCAATAACCATCAGTTCAATGCTGCTCCGGCTGTTCACGAAAATAATGGCAAAACGCCTGAATGAAACATTCGAAATAAACCCCAGGCAAAAAGGGTTTCTAACAGCCACTCCCGGATGCAGTGAAAACATTGTTGTCCTCGGAAATATCATCAAGGGAGCAAAATACAATCGTAAGGACCTCGCAGTTGTCTTTGTCGATCTAGCGAAAGCGTTCGACTCGGTTGGGCACAAACTATTGATCAAATCTCTGCAAAGAATGAAACTACCCAAAGCCTTTGTAAGTCTCATTGAAGACCTATACACTGGCAACACAACAGTGGTGGAAGGGAATGGAAACTTAACCACCCCAATAGCCATTGAGAGGGGCGTAAAGCAGGGTGACCCACTCTCACCAATACTATTTAACATTGCTTTGGATCCGTTGGTGTGCTCTCTGGAGAGGGCCAAATCAAGGGTGTCCATGCCCCTGGGCAGCAGAAGAGTCAACTTCTCGACTTTGGCCTTCGCGGATGACATTGTCCTTCTAAGTGACTCACACACTGGTATGGCTAGGAACCTGAAGCTACTCCAGGCATACTGTGATCATACAGGCCTCAGTATAAACACAGCGAAGACGAAGGGATTCCACTTCACTTTTAAAAGGAAAACCTTCTTGTACAAACACTTCGCAAACTGGAAGCTGAAGGACAAATCCATAGCCTACATACCCCCAGGTGACACAGAGAAATACCTGGGTGCCCGCATCGATCCATGGGCAGGTGTGGCAGAAGGGCAGTGGGAGGAGAAGCTTATGTCCTGGGTTAAAGTAATTCAGGCAGCACCTCTCCGACCACAACAACGGCTGGAAATCCTAAAAGTACATGTCATCCCCAGATTGTACTTCCATCTGATCCTGACAGAAGCATCACAGACTACTCTCATAAAGCTGGACCAAATAATCCACAACGCCACCAAAGAATTCCTACACCTACCACCCCATACCGCAGATGGAATGCTATATGCTAGCAACAAGAACGGCGGTCTAGGCGTCCCAAAACTGGAGGTGCAAATCCCATCCGCGATTGTTTGCAAACGCGAGGCACTAGACATGTCCAGTGATGTGGTCTTCGGGCCTCCTTTCAATATAAAGGAGAGAGCAACACAGAGACCGTTGCGGGACTGCGCGAGCTCAAGGTCCTCAAGGAAATTGAAAATTTCCAACCCAGTAGCCGCAGCAGCGGCGAAGGGAAAATCGACCTGATGACCACCATCCAAGACATGATGTTGGCACTCCAGAAGGCAAACGCGGGATGACCAAAACCACCCAATAGGTATGCTGGCTGGAGGGAGTGGGAATTCGAAAAATGGCAAAAACTGGAATGTCAAGGGGCAGGCATCCAGTACTTTAGAGACGACAAGATCTCTAATTCTTGGACGAAGGCCGGAGTACATCAAAATTCCTCTAGATTTATTAACAGCGTGCTCTTGCGGTGTAATCTATACCCAACAAGAACCACATTATCTAGAGGTAGGCCTAACCGAAACAAACTATGCCGAAGGTGTGAGATGGGAAACGAAACCATATCACAAATCTCAGGAAGCTGCCCATTCGTAAAAAATGCTCGGATAAAACGCCATAACAAGATCGCTGACCAGTTGCAGAAACATGTCAGTAAGTATGGCTGGACATCGTACGTGGAGCCCAGACTGTTTGACAAAAACGGCTCCCTATGGAAACCCGATCTCGTATTTAGAAAAGACCAGAAGATCGCCGTTGTAGATGTCACAGTGTGGTACGAGAATGACAGTAAAGCACTGGAAACAGCATGGCGAGAGAAACAGGAAAAGTATAAACACCTGAATGCCGAGGTCACGGAATTGACGGGAGGCGTCGTGCCCAGATACTTTGGCTTCGTGATGGGCGCACGAGGCAAGTGGCTGGATATGAATAACCGCCTCGTGAAATTCCTCGGCATCAAGAGATACAATACATTCGCCCAAAGGACATCAAGACTCACTCTGTCACTGACACTCGAACTCTTACAACTCTTCAGTGACAAGTGAGCAAAAGCCGCAAATGGTGAGGTAAGATCCTCCACCGAGACATAATCCTTATATATTTGCCAGTAACATCAGCAGTGCCCCGCTGATAATGACGATAACAACCAGCCTCATACAACACCAGTATCACCTGGTCCTTTGTCTGTGGTGATGCTAGACAGTACACAAGCATCGACGAGCGATGTAAAGACTCGGAAAAGGCACTTCCCAGAGTGTTCCAAAATATAGGACATGGTATGTTCTCAGTGAAGAATGATCAAAAGATTTCTCCCCCACTTATTCATTAATGGGATAAGGACGTTGCTGGCTAGGCAGCATTTATTGCCCATCCCTAATTGCCCAGAGGGTAGTTAAGCATCAACCACATTGCTGTGGGTATGGAGTCACATGTAAGCCAGACCAGGTAATGATGGCAGTTTCCCTCCCTAAAGGAGATTAGTAAACCAGATGGGTTTTTCCGGACAATCAGCATAGTCATCATTAATTCCAGATAGTTTATTGAATTCAAACTCCACCATTTGCCACAGCAAGATTCGAACCCAGGTCCCCACAATGTTATCTGGGTTTCTGGATAAACAATCCAGCAAAAACACCACTAGGCCATTGCCTCCCCTGTGCAAATCTGATGCAGTGGAAACTGGCTCATTAATTCAATATTACCTGGTCCGCTTTCACTATAAACCAATGTCACAAAAAATATTTCAATCTTACAAAGTTGAATGAACAGAAAGGCAAGATTATCCCATTACTGCAGCAGCATCTGCAAACTAACACAAGCTTCCCTGTTAAAAATGAGTCAATGCAGCAACTGTATTTACATTGTGTTGAAAATAAGACACATCATACAATTGCCTCCACTTAATTTGTTAGTTTCGATTTTCACAAAACTGAGGACCTTTTAACTTCTGCAATCATGGATAGCGAGTTTTGAGAAGATTTGTAGCTCAGGTTGAGGTTCTGGATGTGAGTTTGCTTGCTGAGCTGGAAGGTTAGTTTCAGACGTTTCGTCGCCATTCTAGGCAACATCATCAGTGAGTCTCCGACGAAGCGCTGGTGTTATGTCCCGTTTTCTATTTATCTGTTTAGGTTTCCTTGGGTTGGTGATGTCATTTCCTGTGTTGGTGATGTCATTTCCTGTTCTTTTTCTCAGGAGATGGTAGATTGGCTCCAAATCAATGTGTTTGTTGATGGAGTTCCGGTTGGAATGCCATGCTTCTAGGAATTCTCGTGTGTGTCTCCGTTTGGCTTGTCCTAGGATGGATGTGTTGTCCCAATCAAAGTGGTGTCCTTCCTCATCAGTATGTAAGGATACGAGTGATAGTGGGTCATGTTGTTTTGTGGCTCGTTGATGTTCATGTATCCTGGTGGCTAGCTTTCTGCCAGTTTGTCCAATGTCGTGTTTGTCACAGTTCCTGCAAGGTATTTTGTAGATGATGTTCGTTTTATTTGTTGTCTGTACAGGGTCTTTTAAGTTCATTAGGTGCTGTTTTAGTGTGTTGGCGGGTTTGTGGGCTACCCTGATGCCAAGAGGTCCGAGTAGTCTGGCAGTCATTTCGGAAATGTCTTTGATGTAGGGGAGAGTGGTTATGGTTTCTGGGCCTGTTTTGTCTGCCACATTGCTGTGGGTTTGGAGTCACATGTAAGCCAGACCAGGTAAGGATGGCAGTTTCCCTCCCCAAAATGCAAAACAGAACGTGCTGATATCAGATTGGAAACATTCTGAGGAAGGGTCACCGGACCCGGAACATTAACTCTGATTTTTTTCTTCACAGATGCTGAGCTTTTCCAGCAACTTCGTTTTTTTTCCTGATTTACAGCGTCCGCAGTTCTTTCGGTTTTTGTTTAGTAAAGCAGATGGATTTTGTTTTTGCTGACAATCAACAACGCATTCACAGTCATCATTGGATCTTTTATTCCAGATTTTTATTGAATTCAAATTCCACCATCTGCCAATTTGAATCTGGGTCCCTAGAACATTACCTGGTTCTGTGGATGAACAGTTTTGCGATAATACCACTAGGCCATCACCTTGCCATGTTTACAGTGCAAGTCTCCAAAACCCTAAGAAAGTTTTGCTTTACAGTGTGCATCTACTTTCAAGATAAAAGACAGATGGGGGTCTATAACACAGTTATACAGCCTCTCCACCTGAATATAAAACCAATTGATTCACATTTCCATGGAAATAGACTTTGAGAAGGTAAGGGCCTCTAAAATATTCTGAAATTCCAGGACACTGGAAGTCTGTTAGGATCCAGGAGGGAGTCCACACTCAGAATGAAAAGCCCAAAATCTTGAAAATTTGTAGTTAGGCTGTAAGATTTATCTAAAACATGCTAAAGGCAAAATATCCAGGTAAAATCCTCACTGTGAAAGATGATTCTGGAATTACAAGTTGCTAGATTGGTAATGGAATGGAAAGGAAAGGATTTATACATTTACGGATCTAAGAATCACTTTGCCTGAGTCCAGTAAGATCAAGCATCTACAGTATAAATTATAGTCATGCAGTGGGGTTTTTTCTAAGTGTTAAGGGTAAAAGGGAAATGTTCTATGCTGTAGTTTAATATATAAGTTGCTGATAAAAAAAAACTTTGTCAATAGTGACTGTAGCCTGTTTGATACAATATAAGTCTCAAAATGTGAAATCTTGCTGTCTTGTCTTTTCAGCTACCATCTGGAAGCCTGAATTTGTCTTTTTTAACTTACCAGTCCCTACAGGGATCACATTAGGAGGCTTCGCAATTATGTTAGTCAATTCTTTGCTAAAAGAATGCAAAACTAATTCGACAAAACAGCGCTTCAGTTTTCACCAATCTTGTAGCATTCTTAACTAAACAAAGTAGATTTCCCTTAGGGTAATAATTAACACACCTAATTGGACAAAATTAGGTGTCAACGCTTTCATTATAAACACCTCTTCCACATTTATGCTACGATGATGAGGTGCTGGTGTTGGACTGGGGTGGACAAAGTCAGAAGTCACACTCTGATAGCTTGTGATTTCAAATAAACCCATTGGACTATAACGAGATGGCATGTGACTTCTGACATTTATGCTAGAAACTGCCTTTATAAACTTTTTTTATACTCGCTTTGAGAATGGTACAATAGTAGGCAATCACAGTTGGAATACTGTGCACTGTTTGGCCTCTATGTCTAAGATCATATTTACGTGAGAGCAAGTGTAGCAAAGTCTCACTAAATTGACTCCTGGAGTGGGATGATTATATTAGAATGAGCTGAGGAGTCTAAAACTAGTGGAAGTTGGAAGAGGAGGAAAGGCATAGAATGGAATGCATAAACTTGGTTTGGCCATTTGTGAATGAGATGACAAATATTTTTAACCATAGAAGTGCAAGTCTTTGAAGTCCTCAAGGCTATTGGTGTTCACTCTCTGAGTACATTCAAGACTGCACCCAATGGCTTGTTTGGAGTTCTGGGATTCAAGGTGGACTGAGATTGGGCAGGCACATGGAGTTAAGCTTCAAGATCAATATGCGTATATTGACGAGGATAGCAAGTTGAGGGGCTGCATGGTCCTGTCCTGAATCTATTTTTTATTTTGTGATAAGCCTTCAGAGAAAGTTTTAATTAAAAATGGGAACATTGGAATTTATAATGAAACTAAAAACTAAATGCACAACTTTAAAATGAAGGCACTGAACCTTTGTACTGTTATTCCATACACAATAATCCCATTTTATTTGAATCCTAGATCCTGTCCTTTTGTCCAAATGTAATACCAAGGGTGACAGACTAACGTCAACTAGATTCTGTAAAATGAACAGCTCAGGATTGTACTAACAAGGGTCTAGGCCCGAAACGTCAGCTTTTGTGCTCCTGAGATGCTGCTTGGCCTGCTGTGTTCATCCAGCCTCACATTTTATTATCTTGGAATCTCCAGCATCTGCAGTTCCCATTATCTCTTGTACTAACAAGTATTGTGTTTTTCACACAACCTCTCAAGTGTGAAAACTCTGTGGTAAGAACATTTTGGGAAGGATTTTCTGTATGAGTGTTGGAGAATTATTAGAACATTTTTAAAAGTTATTAAGAACAAAACATTATTTCAATGTCATAAAATAAACTGCCATCTCTATCCACTCATTTGTTTCATAATAAAACATTTGGTGACCACAGTGGTTACTAGAGAACAATATACCTCTAACATTGTTTATTCTGTTAAAACTAAAACAATTACATTGAATTGCAGAAGCAACTTTTAAATACAGCAAATAAAAACTTCAACTTTGTTACAGATGCCTGATCACTTTTGAAATCATCTGTTTTAACTCTCAATGACATTTACAATTTGTAACTTATATAACACCTCATCTGAAACCTGGCATCATTCAGATCATTTTATTTAACTGGTTGGAGGAAAAGTGCTCACATAAACCTGTGAAACTCAAAAAAACATTACTCCCAACTACTCCGACCTACTTTCCTTCTTAGTAACTCATGACACAATCTAATAGCTATAGCTCAACAAGGAAGAAGTGAAATGGCTGCTGTTTACACTAAATGAATTGCCTCTTTGAGAAACTGCCTTGTGTGGGTAAGAAAGCGAACGGGGAAAGGTTTACACCACAGAGCAGAAATCACATGGATCTTGTTCAGTGTTGTTCAGCCTTAATTGAGGTGTCAGTCTGACCAATAAATTTGTGAAGAAACCAGATTCATGATAAAAAGCAGCTGTCATAACAGAATTTGGATGGAGACAATCTAGAGACCGCTGCCGGCTTCGAATATGAGGCAGCTGGAAACTGTTTCGTAAAAAAAAATGTCGTGAGAACATTTTTTTCAGACTGTATTTATTCTGAATGGCTTCATTCCATGAATTGCTATTGTAGAGTGTTATTGTCACTTGGGACCATTTTAACTATAAATGAACTCATTTATTAGAAGTTAGAAATTAGTATTTTCTGCATTATCTATAACAACTTGGTGCGTACTGTGTTTGGAATTCCGGCAGACATCTAAATGTGACAATAACAATTCAATGAGTTTATGGAAAAGTCTTTACAAATAAATTATCTTGGATTAGCATGACTGGCTCTGCATTAATTTAAAATGCCAAATTCACGATGTCAGCCAAGTGATAAAGTTAAGATACTCATCCACCTACCTGCTAGATGTGAAAATGCTTCTGTTCACCCAGGTAGCTGTATGTCTGGAGTAACTTTGGATGAAGTGTGGGAACATCATCTACACTTTCCTTCAAGGAATCAGACAAGGCAAACAGACATGGTAGAAAGGAGAATGAAATCCAAATGCATAGAATTATTTTCCTTGGATAATGTGGAACACACATAAAAATGTATTTCCTCTTCATCTGAATTTACATTTTCTCTTGTGTTTAAAAAAAAATCTAGCAATGAAATTATCATTTGTCATTGAAAATGCATCAGGTTAGGGAGGATGTCCAGCCTCCTTAGAACCATATGTGAGTCAGCTGAACACGTGGCTGCAGGGATGGTGAAGGAGGGAGGGCTTGGGGTTCATGGACAACTGGGGCTCATTCTGGGAAGGTGGTGCCTCTACAAACAGGGCGGTCTCCACTTGAACCAGAAGGGCACTAATATCCTGGGTGGGAAATTTGCTAGTGCTATTCGGGTGGATTTAAACTAGCTCAGAATGGGGATGGGAAACTGAGGTGTAGTTCTAGTACACAGGAGGATGAGAGTAGGGAGGACATGGACAGGACCTCACTGCGACAGGAGTGTGCTAGCACACAGCAAGCTGGATTGAAATGTGTCTACTTTAATGCCAGGAGTATCTGGAATAAGCGAGGTGAGCTTGCAGCTTGGATAGGTACCTGGGACTTCGATGTTGTGGTCATTTCAGAGACATGGATAGAGCAGGGTCAGGAATGGATGATGCACGTTCTAGGGTTTAGATCTTTCATTAAGATCAGGGAAGGCGGTAAAAGAGGGGGAGGTTTGGCTTTGTTAGTCAAGGACAGTTTAATGGTGGCTGAAAGAACTTTTGATGAGAGCTTGTCTACTGAGGTGGTATGGTCTGAGGTCAGAAACAGGAGAGGAGAGGCCACGCTGCTGGGAGTTTTTTATAGGCCTCCACAAAGTTCCAGGAATGTGAAGGAGAGGATTGGCAAAACTATTCTGGGCAGGAGTGAAAGGAACAGGGTGGTCATTATGGGAGACTTTCCTAACATTGACTGGAAATGCTATAACTCTAGTACATCAGATGGATGAGTTTTTGTCCAATGTGTGCAGGAGGGTTTCCTGAATCGGTATGTCAAAAGCCCAACAAGAGGGGGGGGGGAACCACACTGGATCTGCTACTTGGCAATGAACCAGGCCAGGTGTTTGATTTAGTGGTAGGTGAGCACTTTGGAGAGAGGAACTATTAATTTGGTTATGTTTAGCGATGGAATGGGATAGGAACATGCCAGAGGGCAAGAGTTATAGATGGGTGAAGGGCAAGTATAATGAGATGAGCCAAGACTTAGGAGGCATAGAATGGGTTAGCAAAATGCAGGGGATGAGGACAGTCAAAATGTGGAGCTGGTTTAAGGAACAGATATTGCGTGTCCTTGATAGGCATGTCCCTGTCAGGCAGGGAGGAAGCGATATGGTAAAGGAACCGTGGTTTTCTAAAGAAATTATATCTCCTGTTAAGTAAAAGAGGGAGGCTTATGTGACGATGAGATGGGATGCAAGAGTTATAGCTGGGGGAAAGGCAATTACGATGAGATTAGGCAAGATTTAGGGAGCATAGAATGGGGAAGAAAACTGCAGGGGATGGGCACATTAGAAATGTGGAGCTTATTCAAGGAAAAGCTCCTGTGTGTCCTAGATAAGTATGTACCTGTCAGGCAGGGAGGAAGCTGTAGAGTGCGGGAGCTGTGGATTACGAAGGAGGTGGAATCTCTGGTCAAAAGGAAGAAGAAGGCTTATGTTCGGATGAGATATGAAGGCTCAGTTAGGGCACTTGAGGGCTACGAAGTAGCCCGGATAGACCTCAAGAGAGGGCTCAGAAGAGCCAGGAGGAGACATGAGAAGTTGTTGGCGGGTAGGATCAGGGTAAACCCAAAGGCTTTTTATAGGTATTTAAGGAATAAAAGAATGATGTAAGTAAGATTAGGCCCAATTAAGGATAGTAGTGGTAAGTTGTGTGTGGAGTCAGATGAGATAGGGGAAGCACTAAATGAATATTTTTCAACAGTATTCACTCTAGAAAACGACAATGTTGTCGAGGGAGAATACTGAGATACAGGCTACTAGACTAGGTGGGATTGAGGTTCAGAAGGAAGAGGTATTAGAAATCCTTCAGAAGGTGAAGATAGATAAGTCCCCTGGGCCAGATGGGATTTATCCTAGGATCCTCTGGGAAGCCAGGAAGGAGATTGCCGAGCCTTTGGCATTGATCTTTAACTCATCATTGTCTACAGGAATAGTGCCAGATGACTGGAGGATAGCGCATGTGGTTCCCCTTTTCAAGAAGGGGAGTAGAGACAACCCTGGTAATTATAGACCAGTGAGCCTTACCTCAGTTGTTGGTGAAGTGTTGGAAAAGGTTATAAGGGATAGGATTTATAATCATCTAGAAAAGAATAAATTGATTAGGGATAGTCAGTATGGTTTTGTGAAGGGAAGGTCGTGCCTCACAAACCTTATTGAGTTCTTTTGAGAAGGTGACCAAACAGGTAGATGAGAGTAAACCGGTTAATGCGGTGTAAATGGATTTCAGCAAGGCGTTCGATAAGGTTCCCCACAATAGGCTTTTGTACAAAATGCGGAGGAATGGAATTGTGGGAGATATAGCAGTTTGGATCAGAAATTGGCTTGCTGAAAGAAGACAGAGGGTGGTAGTTGATGGGAAATGCTCATCCTGGAGACCAGTTACTAGTGGTGTACCGCAAGGGTCGGTGTTGGGTCCACTGCTGTTTGTCATTTTTATAAATGACAGGGATGAGGGCGTAGAAAGTTAGTTTAGTAAATTTGCAGACGACACTAAGGTCAGTGGAGTTGTGGATAGTGACGAAGGATGCTGTAGGTTGCAGAGAGACATAGATAAGCTGCAGAGCTGGGCTGAGAGGTGGCAAATGGAGTTTAATGCAGACAAGTGTGAGGTGATGCACTTTGGTAGGAGTAACCAGAAGGCAAAGTACAGGGCTAATGGTAAGATTCTTAGTAGTGTAGATGAGCAGAGAGATCTCGGTGTCCATGTACACAGATCCTTGAAAGTTGCCACCCAGGTTGACAGGGCTGTTAAGAAGGCATACAGTGTTTTAGCTTTTATTAATAGAGGGATCGAGTTCCGGAACCAAGAGTTTATGGTGAAGCTGTACAAAACTCTGGTGCAGCCGCACTTGGAGTATTGTGTACAGTTCTGGTCACCGCATTATAAGAAGGATTTGGAAGCTTTGGAAAGGGTGCAGAGGAGATTTACTAGGATGTTGCCTGGTATGGAGGGAAGGTCTTACGAGGAAAGTCTGAGGGACTTGAGGCTGTTTTCATTAGAGAGAAGAAGGTTGAGAGGTGACTTAATTGAAACATATAAAATAACCAGAGGGTTAGATAGGGTGGATAGGGAGAGCCTTTTTCCTAGGATGGTGACGGTGAACACGAGGGGGCATAGCTTTAAATTGAGGGGTGAAAGATATAGGACAGATGTCGGAGGTAGTTTCTTTACTCAGAGAGTAGCAAGGGAATGGAACACTTTGCCTGCAATGGTAGTAGATTCGCCAACTTTAGGTACGTTTAAGTCGTCATTGGACAGGCATATGGACGTACATGGAATAGTGTAGGTTAGATGGGCTTGAGATTGGTATGACAGGTCGGCACGCCATCGAGGGCCGAAGGGCCTGTACTGTGCTGTAATGTTCTATGTTCTATGTTCTAGATGAGGCGATGGAGAGTTACAGATTAGCTAGGAAGGATTTAAAGAGAGAATTAAGAAGAGTGAGGAGTGGACATGAGCAGACACTAGCAGGTAGAATAAAGGAGAACCCTAAAGCTTTCTACAGGTATGTGATGAATAAGAGGATGACTAGGGTAGGAATAGGGCCAGTCAAAAACAGAAGTGGGAAGTTGTGTGTGGACCCTATGGAGATCGGAGAGGTGCTAAATGATTATTTCTCATCTGTTTTCATTGAGTAACAGGAGAATATTGTAGAGGAGATGACTGAGTTATGGGCTACTAGAATTGAAAGGATTAAGGTTAGTAAGGAGGAGGTGTTATCAATTCTAGAAGGTGTGAAGGGAGATAAATCCCCTGAGCCAGATGGGATTTTTCCAAGGATTGTCTGGGAAGCTAGGGAGGAGGTGGCGGAGCCTTTGGCCTTGATCTTTTGAGTCCTCGTTGTCTACAGGTTTAGTACCAGAGGACTGGAGAATGGCAAATGTGCTCTTGTTCAAGAAGGGCAGTAGAGATGACCCAAGTAATTATAGACCTGTGAGCCTTACGTCTGTGGTAGGAAAAGTTTTGGAAAGGATTATAAGAGATAGGATTTATAATCATCTAGCAAGCAACAATTTGATTGAAGGTAGTCAGCATGGATTTGTCAAGGGCAGGTTGTGTCTCACAAATCTCATTGAGTTTTTTGAGAAGGTGACCAAGCATGTGGATGAGGGTAGGGCAGTTGACGTGGTGTACATGGACTTCAGTAAAGCATTTGATAAGGTTCCACATGGTCGGCTATTGGAGAAAATACAGAGACATGGGATTGAGGGAGATTTAGCAGTTTGGATAAGAAACTGGCTTTCTGTAAGAAGGAACGAGTGGTGGTTGATGGAAAATCTTCAGCCTGGAGTCAGGTCACTAGTGGTGTGCCTCAAGGGTCTGTTTTGGGACCACTGCTGTTTGTCATTTTTATAAATGACTTGGACGCAGGCATAGGTGGATAGGTTAGTGAGTTTGCAGATGACACTGAAGTTGGTGGAGTGGTGGACAGTGTGGAAGAATGCTGCAGGTTACAGGGAGACTTGGATAAACTGCAGAATTGGGCTGAAAGGTGGCAAATGGAGTTTAATACGGATAAATGTGAGGTGATTCACTTTGGGAGGAATAATAGGAAGGCATAATATTGGGTCAATGGAAAGATTCTTGGTAGTGTGGGTGTGTAGAGGGATCTTGGTGTCCATGTACATAGATCCCTGAAAGTTGACACCCAGGTTGATAGTGCTGTTAAGAAGGCTTACGGTGTGTTAGGTTTTATTGGTAGAGGGATTGAGTTCCGGAGCCGTGATGTCATGCTGCAACTGTACAAAACGCTAGTGTGGCCTCATTTGGAATACTGCGTGCAGTTCTGGTCACCCCATTACAGGAAGGATGTGGAAGCATTGGAAAAGGTGCAGAGGAGATTTACCAGGATGTTGCCTGGTCTGGAGCGCAGGCCCTATGAAGAAAGGCTGAGGGAATTGGGTCTGTTCTCATTGGAGAGAAGGAGGCTAAAAGGGGATTAATAGAGACATACAAGATGATCAGAGGATTAGATAGGGTGGACAGTGAGAGTCTTTTTCCGAGGATGATGACTTCAGCTTGTACAAGGGGGCATAGCTACAAATTGAGGGGTGATAGATTTAAGACAAATGTCAGAGGCAGGTTCTTTACTCAGAGAGTGGTAAGGGTGTGGAATGCCCTGCCTGCCAGTGTAGTTAACTCAGCCACATTAGGGGCATTTAAACGGTCCTTGGATAAGCATATGGATAATGATAGGATAGTGTAGGGGGAGCGGCTTAGATTAGTTCGCAGGTCGGAGCAACATCCAGGGCTGAAGGGCCTGTTCTGTGCTGTATTGTTCTATGTTCTATGTGACTCCAGATCCAAAGTAATATTGAAGTTATATTCAAGATTGTTTGGGACCACCTTCTCTAGAGCAATTAAGAATGGGCAGCAGGGCATACATCTCATGATGGAATATTGAGAAATGTAGAGACTCCAAGCCCATTTATTTAGCATGAAATTAATGATTATTAGATGGCAAATCCTTTATGAAATGTATAATTGAAGGTCAGTTCTACTGGAAAATTCAATATTCCCCTGTTATTTTTGGTTTAAGGTTTTACGACAGTCATCAACCCATTTGATGTTTTATGATGAAAGCAGGGTAGCAATAACGTTTGTAGGGGTATGGGCCAAATGCTGGCAAGTGGGACTAGATTAATTTAGGATGTCTGGTCGGCGTGGCAAGTTGGACTGAAGGGTCTGCTGTATAACTCTAGGACTCCATAAGTTGGAGTCTTGTTAAGTACAGAATCATGGGTCAAAAGGACAGGGGAATTTGGGAATCTTTGTGTAGTTTTTAAAATCTTAAATTTTCTGATGAGTCTGAGAGTAGTATATGCAGTGTGTTTCCCCAGTGAATTGTGACAAGCTGTTCTTGCAGTAACTACTGACAAATGTCACTAGAATACCGGGTGAAAACTTTATTTCGATAATGTTCCCATGAAGCACCAGACATCGTTAACTTGGGAGGTGCTATAGAAATACTGTTGTTGATGGTGAGGCAGCAAAATCAGTAAGATTCTATGGTAAATAAGTTTTGACTTGAAGAATATTTTTAAACATTCTGTTCATCTTTTCATTCAATATTCCCACTATTTGCTAGAAAATACTTTAGTGCAGAGGGAAAGCTAGAATTGTGGAAAAATTTCAGCTGACAGGTGTTATGCGTCCAATTTCATCTTGCAATCTTTGTTCTAGGAATATATCCTATTTACTTAAATAAACTCTTCTTTTCCTGATCTCATTTTCGTTTAAATGCTAAGTATGTCTGCAAAATCATGAGGGGTATAGACAGGGTGGATAGCAAAAAGCTTTTTCCCAAAAAAATAGATGACAGGTTAGACAGAGTTCAGTGAGTGGAGGAAAGTTTAAGGGAGATATGCGTGGAAAGTTCTTTACACAGAGGGTGGTGGGTGCCTGGAACGCGTTGCCAGTGGAGGTGGTAGACACAGACACGTTAGCGTCTTTTAAGATATATCTGGACAGGTACATGGATGGGCAGGGAGCAAATGGACACAGGCTGTTAGAAAATAGATGACAGGTTAGACAGAGGATCTTGATCGGCGCAGGCTTGGAGGGCTGAAGGGCCTGTTCCTGTGCTGTAGGTTTCTTTGTTCTTTGTTATGTTGCCTCTTGACTATTCATTTCTACCTTATTTCTTCCTCTTTGAAAGTCTTAACAAATAACCATTTCCAAAGGGCACAGTCGATTAAATGACACGAGAAAGAAATACCAAAAATTATTTTCTAAACAGGATTTTAATACAATTAATCCCCGTAGAGTGTTTAGAAGGTGCTAAAAACCAACAAGTGGATATAATGAAGAAATAGTAGTCAGCAAGTCCAGTGATGTCACAAGGATATCTGCATCAGTCAACATAGTCAAATTTCACTGGAGTGACTGGATATCCAAGGAGTCTCATGTTTTTGAGTAAAATAAAAACTGAAAGAACTGTGGATGCTGTAATTCAGAAACAAGAACAGGAACTTCCTAGAAAAGCTCAGCAGATCTGCTAGCATCTGTGGAGAGAAATCAGAGTTAATGTTTCAAGTAAAGTGACCCTTCCCCAGAACTGATTCTGTTCTGAAGGGTCACTCGACCCGAAGTGTTAACTCTGATTTCTCTCCACAGATGTTGCTGGACCTGCTAGGCTTTTCCAGCAATTTCTGTTTTTGCTTTTGAGTAAAATATAGTTTGCAAAATGTATTTTGTAGTCTTAAGGGATACAACCCTTCCTGGGAAACCAGGATTCTTTTTAAGATTACAAAGTGTGGAGCTGGTTGAACACAGCAGGCCAAGCAGCATCTTGTGCTCCTGAGATGCTGCTTGGCCTGCTGTGTTCATCCAGCTCCACACTTTGTTGTCTTGGATTCTCCAGCATCTGCAGTTCCCATTATCTCTGATTCTTTTTAAGATTACTCAGTTTGCAATTCCTACGTGCACAGATTATTTTCAAATCAATACTCTTATTAATCTCTGAAGAAGGGTCTTGGCCCAAAATGTCAGCCTTCCTGTTCAAAGAAACAAAGAAACCTACAGCACAGGAACAGGCCCTTCAGCCCTCTAAGCTTGCGCCGATCAAGATCCTCTGTCTAACCTGTCATCTATTTTCTAACAGTCTGCGTCCATTTGCTCCCTGCCCATCCATGTACCTGTCCAAATATATCTTAAAAGACGTTAATGTGCCTGCGTCTACCACCTCCGCTGGCAATGCGTTCCAGGCACCCACCACCCTCTGTGTAAAGAACTTTCCACGCATATCTCCCTTAAACTTTCCTCCTCTCACTTTGAACTCATGACCCCTAGTAACTGAGTCCCCCACTCTGGGGGAAAAGCTTTTTGCTATCCACCCTGTCTATACCCCTCAAGATTTTGTAGACCTCAATCAGGTCCCCCCTCAATCTCCGTCTTTCTAATGAAAATAATCCTAATCTATTCAACCTCTCTTCATGGCTAGCATCCTCCATACCAGGCAACATCCTGGTGTACCTCCTGTGAACCTTCTCCAAAGCATCCACATCCTTTTGGTAATGTGGCGACCAGAACTGTACACAGTACTCCAAATGTGGCCAAACCAAAGTCCTATACAACTGCAACATGACCTGCCAACTCTTGTACTCAATAACCTGCCCAATGAAGGAAAGCATGCCATATATCTTCTTGACCACCCTATTGACCTGCGTTGCCACCTTCAGGGAACAATGGACCTGAACACCCAGATCTCTCTGTTCATCAATTTTCCCTAGGACTTTTCCATTTACTGTATAGTTCGCCCTTGAATTTGATCTTCCAAAATGCATCACCTCACATTTGCCTGGATTGAACTCCATCTGCCATTTATCTGCCCAACTCTCCAGTCTATCTATATTCTGCTGTAATTTCTGACAGTCCCCTTCACTATCAGCTACTCCACCAATCTTAGCGTCATCAGCAAACCTGCTGATCAGACCACCTACACCTTCCTCCAAATCATTTACATATATCACAAGCAACAGTGGTCCCAGTACAGATCCCTGTGGAACACCACTGGTCACATGTCTCCAATTTGAGAAACTCCCTTCTACTGCTACCATCTGTCTCCTGTTTCCCAGCCAGTTTTTTATCCATCTAGCTAGCACGCCCTGGGCCCCATGTGATTTCAATTTCTCCATCAGCCTGCCATGGGGAACCTTATCAAACGCCTTACTGAAGTCCATGAATATGACATCTACAACCTTTCCCTCATCAATCAACTTTGTCACGTCCTCAAAGAATTCTATTAAGTTGGTAAGACATGACCTTCTCTGAACAAAACCATGTTGCCTATCACTGATAAGCCCATTTTCTTCCAAATGGGAATAGATCCTATCTCTCAGTATCTTCTCCAGTGCTTCCCTACCACTGACGTCAGACTCACCAGTCGATAATTACCTGGATTATCCTTGCTGCCCTTTTTTAAACAAGGGGACAACATTAGCAAGTCTCCAGTCCTCTGGGACCTCACCCATGTCTAAGGACGCTGCAAAGATATCTGTTAGGGCCCCGGCCATTTTCTCTCTCGCGTCCCTCATAAACCTGGGATAGATCCCATCCAGACCTGGGGACTTGTCCACCTGAATGTCTTTTAGGATACCTAACACTCCCTCCTTCCTTCTGTCAACTTGACCTAGACTAAGCAAACATCGATCCCTAACCTCAACATCTGTCATGTCCCTGTCCTTGGTGAATACCGATGCAAAGTACTCGTTAAGAATGTCACCCATTTTCTCTGACTCAGCGCATAACTTTCCTTCTTTGTCCTTAAGTGGGCCAATCCTTTCTCTAGTTACCCTCTTGCTCTTTATATATGAGTAAAAGGCTTTGGGATTTTCCTTAACCATGTTTGCCAGCAATATCTCATGTCCTCTCTTAGCCCTCTTAATCCCTCATTTCAGATTCGCTCTACATTCCCGATATTCTTGCAAAGCTTCATCTGTCTTCATTCACCTAGACCTCATGCATGCTTCCTTTTTTCTCTTGGCCAGTCACACAATTTCACCTGTCATCCATGGCTCCCTAATCTTGCCTTTTCTATTCCTCATTTTCACAGGAACATGTCTCTCCTGCTAATCAACCTCTCCTTAAAAGCCTGCCACATATCAAATGTGGATTTACCTTCAAACAGTTTCTCCCAATCTACATTCCTCAGATCCTGCCGAATCTTGGTATAGTCGGCCTTCCCCCAGTTTAGTACTCTGATGCTGCTTGGCCTGCTGTATTCATCCAGCTCCACACCTTGTTATGTCTTATTAATTGCTATTTACTGCAGCAGTGCAATTGTCAGAGAGAATTATTAAACAGACTGGAGTTCTTAGAAGACTGAATATCGAGGGGGTCAGCCAATACATTTTTAAAATTCATTCATTGGATGACGGCATCACTGGCTCGGGGTAATTTATTCCCCATCCCTAATGGCCCAGAGGGTAGTTCAGAGTCAACCACATTGCTGTGGGTCTGGAGTCACATGTAGGGCAAATCAGGTAAGGATGGCAGTTTCCTTCCCTAAAGGACATTAGTGAACCAGGTGGGTTTTACCCGACAATCGATTCTTGGTCATTATTACACACTTAATTCTAGTTTTTAAAAATTGAATTCAAATTCTATCATCTGCCATGGTGGGATTTGAATACAGGTCCTCAGAACATTTTCCGGGTCTCTGGATTAATAGTCCAGCGATAATACCACTAGGCCACTGCCTCCTCTAATGAACATTAAAATTATGAATGGGTGCAACAGGGTACCTTACACAAAGTAGAGATGTTGCCACTTCTGGGAACATCCAAAACAACTTTTCATGTTTACATCACTTGTCGCCTGTGCTTTCTCCAGTGTTTTGAATAAGTTTAATATCTTGATATTCAGATTCATAAAAGTCAGTTTGTGCACCATTCCATCTGTGGTCTATTGTTACACCTGACTGGAATGGCACACTCAAAATCAGGCCCTTGTATTCCTGGAGACATCACTAAATTAAAGATTTTAATAAAGTGTGCAAAATCTCAAGTTCATCTCTCTGATGGACTCGGGTTAACAGAAAACACAGGCCAGGTTTCTGTACATAAGAACAATTTCAATTTATTAAAAAAAAAGTAGATTTTCAAGGTTTGAGTGAAGATTTGAAGCTCATGTGCCAGTTGTAGGTGTTGGTGTGTTCACTGAGCTGGGAGGTTTGATAGCAGATGTTTCGTCCCCTTATTAGGAGACATCCTCAGTGCTCTGGAGCCTCCTGTTGACTCGTGCCGATTTGAATTTCTAACGTCTGGTTTTTGCTGCTTCTGGTGGGTCCTGGTTCCGGTTGTGCATTGTAATTAGACCTGATATACCGACTATTACAATGCACAGCCGGAGCCAGCATTTACCGGAAGCAGCAAAAACCAGGCCATTATAAATTCAAACCAGCACAAGACAACAGCGCTTCACAGGAGGCTCCAGAACACTGAGGATGTCACCGAGTAAGGGGACAAAACATCTGCTATCAAACCTCCCAGCTCAGCGAACACACCAACATCTACAAAATAAGTAGATTCTAACCACCAGTAAACAATGACATATTGACATATAACTCTATCAGTAAAAGCTCTAACCCCTCTAGCTTTAACCCAGCTAATCAAACATCTTGGTACTACATTTGGAGGGAAAATGTAATGGGGAAACAGTTTGCTATCACCACTCCTCAGGATTTAATGTGGAGTCCTCTTGTTCCCAAAGTCTTTTCTTCAGGTTCATAGAATCATCATTGAGAAGGTTCAAGATGCATAATATTATTTAGAAACTTGGGTCCTAATTTGGACAGATCAGATATAGCTTAAAGTTTGATAATCAGTTCTATATTGTGAGGGTTTAGAAAGGGCTTGCTTTTGTTTTTGTGCTCACAGTGTGGTACCACGGTGTCTGGTAAAGTGTTTATGCAGATTTAAAGCAGGCTTTAAAAGAAACCCTTGAGGTGAACAGTTCAGCATTTTATAGAACAAGGGTAGAACAGAAAACAAAAGTGCTGTTGCTTGGTAATAAAATGTAATATGAACAAAAATAATTTCTCTTTAGAAAAGGAGAACCATCCAGGTCAAGCAGTGTGCAGGCTTCTTATGACAGAAGTAAGTCAGTCAGGTAATAAAGGGCTGCAAGAGCAGTCAGGACAGGAGAAAAAGAGGATGCTGCCCAACATACTATGGTCTCCAGCATTTGAATTGAATTGTATCATTTATTATCACATGCATTCAATATAAAAAGTGGAAAGTGTGTACCATCGCTGTACATACGTGCTGCCATTCACTTTAATTTAAAATAAATCAAGAAAGATAACTTAGATTCCAACTTTCCCTTCTACTGCCGAAGTCCCACTCTGCGCTTTCCAACCCTCGCCATGCTGCAGCCAGTGTCCTGCTCTGGGCTGCCTCACTGGCCCCGCTCTTGCCCTCGCTGCCACTGCTCCACCAGTCCCACTTTCTCAATCACCCAATTCCTAGTCAATAGCGATTGACTCTGGAAATGCCTTCAGATAACTCATTATGTGAAAGCTAATCAAAATGCACATTGCTGTTCCAGATAACTTTGACTCAACCCATAACTTTACCACACTGTTTGCTTTCATTGATGTTAGCACAGCCCAGAGACAGCACTTGTCCCTAAACTACAAGAGATCAGAGGTTTGAACCTCACTCCAAGGAGCTAAGTACAGCATCTAGGCTGAGACTTCAGGACTGCATTGCTGGGGCTCTGTCTTTAACCCATGCCTTGCCTGTGATATGACAGATGAGGTGGGGATAAATACTTGCCAATCTTTGTCTCAAAATCTCATAAAAGATTAAATGGCTATCATGTTTACTGCTGTTTGAAAATACCTACATGTGCAACCTTCAAACAATTCACATCAACACAGCTAATGAATTGCTTTTTAAAGTGAAGTCTTTTGGAGATATTTTTAAGGTGAGAAGAGAGAGTTTTAAAAAGACATAGGGAGCGGTTTGTGTGTGGAATGAACTGCCAAAGGAAGTGACGGATGCATGTATGGTTACATCTAGAAGACATTTGGATAAGTACAGGAATAGGAAAGGTTTGGAGAATTACGTGCCAAATGCAGGTAAGTGGGATCAGTTTAGTTTGGTGTCTACTAGTTAGACCAAATGATCTGCTTCCAAGCTGTGTGACTGACTCCAATTAAAATTTTACCTATACACAACATTTAATGAGTCAAAAGTTTTTGGCACTAAATATGCTTGGTTTATTAATTTTAGCTGTAGTTTCATGGCAAAACAGATGCTTGTTCAGAATATCCAACAATCCAAGACAATAGAAAAGGCAGTTAGCAGTTGCTACTTCTCTTAACGTTTTGCAACAGATTCTAGAGTGGCACTTCCTGGTCTTGTGCAAACTGTGTAGAACTTTTTTTTAAAAAGAGAGGTGGTGTACCCTGGATGTTCCAACGTACACAACAACATACCCACTGTTAACTTTTGTTATTAAACAAGATCCTGAATCCCAGGCACATCCTAAAAACAGACAGAGGGAAGAGAAATATATGAAAACAGTTGTTCAAGTGTTAAATTATGACAGGCCTGTTGACTACTCCACTATGCCTGAAAGTGATGTAAAGCCCATGAAAATTTAAAAGGAGCATTTATTGCAAGCTTAACCATTACAGGTATATACAATACTCGAGATATCAAAACGATATCCAAGAGAAAGTCCTTATTTACAGCATCAGGTTTCAGTCATTAAGTTACAAGCAAGATGAGACAGCATGAACACAGAAGCATTTACACAGTATTTTTACAAAACAAAAACAATTTAAACTCTGCAGCCTAAAGTGACGCAAGTGAGATGTTAATGTGATAACATCCCATCGATTTCCATACTTCTATAAATTAAAGTCTTTTATCTACCTATACATAGGTATGCAGGCACTGCCCTGAAGCTTCCTGCCCAGCTAGGAATTCAGTGTAAGGCTTTTGTAACTCAGCTTCCCACACATTGGTATGCAGACACTGTCTTAAGCTTCCTGACTGAATAAAATTAGAATTAAACTGTTTCAAATAGGATTAGGTGGGGAACATTTGTAAAGCTGTGAGACCTCTAAAGCATGTAGCTTCTGTTGCTGACAAAGGGGCCAGGGCGCTGACTTTGTTCTAGCCAGACACACCGGCAACTTGAAATCACAATCTGTCCCGATAACAACTTGAAATTGCCTCCTGCCATTAGCAGCCACTTCACTAGCAATCGATACTATATCCTAGAGATAATGGGAACTGCAGATGCTGGAGAATTCCAAGATAATAAATGTGAGGCTGGATGAACACAGCAGGCCAAGCAGCATCTCAGGAGCACAAAAGATGATGTTTCGGGCCTAGGCCCTTCATCAGAGAGATACTATATCCTGGTCTTTTATGTTCTTATTAGATTAAATTCCCTACAGTGTGGAAACAGGCCCTTTGGCCCAACAAGTCCACATCACCCCTTGAAGCATCCCAGACCTATCCCCCTATAACCCACACACCCCTGAACACTATGGGTAATTCACCTAACCTGCACATCTTTGGACTATGGGAGGAAACCGGAGCACCCGGAGGAAACCCACGTAGACACGGGGAGAACGTGCAAACTCCACACAGTCGCCCAAGGCTGGAATTGAACCCGGGTCCCTGGCGCTGTGAGGCTGCAGTGCTAACCACTGAGCCACCATGCCGCCTCTGATGTAATAGTTGTTTGGTATCCTGTCTGTCTGTTGTAGTAATTGTTTAATGTATCATGTCATTGTAAATTGTGAAATTGTTTTATGTATCATGTCTTTTATAAAGTATAAAAAGCGGGGACCGTCCCCTGCTCGGGGAGAATTACTTGTGAGACTCTGCACTCTGTGCCGGGTTAAGTATAGTGATTCTCCACAGCTTATACTTGCTTGGTAATAAAAGGATTTGTGTTTTTCTAAATAGCTGAGTGTCTTGTTATTGCAGCAAGTCCATGAGGGCCTCCGAAAACAAACTTGACACAAAGAACAAAAGCATGACATGATAACACAAGCAAGATGATTTGGTCTAAGAGCAGCTTGAAGAATGTCCAAAATACCAATTCACATTTAGGATGGGCAGACTGCCTCAAATGCATTTGGATGTAACATGGAATGGTTCACAATTATGATGCACAACAAATGTAGGTCAATAGTACCTTCAACTGCTAAAGAAAATGCAATTATTTGTCGGTTTCACGAAAACGACAAGTACCTGGGCAAAACATACAATGTAATTCTCATGAATTAATGGCCAGTAAGAATGGCTGAAACTACACCAAGTTCAGAAATCAGGTTACAATAATTTACAGATGATTCAGACAAAACCACCAAAGCAATGACAGAAAATATTCAATAGCCCTACATTTTATTTAAAAGTACTGTGTGAACACAACCTTGAATTCAAAGTATTTTCCCAAAGACTGAGCATATTTCTATTCACGAGACTTAATTATCAAAAAAATGGGTTTGAATTACCAGAAGGGTAATTAAAAACAATTGGATGCAGATGCTTATAAGTTACTTAATACTAAGCAAACACAACTGTGGGGTCATACAGCTTTAATGCTTGTGCTTTTCTGAAGAACATTTCATTGATGTTTGAAGTACTTGCACAGTCCCCACAAATTCTTCTTTGAAGCTCCTGATAGGCTTGACTCTTAACAGCTCAATCCAGGAATAATATAGAAAATGTTCCATTCAAAAGCTAGCTAGTTAAAGTGCATTGTACTCCACACACTTTGATGGGTCTGTTGGAAAATGCTTTTGGCAGATGGTCATCAACCGTTTCAAGCCCTAGAAGAATAGCAACGAGGAAAAGTAAGTTGAGGCGATGGTTTTTGGTGAATGAATGCAATCTGAAGGGCTAAGCATTTTCTTGAATCAAAACAGTTTAATTCTCAAACAGGAATTTGGAGATATTTTACAATTTTAAGGCCAACATGTACATCTTCATTAGGCAATTCACATTCCAATGTATAATGCCCAATGTACTAACAGTACTTAACAGTAAATGTTTTTAAATAATATCAGGGAAATTCAATTCTCAAATATAGGTTCAGTTTTAGGTACCAGCCAAACGTTCATTTCAAACATATGAAAATCAGAAACTGGTGCCCCCTCAACAATCTGCAAAAAGGTCTTTCAATAGACTCATTGTACCTGTAATAGCTAAGCAATTGTTTTTAACAATGTGTTTCTACTTTGCACAAGCTGTTTATAATTAAACTGAATACCTCAGAATTAAGCTAAATGTTCTATGTTGCTTCCCACTTAATTTCATCATAGCTTGTCAAATGCTATGTGAAATATTAGATTTGTTTCTTATCATTGTTTTCATAGTTTCTGTTTCTTTAAACATTAGCTGATCTCTGATACTGTTGCTCACAAAAAGGTTAAGCCCAAGGAGTGCAGTTAATGAGTTAACCAGGCATGTTTCTCCAAGGTCACTGCTGAATGCTCTCCATAGCTAAATCAGGATAATTGTAGCTGCCTATAAACGGCTGAGGCTAATCAGAAAGTAACTGAACCAACCGTAAATTTCTAGCTAGGGTAAGGAAGCAACAATCATGAAATAACTGCCCCTTTCTTTTGAAAAAGTGTGTTTTACATCTATTATACAATACAATATTTTGGAGTGTCATTAGAGACAACACATATTAGATTGCTGATCTCCTGTACCAGTGCAAGTCAGTGACTAAAAAAGTGCTGATTTTCCTTTGCTGGTCTCAGCCAGATTTGTGCACCCAGGGGATGTTGCACCTTCCCTAAGACCATTTACACGAGAACATAAATGTGGGAAGAAGAACAAGTTAAAAAAGTAGAATAAAAGTCTAAAGATTAAAGTACCTTTCACAGCTCAGTATAAAGCCTTTCATTTAGGATTAAAAAGACAAACCTGGATGTATTTCCGCTGTGTTTCATCATTCAATACATGTGCCACGTGTTTGGAAAAGATTTTTTCACGACCTGTACGGGCATGGATTCCAACCATGGTAACTCCAATAGGCCATGGAGCATTGCCAATGGCCATCTGAAGGTAAGCATCATTTGCCTGCAGAGAAGACAACTGCTTCTTACAAAATCTATACTTACTGATAACACAAATATGGTCCAGTTAACGGTTCATTAACTTCATCAACTAAATTGAACAAAAGCTCTCAGGTCAGTTAAATGGCCAAGCGATGCAAAGTGCTATTGCTTGAACTCTGATTCAACAGTAACAATTAGTTCTGAGCATCTTATGTGTTGAAGACACAGACTTTCAGATCATAACACTGCCTGGAACAGTTTGTTCCATAAAATTAAGCTTCATAGCTGGTATATTATCAATATTTCTGAATTGGTAAAACTATGTTCAGCTGCACGCTGGTGTCTTCTATAATTTCCCTTACTAAACATCAGAGAATATAACATAAGGATCCTGTAGAAAGACAAAGGCTGTAGAGAACAGATACTGTTAAATCTATTAGACTTGATGGCTTTGAAACTTCTCTGTAGCTTTCCAAATAACACGTTCCAGTATGTCATCACTACATGAGTACCAGCTATGTTGAATACATCTCACTGAAGCGGGCAAGCAAGGTTGATCTTTTACAGAGATTTGTCCTCGACTACCAGCTTATCCTGTCATGATCATTAGTATTTACCTTAACGTATTCCCTTTGTAACATGAATTTGATGATATCTGTAATGGATTCTTTGATGTCCTGGGACAGGGTCTGGGAGAAAGTAGAATATATATTCATTTAAACTTGTATTTTGACAAACTATAATAAACTAATGCAGCATTTATTCAAGTCTTATGCTACCCAACTGTGACAATCAAATAGTTCATGAAAAATGACACAACAGTAATTGCAGATACAAAGTACTTTACAAATTTTATAGTCAAACTCTATTACGGCCACAGGGTTTAAGTTAAAAAATTTAAATCTTGAGAGTTGGGGGTATTTACGAAGAAATGAATTAGGAGCAAAAGTAGGCAATTTGGCCATTTCAGCCTGCTCTGCCATTCAGTAAGGTCACAATTGATTTGTTTGTGTCACAAATTCCATGTTCCCATCTCTCCCTGATAACTCGTGATTCCCCTACCTAATTAAAATTTAACTACTTCCACTTTAAAAATATTCAATAATCCCACCTCCAGCACCTACTCAGACAGAGTTCCAAACTTATCTGGCCCTCAGACAAAAAAAGAATTCCCCATATCTGTCCTAAAAGGGTAATCCTAATTTTAAACTAGTGTCCCTGAGCTCTGGACTCACTCAAGGAGGGCTTATCTTATGAAGAGAGGTTGACTGAGCTCGGACTCTCTTCATTGGAGAAAAGGAGGAGGAGAGGGGACCTAATTGAGGTATACAAGATAATGAGAGGCATAGATAGAGTTGATAGCCAGAGACTATTTCCCAGGGCAGAAATGGCTAACACGAGGGGTCATAGTTTTAAGCTGGTTGGAGGAAAGTATAGAGGGGATGTCAGAGGCAGGTTCTTTACACAGAGAGTTGTGAGAGCATGGAATGCGTTGCCAGCAGCAGTTGTGGAAGCAAGGTCATTGGGGCCATTTAAGAGACTGCTGGGCATGCATATGGTCACAGAAATTTGAGGGTGCATACATGAGGATCAATGGTCGGCACAACATCGTGGGCTGAAGGGCCTGTTCTGTGCTGTACTGTTCTATGTTCTATTCTTCCCACGTCCACCTCGTCAAGACCTTTCAGGATCTTATACACTTTGATCCAAACACCTTTTGCACTTCTGAACTCCAGTGGAAAAAAGTCCAGCCTGTCCAATCTTATTTCATTACACAATATGGTCATTCCAGGAAGCAATCTAGTAAATCTCCTCTGAACTGCCTCCATGGAATTTAAAAGCTGGAAAACTGAGCTAGTTCATTTCAAACAATTTCACTACAAGTCCTTCCTATTCCTGTGCACCAGAGGAGACCTAGCTGGCTGAAAACTCAAGTTTAAAAAAAGAGCAGAAATGACTCCAGCAATTTCAAAATTTTTACCTTCTTCCGAAGTTTCCTGAAGAGAGGTTTCAAGTAAGATTCAGTCTGCTTGTGGGTGGCTCCAGCAAGTTTACCCTGAACACTGCACTTTAAATAATCCTCCCTGGCATTCAGGTCTTTTGCCCAAACATCAAGAAGAAACTACAGAATACAAATCATAAAAATATATTAGAGAACCCTATGAAGAAAACACAAATTAGGTTATTAATGCAAGGTTAGGCCCCTCAACCCCTTGAATCTGCTCCACCATTTTGATCCTGGCTGTTCTAATTACTCCTTGTATTCAATAACCTTTCAGTTCTTTTTCTTTTCAAGAACCTATCTACTTGTGTTTTAAAGACATTCAGAGGGTCTGCTTCTGTGCTTTTTGAGGAAGAGACTTCCAAAGACACATGACCCTCTGATGAGGAAACAAAATTCAGAATTGTTCTGAAGGGTCACAGGAGTTGAAAACGTTAACTATGCTTTCTCTCTACTTGTGCAGTCTGACCTGCTGAATTTCTTTAGAAATTTCAGTTGTTTGTTTGTTTCAGGTCTTCAGCATCCGCAATTCTGTTTTATATTATAGAAGAAAAGACTACTTTTTTAGTCAAGTATTAGGAAACACAGCCAAATAGCAGGTCAGGGGAAGTGCAATAGCATCAGATTTCACAAGTCAGGCTCTATTCTTGAAAGATCAGGAGATCAAAACACTGTCTTTCTGGATTGAGAATTGTTTCTACTTTATGGCACACACTGACATTGGCAGAACAAATTTTCTTGGATGCTGCAAAAAGCTTTTAGAGGTTTGTTTAAGAATCTTTTTTTCACCTCTGAATACAGACTCAAAACACTCCAACCCCGCACGGCCCGTTTCTATCTCCTTCCCAAAATCCACAAACCTGCCTGCCCTGGTCGACCCATCGTCTCAGCCTGCTCCTGCCCCACCGAACTCATCTCCACCTATCTGGACTCCATTTTCTCCCCTTTGGTCCAGGAATTCCCCACCTATGTCCGTGACACCACCCACGCCCTCCACCTCCTCCAGGACTTCCAATTCCCTGGCCCCCAACACCTCATATTCACCATGGACGTCCAGTCCCTGTACACCTGCATTCCGCATGGAGATGGCCTCAAGGCCCTCCGCTTCTTCCTGTCCCGCAGGCCCGACCAGGCCCCCTCCACCGACACTCTCATCCGCCTAGCTGAACTCGTCCTCACACTCAACAACTTCTCTTTTGACTCCTCCCACTTCCTACAGACTAAGGGGGTGGCCATGGGCACCCGCATGGGCCCCAGCTATGCCTGTCTCTTTGTAGGTTACGTGGAACAGTCCCTCTTCCGCACCTACACAGGCCCCAAACCCCACCTCTTCCTCCGGTACATTGATGACTGTATCGGCGCCGCCTCTTGCTCCCCAGAGGAGCTCGAACAGTTCATCCACTTCACCAACACCTTCCACCCCAACCTTCAGTTCACCTGGGCCATCTCCAGCACATCCCTCACCTTCCTGGACCTCTCAGTCTCCATCTCAGGCAACCAGCTTGTAACTGATGTCCATTTCAAGCCCACCGACTCCCACAGCTACCTAGAATACACCTCCTCCCACCCACCCTCCTGCAAAAATTCCATCCCCTATTCCCAATTCCTCCGCCTCCGCCGCATCTGCTCCCACGATAAGACATTCCACTCCCGCACATCCCAGATGTCCAAGTTCTTTAAGGACCGCAACTTTCCCCCCACGGTGATTGAGAACGCCCTTGACCGCGTCTCCTGCATTTCCCGCGACACATCCCTCAGACCCCGCCCCCGCCACAACCGCCCTAAGAGGATCCCCCTCGTTCTCACACACCACCCTACCAACCTCCGGATACAACGCATTATCCTCCGACACTTCCGCCATTTACAATCCGACCCCACCACCCAAGACATTTTTCCATCCCCTCCCCTGTCTGCTTTCCGGAGAGACCACTCTCTCCGTGACTCCCTTGTTCGCTCCACACTGCCCTCCAACCCCACCACACCCGGCACCTTCCCCTGCAACCGCAGGAAATGCTACACTTGTCCCCACACCTCCTCCCTCACCCCCATCCCAGGCCCCAAGATGACATTCCACATTAAGCAGAGGTTCACCTGCACATCTGCCAATGTGGTATACTGCATCCACTGTACCCGGTGCGGCTTCCTCTACATTGGGGAAACCAAGCGGAGGCTTGGGGACCGCTTTGCAGAACACCTCCGCTCAGTTCGCAACAAACAACTGCACCTCCCAGTCGCAAACCATTTCCACTCCCCCTCCCATTCTCTTGATGACATGTCCATCATGGGCCTCCTGCACTGCCACAATGATGCCACCCGAAGGTTGCAGGAACAGCAACTCATATTCCGCCTGGGAACCCTGCAGCCATATGGTATCAATGTGGACTTCACCAGTTTCAAAATCTCCCCTTCCCCTACTGCATCCCTAAACCAGCCCAGTTCATCCCCTCCCCCCACTGCACCACACAACCAGCCCAGCTCTTCCCCCCCACCCACTGCATCCCAAAACCAGTCCAACCTGTCTCTGCCTCCCTAACCGGTTCTTCCTCTCACCCATCCCTTCCTCCCACCCCAAGCCGCACCCCCAGCTACCTACTAACCTCATCCCACCTCCTTGACCTGTCCGTCTTGCCTGGACTGACCTATCCCCTCCCTACCTCCCCACCTACACCCTCTCCACCTATCTTCTTTACTCTCCATCTTCGGTCCGCCTCCCCCTCTCTCCCTGTTTATTCCAGTTCCCTCCCCCCATCCCCCTCTCTGATGAAGGGTCTAGGCCCGAAACGTCAGCTTTTGTGCTCCTGAGATGCTGCTTGGCCTGCTGTGTTCATCCAGCCTCACATTTTATTATCTTGGAATCTCCAGCATCTGCAGTTCCCATTATCTCTCTCTCTCTCTCAAAACAATCCAAATGCATTTCAGAGATTTTCATTAGTAAATGACAAAAGATTATGAATGTATAATCTCCATTTGTGTTTTCATTTTATGATTGTATTCCATAAAGCCTACAAGAGACAGTTACACACGTATACTGTTTCTTCACATTGACATGACTTAGACACCGAATTGTTTTACTGGAAATCAGTATCTAGGCTAGCTCACTGAGCCAACTTAATCTTTGTTTCAACAGAACATGGATCGGCAAAGTTACATTTTAATCCCAATCCCATACAATTTACCAATATTCTTTAATACAAAGTGTGCTTTCAGATATGTGGAGTCAAAAAAAAATCGTATTGCATTATAATTAAATTGCTGGCAAGTGATCCTGTACAGGATCAGAAAGACACAAGGGAATGTGCTAAAGGGAAAGTCAGGCCTTTTTGTGGGGGGGGGGATGGGGAGGGGAGACTGAGTTGACCTGTCGGTCAAGTCAGTCCAAAGGAGAAGCAAGAGCCGAGACAGGGGACAGAATGGGCTAGTCAGGATGAAGGAGTAGTAGCGAGGGCAGTGGTAGGCATTGGGAGCCATGAGATCCTTGCAGTCCAACTAATTTGGGTTTTTCTGATCCAGGTTATATCAAATTTCCACTATATTTCTTCATAATGCTTTCAGACAGCTGATGTTTGTTTTAAAATTATTACTACTTGTTGGAATTGGCTTGTTTATAGGTAAATTGTTCAACTTTATACTACTACTCTGTTGACTGGACCTTTGGAGGAGATGGACCAGCTGACAAGTACTGCAGACAGTCATAATGAGATTTTTTTATTTTTCTTCCCCATAACAGTAATGTAGAGATATTTAGCAACTTAGTCATCTTTGCAATGAGTTATTATTTAAGATAAAGCAAACGTGCAGAGTGATAGAAAAATACAAGCTACTCCTACAACAGTCGTTGGAGACTGCTTCCCGTGAGCAGGTTGGTTAATGCATTTCCGACATTTCAAAAAAGACTCCACTTCAAAACACTTTATAGGCTGTAAAGTATTTTGAGTAGCTGGTGGACATGAGTGATGAATAAAGTATATGGCTTGACTGTCTTCATTGCTCAGAGCGTTGAGTTCAGGAGTAGGGACATAATGTTGAGGTTGAAACAGAGGTTGGTGAGGCCACTGAAGCAGAAAAGTGCACTCTTCTGGTCACCCTGCTTTAGGAAAGATATTATTAAATTGGAGAGGGTGCAGAAAAGATTTACAAGGATATTACTGGAACTGGAGCATTTGACTTAAAAGGAGAGGCGGAATAGGTACAGTACAGCATAGGAGGTTGAGGGGTGACCTTATTGAGGTTTATAAAATCATGAGGGGCATAGATAAGGTGAATAGCAGAAGTGGTTTCCTTTGGGCAGGGGAGTTCAAAACAAAAGGGCATAATTTTAAGGTGAGAGGAGAAAAATTTAAAAAGCATCCGGGGGCAACTTTTTCCACACAGAGGATGTTTCTTTTGTGGAATGAACTGTTACAATAAGTAGTAGATACAGGTGGAGCTACAACATTGAAAATATATTTGGACAGGTACACGAATGGGAAACGTGGTCAGATAGATCAAAGATAATGGGAACTGCAGATGCTGGAGAATCCAAGATAATAAAATGTGAGGCTGGATGAACACAGCAGGCCCAGCAGCATCTCAGGAGCACAAAAGCTGACGTTTCGGGCCTAGACCCTTCATCAGAGAGGGGGATGGGGAGAGGGCTCTGGAATAAATAGGGAGAGAGGGGGAGGCAGACCGAAGATGGAGAGTAAAGAAGATAGGTGGAGAGAGTATAGGTGGGGAGGTAGGGAGGGGATAGGTCAGTACAGGGAAGACGGACAGGTCAAGGAGGTGGGATGAGGTTAGTAGGTAGGAGATGGAGGTGCGGCTTGAGGTGGGAGGAAGGGATGGGCGAGAGGAAGAACAAGTTAGGGAGGCAGACAGGTTGGGCTGGTTTTGGGATGCAGTGGGTGGAGGGGAAGAGCTGGGCTGGTTGTGTGGTGCAGTGGGGGAGGGGAGATTTTGAAGCTGGTGAAGTCCACATTGATACCATTGGGCTGCAGGGTTCCCAAGCGGAATATGAGTTGCTGTTCCTGCAACCTTCGGGTGGCATCATTGTGGCACTGCAGGAGGCCCATGATGGACATGTCATCTAAAGAATGGGAGGGGGTGTGGAAATGGTTTGCAACTGGGAGGTGCAGTTGTTTATGGCGAACCGAGCGGAGGTGTTCTGCAAAGCGGCCCCCAAGCCTCCGCTTGGTTTCCCCAATGTAGCGGAAGCCACACCGGGTACAGTGGATGCAGTATACCACATTGGCAGATGTGCAGGTGAACCTCTGCTTAATGTGGAAAGTCATCTTGGGGCCTGGGATAGGGGTGAGGAAGGAGGTGTGGGGGCAAGTGTAGCACTTCCTGTGGTTGCAGGGGAAGGTGCCGGGTGTGGTAGGGTTGGAGGGCAGTGTGGAGCGAACAAGGGAGTCACGGAGAGAGTGGTCTCTCTGGAACGCAGACAGGGGTGGGGATGGAAAAATGTCTTGGGTGGTGGGGTCGGATTGTAGATGGCGGAAGTGTCGGAGGATGATGCGTTGTATCCGGAGGTTGGTGGGGTGGTGTGTGAGAACGAGGGGGGTCCTCTTTGGGCGGTTGTGGCGGGGGCGGGGTGTGAGGGATGTGTTGCTGGAAATGCGGGAGACGCGGTCAAGGGCGTTCTCGACCACTGCGGGGGGGAAAGTTGCGGTCCTTGAAGAACTTGGGCATCTGGGATGTGCGGGAGTGGAATGCCTCATCCTGGGAGCAGATGCGGCGGAGGTGGAGGAATTTGGAATAGGGGATGGAATTTTTGCAGGACGGTGGCACCCAACACCTCATTTTCACCATGGACGTCCAGTCCCTATACACCTGCATTCCGCATGCAGATGGCCTCAAGGCCCTCCGCTTCTTCCTGTCCCGCAGGCCCGACCAGTCCCCCTCCACCGACACCCTCATCCGCCTAGCTGAACTCGTCCTCACCCTCAACAATTTCTCTTTCAATTCCTCTCACTTCCTACAGACTAAGGGGGTGGCAATGGGCACCCGCATGGGCCCCAGCTATGCCTGCCTCTTTGTAGGTTACGTGGAACAATCCCTCTTCCGCACCTACACAGGCCCCAAACCCCACCCCTTCCTCCGTTACATTGATGACTGTATCGGCGCTGCCTCTTGCTCCCCAGAGGAGCTCGAACAGTTCATCCACTTCACCAACACCTTCCATCCCAACCTTCAGTTCACCTGGGCCATCTCCAGCACATCCCTCACCTTCCTGGATCTCTCAGCCTCCATCTCAGGCAACCAGCTTGTAACTGATGTCCACTTCAAGCCCACCGACTCCCACAGCTACCTAGAATACACCTCCTCCCACCCACCCTCCTGCAAAAATTCCATCCCCTATTCCCAATTCCTCCGCCTCCGCCGCATCTGCTCCCAGGATGAGGCATTCCACTCCCGCACATCCCAGATGTCCAAGTTCTTCAAGGACCGCAACTTCCCCCCCGCAGTGGTCGAGAACGCCCTTGACCGCGTCTCCCGCATTTCCAGCAACACATCCTTCACACTCCGCCCCCGCCACAACCGCCCAAAGAGGATCCCCCTCGTTCTCACACACCACCCAACAACCTCCGGATACAACGCATCATCCTCCGACACTTCCGCCATCTACAATCCAGCGCGACCACCCAAGACATTTTTCCATCCCCACCCCTGTCTGCTTTCCGGAGAGACCACTCTCTCTGTGACTCCCTTGTTCGCTCCACACTGCCCTCCAACTCCACCACACCCAGCACCTTCCCCTGCAACCGCAGGAAATGCTACACTTGCCCCCACACCTCCTCCCTCACTCCTATCCCAGGCCCCAAGATGACTTTCCACATTAAGCAGAGGTTCACCTGCACATCTGCCAATGTGGTATACTGCATCCACTGTACCCGGTGTGGCTTCCTCTACATTGGGGAAACCAAGCGGAGGCTTGGAGACCGCTTTGCAGAACACCTCCGCTCGGTTCGCAATAAACAACTGCACCTCCCAGTCGCAAACCATTTCCACTCCCCCTCCCATTCTCTAGATGACATGTCCATCATGGGCCTCCTGCAGTGCCACAATGATGCCACCCGAAGGTTGCAGGAACAGCAACTCATATTCCGCTTGGGAACCCTGCAGCCCAATGGTATCAATGTGGACTTCACCAGCTTCAAAATCTCCCCTTCCCCTACCACATCCCAAAACCAGCCCAGTTCGTCCCCTCCCCCTACTGCACCACACAACCAGCCCAGCTCTTCCCCTCCACCCACTGCATCCCATAACCAGTTCAACCTGTCTCTGCCTCCCTAACCTGTTCTTCCTCTCACCCATCCCTTCCTCCCACCCCAAGCCGCACCTCCATCTCCTACCTACTAACCTCATCCCACCTCCTTGACCTGTCCGTCTTCCCTGGACTGACCTATCCCCTCCCTACCTCCCCACCTCTACTCTTCTCTCCACCTATCTTCTTTTCTCTCCATCTTCGGTCCGCCTCCCCCTCTCTCCCTATTTATTCCAGAATCCTCACCCCATCCCCCTCTCTGATGAAGGGTCTAGGCCCGAAACGTCAGCTTTTGTGCTCCTGAGATGCTGCTGGGCCTGCTGTGTTCATCCAGCCTCACATTTTATTATCTCAGATAGATCAAAGGATCTGTTTCCATGCTGCATGACTGACTCTAAGTGCAAATTTTCCCCCTCATAATGGTCAGGAATTCATTAACTCATTTAAAATAGCTTTAAATTAAATAGTGGGGAGGTCCAGGTTCAAGTATCAACTGCTCCAGAGGTATGTCATAACATTTCTGAACAAGTTATGTTATATAAATGACTTGGATCTGAACATAGGAGATATGGTTAGTAAGTCAGCAGATGACACCAAAAGTGGTGGTGTAGTGGACAGCAAACAAGGTTACCTCAGAGTACAACGGGTCTTTGATCACATGGGCTGATGGACCATGAAGTAGCAGATGGAGTTTAATTTAGATAAATGTGATATACTGCAGTTTGGAAAGCCAAATCAGGGCAGGACTTATACACTTAATGGTAAAGTCCTGGTGAGTATTGCTGAACAAAGAGACCTTGGAAGTGCTGGTTCATAGTTCCATGAAAATAAAGTCACAGGCAGACAGGATAGAGAAGGCGGCGTTTGATATGCTTGCCTTTATTGGTCAGTGCATAGAGTTTAGGAGTTGGGAGGTCATGTTGCAGTTGTACAGGACATTGAGTAGACCACTTTTGGAGTACTGCATTCAATTTGGGTCTCCCTGCTATCGGAATGTTACTGTGAAATTTGAAGAGTTCAGAAAAGATTTACAAGGCAGTTGCCAGGGTTCGAGGGTTTGAGCTATATAGAGAGCCTGAATAAGCTGGGGCTATTTTCCTTGCAACATCAGAGGCTGAAGGGTGACCTTACAGAAATTTATAAAATCATGAGGGGCAATGGATAGGGCAAAATGCCAAGCTCTTTTCCCTGGGGTGGGGAAATCCAGAACGAAAGGGAATTAGTTTAAGGTGAGACAGGAAAGATTTAAAAGGGAAATAAGGGGCAATTTTTTCATACAGAGAGTGGTGTGTATGGATTGAACTGCCAGAGGAAATGGTGGAAGCTGGTACAATTAAAACATTTAAAAAGCATCTGGATGGGTATATGAATAGGAAGGATTTAGAGGAATTAGGGCCAAATGCTGGCAAATGGAACTGTACTGATTTAGGATATTTGGTCAAAATGGACAAATTGGACCGAAGGGTCTATTTCCATGCTGCACAGCTCTATGACTAAGTTGATTAGAAATGCTTAAAACTATTAAAAAGGAACTGAATGAAATGTACCTGCCGAGAGATTAGAATCCCTAATGGGGACAAGTCAGATGGAAAATCCTCCAAATTCCAGTGAATGCAACAAAAGCAAAAAGAAAGAAATTGGCTCTCCTGGTACAGCTATCATGTTTAATAGGGGCAGGCCTTAGCCAGAGGCAGGGCGATAAGATGGAGGCTGCCAGTTTTCAAACTTGGTGGTTTTGTAGAAAAGATGGCATCACCAAAATCAAGTAATTCAGGTCCAGGAGGCATTCACTGTTTGGATACTCATTTATATTCATTTCAATTCTAGAGTCAGCTGAGATTGATCAGCAAAATCAAGCAAGCTTGTTCAGAGGGACTACTGCAGAGTATTTATAACTTTTCTGTAAGGTTCGGTACTTGGATAATGTGAAATCTGACGAGAATTGTTATTCTATATGTCCACCTGCTGTCTGAAAAATAAAGCAGCTTAAAGATTTGCATTTAGCCTCATCGCACTAAAGCTTTTGCCCATCTGTCTTTGAAAAGACTGGAAAAGTCCATGTGAAAGCATGAGTGAAATAGAATACTGAAGTACCAACCACCAATGCGTACGACATTTACACTCCTGGATTATATTGTTAAGCACTACGCATTGCAGTCACATTCATGAACACATGCGGCTTAGACTGCTCATAGTTAGTGCCAACTTTGTAAAACAGGGAAGGTTTATATAAGGTAGATTTAAAACATATAAGCAGCAGCAAAATTCATCCAGATATTAAAAACAGTTAATGCAGATTACGGTGTTGTCTGGAGATGGCGATGATTACTTGGGGTTGCCATCAAGTTCATTTTTACACCAGCACAGATGAAAAGTTGATGATGTACCACCTCAGACAAGTGTTTGGCTTTAAGATTTCAGCTTTCCACGGAAGATTACAGTGTGGTCAGTGGTTTTATTTTGGGGGAAGCACGCACTCTGGAAATTTCACATTGTAAGCTACCTAAAATTCTTCAGAATCAACATGTTGGGTTCTTGATGGGCGAGAACAATTTTTAATAAATTCATGTTCATCACGGAAAGGAAATTTATTGCCCAAGAAAACACCATGTTCCACTTTAAATGTTGACTGATAGCATCAAGCAGTCGACTTCAGGTACAGATTGCGAGATACAGATTAAATCTCCTCTAATTTGTCGTCAGTATGTGCCTCTAAAGAACGTCTTCAACTCAATACATTGCAAGTGGCTGTTTTCCAACCTAGCTTTTGTGTGGGCTCCCCTGGTGGGATGTCAATTTTGAGCCAATTATTGCTGAATTGTCAGCAGTCTTGTGTTTTAGGCTCACTTCTATTAGGAATGAGATTACAGCCACCAGGACAAGGCTAGTTTCATCATGTCAGACATGGTTGGTTCACTCTGTGGACCAACTCATTAAATAGATATAATTCACTGTCAGAAATAAGTGCTTTAAAAATATTGTCAGCATTTGTTGTCTTACCCTTAGAACTTTGGTTATGGTATCCATGTCTTTACAGTCATCACCGTGGCCCAAAGACTCACCCAAGGCCTGTAATAAAACAGATCAACTATCAGTTGAAATTTGTGGAAGCATTGCGAATTAACCAATTAAGAGCAGTTAATATGAAGAAATAACTTATTTGTAGCTGTTGTGACATTATAAAAACTACATTGCTTTATTAGTCAATGAAAGCAAGCATGCAGGTACAGCAGGCAGTGAAGAAAGCTCATAGCATGTTGGCCTTCATCACAAGAGGAATTGAGTACAGGAGCAAAGAGGTCCTTCTGCAGCTGTACAGGATCCTGGTGAGACCGCACCTGGAGTATTGTGTGCAGTTTGGTCTCCAAATTTGAGGAAGGACATTCTTGCTATTGAGGGAGTGCAGCGTAGGTTAACAAGGTCAATTCCTGGAATGGCGGGACTATCATATGTTGAAAAATTGGAGCGACTGGGCCTGTATATACTTGAGTTTAGAAGGATGAGAGGGGATCTGATTGAGACGTATAAGATTATTAAGGGATTGGACACTGGAGGCAGGAGGCATGTTTCCGCTGATGGGTGAGTCCAGAGCCAGAGGACACAGTTTTAAAATAAGGGGTTGGCCATTTAGAACAGAGTTGAGGAAAAACTTCTTCACCCAGAGACTGGTGGATATATGGAATGCGCTGCCCCAGAAGGCAGTGGAGGCCAACTCTCTGGAGGCTTTCAAGAAAGAGATAGACAGAGCTCTTAAAGATAGTGGAATCAAGGGTTATGGGGATAAGGCAGGAACAGGATACTGATTGTGGATGATCAGCCATGATCATAATGAATGGTGGTGCTGGCTCGAAGGGCCGAATGGCCTACTCCAGCACCTATTGTCTATTAAAAAAAAATTGGCTAACGCCTTATAGTTTGGTAGTCATGTGACATTATACAGCTGTTGCGATAGGGAGAATTAAAAAGACTGCAATTCACATTGAGTATGTTAGTGCAGATATGCTGTACAATTGAACACTTTTGCAAATGCTGGCTCTGGACCTAGATTGAGCAGCATTATGCAAAGTTCTCTCAGGCTGCCAGTGATAGGTTTATCTACGGCTGAACTTGAAGATTCAGTTTCTTGGCTAGAGTTTATTTGCTGTCTCACTAGCACATTGGACAGCAGATATCTTCCAAAGCAGACAATCTACCACCTCAGGAATTGAAGATCTGCAGCCTTCAGTACTCATGGGTTACTTGCCACGAGCAGTGTAGAATCATAAGCAGGAAAAGTTTGATTTGCTGATAACAACGTGTGAAGCTGGATGAACACAGCAGGCCAAGCAGCATCTCAGGAGCACAAAAGCTGATGTTTCGGGCCTAGACCCTTCATGAGAGAGGGGGATGGGGAGAGGGTTCTGGAATAAATAGGGAGAGAGGGGGAGGCAGACCGAAGATGGAGAGAAAAGAAGATAGGTGGAGAGGAGAGTATAGGTGGAGAGGAGAGTATAGGTGGGGAGGTAGGGAGGGGATAGGTCAGTCCAGGGAAGACGGACAGGTCAAGGAGACGGGATGAGGTTCGTAGGTAGGAAATGGAGGTGCGGCTTGAGGTGGGAGGAAGGGATAGATGAGAGGAAGAACAGGTTAGGGAGGCGGGACAAGCTGGGCTGGTTTTGGGATGCAGTGGGGGAAGGGAAGATTTTGAAGCTTGTGAAGTCCACATTGATAGCATTGGGCTGCAGGGTTCCCAAGCAGCATATGAGTTGCTGTTCCTGCAACCTTTGGGTTGTATCATTGTGGCACTGCAGGAGGCCCATGATGGACATGTCGTCGGAGGAATGGGAGGCGGAGTTAAAATGGTTCGCGACTGGGAGGTGCAGTTGTTGCATCCCAAAACCAGCCCAGCTCGTCCCCTCCCCCCATTGCATCCCAAAACCAGCCCAGCTTGTCCCCGCCTCCCTAACCTGTTCTTCCTCTCACCCATCCCTTCCTCCGACCTCCATTTCCTACCTACTAACCTCATCCCGTCTCCTTGACCTGTCCGTCTTCCCTGGACTGACCTATCCCCTCCCTACCTCCCCACCTATACTCTCCTCTCCACCTATCTTCTTTTCTCTCCATCTTCGGTCTGCCTCCCCTCTCTCCCTATTTATTCCAGAACCCTCTCCCCATCCCCCTCTCTGATGAAGGGTCTAGGCACGAAACGTCAGCTTTTGTGCTCCTGAGATGCTGCTTGGCCTGTTGTGTTCATCCAGCTTCACACTTTGTTATCTTGGATTCTCCAGTATCTGCAGTTCCCATTAGCTCTGATCACAAAGTTTGATTTGCTGGCTGCTCAGCAGATTTATGGCACCGAAAGAAGCAATGTTTTCTCATACCAATATTACCAAGTCTTCCTCTGCTGGGATATCCCTGACACAGCACTTCAGACCCCTCAACTATCTCAGTCACTATGTTCACCTCACCTTTTGCAGCATATCCTCTCGCACACGTCCTCACCTTTCATTTGCAATCATTTGTCCTAATGCTATTTCTTTCAGTGTCTATCATGATATGCTGTAAATTATATTATTGGTACAGAAATCTAGAAGGAAAGAAAACACTAGAAAACTATAGGTCAGTCAGGTTCTGAAAAAGATTCAATATTTAAATCAGAATATGAAACATTTCACTCAAATCCTACTCTGTAAGATGTGATCGAGTCGCTATAAGTTTCTTAAACTCAGAGTTTCAGTATTTCTGGTTGTTTTTCATTCTGTTTTTACTTTCAACATGTTTGTGCCCTTTTGAAATCAGCATTTTTAAAAGCTCCTTCAGTCATCTTCAGGTAGTTTCTTTCATTCTTTTCAACAGCTTTAGAAACTTACATGATCCTGTGTGTATCTTTCCCAAATGCAGGTTTGTCAGAGACTTTTCATATTATTGAATATAAATAATAATTTCAAACTACTAAAGCATGAGATCACCCAACAATAAGTTGTACCTGCTTTGAATCAAAACATTGGTGAGAAATTTTGTTTCAGAAAAGGCAACTTAACTTCCAAAACACAGTTACCAGTTGTTAATAGTTCAAAAACAAGCAAGATTATTAAATAGCAGTTACATCCAAAAAAACAAAGGAGGAGCTGGAAATGTTAGATTGCGCAAAAAACAAAACTTGATGGCAACTATCAATGAGAATTTTGGAAGAATTCAGAAATAATCATCATTATTCAAGGTGATATGCTATGTACATTGACCAGGTCCAAATGGCATTATTACGATCACTCAAGATGTGTAGAAGAAATAAGGGAACAGAGCAACAGAATAGGCCAGTCAGCTTCTCGACTCTGTACCACAATTCAACAAGACCCAGGCAAATCTGTGGCCTAACTCCATATACCTGTCTTTGCTCATGTCCCTGAACACCTTTGCTTAACAAACATTTATCTATCTCCAATTTAAAATTAACTGATCCAGCATCCACTGCCATTTGTGGAAGAGTTCCAAAAACCATCAGTTTGTGTGTAGAAATATTTCCTAACAGGATTAGAGTTAAAACAACTACCTAGCTAGGCCTGAAAGTCAATAAGAATCTATCAGAAACATCAGATGTTGTTTCTGTAGCATCAATCAATTTTGAACAATGCAAGTGAGGGATGGAAGACAACGTCCAGAAGCTTGCTCAGGCATCAGTAAAATATAACACCAACTTTCGTACAATCAAGACTACACTCCACGACACAGATGTGAAGAATAAAAGGCAAGATCTCCGGAAATAATTAAGATCTCAGTATCCTAAAGCTGAATGAAGTAGAACATTTTAAAGCTTTGGTTCATCCAATCTCTGAGTTACCTTAAAGAACTAGTTCACAAACCTCTTACCTCCAGCTCCTCAATCGTTGTATTTTCTTCATGAACTTTCAGGTCATTCTGTCCTTCCTCTTCACCATGTTCCTGACCAGCGACAATTTCGTTTAAATACTGCTGGTCTATCTTATCCATAGCAGCTTTCAAGTCATTTCTCAAACCCTATAGGAGGTCAGACAAAACAAAAACACCTGAGATTTTATGAATGATGGAATGACTAATTGGAATTATTACATACTGGTTGGCTCACTTGTTGTTTGGAAAATTTTGTATATTTTCACTCTTGTATGTTAACCCTTCATCATGCAGAATAGCAATCACAAAATTGCTTTACATGAGCAGAATTTCTGTTTTTTAAAGTAATTTGTAGCAGTTGTAGCTATGTCTTTGTATTTTCTGGTTCCTTTCTTTAGTTTTATATTTTGCAAGCTTCCAAAGTTACTTTATCTTGGGAGTGATGCAAGGCTAGGGGTATGAGATTGTTCATGATCCTATTGATTGGCTGATCAGGCTCAAGGGCGAAATGGTCTACTCCTGTTCCTATTTCTTGTCATTTTATTATATATTTTCAGAATCTGGCTTGAAATATGAGATTAAAATGTCAATACTAACAAAAGGAAATATAATATTACTTATTACAATGCCAGCTGATGGGATCTGATTTGCTATGTATTTCTAAGAGTACAACCTGCCTTGACCATAAGCTTTATTTTTGCAATTTGGTCACTGTGATGGTCAGTCACTGAACCTATTCGTATGTGGCTAATAATGTACTTCATTTTGTAAACTTACCTGTGAAATGAAAGAAACCAGGACCTTTATATAATATAATCACAATTAGGAAAGATCTTATCAAAAACAGCAAAAAGATGCAAAAAACTTGTGGCTGTAAGAGCTGCTCTTTTTTGAGGTATTTTCAATGGTAGAGCTGATTTCCTTGAATTCTAGGAGCAGTAATTACTGTTATATAAGCTGTTGCATTGTTCTGGAACTTTGGGAAAAACGACCAAACAGCTGCACTTTAAAGAAGATGGAAGGGAGACAAAGGCAGTGACCACATGGCAGGAAATGAATCAACGCGGAAAGAAACGTTCACTGCTGTCTGTCCCAGTAGTGAACCTTCACACTTAACCGCCTCTGATGTTTGATTTCAAGAACCTTTGGACATCAGAGTTTATCTCAGAAAAATAAACAGCAAAATTCACAGCTGAGATTGGAGAAACCTGTGTGGGGAGATCATAGTAAGACTGTTCTATTTTCTGGGTCAGTAGATTGTTAAGGTGCAAAGACAGCCTTTAATAGAGTGAGAGATAATGGCAACTGCAGATGCTGGAGAAATCCAAGATAATAAAATGTGAGGCTGGATGAACACAGCAGGCCAAGCAGCATCTCAGGAGCACAAAAGCTGACGTTTCGGGCCTAGACCCTTCATCAGAGCCTTTCTGATGAAGGGTCTAGGCCCGAAACGTCAGCTTTGATGCTCCTGAGATGCTGCTTGGCCTGCTGTGTTCATCCAGCCTCACATTTTATTATCTTTAATCGAGTGACACACTTTTCCTGTTGGATCACACGGATCAGTTAAAGCAGCACTTAAAGGCAATGAGGAATTTACAGGAGCCGGGGGAGTGATGGATGGCAGTTGCAGGGAGGAAGACAACTGAAAACACAATCAGGTAGATGAGTAAACTCCGGGAAAGGTAGGAGAGGTAGGCAGATAATGCAGGAGTCTTCTGTGATGATCCTAATCTCAAACAAGAATGCTGCTTTGGAACATGTAAGGGGTGATGGACTCATAGGGAAATGCAGCACTGATAGCCAGGTTCCTGGTACCAGGACTAGCTCTAATGGAACAAGGGGTAGGTCAGGTTCTAAGCGATCAATTGTGACAGGGGGCTCTCTAGTCGGAGGCACAGACAGATGTTTCTGCAGTCGAAAGGGAGAAATCAGGATGGTATGTTGCCTCCCTGGTGCCAGCATCAAGGATATCTTGGAGACGGTGCAGAACATTCTCAAGGGGGAAGACAGACCAGCAGGAGGTTGTAGTACATGTTGGAACTAGATAAGGACAAGGTTCTGAGGAGAGAATATAGGAAGTTAGGCAGGAATTCAAAAAGGAAACCCTCAACAGCAGTAATATCTGGAATACTCCCAGTGCCACAAGCTAGTGAGGGTTGGAATAGGAGAATACAACACACAAATACATCGCCAAGGAGCTGGTGCAGGGGAGGAGGATTTACATTTCTGGATCACTGGAATCTCTTCTGGGGTAGAAGTGACCTGTTTAAGGGGGACGGATTGCACCTGAATTTGAAGGGGACTAATATACTAGTGGGGAGATTTGCTCGTGCTGCTTGGAAGGATTTAAACTAGTAAGAAGGGGTGAGACCCAGGGAGACAGTGGAGAAAGACAGCAGTCTGAAGCTGATGTAGTTGGGAAAGGGAGCAAGTCAAACAAACAGTCAGAACGGAGCAAAGAACGAGCTTGGACTGATAAATTAAATTGCATTTATTTCAATGCAAGAGGGCTAACAGGTAAGGCAGGTGAGCTCAGTGCATGGCTGGGGTCATAGGACTGGCATATCATAGCAATTACAGAGATGTGACTCAGGAATGAACAGGACTGGCAGCTTAATGTTCCAGGGTATTGATGCTTTAGGAAGGTTAGAAAGGGAAGCAAAAGAGAAGGGGGAGTGGCGTTTTGATTAAGGACAACATTACTGCTGTACTTAGGGAGGGTATTTCTGCGAATACATCTAGGGAAATTATTTGGGTGGAATAGTGAAATAAAAATGGGATGATCACCTACTTGGATTCTGAAGGAGGGTTATACCCAAAACGTTGTCTGCTCCTTTCCTCCAAATGCTGCTAGCTTGCTGTGTTCTTCCAGCCTCTAAGGTTCAAAGCTTGACCCACTCTTGGGAAATACAGCAGGGCAGGTGACTGAGATGTCAGTAGGGCAGCACTTTGGGGCCAGTGGCCATAATTCTAGTAGTTTTAAAATAGTGATGGAAAAGATTAGGCCAGAACTAAAAGTTAAAGTTCTAAGTTGGAGAAATGCCAATTTTGATATAAGTTGATTGCATAAGTTGATTGAGGGCGGATGTTTGCAGATAAAGGGACAGCTGGAAAATGGGAAGCCTTCAAAAATGAGACAACAAGAGTCCAGGGACAGTATGTTCTTATTAGGGTGAAGGGCAAGGCTGGTAGGCAGAGGGAATGATGGATGACGATGAAATTGACATCCTGGTCAAGATAAAGAAGGAAATATGTGTCAGGGATAGACGGCAGAGAAAGAGCGAATCCCTAGAAGACTGTAAGGGCAGTAGGAGTATACTCAAGAGGATAATCAGGAGGGCAAATGGGGGACATGAGATGGCTTTGGCAAATAGGGCTAAAGAGAATCCAAAGAGATTCTACAAATACCTTTAGGACAAAAGAGTAACTAGAGAGAGAAGTGGACCCCTTAAAGATCAGCAGGGCTGCCTATATGTGGAACCACAGGAGATGGGGAAGATACTAGACAAGTATTTTGCATCAGTGTTCACTGTAGAGAAGGATATGGAAGACAGAGAACAGGGATAAATAAATAGCGGCCTCTTGAAAAGCGTCCCTATTACAGAAGTGGTGATGATGGACGTTTTAAAATGCATAAAGGTGGATAAATCCTCGGGGCCTGATCAGATGTACTGTAGAGCTCTGTGGGAAGCAAGGAAAGAGATTGCTGGGCCCGTGGCTGAGATATTTTTATCACTACAAGCCACAGGTGAGGTCCTGGAACAGTGGATGTTGGCTACCGCCATGCCACAATTTAAGAAAGAACATAGAACATAGAACAGTACAGCACAGAACAGGCCCTTCAGCCCACAATGTTGTGCCGACCATTGATCCTCATGTATGCACCCTCAAATTTCTGTGACCATATACATGTCCAGCAGTCTCTTAAATGACCCCAATGACCTTGCTTCCACAACTGCTGCTGGCAACATAGAACATAGAACAGTACAGCACAGAAAGATGTAAGTAAAAGCCAGGGAACTACAGACCAGTGAGCATGTCTTCAGTGGTGGGCAAGTTGTTGGAGGCAATCCTAAGGGGCAGGGCTTACATGTATTTGGAAAGGCAATGACTGATTAGGGATAGTTAACATGGCTTTGTGTATGGGAAATTGTGTCTCACTAACTTGATTGAGTGTTTTGAAGTAACAAAGCAAATTGATGAGGGCAGAGCAGTGGACGTGATCTACATGGGCTTCAGTATGGCATTCGACATGGTTCCTGAGGGTAGACTTGTTAGCAAGGTTAGATCACACGGAATACAGGGAGAAATTGCCATTTGGATACAGAAGGTAGAGGGGCAAAGGATGTTGGTGGAGGGTTGCTTTTCAGACGAGAGGGCTGTGACCAGCGGTGTGCCACAACGATTGACGCCGGGTCCACAGCTTTTCGTGATTTATATGAATTATTTGCATATGACCCTAGGAGGTTATTAAGTTTGCACTCGACAGCAAAATTGGAGGTGTAACGAAGAGCTAAGGCGGAAACCTCAGACTACAATGGGATCTTGATCAGATGGGTCAATGGGCTGAGTGGCAGATGGAATTTAACTTAGATAAATGTGAAGTGCTGCTTTTGGAAAAGCATATCAGGGCAGGATTTATACCTTTAATGATAAGATCCTGGAGAGCGTTGCGGAACAAAGAGACCTTGGAGTGCTGGTTCATAGTCCCTTGAAAATGAAGTCACAGGCAGACTGGATAGCGAAGGCAGCGTTTGGTCTGCTTGCCTTTATTGGTCAGTGCATAGAGTATAGGAGCTGGGATGTCATGTTGTGGCTGTACATTTGTTCGGCCTCTTTTGAAATACTGCATGCAATTCTGGTCTCCCTGCTATAGGAAGGATGTTGTGAAACTTGCAAGGGTTCAGGAAATAATTTACAAGGAAGTTACCAGGGTTGGAGGGTTTGAGCTAGAGGCAGAGGTTGAAAAGGCTGGGGCTATTTTCTCTGGCATGCTGGATGCTAAGGGGGGAACCTTATAGAGGTCCTTTCCCTGGGGTGTGGAAGGCCAAAATTAAAGGGCATTAAAGGGTTTAAGGTGAGAGGGGAAAGATTTAAAAGGGACCTAAAGGGTACATTTTCCATGCAAAGGGTGGTTTGTATATGTAATGAGCTGCTGGAAGAAGTGGAGAAGGCTGGCATGAGTACAACATTTAAAAGGCATCGGGATGGGTAAGTGAATAGAAAGGATTTAGAGGGGTACAGGCCAAATGCTGGCAAAATGGGACTAAAATTTATATAGGATGGTTGGTATGGACAAGTTGGACTGCAGGGTCTGCTTCTGTGCTGTATATCTCTATGGCTCTTTTTTTACCCTCAGCAATATCCTTTACAGATACTCGACCCCAGTTCCAGTGAAGTATCACTCGTATCTTAACTCTGGATTTCTTATCAATTGCTGAGGTTGCAAGCTTTTTCTTTTGGTAAATTTCTGCACACTCACCAGATTTAATTCGCTCTGTTGCTATTCCAATCCAACACACAAAGTCACAAGTTAATTCACTGAACTCTAAGAAAAAAACTCAGGGCTTTTCCGAGCACATCATCTTCGACTCCTAAAATAGCATAAGCAGACTTCTTTGAAGCTCTGATTGTCTAGAAACTGTAAAAACTAAATCATCCTTCGACTTCTCTCTCAACTAAACCTGCAACATGGCCCCTCTTCATTTTTCCCTTTCTGGGGTTTCAAATCTTAAATTAGTAAACACTTTGGCAATTATCTCACGAGGTAGCTTCTGTGTACCATATATGAATATGTTGCCATAATGTGCATTCTTTCATGTAAAAGCAGTTTACAGAATTATGATACTGCAGTTGGAGGTCATTCAGTCCATTGCATCATCAATGGCAGTATTATCTAGTCTGGCTCTATTATCTAGTGCCTGTCTAGTGCCAATCTCCTGCCATTTCCTCCATATCCCATTATTATTATTCAAAACACAAATCCAATAAAAAAAAATTCAATACCATCTAGAATGCCTCAACTGAACCTGTCTCCACATTTCCAGGCACTATATTGCATACCTTACTTGCTACGTGGAAGTTTTTTTTCCTGACGTTTCGCTTGCTTCATTTGTGTATCACTGTAAACCTACGTCCTCCTGTCCTCACTTCTGCTAACAGTAAGTTCAGGGATGACTTATGCAAATGCCAACGAAACACTTTAATTCTTGAAAAAAGTATACCTTATTAATTTCAGGAGTTAAGATTTCTATTTTTCGAAGACGTTGAAAGGCCTCATAGTCTGTTTCAGCAAACAATCGAATTGGTTCTCCTCTTTCACGTAGCCTTCGGATAACCTTGAAAGACAGCAAAATGGTTTAATTTTATCACAGGAATTCTGGGCTAAAGAATAGTTGCATTGCCAAGCCATTCTTTGGACAGCTCTGAATAAGTGAAATACTATGTTTAAGCAGAATGATGATGATTTCTGTAGGATTTATTTATCAAGAATTTCCTAAAAGATACCAATATATTATGAAAAGCCAAAGCTGTTTCCTGTTTAAAAATCAAGCACAAACATGGTGTATTTTTGATTCTCTGTTGGGACTTCCCCTGAAATAAGTGAAGTAATGCTACTCTCTGGCAGATGTTGATGCACTTGAGCCAATTTTGAAAGAAAATTAATTGTCACAGCACAACAGCACCATCTACTGCAATTCTATCACAAACACCATAAAGTACAATAATTATACTAAAATTTAAATTTAATGCAGAAAATTCCAATGACTCAGAATTTGCTAGGTCAGGTCATCATACCCTGTGGCCCCCTCAGCTTATTCTTATACTCATCCATCCAAAAACCTTTTGTTCTACAAGTTTTCTAAAGTGAAAATTGATAACTGTACAGAGGTCTTTAAAGCATCTGGGACCTTGACAAATGATAAAACCAATGGTTTACACCTTCTTAACAATTAAGGATTGAGAAATAAACAGATAAAGGACTGAGGAGAAGGGTGATTTGAATAGTTGAATAGAAAAGTCAAATGAGGTACACATTAAAAGGAGGAGTAAAAAATGGAATAAAGTAAAAGTAAGACTTTCTAAACAAAATCAGACTTTTAAATGTTTCCAAGAAAAAAATTACAACATGTAGGAATAAGAATACAACCTTCTGATTTTTTCACACTCTGGACCAGAGATTAACTGGCAATGACTCAATTTTGTGCTGTCAAACAGGTACCTAGATCATTAATTATCAATTTTAACTTTCATTGGTAACTTTAACGTGCAAGCGAGATGAAAATTCAGTGAAACTTGGAGATTAAACGGAAGATACCACTTGCACAAAACTAATAGCAGAGCGGCTCAAATTGTTCCGCAACTTGCAGTGGTTTGTAACTCAGAGGATTTCTCTTCCTTGTTACATGTATCTGCCCAATTTGCACATTTGTAATGACGTGCAAAAGGCGCAAGTATTTTTTCTTGAGAAACGTTCGGCCCTGTACATCTCTTCCGAAGTAAAAGGAAGTAAACTTTTTCAGAATAATTTTACAGGAGGGCAGAGAACTTGAACAACATCTTGAAGCATCAAATTATTGTGTTTCTCTTTCTGCAGTGATACAGCATGTTCAAGTCACTGGGTGACTATAACTCAACAAAGTTGCTGTAGGAAAGAATGTCAAGTTGAAAATTGCCAAAGCATATTTAGTAGCTGCTAGCTTAAAATTGGGTTTCACAGTACCTGAATATAAGTTACTTAGCTGCTTTCTTGCCAGCATACGTGGCAGACAGGCAGAAAATTCAAATCAAGAGGGCTTTCATAAAACATAGAATATATAACAGTATAGCACAAGACAGGCCCTTCAGCCCACGATGTTGTGCTGACCTATAATCCTAACACGATCAAACTACCCCGCATACCATACATTTTACTATCCTCCATGTACCTATCCAAGAGTTGTTTAAAAGTCTCTAAAGCATCTGACTCCACTACCACTGCCGACAGCACATTCCACATGTTCACCATTCTCTGTGTGAAGAACCTACCTCTGACATTTCCCCTAAACCCTCCTCCAATCACCTTAAAACTATGCCTCCTCATAATAGTCATTTCTGCCTTGGGAAAAAGTCTCTGACTATCCACTCTATCTATGCCTCTCATCATCTTGTGAACCTCTATCAAGTCACTGCTCATCCCTCCTTGCTCCAATGAAAAAAGCCCTGGATCCCTCAGCCTTTCCTCATAAAACCTGCCCTCCAGTCTAGGCAGTATCCTGGTAAATCTCCTCGGCAACCTCTCGGAAGCTTCCACATCTTTCCTGTAGTGAGCTGACCAGAACTGAACACAATGTTCCAAGAGTGGGGTAACCAGAGTTTTACAGAGCTACAGCATAACCTCACAGCTCTTAAACTCAATTGCTCTGCCAGTGAAAGCCAACACACCATCTACCTTCTTTACAACCCTATCAACTTAGATGGCAACTTTGAGGGATCTATGGATGTGGACCCCAAGATCCCTCTGTTCCTCCACACTGTTGAGAATCCTGCCATTAACCCTTTATTCTGCATTCAAATTCAACCTTCCAAAATGAATCATGTCACACTTTTGTGCGTTGAATTCCATCTGCCACTTCTTTGCCCAGCTCTGCATCCTGTCAATGTCCTGTTACAACCTACGACAGCCCTCCACGCTGTCCACAACTCCACCAACCTTCGTGTCAGCAAATTTACTAACCGACCCTTCCACTTCCTCATCCAAGTCATTTCTAAAGATCACAAAGAGCAGAGGTCCCAGAACAGATCCCTGTGGCACATCACTGGTCACCAAGCTCCAGGCTGAATACTTCCAATCTACTACCACCCCCTGACTTATATTGCACAGCCAGTTTTGTATCCAGACAGCCAAATTTCCCTGAATCCATGCTCCTTAATTTCTGAATAAGCCTATCATGTGGAACCTTATTGAATGCCTTGCAAAAATCCACATACACCGCATCCACTGCTCTACCTTCATCGATGTGTTTTGTCACATTCTCAAAGACTTGCGAGGCATTACTGCCTCTCAAAGCCATGCTGACTATTTCTAATCAAAGTGTGCTTTTCCAAATAATCATTAATACTATCTCTCAGAAGCCTCTCCAATAATTTGCTGACCACAGAAGACAGACTGACTGGTCTGTAATTTCCAGGATTATCCCTATTCCCTTTTTTAAACAAGGGAATGACTTCTACCATCCTCTAATCTTCTGGTACTACTCCAGTGGACAGTGAGGATGCAAAGATCATTGCCAAAGGGGCAGCAATCTCTTCCCTCGCTTCCCATACAAACCTTGGGTATATCCCATCTAGCTCAAGGGACTTATCTATCCTCATGTTTTTCAAAATTTCGAGCACATCCTCCTTCCTAACAACAACCTGTTCGAGCATATCTGCCTGTTTCATGCTGTCCTCACAAATGTCAAGGTCCCTCTCACTGGTGAATACTGAAGCAAAATATTCATTAAGGACCTCCCCTACCCCCACTGCCTCTGATGGGCCCTACCGTCACTCTGGCCATTCTCTGGCCTATAAAAAGCCTTGGGGTTTTCCTTGACCCTACCCACCAAGGTTTTCTTATCCCCCCTTCTAGCTTTCTTAAGTCCATTCTTTAGTTCCTTACTGGCTACCCTGTAGACCTCTAGATCCCTGCTTCCTCAACCTTAAGTAAGCTTCCTTCTTCCTCTTGACTAGGTGTTCCACATGTCTTGTCATCCAAGGTTCCTTCACCTTACCATCCTTTCCTCGCTTCAGTAAACCAACCAGTACCTGCAGCAACTGCTCCCTAAACAACCTCCACCGTTTTGTCGTGCATTTCCCGGAGAACATCCGATTCCAACTGTTGCTCTGCAGTTCTTGCCCAATACATTGTAATTCCCCCTCCCCCAATTAAATACTTTCCCGTACTGCCTGCTCCTATCCCTCTCCATGATTATAATAAAATTGCTATCGCTGAAATGCTCTACAACCAAAAGATCTGACACTTGACCTGGTTCGTCGCCAAGCACCAAATCCAATATGGCCTCCACTCTAGTCGGCCTATCTACATATTGAGTCAGAAATCCTTCCTGGACACACCTGACAAAATCTGCTCCAGGAGGTTCCAGTCTATATTAGGTAAGCGAAGTCACCCATGACAACAACCCTATTACTTCTGCACCTTTCCAAAATCTGTCCCTCAGTGTCTCTGTTGCTTCTTGTGGGGCGGGGGGGGGGGGGGGGGGGTCTATAGAAAGCTCCCAATAAAGTGACTGCTTCTTTCCTGTTTCTGACTTCGACCCATACTGATTCAGTGGAGAAACCCTCCTCCAGGACCTCCCTTTCTGCGGGTGTGATGCCATCCCTGATTAGCAATGCCACTCCCCCTCAACTCTTTTACCTCCCGCCCTATTTCTATTGAAACATAACATTTGTAACCAGAAATAACAAGGTGCAGACCCTTCTTCAGAAAATGATTTTGTGAAGGGTCTCTGTCCGAAATGTCAGCCTTCCTGCTCCTCTGATGCTGCTTTGCCTGCTGTATTCTTCCAGCTCTACACCTTGTTATCTCAGACTCTCCAGCATCTGCAGTTCCTACTGTCTCCAAAACAACATTCGTAACCAGAATTTATACATTGCTGTTTTGTTGTTCTGTCAAGGGCTTAATTTGACAATATAGCAAGAAAAAAATACAATTTTTACATAGAAGTCAAAAGTATCAAATTAATTGCCATAGATTCTGCCTCCAAATCTGACAGGCTATTGATACTGAATTTTGACAGTTTCCAAGATTCAGTGTGCAAGACTAAATCCTACCTCTTGCCTGGAAAGGGTCATTGGTAACTTCTCTTCTGCAAGCTCCAGTTCAAGCGCCGGGTTTGAAGCAGCAGCATCTTCATCATTTGTTTTTGTTTGCACCTGTACATTAACAGTATTTGTCACGACATTTCAGTGCAAGAACTAATCTCTAAGTTACAGCATCACATAATTAACAGATCACATAAATTATAAGTAATTTCATTTCCCGTTTGGTGAAACAGTGGGGGAAATCAGCTTTCCCAAGCATGTTTAAACCCAAACCACCTAACGTCTATTTTTGATTCCTACAAAGGCTAAAGTTTTATGCAGATAAATCAAAAATTGTAAACTTTGCCTTTTTCTGGAACAGACATGTCTTATATTATTTGTATTGCATAGTGAATTTTTTTTGTAATTGAGCAACTTATATTTTAATTTTTTAGGACTTTGAACTGAAATGGAAATTTCACTTGATTTGCATCAAAGATGGACACTCTAAACAATGTGGGAAATCTGAGGAAATCCGCACTTTGAAAGATAGAAAAGAGACATAGACAATTTTCTAAAAAGGGAAAGACTTCAGAAATACAAAGTACAAAAGGATTTGTGAGTCCGAGTTCTGGATTCTCTGAGGGTTAACATGCTGACTTAGTTGATGGCTAGGTAGGGAAATGCGATGTTGGCATTCATTTCAAGAGGGCTAGAATACACGAGGAGAGACATATTACGGAGCCTGTATAAGGCTCTGGTCAGACTGCATTTGGATTCTGCTCAGCAGTTTTGGGCCCCATTTCTAAGGAAAGATGTACTGGTATTGGAGGGAGTCCAGAGGAGGTTTGCAAGAATATTCCTGGGGATGAAGGGCTTGACATATGAACAAGGACGGAGAACTCTGGGTCTGTACTTGATGGAGTTTAGGATGATGATGGGGGAATCTGATGTACGCTTACAGAATATCAAGTGGCTTGGATAAGTGGGAAGTGGAGAAGATGTTTCCACTAGCAGGAGAGATTAGGACCCAAGGGCACATCCTCAGTGAAGGGACAACCCTTTGGAGCTGAGACAAGAAGGAATTCTTCAGTCACAGTGCGATGAATCTGTGGAATTCATTACTGCAGAGGGCTGTGGAGGCGAAGTCATGAAGTGTATTTAAAACAAGAGATAGATTAGTTCACAGAATCATATTTTACATTGTACTACTGCCAACGATCAAGCATATGATTTTCATTCAACCCAGTCTCCTGTCTAGATGGATCTTACTATCATTTGTTCAGAGTGTATTTCAAGAACAGCTCAATATCAACATATATTACAGGTTGTAGGAGAAAAAAATGACAATGGGTCAGATAGGAAAGTTCAAACTAATGAGCTTGAATGTTATATTCATATTGAACTTTAATTAAACCTCTCTAAATAACAGCATTTGAAAGAGGTTTGCATTTGAAACATTAGGAAAGTGTGCCCTATCCATGGCTTAGTTACGATAAAATATAAAAGATGACAATTGTTTGAAGCGTTTTACCCTGTAGTCCCATTATTTTCAATGAGCCAACATTTTTACTTTTTCTCAGGAAAATTGAAGTGTTACGTAATTCAAACAGATTATGAAAGGCAGACTTCAACAATGTTCAGATTATGATGATCAAAACATAACCCGTATTTGATAAAATATGATAATGCATAAAAACTGGCCAATGGTCTGTATGATCATAAGGATGTGCTAGGACAGCTAGATGGAGGAGGGTGAGAGAACATTAATGTGGAAATTCAATGTGAACATGGACCATTTTTCATAAATGGGATGTTTCTGCACTGTACACTAGTCACCCTTTGCACCTGTCTCCGTTGTTCTGGAAAAATCTCCGAATTATTTTCCGTAACAAATTATAGCAAAAAAAAATGCTGATACATAGTTACAATATCCTTATATTTCATGCTTATTCCATGCTGTTTTTCTTTTAATTCCATGCCTTGATCATCAATACAAAAATGAATGAGACTTGCATTAACACCATTAAAGCAAGCAAATAGCTATGTCTGCAATAACCACAGCACTTGGTTTAAACTGTACTTTCTACCAACACTGCATTCCAGATGCAGGCACAAGCTTTCCAACTGCTTTCATGCATGTAAGAGTATCAATGCTACTTTCCATAATTTCTAAGCAATCTATCCTTTTACTGGGCTAGCATGAGAACAAAAATGCAAAACACGATACAATGGCTTTAAGGATACCTTCTAATTCTGTAGGTAGAAACTTACCAGTGACTAACAGTTTTCTTACTTTTCAGGATCAACAGAAATATCTTAAAATTATACAATTTAAATTCTTACTAATAAAGACATTCCATCACAGTATTCAGGTATTAAAAATGAATTTCCTCCTCCCTATTTACCATTTTAAAAAAATTGTATTCTACAATAAGAAAATTTAAAACCTGCCAATACTACTCTGTAAACCAAACACATGACTGGAAAAAGGTGATTCTACTGTCAATTATTTTTCTCTTAACTGGGTGACATCAATGCCTGTCTTCCTGTGATGCAAGCTTGTTTTCTAACCTGATTTCCCACACAGTCATAATGTGACAACACGCTGCCTCATTCAGTACACAGCTTTTAAAGGAATAATTTAAGCCAACTTTACATAATAACAAACATTGTACTTTTCAACGAGAAACTATACAGTATTTCATCCTAAATTAGTCATAGTTAAATAAATGACAAGTACAACAATTATTCAAGCCAATCATGAAAATTTCTTCATTTGATGACTGAAAGGACATTTTATTAATCTTATTTAACTGAACAAATCTAATAAAACAATGCCAAATATTAAAAGCCAAGGCACAGGCTCACTACTTGCGTACTATTTGCTGTCATGCAGTCAGCTACATCGGTTGCTTAACAGCCCAAAACAAAAAGATAAAGTTTGTTTTTGAACCCATACCTTTGGTGGTGGTTCTTCAGTTACAACCTATTGATACAAGTTTCACAGGAAAGGTTTGTCGTTAAACTCTCAGTCAAATCTCACTGGTGAAATGCATTTGGTTGCTACACTTTTAGCATAGTATCGTCTGTTGATTCACCTCTCGTAACCTCAAACTAAAATAAGTACCTTGTAGCCACATCTTTCCAAATACGTCTCTTCTTCCTTCTTGGCAAGTTCACTACGTTTGAAGAATTTTTTTGATTCCTGAAAAAAAATACAGAAGTGAGTCTCTCCATATCTTGTTCACATTGTGAAAGAAATATTGTGTTGCGAACATTGCGAGCATGTGTAAAGCAGGAATCTAAACAATACTTTTTTAGATTCTTATCGCACTGTAGCCAAAGGTATTGGAATGGGAGTGGAGAACTGTAAAGAGCTGATCATAAGAATACGTGCCCCATTTGCAGAAAGGAGTTACACCATTAATTGCAGGATGTCAAAATGGCCACGTTAGCTCCATTTCAACAAACTGCTTGAACAAACTAAGAAAATGCAAAGTTCACACATGCCCAATGATCATGTTATGCCTGCTACCACTAATCACAATGCTTTTTCCATTCCTGTGGATTTACACAGTGAATAGACAATATCATGGTGCTGAAAGGTCCATTTTCATGTCATCATGTTGTACTCCAAGAGGACAGGAAGGAATTAGACTCAATACAACTGTTGCAACTGGACAGACTCAAGCCTATGAATGATGATGCTTCCTCACCCAGAGATTCAAGCGGCTCCCACATCAACATGTTACATTCCAGGATTAGGATCTACAGAACACCACATACAATATCTTATAATTAAGAGACTGTGAGTGCCACATTTAAAATCAAATATTTATAAAATAAAACACTCAGAGAAACTCCAGCAAGACACAAAGTCAAGCCAAAGAATCAAACTAAAAGACAAGGAAACATATTCTTGGAGGATAGCAAGAACTGCAGATGCTGGAATCAGAGACAACAGTGTGGAGATTCAGAAATTCTGAAGAAGGGTCCCAACCCGAAACGTCAACTTTCCTGCTTCTCTGATGCTTCCTGGCCTGCTGTGTTCCTCCAGCTCCACACTGTGTCTCATACATGGTTGCAACTTCAGGAGAGGAGGAAAAGAGAATAGCAAATTCAACATTTAAAGCTTGCAATTTTCCTAATATTTGCCCAAAAGCCTCTCTTCAAACATCACATATGTTGGTGGCAAAAATGGGGCTTAAGTTGGTAAATTCAAGTATTGTTATCTTTCTCCCATGACTGAATCATACAAAAATCCTCTCTATCACTGTGATGATCCACTGCTAACTGAATAACATTTACAGCCTCTGCTGTGGAAACCATCGTATGTATGTAAACACAAGAAAATGTATTTGCAGACACAATAACATGACAGAAACACACAGCATTAGTCAAATAGGAGACAATGCTAAGATTATAACCCAAATGACATAGCACAAGATCATCACCTTACAAGAAGAAATCAGCCTTGATGACTGAAGTAAAGATTAGCTCAGAATTGTTAATCTTTGGAATTCTCCACCCTAGACAGTTATTGCAACTTGGACTGAATTTATTCAAGACTGTGATCAGAGATAATGGGAACTGCAGATGCAGGAGGATCCAAGATAACAAAGTGTGAAGCTGGATGAACAAAGCAGGCCAAGCAGCATCTCAGGAGCGCAAAAGCTGACGTTTCGGGCCTAGACCCTTCTTCAGAAAAGGGGGCAGGGGTGAGGGTTCTGGAATAAATAGGGAGAGAGGGGGAGGAGGACCGAAGACAGATAGAGAAGGTACGTGGAGAGGACAGTATAGGTGGGGAGGAGATAGGTCAGTCCAGGGAGGACAACAGGTCAAGGAGGGGGGATGAGGTTGGTAGGTGGGCAATGGAGGTGTGGCTTGAGGTGGGAGGAGGGGATAGGTGAGAGGAAGAACAGGTTAGGGAGGCGGGGACGAGCTGGGCTGGTTTTGTGATGCAGTGGGGGGAGGGGACGAACTGGGCTGGTTTTGGGATGCGGTGGGGGAAGGGGAGATTTTGAAGCTGGTGAAGTCCACATTGATACCATTGGGCTGCAGGGTTCCCAAGCGGAATAGGAGTTGCTGTTCCTGCAACCTTCGGGTAGCATCATTGCGGCACTGCAGGAGGCCCATGATGAACATGTCGTCTAAGGAATGGGAGGGGGAGTTAAAATGGTTCGCGACTGGGAGGTGCAGTTGTTTACTGCGAACCGAGCGGAGGTGTTCTGCAAGGCAGTCCCCAGAATACAACATTGGCAGATGTGCAGGTGAACATCTGCATAATATGTAAGAGAGATCATGGGAACTGCAGATGCTGGAGAATTCCAAGATAATAAAATGTGAGGCTGGATGAACACAGCAGGCCAAGCAGCATCTCAGGAGCACAAAAGCTGACGTTTCGGGCCTAGACCCTTCATCAGAGGGGGGGATGGGGAGAGGGAACTGGAATAAATAGGGAGAGAGGGGGAGGCGGACCGAAGATGCAGAGTAAAGAAGATAGGTGGAGAGAGTATAGGTGGGGAGGTAGGGAGGGGATAGGTCAGTCCAGGGAAGACGGACAGGTCAAGGAGGTGGGATGAGGTTAGTAGGTAGCTGGGGGTGCGGCTTGGGGTGGGAGGAAGGGATGGGTGGGAGGAAGAACCGGTTAGGGAGGTAGAGACAGGTTGGACTGGTTTTGGGATGCAGTGGGTGGGGGGGAAGAGCTGGGCTGGTTGTGTGGTGCAGTGGGGGGAGGGGACGAACTGGGCTGGTTTAGGGATGCAGTAGGGGAAGGGGAGATTTTGAAACTGGTGAAGTCCACATTGATACCATATGGCTGCAGGGTTCCCAGGCGGAATATGAGGTGCTGTTCCTGCAACCTTCGGGTGGCATCATTGTGGCAGTGCAGGAGGCCCACGATGGACATGTCATCTAGAGAATGGGAGGGGGAGTGGAAATGGTTTGCGACTGGGAGGTGCAGTTGTTTGTTGCGAACTGAGCGGAGGTGTTCTGCAAAGCGGTCCCCAAGCCTCCGCTTGGTTTCCCCAATGTAGAGGAAGCCGCACCGGGTACAGTGGATGCAGTATACCACATTGGCAGATGTGCAGGTGAACCTCTGCTTAATGTGGAATGTCATCTTGGGGCCTGGGATATCCCCTCCCTACCTCCCCACCTATACTCTCTCCACCTACCTGGTGTGAGGGATGTGTTGCGGGAAATACGGGAGACAGATTTCGCGCAACACATCCCTCGCACCCCGCCCCCACCACAACTGCCCTAAGAGGATCCCCCCTCGTTCTCACACACCACCCTACCAACCTCTGGATACAACGCATCATCCTCCGACACTTCCGCCATTTCCGCCAGTTTCCCCCCACGGTGATTGAGAACGCCCTTGACCGCGTCTCCCGCATTTCCCGCAACAAATCCCTCAGACCCCGCCCCCGCCACAACCGCCCCAAGAGGATCCCCCTCGTTCTCACACACCACCCTACCAACCTCCGGATACAACGCATTATCCTCCGACACTTCTGCCATTTACAATCCGACCCCACCACCCAAGACATTTTTCCATCCCCTCCCCTGTCTGCTTTCCGGAGAGACCACTCTCTCCGTGACTCCCTTGTTCGCTCCACACTGCCCTCCAACCCCACCACACCCGGCACCTTCCCCTGCAACCGCAGGAAATGCTACACTTGTCCCCACACCTCCTCCCTCACCCCCATCCCAGGCCCCAAGATGACATTCCACATTAAGCAGAGGTTCACCTGCACATCTGCCAATGTGGTATACTGCATCCACTGTACCCGGTGCGGCTTCCTCTACATTGGGGAAACCAAGCGGAGGCTTGGGGACCGCTTTGCAGAACACCTCCGCTCAGTTCGCAACAAACAACTGCACCTCCCAGTCGCAAACCATTTCCACTCCCCCTCCCATTCTCTTTATGACATGTCCATCATGGGCCTCCTGCACTGCCACAATGATGCCACCCGAAGGTTGCAGGAACAGCAACTCATATTCCGCCTGGGAACCCTGCAGCCATATGGTATCAATGTGGACTTCACCAGTTTCAAAATCTCCCCTTCCCCTACTGCATCCCTAAACCAGCCCAGTTCATCCCCTCCCCCCACTGCACCACACAACCAGCCCAGCTCTTCCCCCCCACCCACTGCATCCCAAAACCAGTCCAACCTGTCTCTGCCTCCCTAACCGGTTCTTCCTCTCACCCATCCCTTCCTCCCACCCCAAGCCGCACCCCCAGCTACCTACTAACCTCATCCCACCTCCTTGACCTGTCCGTCTTCCCTGGACTGACCTATCCCCTCCCTACCTCCCCACCTACACCCTCTCCACCTATCTTCTTTACTCTCCATCTTCGGTCCGCCTCCCCCTCTCTCCCTGTTTATTCCAGTTCCCTCCCCCCATCCCCCACTCTGATGAAGGGTCTAGGCCCGAAACGTCAGCTTTTGTGCTCCTGAGATGCTGCTTGGCCTGCTGTGTTCATCCAGCCTCACGTTTTATTGCTTAATATGTAATCCCCCTTGTCCCCACAACGCATCATCCTCCGACACTTCCGCCACCTGCAGTCCGACCCCACCACCCAAGAAATTTTTCCATCCCCACCCTTCTCTGCTTTCCAGAGAGACCACTCTCTCCGTGACTCCCTTGTCCGCTCCACACTCCCCTCCAACCCCACCACACCAGGCACCTTTCCCTACAACCGCAGGAAGTGCTACACTTGCCCCCACACCTCCTCCCTCACCCCCATCCCAAGCCAAGATGACTTTCCACATTAAGCAGATGTTCACCTGCACGTCTGCCAAAGTGGTATACTGTATCCACTTTGCCCGGTGTGGCTTCCTCTACATTGGGGAAACCAAGTGGAGGCTTGGGGACCACTTTGCAGAACACCTCCGCTCGGTTTGCAATAAGCAACTGTACCGGGTGGCACGGTGGCTGAGTGGTTAGCACTGTAGCCTCACAGTGCCAGGGACCCGGGTTCAATTCCAGCCTTAGGGGACTGTCTGTGTGGAGTTTGCACGTTCTTTCCGTGTCTGCATGGGTCTCCTCCCACAGTCCAAAGATGTGCAGGTCAGGTGGATTGGCTGTGCTAAATTGCCCATAGTGTTCAGGGGTGTGTGGGTTATTTGGGGATGGGTCTGGGTGGGATGTTCCAAGGGGTGGTGTGGACTTGTCGGGCCAAAGGGCTTGTTTCGACACTGTAGGGAATCTAATCTGAAAACCTCCCAGTCGCAAACCATTTTAACCCCCCCCTCCCATTCCTCAGACGACATGTCCATCATGGGCCTCCTGCAGTGCCACAGTGATGCCACCCGAAGGTTGCAGGAACAGCAACTCATATTCCGCTTGGGAACCCTGCGGCCCAATGATATCAATGTGGATTTCACTAGCTTCAAAATCTCCCCTCCCCCACTGCAACCCAAAACCAGCCCAGTTCGTACCCTCCTCCCTAACCTGTTCTTCCTCTCACCTATCCCCTCCTCCCACCTCAAGTTGCACCTCCTTTTCCCAACTACCAACCTCATCCCGCCTCCTTGACCTATCCCCTCCCCAACTATACTCTCCTCTCCACCTATCTTCTTTTCTCTCCATTTTCAGTCCGCCTCCCCCTCTCTCCCTATTTATTCCAGAAGCCTCTCCCCATCCCCCTCTCTGGAGGAGGATCTAGGCCCGAAACGTCAGCTTTTGTGCTCCTGAGATACTGCTTGGCCTGCTGTGTTCATCCAGCTCCACACTTTGTTGTCTCATATTCAAGACTGTGATTTGAAATTAGGGCAGAACTCAATTCTCCACCCCAACGAACCACACATGCCAGCATCGCACATGCCTCCCCCGCTGACCCCCAAAATCAGCGCAACTACACCCTGACCATCAAACTTAGCGCTCTCTCCCTCACCCCTGGGGACCAGCTCTCCCACTTCTGGCGTCTGCTCACTCCCGGGGCCGGCTCTCTCTCTACCTCCCCCCAACCCCGGGGGCCTGCTCTTCACCTCACACCCCCCCAGGGGCCTGCTTTCCAGCCTTGCCCCTACTTCTCCTCACACCCCACCCCTTCCCCTCAACGTCCCCCTCCATGCCTCCTGAGGGCTGGCAACGTCCCCCGCCATCCTCTCACCCCTCCCACAGGGAATGGCTCTCCCACCCCCTTACCCTCACCTCCGGGGCCAGGTGTCCTCTCCCTCTCCCCCTCCCCACTGGGGCCAGGTGTCCTCCTCCCTCCTCTCTCACCCCCACCCCCCTGGGGGCCAGCTATACCCCCACCTCTCCCTCACCCCCCCGGGGCCGGTTGTCTCCTCCCCGCCCCCACCCCCAGGGGCCGGCTGTTCTCCCTCACCCCCCGGGGCCCGGCTGTTCTCCTCCCCCTCCCCCCGGGGCCGGCTGTTCTCCTCCCCCCGGGGCCGGCTGTTCTCCTCCCCCTCCCCAGGGCCGGCTGTTCTCCTCCCCCTCCCCACCCCCACGGGGCCGGCTGTTCTCCTCCCCCTCCCCACCCCCCCGGGGCCGGCTGTTCTCCTCCCCCTCCCCACCCCCCCGGGGCCGGCTGTTCTCCTCCCCCTCCCCACCCCCACGGGGCCGGCTGTTCTCCTCCCCACCCCCACGGGGCCCGGCTGTTCTCCTCCTCCTCCTCCCCTTCCCCACCCCCCGGGGCCGGCTGTTCTCCTCCCCCACCCCCCGGGGCCGGCTGTTCTCCCTCACCCCCGGGGCCCGGCTTTCCTCCAGGAGCCGTCGTTTCCTCTCGATCTCCGCCTTCAGCTGCTCCATCCGCGCGGCCGCCGCCACAACAACGTCGTCACGTCCGGGTCAGAGGGCGAGGCGCCGGAAACCCGCCGCCGCACCACAGCGACGGCGCGGCCTAGCCGTCGATTAGACCAAATCCGCCCTCACCTTCCCCCCCCCCGAAGTAATCCAAGCCGCGGAACACCGCCAAATAACTTCAAAAGGATTCGCACATTTAAATAACTATAGACCCTATACTAAAAGTAAATATTTCATAAATAATTTTATATTACTCCACGTTTTAACAAATCATAAGAATTGGTAACTCCATTTCTCTGTCCAGAGCAGCTCCTGTTTATATTTTATTGCCTTTGAGAAGCTGCTTCCTTGAACCACAGCAATCCGTTTTCAATGGATGCAACTCTCTGAGAATCCATTCCCAAAGTTTGCTATCAACTGAGGATAAACTGGTTTTCCAGTTTCTCCTTCCCTCGTTTTAAACTTTTAGAAGACACAATTCCAAACTGTCGAGAGTTTAGGAGCAATTTATGAATAATCCATCTGCAATATCCTTATCTACTGTTTTTAAAAGCATGCAATGGGAACCATCAGATATGGAGATTTGCCGCACAATTCCTCAGACAGTACTGACTTCAGGGGTGGAGGATGTAGTGTTTCCCTCATGCAGAAAGGAGTCTCCCCCTTGGTGGAATGTCCTCCCCTGTTACACGAGGAGCGCGCCCATTAGGGAGCATGGAGTGTCCCCCTCGTGGAGGATGTAGTCTCTCCCCGGCGGAGTGTCCCCCTCGTGGAGGATGTAGTCTCTCCCCGGCGGAGTGTCCCCCTCGTGGAGGATGTAGTCTCTCCCCGGCGGAGTGTCCCCCTCGTGGAGGATGTAGTCTCTCCCCGGCGGAGTGTCCCCCTCGTGGAGGATGTAGTCTCTCCCCGGCGGAGTGTCCCCCTCGTGGAGGATGTAGTCTCTCCCCGGCGGAGTGTCCCCCTCGTGGAGGATGTAGTCTCTCCCCGGCGGAGTGTCCCCCTCGTGGAGGATGTAGTCTCTCCCCGGCGGAGTGTCCCCCTCGTGGAGGATGTAGTCTCTCCCCGGCGGAGTGTCCCCCTCGTGGAGGATGTAGTCTCTCCCCGGTGGAGCGTCCCCCTGGCGGAGTGTGAAGTGTCTCCCCGGTGGAGCGTCCCCCTGGCGGAGTGTGAAGTGTCTCCCTGGCGGAGCGTCCCCCTGGCGGAGTGTGAAGTGTCTCCCTGGCGGAGGGTCCCCCTGGCGGAGTGTGCAGTGTCTCCCTGGCGGAGTGTAAAGTGTCTCCCTGGCGGAGTGTAAAGTGTCCCCCTGGCGGAGTGTGCAGTGTCCCCCTGGCGGAGTGTGAAGTGTCTCCCGGATGAAGGGTCCCCCCCGGGTGGAGTCCTTTTCCTCCTGAGGGCGGTCGGCGGTCGGTCGCGGCTCCCTCTCCCGCTGATTGCCGGCGCCTGGTCTCCGGGAAAGTGAAGCGGCGGCTCGGGCAGACGGTGGGGTGAGCCGGTCCCCGGACGAGTGTGGGAGTTGCGGCGGGATCGATGGAAGTCACCGAGTGGAAAAGGAGCAGGAAAACGCGGAGCTTTAGGAGAGCGAATGAAGGTGAGAGAGCGCGGCCTGGACCAACATTAAACCATTTACCAAGGAAACAGTAACCAACAAGCCCATTAACCAGGGAAACATAACCCAGCCGCACCATCAACCTGGGGAACAATAACCAGCAAAGCCATTAACTACCGAAACATCAAGCAGTAAAATCCTTAACCAGAAAAACATTAACCAAAAAAAAACCCGCCAACCTGGGAACATAGCGAGATAAATCTTTAACCAGGGGAATACTAACCAGCATAAGTCACCAACTAGTTATCACAGATTGAGGAAGGGGACATCTAAATTTGAAATTAGATTTATTGCAGAAGTTAGGAGCTTCCTTTTTCTAATAGTAACTGGGATCTGGTTTTGTGATCGTTTTCAGCAGTTTGCGCCTTTGCCTGTGCTAATCTTCACTGTACCTCACTCAATTTCTACTGTGGGTGTGAAGCAAACTCAATTTCCCGAGGAATGAGCTTAATATCGCAGCTTGAGCAGCCACCAGACAGAGAGGCTCTGATTGAGGATTTATTACAATCCCTGAGTCAATCAAAATGTGAATTCTTCCTGATTAAAATTACATCTGGAAAACACCACAAATCAGTGGTAAAGGTGAACTCAAGGTATTTGGGCAGGTATGTGAATAGGAAAGGTTTAGAGGGATATGGGCCAACTGTAGGCAGATGGGACTAGGTCAGTTTATGAACCCTTGTCAGGATTGGATGAGTGAGACCAAAGTGTCCATTTCTGAACTTTTAACCTGGCTTTTAAACACAGGTTGACGGAACGCACAAACCAGATTCTGTACTTGACAAGAACTATTTGTTTATTACAAGTAAATATAATTACTGTTTATTAATGTAAGTAGATTTGAACTACAGAAACAATTATGAACCATCAACAGATCACTCTACCAGTTAAAATTCAAATGCATTTGTAAACTCCCCTCGTCACATGTACAGAGACAAACAAACAGAGACAAAAAATGGTGTTATGGATGGAAGGAAAGACTGGCAGGTGGTTCATAGTCATAGAGGTGTACAGCATGGAAACAGAACTTTTGGTCCACTTGGCCGTACCAACCAGATACCCTAAATAATCTAGTCCCATTTGCCAGCATTTGGCCCAAATCCCTCTGAAACCCTTTCTATCCATGTACCCATCCAGTTGCCTTTTAAATAATTTACAATTGTACCAGCCTCCTCCACTTCCTCTGGCAGCTCATTTCTAGACAGGGACCACCCTCTATGTGGAAAAGGTTGCCCCTTAGGTCCCTTTTAAATCTTTCCTGTCTCCCCTTAAACCAATTCTCTTTAGTTCTGGATTCCCCTACTCTGGGGAAAAGAGCTTGGCTATTCACCCTACCAATGCCCCTCATGATTATACATATGGTTATAAGGTCATCCCTCAGTATCCGATGCTCCAGGGACAATAGCCCCAGCCCATTCAGTCTCTCCCTATAGCTCAATCCCTCCAAACCTGGCAACATCCTGGCTCAAGATAATAAAATGTGAGGCTGGATGAACACAGCAGGCCCAGCAGCATCTCAGGAGCACAAAAGCTGACGTTTTGGGCCTAGACGCTTCATCAGAGAGGGGGATGGGGTGAGGGTTCTGGAATAAATAGGGAGACAGGGGGAGGCGGATCGAAGATGGAGAGAAAAGAAGATAGGTAGGGAGGGGATAGGTCAGTCCAGGGAAGACGGACAGGTCAAGGAGGTGAGGATGAGGTTAGTAGGTAGGAGCTGGAGGTGTGCCTTGGGGTGGGAGGAAGGGATGCGTGAGAGGAAGAACAGGTTAGGGAGGCAGAGACAGGTTGGACTGGTTTTGGGATGCAGTGGGTGGAGGGGAAGAGCTGGGCTGGTTGTGTGGTGCAGTGGGGGGAGGGGACGAACTGGACTGGTTTAGGGATGCGGTGGGGGAAGGGAAGATTTTGAAGCTGGTGAAGTGCACATTGATACCATTGGGCTGCAGGGTTCCCAAGCGGAATATGAGTTGCTGTTCCTGCAACCTTCGGGTGGCATCATTGTGGCACTGCAGGAGGCTCATGATGGACATGTCATCTAAAGAATGGGAGGGGGAGTGGAAATGGTTTGCGACTGGGAGGTGCAGTTGTTTGTTGTGAACTGAGCGGAGGTGTTCTGAAAGCTGTCCCCAAGCCTCCGCTTGGTTTCCCCAATGTAGAGGAAGCCACACCGGGCACAGTGGATACAGTTTACCACATTGTCAGATGTGCAGGTGAACCTCTGCTTAATATGGACAGTCATCTTGGGGCCTGGGATAGGGGTGAGGGAGGAGGTGTGGGGACAAGTGTAGCATTTCCTGCGGTTGCAGGGGAAGGTGCCGGGTGTGGTGGGGTTGGAGGGCAGTGTGGAGCGAACAAGGGAGTCACGGAGAGAGTGGTCTCTCCGGAAAGCAGACAAGGGTGGGGATGGAAAAATGTCTTGGGTGGTGGGTTCGGATTGTAGATGGCGGAAACCTGGTTCAGAGGTCTCTCAGCAGGGTTTGCTGTGCTGATCCTTTTACTGATCAGAAAGGTGCTTTTTAATCTTCTTTCTCCAGGTACTTCCGCTTGGTTGCAGGAGTCACAGGGTGAGTGGTTCAACTTATAAATATTGCTGACTTATTAATTAAAGGTTGCAGCTTACAGCAATGGTTAAGGGGAAATAAACAGCCTGAGATGGTTTTACTGCATAACAAAAACAGCTCTTTCCTGCCCATAAGTGCGATGGCTTCTGACCCAACTATTCACGCTTTCATGCTGTTCAGCTACCTGGGAACTAAGCATGGAGGCAGGCTGGAATGCTCTGTCATTGATAATTAGTCATAAATCCACAGACCAAACAGCTGCTTGTTGGCAGCCAAAGCTCCAACTGTACACGATCCCCGGCTCTAATTTGTCTGTAACTAAGCCTTCCCCACTATTTGAGCCAATAGCTGTTTAACAGCATTGCAATGACTGTCAGGAACTACCTTTTAAAAACTGCAGCAATCCTTGGCTCTTTTCCTATTTCAGTCCAAACAAACCATAAAAATAGAAAGATCCAATCTTTACACTTTAATCAAATTATGTACTTGAAATAAATTAGAGAAAATGAGAAATTAATGAAAAACAATTCGATAATAAATTCTAAAATTTTGATATATTTGTGGAAGGAAATGATTGGTTCAGGATAAGTGTTTATGATAATTGAGCAAAAATAGCAAACTGCTAGAATGATGACTTGGGATGGACTTCTCAAGGGTCGAGCTTCAATGGAAACAGTGGATGCAGTGTACCTGGATTTTATCAAAGCATTTGATAAGGTTCTCCATGGTAGGCTCATTCAGCAAGTAAGGAGACACCGGATCCAAGGAAATTCGGCTGTTTGCGTACAGAATTGGCCGTCCAATTGAAGATATAAAGTATTCAGCCTGGATCTTGGTGACCAGTGGTGTTCCGCCAGGATCTGTTCTTTGTGATCTTTACAAGTGACTTGGATGAGGAAGTGGAAGGGTGGGTTAGTAAGTTTTTCAATGACACGAAGGTTGGTGGAGTTGTGAACAGCGTGGAGGGCTGTTGTAGGTTGTAACAGGACATTGAGAGGATGCAGAGCTGGGCAAAGAAGTGACAGGTGGAATTCAACCCAGAAAAGTGTCAAGTGATTCATTTGGACGGTTGAATTTGAATGCAGAATACAGGGTTAATAGCAGGATTCTTGGCAGTATAGAGCTACAGAGGGATCTTGGCGTCCACATCCATAGATCCCTCAAAGTTGCCACCCAAGTTGATAGGGTTGTTAAGAAGGCGTATGGTGTGTTGGCTTTCATTGGCAGGGGGATTGAGTTTAAGTGTAGTGAGGTTATGCTGCAGCTCCATAAAACTCTGGTTAGACCACATTTGGAATATTGTGTTCAGCTCTGGTTGCCTCACTGTAGGAAGGATGTGAAAGCTTTAGAGAGGGTGCACAGGAGATTTACCAGGATGCTGCCTGGACTGCAGGGCAGGTCTTATGAGGAAAGGTTGAGGGAGCTGGCGCTTTTCTCATTGGAGTGAAGAAGGATGAGAGGTGACTTGATAAATGTGTACATCTTGATAAGAGGCATAGCTAGAGTGGATAGTCAGAGACTTTTTCCTAGGGTGGAAATGGCTATTATGAGGGGGCATAGTTTTAAGGTGATTGTAGGAAGGTATAGGGGAGATGTCAGAGGTAGGTTCTTCACACAGAGAGTGGTGGGCGTGTGGAATGCACTGCCACAGTGGTAGTGGAGTCAGATACTTTAGAGACATTTAAGGGACGCTTGGATAGGCACATGGATGATAGTAAAATGAAGGGTATGCCGGGTAGTTTAATCTTAGAGTAGGATAATAGGTCGGCACAACATCGTGGGCTGAAGGGCCTGCACTGTTCTGTGTTTCTTTGTTTCAATGAAGGTTTTGAATTCGTTGTCCCTTGATTTTACTTATTAACGTTTATTGCACTGTTGCCTAAAGATCTTAATAAGGGAATAGTGACTTTCCCATGGTTGTCAGTTAGCTTCTGTCAAAAACCGTTGTAATAATTGTTTATGGGCAGTTAAACCAAAATTGTAAATGTTGACTAATCAGCGGTACTTGTTGCAGATTATCAAGATGATAACTTGGACAGCAAGGAAAGCCTGGGGCAGGCACTTGACACAGTTATTGTCACAGGTATGTTTTTGCTTCATTATCTATACGTTGTACGGAAAATAACAAAATATATGTTGTACAACATGGGATTAGGGCGGTCAATTCTTTGTTGACTGTTGTGATCATGATGTGCCTTCTGTGCTGTAAACACTAAATGTGGTAAAAGATTATCAGGGTAGGCAGCAATATGGAGTAATCGGATCAGCCAAGATCTTATCAGGCTTCAGGGGCTGAGTAGCTTACTCTTCCTCCTAATTTGTGTGGAAAATGTTTATACACTTCTTGCTAGTACTCCGAATGCTTTTCCATTTTTACTATTTGTAGTAATGCTGACTCACCTTGAAGCTTTAGGCTACAGAGACAGAAATAGTTCTCATGCATACACAAAACACCCTGCTGTTCCAAATTCTCTCGTCACCCATACACAATGTTTATTTTTTGAAAATTTCTTTCTTTGTCTTCTCTATCTGCCAGTCACAAACTAACCTGGTCAGAGATTGCCAATGTGAACTAGGTGTTCAGTCAATCATTAGTAGATGTGTTCAGGTAGCCTTGTCCTGTGCATTTTTATTTCTTAAAGATATTGTTCTTCCCTTGGCAAAGTACAATTGCAATATGTAGTTTACACCTCCACGTGACTCAGGAACTCATGTCCATGGTATAGGTTATTGGTATTATCATGTACTGTGCTACTGTATTAATTAATTCCTGTCTTCTCGCACCAAGGCAAGAGCTGAATCATAGAATCCCTACAGTGTTGAAACAGGCCCTTCAGCCCAACAAGTCCACACTGACCCTCCGTGAAGCTGACCGAGATCCATCCCCCCCATAACCCACCTAATCTACACATCCCTGAACACTATGGACAATTTCCCATAACCAATCCACCTCGCCTGCACATTTTTGGACCTTGGGAGTAAACCGGAGTACCTGGACGAAACCCACACAGACACAGGGAGAATGTGCAAACTCCACGGTCACCCGAGGGTTGGATTGAACCTGGGCCCCTGGCGCTGTGAGGCAGCAGTGCTAACCACTGAGCCACCGTGCTGCCCCAATTTTTTTCCCAACTATTGTATTCAGTACCCCGACCAATGAATGAAAGCATGCCATATGCCATCTTGACCACCCTATTGACCTGCGTTGCCATCTTCAGGGTACAGTGGACCTGAACACCCAGATCTTTCTGTGCATCGATTTTCCCCAGGGCTTTTCCATTTACCATATAGTTTGCGAACTGTAGCTGAGTTGGGAAAGAGTCTACCACTTATTCATGTTGCTTTTACAGGGACATCTGTGAAATAATTTTGAAATATTTGCTCAGGATAGAAAACAAGTAATGTTATTTTGTGGAAGCTAAAACTGGAAGGTTCACATTATAGACAGAATCATCAATATGTACAGAAGGAGGCCACTAAGCTCATTGAATTGCACCTAAATTCCCTCTAATTTTGTTACCTTCTGAGCAGATCTCTGAGGTCAGTGTGTGGAATTGGAAGTCAGTGCTGGGAATAGAGTTGACATGATGATCAGTGTACATGGACAGTTGTGTGTCTGTTCACCCTCACAGCTTAGAAGGAGTACTGACATCCTCTGGTCCCTTTAAAGAGCAATCCAGTTCTCTTCTCCCTAACCACCCGCCTTTCCAAAAATATTTATCCGCTTTCCTCTTTGGTGACCTTTGAATCTTTGTCCGCTGTCCTATCAGGCAATGTTTTCTGAATCCTGGCCCCCTGATGTCTCCTGCTGTTTTACCAAAAATTTTTAATCAGTCCCCTCAAGAAATGTACTCAATGACATGGCCTCCACAGCCTTCTGTGGCAGTGAACTTCATAGATCCACCATTCTCTGGCTGAAGAAGTTTCTCCTTGTCTCCATTCTAAAAAGGTCTTCCCTTTACTCTAAGGCTGTGCCCTCTGGTGCTAGACTCTCCTACCAAGGAAGCATCTTCCCCATATCCACTTTGTCCAAGCCATTCAGTATTCTGCAAGTTTCAATTAGACTTCCCCCTCATCCGTCTAAACTCCAATGAGACCCAGAGCCCTCAAATGTTCCTCATATGTTAAGCTTTCCATTCCTGAGACCATTCTTTTGAGCCTCCTCTGAACTCTCTCCAAGGCCAAGGGCACACAGCCTTAGAGTAAAGGGAAGACCTTTTTAGAATGGAGATAAGGAGAAACTTCTTCAGCCAGAGAGTGGTGGATCTATGAAGTTCACTGAGATATGGGGCCCAAAACTGCGCATAATACTCCAAATGTGGCCTGACCAAAAACTTATAAAGCCTCAGTAGTACATGCCTGCTTTTATATTCAAAAGTCAGTGAATCCAGCTGGGACTCTGGACCTTTACAGAGTAGGAAGAAACCTGTTGCTCCGTTCTGCCTTTGGCACCTTTCTGAAGAACAATCTGAAACTAATCCCGTGTCTCCTGCATCCTGTTGGCTCTTTATCGTGTTCTGCTTCAAATATGTATACGCTTATCACTGAGAAAACTATAAATCTCTGCCGGTGTGCTGTACGTAGTCATGTTTTCCAGGTTCCAGCAACTCCATGAAAGTACTTCCCACACACTCACTCCCTCACTCACTGTCCTGTTAGATATAGCACAGATGACTTGCATGCCAATCAGCATAAGCAGCAAGTGACAGACAGAGCTAAGTGCTTGCACAGCCAACGGATTCAATCCAAACCATCGCCTCCTCTACAAGATGCACTGCAGTAACCCTTCACACCTTCCAAAACAATGACCACGACAATCTAGAAGGACAAGGGCAACAGGTACTTGGCCACAAGTATCTGCAAGTTCTCCTCCAAACCCCTCACCATCCTGACTTGGAAATATATGGCTGTTTCTTTTGCATTGGCTCAAATTCTGGAGGGTCTCTCTCCAGCACAGGGAATGCAGAAGTTCAAGAACGCACCTTCTCGAGGTGCAACTGGGAATGGGCGGTAAATACTGGCCCAGCCAGCAACGTGATCATCCCATGAGTGAATTTAAAAAAAAGAAATTCTTGATTAATACAAAACTAAGATACAGGAGATATGAAATAGACAAAACAAGAAATTACTGGAGAAACTCAGCAGGTCTGGCAGCATTTATAGTGCAAGAAACAGTTAATGTTTCAAGTGCAAGGACCCTTCTTCAGAAGTCACCAGGCTCAAGCTGCTAACTGATTTTCTTTCCCTTGATGATGAGCTTCTCTGTAAATTGTTGATTACTCATTGCTGACTCTGAAATTGGAAGAACTAATATTTTCCTATTTGTTCTGGCAAAATGCTTCAAAAATATTTTAGAAAATCCTTTCTACTAATCCTCTGCTCCTGTTAAAGCAGTTCAAGTATCTTCCTGAGGATGATCTTGAGATCGACAGTGACTTTACTGATCCCAGTGTGATGCTGATGCCCATAGCTGCTTATGGTATCTGAACTATGGTACCCGTGGTTTCCAAACTATTTCTGCAAATTTATCATCACCTGGAGGTAGGGAAAGGGGATAAGAAGATCGATCTCTTACAAAGTGTGCAGGATTCCTTTCTATCAATTAGACTAAAATTCCAATAAGGAGGGTTCACTATTGTTTTGGCAATGGGAATAGACGAGAGCAGCACAGAAGTATATGTAGGACAACACCTGATCAATCATGACCGTAATATAATAGAGTTTGAGATCATAAGTAAGATAAAGGCAGATTATTAGAGTAGAGAAAAGCTGATTTTCAACAACTGAGAATGGAACTTGCAAAGATGAAATAGCTAACTATATCATCAAACAACAATAGTTGTCAGCATTCAACGGAATGCAGGAAAATATCTGCAGAAAGAAAAGAACAAACTAAATAATGTGTGGAACACCATAAGGGAGCAATTACAGAATAAGAAAGAAACAGCAGCGGGAGAACCATTCAATTAAAAGCAAAAGGCTTCGGTAGAAATGGTTGGATAGGATAGTATAATACTCATCAAAAAAAAGACAAAATTCTTAGATCATTATTTTCCTTCAATATTTACCAAATGGCTAGAATATTGACACAACATTGCATGATGTGATGAGCAATAAGATGTGTATTTCTAAAATGTAATAAAAGGGACGTTAACTCAATAACTCAGAGGATAAACTCGTGATCTGGATAGAATCAGATATTTTAACAGAATCCTGGGAATAGGTGTAAGAGGTATTGCTAATATTTAATGATTCTTTAACAAAGACTGTAGTGCTGGAGGACAAGACAATAGGAGGAGGGATGGATCTTGAGGCCATCGGTTCAACCATCTTTCTATCTATGCTATTATATCGACTCTTACACCACATTATTTGGATATTTTTAAAGGTCCTGCTAAAACATTCCTTATTCAACAGGTCTGGCATCATCCGTGAAGAAAAGTCATAGTTAACATTTTGAGTCCAATGACCCTTCCTCAGAATGGTCAGTTTTCTTCACAGATGCAGCCAGACTTCATGAGCTTTTACAGCAACTCCTGTTTTTGTTCTTGATTTACAGCATCTGCAGTTCTTTTGGTTTTTACTCCTTATTCAATACCTATAAGACCATAAGAAACAGGAGCAGAAATTAGGCCATTCAGCCCATAGAGTCTGCTAAGCCATTCAATCATGGCTGATAAGTCAGAACGCACTGCATCTACTACATTACCTCTTACCGTCCAGTAGGTAATTTCTTTCAAAGAGGTTTCATAAATTTGTCATTCTCAACTTGCTTGGAACTGTGATAGATGTACCAATGAAAAGTGGTCAATTTGAAACGTTAACTCTGTTTTTGTTCCTGCTGCTTCTACCAAATCTGCTTGACATCTCAAACATTTTCTAATTCCTTTCAGATTTCCAGCATCTGCAACAGTTTGCTTTTCTCTTTTTAACTCACTTGGCTTTTTTGAGTAATATTTCTAAGATGTTAATTCATTATGAGTCTGAAACCTACATCTGGGCTATTCAGTTTATAATTTATCCTTCAATGTCCCCTTGAACAGAAGTCTCACAATAGTTTTCTTCCAGACCCTGCCACAACTTTTAAACTTCTGATCAAAGCTTCTCCTGTTTCCTTACTGGCTTCTTTCAGCACTCCGGGGTGCTTGCTGCAACAGAACAGTTTTACTTTTAAACATTTATAGTCCTGAATTGATGTGGAGGTGCTGGTGTTGGACTGGGGTGGACAAGGTCAGAAATCACATGACACCAGGTTATAGTCCAACAGTTTTATTTGAAACCACAAGCTTTCGGAGCACTACTCCTTTGTCAGTGAAGTCACCTCTTGGAGGAACGCTTCAAAAGCTTGTCAATTCAAATAAACCTGTTGGATTATAACCTGATGTCGTGTGACTTCTGACCCAATCTTGAATTGCACTGTTTTTTCATGCATGCCAATACAAAAGTCCATGCTTTTTTATTGAATAACTTGGTCTAATTTGCTAGGTGACATGTGTGAGGGGTTGAAGAAGGAAGTGTCAGGAACGACACACTTTTTAAATAACAAGGTTGACAGTGTAAGAATCCATCAGCAAATGATGCCTGGCCACGAAAAAGTGAAGGACGAACCAGGGACTTCAGATTTAACAGATCTGCAAAGCGATACAAACCAGACCAATACCTGTCCTGATGAGCCTCGTTTATCCCAGAGTATCGTCTGGAATGATATCCAGAATCAAACACAGAAATCCTGTGTTTCAGGAGGATACAGATCACCTAGACTGGTCATAGCTGCAAACACTGAAAGATTCCAAGGTATGCTAGAAAGCAATGGTATGTGAATTTTTTTGTTTTGGAGAGAACATGTGAATTTCAATAATCCAGTTTCTTCAGAAAGAATGAAAACATACTCTGTACCAAGTGATTTTTAATGAGCTAAGAAAATGTTTAACCAACCTCCACCCAAAATATTACTGACTCTTGCCTCTCACCAGTTTCCAAACGATGCTCCAACCTCATATCTTTCGAGATGTGAACATTATGAAGGAAAAGAAATGAAGAACACTCCACTGATTTCATCATGCTTTTGTTTCTCTGTTCTGTCTAGTAACAGCAAATGTACAGAACACCTAAGATATAAACGTATCTGATCAATAGAATAGATATTCTTGTCAGTTTACAACACAGGACTATTTGCATGCCCTCTGCAATTGCAGCATGTAATAGACAGGGCTAGTTAAGGTGATTGGAGGAAGGAATAGGGGACATGTCAGAGATAGGCTCTTCACACAGAGAGTAGTGGGCATGTGGAATGCGCTGCCGGCAGTGGTAGTGGAAACAGATACTTTAGAGACATTTAAACGACTCTTGGATAGACACACGGGGGTTAGTAAAATGTAGGGTATGCAGGGAAGTTTGACCTTTGTTGGATAATAGGTCGGCACAACATCGTGGGCTGAAGGGCCTGTACTGTGCTGTACTTTTCTATGTTCTTAAGTGATCCCACAACCAATGGATAAGATCTAAAGAACAAAAGAACAAAGAAAATTACAGCACAGGAACAAGCCCTTCGGCCCTCCAAGCCTGCTCCGATCAAGATCCTCTGTCTAACCTGTCATCTATTTTCTAATGGCCTGGGTCCATTTGCTCCCTGCCCATCCATGTACCTGTCCAAATATATCTTAAAAGAAGCTAACGTGTCTGCGTCTACCACCTCTGCTGGCAATGCATTCCAGGCACCCACCACCCTCTGTGTAAAGAACTTTCCACGCATATCTCCCTTAAACGTTCCTCCTCTCACTTTGAACTCATGACCCCTAGTAATTGAATCCCCCACTCTGGGGAAAAAGCTTCTTGCTATCCACCCTGTCTATACCCCTCATGATTTTGTAGACCTCAATTAGGTCCCCCCTCAATCTCCGTCTTTCTAATGAAAATAATCCTAATCTACTCAACCTATGTTCATAGCTAGCACCCTCCATACCAGGCAACATCCTGGTGAACCTCCTCTGTACCCTCTCCAAAGCATCCACATCTTTTTGGTAATGTGGCGACCAGAACTGTACACAGTACTCCAAATGTGCCGAACCAAAGTCCTATACGACTGCAACATGACCTGCCAACTCTTGTACTCAATACCCCGTCCACTGAAGGAAAGCGTGCCATATGCCTTGACCACCCTATTGACCTGCGTTGTCACCTTCAGGGAACAATGGACCTGAACACTCAGATCTCTCTGTTCATCAATTTTCCCTAGGACTTTTCCATTTACTGTATAGTTCTCCCTTGAATTTGATCGTCCAAAATGCATCACTTCACATTTGCCCAGATTGAACTCCATCTGCCATTTATCTGCCCAACTCTCCAGTCTATCTATATTCTGCTGTAATCTCTGACAGTCCCCTTCACTATCTGCTACTCCACCAATCTTAGTGTCATCAGCAAACTTGCTGATCAGACCACCTACACCTTCCTCCAAATCATTTACATATATCACAAGCAACAGTGGTCCCAGCATAGATCCCTGTGGAATACCACTGGTTACAGGTCTCCAATTTGAGAAACTCCCTTCTACTAGTACTCTCTGTCTCCTGTTGCCTAGCCAATTTTTTATCCATCTAGCTAGCACACCCTGGACCCCATGTGACTTCACTTTCTCCATCAGCCTGCCATGGAGAACCTTATCAAATGCCTTACTGAAGTCCATGTATATGACATCTACAGCCTTTCCCTCATCAACCAACTTTGTCACGTCCTCAAAGAATTCTATTAAGTTGGTAAGACATGACCTTCCCTGCACAAAACCATATTGCCTATCACTGATAAGCCCATTTTCTTCCAAATGGGAATAGATCCTATCCCTCAGTATCTTCTCCAGTAGCTTCCCTACCACTGACGTCAGGTTCACCGTTCGATAATTACCTGGATTCAGGCTCACCAGTTGATAATTACCAGTTCTGCCACATCCAGTCATGAATGTTGGTGGATAATCAAATAGTTAAGGAACTTTCACAAACATTTCATTCTGAACAACTGGGGACCCACCACATCAGTTCATAAACAAGGCTGCTGCTTTTGCATCCATTTTCAGCTTGATGTGCTGAGTGGATGATCCATCGTTGCTTCCCCCGAGGTCCTGGCATTATAGTTGCCAATTTTCAACCAACTCAATTTGCTCCATATAATAGCAGGAAACAATTCAATCCACTGGATACTGCAAATACTATGGGTCCTGTCAACACTCCAGCAATAGTACTGAAGACTTGTGTTCCTGAACTAGGCGCTGCAGAACTACCTGTTTCAGTACAGCTCTGACTCTGGCATCTACCCAATAGTGGGAAGATTGTCTAGGTTTTTCCTGTTCATAAAAATCAGGAAAAATCCAACTTGGTCAGTTTCAGCCCTGTCAGTTTGCTCTTGATTATCAGCAGAGTAATGAAAGGGGTTGTTACCAGGGCTATCAAGCAACACTTGTAAAGGATTAACCTGCTTACAGAATGCCCAGTTAGAGATCTGCCACAGCCACTGAGCTCCTGACCGCATTATAGCCTTGGCCCAAACATCGACAAAAGAACTAAATTCAAGAGGAGAGATGAGAGTGGCAGTCCTTAACTGAAGGCAGCATTCTACTGAGCATAATATCAATGAGCCCTTGCAAAGCTAGAATCAATGGGAGTTAGAGGGAAAACCCACTGCTGTTTGGAGCCATACCTGGCACAAAGGAAGATGGTGTCAGATGCTGGTTATCAATAAACTCAGCTCCAGGGCACCTCTGCAGGAGTTCCTCAGTGTTGTGTCCCAGGCGCAACCATCTTCAACTGCTTCACGAATGGCCTTCCCTCCATCATAAGGTCAGAAGTGAAGATGTTTGTTGCTGATCGCACAATGTTCAACATCATTCACACACTTTGGAATCTGAATCAGCCCATGTTCAGCTACAGTAACACCAGGACAATATCCAAGCTGGGCTGTTAAGTATCAAATAACATTTACACTTGACACATGTCAGGTAATGATAGCCTCCAATGGAGAGAATCTAATCATCACACCTTCATTTTTTTTAGGCATTACCGTCCTTAATCTCCCATAATCAACCTCTTTGGAGTTATCATTGAGCAGAAACTGAACTAGATTTGCTACAGAGATACAGTGGCCAGAAGAACAGTTCAGAGGCTAGGAATGTGCTTACTCACCTCAAGCCTCCCTAAAGCCTGTCCATTATTTGCAAAGCACAAGTCAGGAATATGATGGAATACTCCCCACTTGCCTGGATGGGTGCAGCTCCAACAACGCTCAAGAAGCTTGACACCATCCAGGATAAAGTAATCCCCACTTGATTGGAACCCCATCTACCACTTTCAACATTCTGTCCCTTCGTTGCCTACACACAGTGACAACATTGTGTACCACCTGCAAGATGCACAGCTGTAACTCATAAAGATTCCTTTCTCAAATTGCCAACCTCTAACACCTTGACAGAGAAGGCCAGCAATTACATAGGAACACCACCACCTACATCTTCCCTTTTAAGTCACACACTTCCCTGATCTGGAAATATTTCACTGTTCCTTTAATGCTGCTGGGTTAACATTCCGGAACACCAGTCTGAGCAGTACTGTAGGTGTCCCTGCATTCCTGGAATTGAAGCAAAGACGGCAGTTTGCCACCACCACCTTCAGGGTGTTTAGGGATGGGTAGTTAGTACTGGCCTAGCCAGTAATGCTTCTTTCCCATGAACAGCCAAACCAAAAATCTACATCTCCAAGTGTGTATGTGTAATTTTTTGATGACAGTTATGGAAACCATGCAAATGCCATGTTTTGTCTGATGCCATAAATCAGTCTTGTAATTGAAGAGGCACAGGGTCATTGAGTTATTTTCCACATGCATAAGAGAATCTAAAACAAACGTATTCCAGTATTTTCTATGTTATTTAAAAATTTAACATTTTCAGACTAAAAGAATTTTTTGGCATGTATAGAGTAAGTTCAAAAATGTCTATGTCACGGAAACCCCCACCAACGACTGATGGTTGTGTGGTCTGGCCATCTGAAATCATAGGATAGGAGGGCTATCCAATGAGGAGAGGTGGAATAAATGAATGTATCCTCTCTTCTGTTTAGAAGAATGGAAGATTGAAGCTTCGCATTGAAGGATTTTAAATTCTGAGAGGGCTCAATAGAAAAGCTGCAAACGGGATGATTCCCTGGCTGGTGAATCTAGAAAATAGGGACAGTCTCTGTATTAGAGGCAAATCATTTAGGATTAAATGGAGAAAGAATGTCATCATTTGGAGGGTTGTGATTCTTTGGAATTCTCTACCTCAGAGAACTGTGGATGTGGTATTGTTGAGCATATTCATGAATAAGATTGGTCTGTTTTAGGGCACAGAGGAAGTTGAGAACTATGGAGATAATGCAGTGAAATGAAGATCAACCATGGTCTCATTGAATGGCTGAGTAGGCTCGAGGGGCTGAATGGCTTCTTCCTGCTCTGATTTATCTTACTCATTTGAAGTGGCTACTGAGCTAAGTTTTTGCAACAGGGTAAGGTGAAGGACAAAGAAGAAGCTGTACACACCCTCTACTCACATTAATGACAAGTAGATGTTTACTTCCAGTCACTCAAATGGTGACAGCTGGCCCATTAATCTGCATCACGCTTTGAATCCAAACATCTTAATGATGTTACTGAGCGAGAAGGCAGAGGAGGAGCCAAGTCCTGCACTCTGAGTCCCACTATCTCTTGGGATGGCCTGCCCCGTGTGCCCAAAGATCCTGCAGGTCAAGAATCTGTCTGATCTGTCACATGAAGAACAATGGCAGGATTTGTGACACTGAGTAGATATCCTCAAGTCAAAGACTAGCCAACAATCCTGGTACCATATTCTCAAGAAAGGAGAGGTAGCAGAGATTCTGAGGATGTGGGTGTACAAGTGCCTGAACAATATTCATTTTTATATAGCATCTTTAATGTAATAACATTTCCCAAGGTCTTCACAGGAGTGCTTTTAAAGCAGGATTTGACATTATTGGGGCATCTGGCCAAAGCTTGACCAGATGTAGGTTTTAAAAGGAGGAAAGAGAGGCTGAGAAGCTCAGTTCTAGAGTTTCGAGTTCAGGCAGCTGTAGGCAGAGTAGCCAATAGTGAAGCGGTTAGGACTGGGGTGCACAAGAAGCCAGGGTTCAATGAGCACAGAAATCTTGGAGGGTTGTGGGGGTGGAGGAGGTTTCAGAACTGGAGAGAACAAGAGCTTAAAGGGATTTGAAAATAATAAAATTTTAGAATTGAAGTATTACTTGAAGGGTGGCCAATAAAGGTAGTGAGTGTAAGGGTGATAGATGAATATGGTGGTGCAATAAGAACTCTAAAAGCAAACTTTAATGTTACAATGTGCAAGACGATTGGCAAAAGCACCTATCAGATAGCCACTACTTCAGACAGTCATAGAGTATGGAAACAGACACTTCAGTCCAACCAGTTCACGCAGATCACGTCCCCAAACTAAACTAGTTCCACCTGCGTTTGGCCCATATCCCTCTAAACCTTTACTATTCATGAACTTATCCAAATGTCTTCTAAGCGTTGTAACTGTATCTGCATCCACCACTTTCTATAGCTGTTCATTCCATACACGAACCACCCTCTGTAAAACAAGCTGCCCCTCAGCTCTTTTTAAATCTTTCTCCTGTCTCCTTAAAAAATGCTCCCTTGTTTTAATCACCCCTACCACGGGGAAAAGACCCTTGTCATTAGCAAAAGTCCCAGCCTTTCCAGCTTTTCTGTTTTTACATCTCAACTTTCCATTTCCAACAACATCCTGGTAAAATTTTTTGAATCCTGTCTGGTTTAATCATATCCTTCCTATAACTGGGAAACCAGAACTGCACAAAGTATTCCAGAAGAGGCCTTACCAATGTCCAGAACAACCTCCAAAGATCTAAGCAATGAAGGCAGGAGTGCTAATCGCCTTCTTAACCACCCTATTTACCTGTGATGCAAATTTCAATGAATTATGTACCTGAACCCGAGGTCTCACTGTTCTACACCCTACACAGAGCCCTAACATTATCCAAATTAAACTCCATTTGCTACTCCTCAGCCCATTGACCCAATTGATCAAGATTGCTTTGTAATCTTATACCTCTTTACCACTAATTTTGATGTCATCTGCAAACTTACTACCCATGCCTCCTATAGTCTCATCCAAATTATTTATATAAATGAAAAATAAAAGTGGACCCAATACCAATCGCCACGTAACACCACTGGTCATAGGCCTCCAGTCCAAAAGACAACCCCACACCACCACCCTCTGTATCCTACCATAAAACCAAATTTTGTATCCAATGGCAAGCTCACTCTGAATTCCAACCTCATTATACATTGTCAAAGTTTGCTCTTTTTCACTCCTAAAATGCTATTTGTATTAGTATTATTGTTTCATTTTCATGCACAGAATTAATTTAGAACATTGCATTGTTCTGCAGGAGAGATGCCACATTCTGCAGTGGATTCGAACCGTTGTATGTGTAGTTGTCAGCCAACATTACTAGCCATACTGAATGAGCTTCGAACCCTGCGGGAATGGATGCAAGGACAAGCAGGTACGGTCTGATTTCATCCTGTAGAATGATGTAGAGTTTGTTCCTTTTTGTATGGTTTAAATGCTTTCATGGAAGGAAAGCAAGGCATGCAACAGGGATTCAGGAGTTTTCCAACAATATAGATTACATCAGTAAACATCTACAGTTGACAGTTGAATCAATAGTCTTGCTGTTCCTTTAGTTGTGAGCATGATTTACTTACATCTTTAGTTTCTACTTATTTCCCATATTTTCTCCTCAGTATAAAACTGAGCTGTACAGGTCAGCAATTTCCCAAGGTTTGATCCTGAATTTGCTCTGCACTAAATGATTGCTACCCTATCTTACCACCTGAACTTTCACTCCCTCCATCACCAATGCACAGTAGCAGCAATGTGTACCATCTGCAAGATGCAGTGCAGGAATGCATTAAGGTTTCTTTGACAGCGCCTTCCAAACCTACGAGCTGTCCAACCTAGATGGACACGGGCAACAGATACAGTGAATTACCACCTACTGCAAGTTCTCGTCCAAGTCACCTACTACCTTCACACTGTTCCTTCACTGTTACTGGGTCAAATTGCTGGAACTCCATTCCTAATGGCACTGTGGGTCCATCTATACCAAATGGACTAAAATAGCTCAAGAAAGCAAATCCACCATCATCTTCTCAAAGGGATTTAAGGATGGCAACAAATACTGGCAAATAAAAAGCAAAATATTTTGGTTGATCTCACTTGTTAAGTTGATGAGAGAGGTTTGATTCATTATGATGCTCTGGGCTAAGGAGGGAAGCTTCCCAACAGGATTGTGGTTTTATGCACAGGAGTGTCAGCTGAAGGCAAGGTCAGACTGGTGCATGATGCAACGCCAAATCAAATGACTACGTGACATCCACGGCCCATGATTACAGAAATAGGAGCAGACCATTCAGTACAACTGTGGCTGATCAGTCACTTCAATGCTTTTCTCCCTAGCTCCCCATCATCCATTATGTCATTCATACTTAGAACTCTGTTACTCTTTACAGGAGAAAATTACTGCAGATGCTGGAATCTGTACTGAAAACAAAAAAATGCTGGAGATCACAGCGGGCTAGGCAGCATCCATGAAGAGAGAGCAAGCTAACATTTTGAGTCAAGGTGACTTTTAACTCTGATGAAGAGTCATCTAGACTCGAAATGTTAGCTTGCTGTCTCTCCATTCATGCTGCCTGACCTGCTGTGATTTCCAGCATTTTAAATTTTCTATTACTCTCTACTTCATTTGTACTTAATGAGCTTCCACAGCTCTCTGAGGTAGAGAATTCCAAAGATTCATAACCTTTTGGTGAAAAACATGTCACCTCATGTTGTTCCAGCGTGGCTTCGCCTTATTTTTAAATTGTAATCCTTGGTTCTAGACTCCCCACCCAGGGGAAACGTCTTATCTAAATCTATCCTATGTATCCTTTTCCAGTGTTTTGTGCATTTCAATAAAATCACCTATCGATCTGTAAAACTCGAAGAGAATACAGCCCAACTTTCCCTAATATCTCTCCACAAGACAATTTCACCATCCCATGAACAAATCTAATTAATCTTTGATGCACTTCCCACTTCCTCTCTGGCAACAATATCTTTTCCTCGGATAAAGAAACCAAAACTGCACACAGTATTCCAGCTGCTGTCTAATTAAAGTTCAATGTAAATGAAGCAAGACTTTGCTACTCCGTAATCACATTCTCTTGCAATCAAAACTAAAGTTCCATCAGACTTCCTAATTGTCTGCGGCATCTGTATATTAATCTTGAGTGATTTATTGATAAGATACCCTGTCCCTTTCTACATCTATCATTTCTTTACCAAGGAAGAAATACTGTGGACATCTGTTCCTCTAAGCAGAATGGATTAACTCACAATTTTCCATATGATATTGCTATCTGCCTTGTTGTATCCAGTTGGTAAGCTTTTACAATCCTGTCAAAGCCACTTTGCATCTTTCTTATAGCATATGTTCCCATCCAGTTTTTGTGTCATCTGCAAACTTGGAAATATTAAGGTCGGTCTCCACATCCAAATCATTGATGGTGCCTTGTGAGCAACTGATGCCAAAGTAAAGATCCTTCTGGTATCCCACTATTCATAGATTACCAAACTGACGAAAACCCATTAATTCCAACTCCGTGTTTCTGACAACTAATCTTTAATTCATGCCACTATATTTCCTCCTATCCTATGTGCTTTAATTTTTCAAACCAACCTCTTGTGAGGCACTTCATCAAAACCGTTCTAAAAATCCAAGTATACTACATTCATCGACTTCACTATATCAATTGTTAGTGACATCTTCAGGAACCTCTAATAGATCTGTCAGACAGGATTTCCCATTCACAAATTCATGCTGAGTATGCCCAGTCGGAAACTTCTTAACAAAGTGCCCATTTAAATCAGAGTGTGGAGCTGGAGGAACACAGCAGGCCAGGCAGCATCTGTGTTATTTCTGACTCCAGCATCAGCAAGTCTTACTATCTCTCATTTAAATCACATTCTTTATAATATATTGATGTAAGGCGAACAGGTCTGCATTTCTCATTTTCTCATTTTCTCATCCCCTCCTGTCTAGATTTACTCCCACCCAATATGCAGGAACCATTTCAGAAACTGTAGAATCTTGGAACATGATCACCAATTAAGCCGCCATCTCTGTAGCCAACTCATTCACCACTCCAGGATGTAGTCCTATCAAATTCTCCAACACATCCTTTGTAAATTTACCAGTTTCCTTCAATTCCTTATTATCTATAGTCCATGCAGACTATGAAACATGAAGACTAACTATTTAAATACATGAATATATAAATTGACATTGTGGAATCTTAGAGTTATAAAGCACAGAGACAGGCCCATCGGCCCAACTTGTCTGCACCAACCAGATATCCTAAACAGATCTAATACCATTTGCCAGGATTTGTCCATGTCCCTCTTAAACCCTTCCTATTCATGTACTCATCCAGATGTTTTTTAAATGTGGTTATTGTACCGGCCGCCTCCACTTCCTCTGGCAGCATATTCCATACGCACACCACCCTCTGCGTGAAAAAGTTCCTCCTTAGGTCCATTTTAAATCTTTCCGCTCTCACCTTAAACCTATGCCCCTCTAGTTTTGGACCGTGCTACCCTGGAGAAAAGAGCTTGGCTATTCATCCTATCTATGCCGCTCATGATTTTACAAATCTCTATAAGGTCATCCTGCAGCCTCCGACACTCCAGGGAAAATAGCCCCAGTTTATTCAGCCTCTCCCTGTACATCAAACCTTCCAACCCAGCAAACATCCTTGTAAATCTTTTCTGAACCCTTTAAATTCAGAAGATCCTTTTTATAGCAGCAAGGCCAAAATTGAATGTAGTATTTGAAAAGCAGCCTAACCGATGTCCTTACAACCGCAACATGACTCCACTTTCAAGGAAATATGAACCAGCACTCCAAGGTCGTCTTGTTGAGCAACACTCCCCAAGACCTTACTATTAAGCCCTGTCCTGATTTGCCTTTCCAAAATGCAGCACCTCACATTTATCTAAATTAAACTGCATTTGCCACTCCTCGGTCCATTGGCCCATCTGATCGCAGTCCTGTTATACTCTGACATCACCCCCTCAGCTATCCAGTACACCTCCAATTTTGCTGTCATCTGCAAACTTGCTAACCATACCTCCTATATTCACATCATCGTTATTTATGTAAATGACAAAAAGCAGTGGCCCCAGCACCAATCCTTGTGGCACATCATTAGTCACAGGCCTCCAGTCTGAAAAACAAACTCCACCACCACCCTCTACCTCCTACCTTCAAGCCAGTTCTGTATCCAAATGGCTATTCTCCCTGAATTCCATGTGATCTAACTTTGTTAACTAGTCTACTATATGAGACCCTGTTGAACACCTTACTGAAATCCCTACAAATCATATCCACTACTCTGCCTTCATGAATCCTCTTTGTTACTACTTCAAAAACTCAATCAAATTAATGAGACAGTGTTCCTCACGCACAAAGCCATGTTGACTACCCCTAATCAGTCCTTGCTTTTCCGAATACATGTAAATCCTGTCCACAGGAACCCATCCCCAACAACTTGCCCACCACTGATGTCAGGCTCACTGCTTATAGTCCTTCTCCGCAGTCAATAGTGATACAATATATTTGTTTAGTATCTCCTTTAGCTCCACACGTTGTCTCGTTTATCTTTACGGGGCCCTATTCTCTCCCTAGTTATTCTTTTGCCCTTAACGTATTTGTAGAATCTCTCTTGATTCTCTTTAACCCTATTTGCCGAAGATATCTCATGTCCCCTTATTACCCTCCTGATTTCTGTTTTAAGTATAGCCCGACCATCCTTACAGTCCTCTCTGGATTCATTTGATGCCTGACAGATGCTTCCTTTTCCTTGACTAAACACTCAATCTTTCAAGTCATCCAGTATTCTCTACAGCTACTAGCCTTGCCCTTCATACTAACAGGAACACACTATCTTTGAACTCTCGTCATCCAATTTTTGAAGGCCTTCCACTTTCCAACTATCCGATTGCCTGCAAAAAGCCTCCCGTCAATCAACTTGTGAAAATTCCTGTCTCATAACCATTAAATTTAGCTTTACTCCAATTAAAACTTTAACTTTTTGATCATTACTCTTCTTTTCCATAACTATTTTAAAACTAAGAGAATTATGATCATTTGCCCCAAAGTGCTCTCCCACCAACAACAATTCAGTAACTTGCTCTGCCTTATTTTCCAAGAGACAGTCAAGTTTTGCTCCGGCTTTATTAAGTACATCCACATATTGATAAAGAAAAATTTCTTGTGCTCACTTAACAGATCTCTCTCCATCCAAGCAATTAAAACTATGGCAGTCCCAATATATGTTTAGAAAGTTAGAATCCCTTACCGTTACAACCCTATTATTCTTACAGCTACCTGAGATCTCTTTATGTATTGCTTCTCAATTTCCCACCGACTGTTAGGGCGTCTACAGTACAGTCCCATCAAGGATGATCATCCCTTCCTTATTTCTCAGTTCCACTGGGTACTGGATGTAAGGCTCACCAGTCTATGGTCCTTACAGGAATATCCTCCTTAAGTATAACTGTAATGTTATCCTTAACGTTGAGCTGCAAATCCTGCTTCTCCCTGAACCGCAGGACAGAAACAACTAAAAAAGGGAGAACTAAAAGACATTTCAGAATGGGTGGGTTTTTTTTAAGCTTGAAGTACTTAGAGTAACACTGTATTTTTAATAAATATAAAAATGACAAGTCTATATAACCACTGTGGGCACCAGAACATGACCTGGAGTTACAATAAAACCTCTTGTTCCTTAACAGGTCCTCAGAGCACCATGCAGGTTCCATCGTCCCATGTTTCCACCTCTCGTTCAAATTTTCTACGGAACAAAACTGTGAAAAAAAGACCGATCCACAAGACCAAGCCTGCTCCAGCTCAACCAAATGCTAAAGTTCATAATCAGAGCATCAGTTTACCACAAACTGAAAAGAGCCGTTCATTACCAACAGAGAAGGTGACCAGAGATAATAATCTAAGGCAGAGCCTACCAAATCGGATACAGAGTTACATTTCAGAACTGGACAGCCTACAAAACAGCGATCTTTTAGAGGTAAGTACGAGGGGATTATACTTCTTAGAGTGCAGAAGCTCACCACCTGGAACATGGACATAAAGTTTAATGTCTCGAGGGAGAACCATTGGTCAGTCTGTATAGACTGTAATTTTCTTTTAAGGGGAGTACAAGCCTGGCATTGGCTTAGTAAGGTTATCCATTGAATAGTCTAGCAAATGAATATTCTTGCATTTGATCTGTGGTCTGAACTGAATCAGCTGATCTCAGTTCTGCTGTAGCGTCCTTATAACAGACCTCAGTACCTTAGGTAAGTCAAGGACTCCATTCCTGATAACTCTGAGACCTTTGCTGGAAATGAATGTGTGAAACTATGATAGGCCTGTGGTAAAACAGCCAGACAGTGCTCGTGGCTAAGGCTAATGGCCAATGGCCAGCTAGCTGATCACAGAACCTGAGGTTCACTGATATTCATCCAGCAAAGGAGGAAATATCTTCAGGAACTTAAAAATGGGATGAAAATGAATTTCTCTTTTGGTAAAGAAATTCAATGCTGCATTAGTATAACTTCTTTATGTGCAACTGGCTCAATATTTGGTTTTGAAAGGGTTGGTCAGCGATTAACAAAAATGTAGGTGTAAGTGCTTGAGTATGCTGTTGAGAGCTGTTGATCCACTCCTGTAATGACCATAGATTTGTCATTTATAAAATAAGCTGGTTGGAACTGGTATTCTGAATGTTCTGCTTCAGTTGACTTTGTGATCAGACAAGCATTTCAGACTTGTTTCTGTCAGGGATCATTCACGGAAGATTAAGTAATTTCATAACAATATTCTTGGTCGTTGATAGAAGTCCCTCATTGGTCTGAATAGATTTTGCATTTTTGATTTTGTACAGGCTGTTTTTATTTATTTTCCACCCCTCAGCTTACGTTTTAGCCTGCCTCATTCCCACCATAATGATACACTGTTATCTTATTCCCAGATCTCTCCCAATGATATTTTGAACCTGGCAAGTGAGAATTATCAAAGCAGCCTGGAATAACTTTCCCAATATTTTCATTGTCTCCTATCCTCTCTCTCCCTGAACAGCATATCAAGGACTGGTATATTGTAAAGAATTACAGATGAAAATTCATGTGCTACAGTTTATCTTTACCATAAAGTGCATTGTCCAAGTATTCTCAGTGTTTAGGGCATCGATTGGAGTGACAAGCTCACCATGTCTTGAATGACTAAACTCCAATGTGAAACAGTGCTCAAGTACTGTAAGGTGGAATCAGGGTGAAGGTTTGTGCATTTGATTTTCTATGCATGGTGAATTCTCAATTTCAACATCTCTAACCACAGCAAATATTTGGAGGGATATCTATTCACTCTCTATAGTGTACTTCTTACTGGACTGTCTGTATACCAGCACCCTTTTTACTGTTTCCAGTTTCTAAACAAGTTTATGACCAATTCATTATTTTGTTGAAATGGATTTTCTTTTGAAGACATTAAGAGAGCAATAACTCAAAATAGGAACAGAACTTGACGCGAGCAGAATTTTAACATTATTAATGAGGCTTGACTTTTGTTCTATCTTTAAAACTGTCTTGTTTTCAATAACCTACTTAATCTAAATTTAGGACATTAGCCTGAGCATAAATAGCCAATAACTAACTTTTCAATAAAGAAATGTTGCAGAATTGTGTAGATTGAAAGAATTCCACGAGATGAGTTAAAGTTAACAGATATTTACAAGAATTTCAGCATGAAACCATTTGATTATAAAGCACTCACTAAGAGGACAAAGGTATGGGTTTCTGCTCAGGGAATGGATAGGACAAGTATTCAAATCTGTGTTTAACTCTAGGAACAACTTGGTAAGGGAACAAGTATCTTCTCAAATGATTAGAGCAAGAATGAAAAAAGCAGGGAAATCTGTGAATGAACGTGGCCAAAAGAAAGGAGTGGGAGAGAAAGAAAGGCAAAGGAGCTGTTCTTGATTTACACCCCATGTGAGAATGTTCCATAAATTTATGGTGATGCAGCTGTTAAGCTGGCTCGGATGGAGAAGACACTGGCAAACAGAACCTCATTCCAGTTGTGGGTAACCCCATGGGAAACGATATAAATGAAATGGTGTGGTAATTGATGCAGAGTATCTCCTTACTAATATCCAGTGTCTGTTAAACCCTGTCATGATGAAGTATAGATCACCACTTTGGAACACCATTCCAGGGTGGATTATATGATTATTACAACAAAGGAAACTAATTATTTATATATTGAGCATTAAAATATATATTATGAGGATACTATGGCTTTAAGAGGTGTATTTTGTCCCATTTTTAATGAAGAAAGGGCGAGACAAAGGCTCCGAGCGGTCTGCTCAAAGCCAATCAAGTAAACAGCTTGGGAGGCCTTGGGTTTTTTAATTGGAACAATAGAAACAGCCTGAATAGGTGGGTCAAGCTCCCACAGAACCAGGATTTTTAGTTTTAGCGTCCTGTAGTTGCTATGGTTTTGGCGCTGAATGTGGAAGCTCTTATTCCTCTCTCTGTTACAACTAAAAGATCGTTTCTCTTCCTGTTGCTAGAATTGCATTTAGACTATCTATGTTACTGAATGTGTCTTTTCCAAGGCTATGTTTATGGGATGTTACTATTTTGGAATAATTAATTAGTAGCAGTTGATATATATTATTTTGTTAAGCATTTCGATTGTTACAGTTTAGCCAATTCTTTTATTTTGTCTGTAATTTAACTCTAGTGTGAAAATAAGGTGTGTTTTGCCTAAAGTCGAGGAGTTTGACCAATCAAATTGCATCTGGAACACAATGCTTTACACTTACCTTTTAAATAAGTAGTAGTTAGGGTCTAGGCTAACATCTCAACATATTTTGTGGAGCTTTGATCTGGTCCATACCAATACAGAGTTTGCTGGTCTTGGACCTTGAATGAAAGGTTGCACAGGATTATGTTAAGACAGCTGCCTCAGGTCGAGATTGAAAGTGAAACAGATTGTTTAAATGTAAATTCAGTTCTGAAGTATATTCTTAAGAAGTTGCATCTTGCCTCTAAAGGAAAGGGGAAAAAATGTGAATAAACAGCTTTGCAACTAATTATTAAAATAACAGAAATGGGTATATATAATTTAAATCACTTATTAAATAACTTAGAGTTAGTGTGTTCGTTTTTAATTTTAAGAATAGGGATAATCAAATAAATTAATGCCCTCTAGTTTATAAATAATCTGACACTGGCATAAATTTGGGAAATAAAATGCTGAGATAGCCTATGAAATGTTTGGCATGGAAATTTTATAAGTTGATATTCAACAGAAAAGATATTTTCAAAGGTCTGGCAATTAAGCAGTTCTCATAGGCAGACAGATGATTCCTGAAGAATCTGGTAGCCTCAATTGAGTATTAGAAGGTCTTTTGATGTTTGACTTTCAAAAGCATGGGAAATAGTGAATAGAATCCCTATAAGTGTGGAAACAGGCCCTTCAGCCCAACAAGTCCACACGAACCCTTGGAGCATCCCAATCACTTAATCTACACACCCCTGAACACTACGGGCAATTTAGCACAGACAATTCACCTAGTCTGCATATCTTTGGACTGTGGGAGGAAACCGGAGCACCTGGAGGAAACCCACGCAGACAAGGGTAGAATGTGCAAACTCCTCTTCAAAGAAGTCTTATAATTTGGTCAAACGGTTCCTCTGATGAAACCATGGTGACTTTTGCTGATTACTTTGAGTTCTTCTAAGTCTGCAACAATAATATTCTTAATGATTGATCCCAATACCTTCCCTACAACAGACACCAAGTTAACAGATCTAACGTTTCCTGCTTACTGGTGCTGTCCCTTATTCAATGTAGGGGTTACATTTGTTAGTTTTTAGTCAGTTGAAATAATTCCTGAATATCGAATTTTGGAAAATTGACATCAGTCTAATACAAAAGTCACCTCTTAAAACCATAGGGAGACGTCTATCAGGATCTAAAAGTGTCAGTATCAGTTTGATTAGTACCACTTCCCTAGTGATTGCAATTGTGCTTAAGTTCCTCTCTTTCTTCCACTTCCTGTTTTACACCCATTCCTGGAAAGTGTCCTTTCTACAGTTTTCGTCTACAATGAAGGCAAAGCAATAGATTTGTTCATGTACCCAATATTTCCTTATTATCCATTAATAACTCTCCATTCTCATTTCTGAGAGGCTCAGCAGTCACAGAATCCCGACCATGTGGAAACAGGCCATTCAGCCCAAAGCGTCCTCACTGACCCTCTGAACAGCATCCCATTCAGATCCATCCCTCTACCCTATCCCTGTACCCTGCATTTCCCATGGCTAACCCACTTGCTTGCACATCTCTGAACATGAAGGGCAATTTAACATGGCCAATCTACCTAGCATTATGTCATTTACACTTTCCTTTTTAAATACTCACAGAAGATCTTGCTATCCTCTTATGTTTCGAGCTAGCTCCTCTTATACCAATAATTTCTTCTTCCTGATTGACCTTATAGTCATTCTTTGACTGTCTGTATTCATCTGATCTGCCACTAACTTCTGTTATATGCTTTGTCCTTAAGTTTGATGCTTGCCCTAACTTCTTTCGCAAACTACAAATGGTGGGTCTTCCATTTAGAGTTTTTTTAATAATGTGAAAATACTTGAGCCAAAGAGACAGCACATGATAGCAGGGATACAACAAATCCGGTGACCCAAGAAATGGGGTTTAATGCATGATATAAATATTTGATAGACTGTGATAGCGGCCACCTTGGATTGGAGCAGCTCTTTTAATTATAAGTATTTAGATGTATTATTTGCTTGCAATAACGTCTTACTGGTAAATATATCTTTAAAGTTTAGTCACTATAGATCAATTAAGATTCCATCAGTTTTTACCCATTTGAAAACTAACAGCTATGTAGTTTATTCTTATAATTTAATCTACGTGACACGGTACCAATTAAAAGGACCTTAACATGGTTGCAAAAGAAATTATTTATATAGCTGGTTTTGCAAATCATTCTATTAGTTCCCCACTGTCAAACAGAAGATACTGACTCAGATTAAAAGGGGGAAAATTACAACACCGGTCAGCACTTTCCCTTAATTGAGTTTGTTGCAAGTTTGTCCAGAAGTGTTAAAACAGATAAAAACTCCACTCCTGTGCATCCTCCCCCTCCTTCCCTTCATGGTGCCTTGAAAAAGTTTGCTCTGTTAAATATGCTAAATAAGTGCCATTCTTCGTAATTAACATAATACAGAACAAGATGGTTCTCAAATTCTCAAAATACTGTTTCATTCCTGAGTTATTTCAAGGTGGATCAATTTAAAGCTATAATTCTTTTAGGGTTTTATGAACTATATTTACCTCTTCACTTCTTGTAATTTTAAAATTACCACTGTCTCAAATTTCAATTGATGCAGCATCCACAGCTTCTTGGGAAATTAATTTGAGATTTCCACTGCCCTCTTTGTGTTAATAAAATCCTGATTTTATTCCTAATTTACCCACTGTAATTTTAGAAATATTTCCTTTTGATTTGGTGTCTGCCAACACAGTTTCTTCATAGCTACACTTGAATTCCTTCAAATTTTAAGTATTTTGATTAGATGTTCCTAATTCTTCTAAATGCAAGGGAAACTAAGTTTCTGCAACTTATGCTCCTCATTGGGCACTTTCCAAGTTAATACCTTGCTGATGAATTTATGCTTGTCTAAGGAAAGATGTGCTGGCACGAGAGGCAATGCAGATCTGGCGCACAAAGCGGATCTTGGGTATGGAGGGATTTTCTTAAGAGGACGGATTGAGTTGACTTGGTCTGTATTCATTGGAGTTTAGAAGAATGAGTGGACACCTCATTGAAACATATAAGATTCTTAGGGGACTTCACAGGGTAAACGTGGAGTCTAGAACCTAGAGAGCATCATTTCAAGTTTAAGGGTTGCACATTTAAAACAGAGATGAGGAGGAATTTCTGCCCTTAGAATTTGTGGAATTCTTTACCACAGAAGGCTGTAGAGACTGGTTGTTGAGGATATTCAAGGCTAAGATAGATTTTTAATTAGTAATGGTATCAAGGATTCTGTGAGAATGCAGGAAAAGGGAGTTGAGAATTGGCAGATCATAATGAACTCACTGGTGCAGCAGACTCAATGGGCCAAATGATCTGTTTCTGCTTTCGGTGCCTTACTGTCCTATAGACTTGCCTCTTTATAATCCTATCAATATTACTGTGACCTCCTCATTTACTGCTACTTTGGCAACAGCCTCCTCTCTACTGAAGACAGATGCAAAGAACTCATTTAAAACTCCAGCCAAATTTCTACCTCTACAAAGATATATTCTTGGTCCCGAACTGACAATTCCTCTTCTCTCCTGTACAATACTTTGATGACTGTCTTACTGTTTATATATATTTATAAGGGATTTTTTGGTTTCTTTTTAAGCTCAGCTGCTAATTTCTTACTTTCCCTGTCCTTCTTAGTGATATGTTATATCACAGGAGTAAACTAAAGGTGAAGATACCACTGCATAGTTGGAAAAATGGTTTACAAAAACAAATGTTTGGTTTTAAATTTGGTGTGATAGTGCATATCTTATTGATTTGACTGAAAGGTTTGCCACTGGTGTGCTGTAGAAAATTTGAACAGTAGTCCTTTGTTCTGGCTAGTTGACAGCTTTTTCCCCAGTGGTTGATACTACCTGGAAACAAGAAACTAATTGTAATGTTCATTACAGAAATCCGATTCTGATCTAAATGGCGCACGTTTAGAATCCAAATCAGTAATGCTATCGAGTATGTATTTTTAAAGATTAATAGCTGGAGCAAGGTAAAAGGGCAGTTGGCATCCACGGAAACATGTGTGTTAAAATGAGTAAATCTCTGGAATAGCTAAGAAAGGGGATGAAATTCAGCTGGTAACAATTGCATGCTGTGCAATGATAGCTGTGAATCTGTCTGCACTTCAGCAAAAAGAGAGTTAGATCGATGAATGGGAATGCTCCTGACTGATTTGCTTACAGGATCAGATATGTTATGGAGCATTTTTCTTTCAGAAAATGCTTGAAATATCTCCTTGTGATTATGGGAACCATCTCTTTCACAATAGGATCTCAGTATTTCTTTGGGATGTTGGATTAGGGAGGTGAATAAATGGGATTGAGAAGCTCTAAATCCTACCTGGAAGATGGTGTTCGATTCAATTCCAAGCTTCCGCTCTTTCTCAGATTTGCATGCCCCATGGTTACTGGATGGAATAACTGGGCAAGGCTGAAACTTGTAGGATTATGAAACAAGGTCAGGCTATTCCACTCACATTGAGTCTGACCTTTCACAGATGATCTGATATTTGATCTACATTGAGGAAAGTATAATCTAACCTCGAGGTAACTAATCACTGACCTCCACGGTGGCTCAGTGGTTAGCATTGCTGCCTCACAGTGCCAGGGACCCAGTTCAGTTCTGTCGTTGGGCGACTGTGTGGAGCTTGTATATGCTCCATGTGTCTGTGTGGGTTTCCACCAGGTGCTCCAGTTTCCTCCCACAGTCCAAAGATGTACGGGTTCGGTGGATTAGCCATGCTAAATTGCTCATAGTGTCCAGGGATGTGTAGGCTGGGTGATTAGCCATGGGAAATTTAGGGTTAAAGGGCTAGGGTGTGGGTAGAAGGTCTGGGTGGAATGCTATTAAGAGGATCAGTGTAGACTTGTTGGACTGAATAACTTGTTTCCACATTGGAGAGATCCACAATTCTATGATAAAATGTAGTTTGAATTTTTGAAAGTACTGTGGGAAACCGCCAGGATAATGCCCTAGTAATGTGTGTCTTGCTATTCAGTCTTCAGTGATGCTGCTTATGTTTCCAGGTTCAATAGCAAAGAAGCCACTGTGTTCAATAGTATATTTAAACTTTGTCCATTCTTAGCCAAAGATTTCAGCCTTATTTTCAGTCCTGTTGAAAACCAAAATGGTATTAATTGTGTTTTACTGCGGCATCTTATCAAGCTTCCTTCAATAGCACCATCCAAACCTTCCTTTACCACTTAGAAGGAAAAGGGCAGCAGATAAAGGTAAAATCATCTTGACTTAGAAATATATTACCAGGATATATTTCAGTTGCACTGGGTCAAAATTCTCCCCAAGGGAATTGAGGATCTAGCTCCAGCACATGGACTGCAGCAGTTCAAGAAGGTAGCTCATCATCACCTTCTCAAAGGCAATAGAAATGGGCAATGGATGCAACTCCAGCCAAAGACACCCTCAATCCATAAAATAATATATACTTTTTTAAATTAATAGAGGCCTATTTCAATAGAGAAGGATGCAACAAAGATTGATTTGGGTTTCAAAACTTTGAAGGTTGTTGTAGAAAAGGAAGAGAGGTCCATCATGAGGCCATGTGTGGTCAACCGGGTGTATAATGTATCTTGGTTTGAACACAATGAAGTCTTTGTTGCTACGTTGAGTGATGTACTCATTCTGAGTAGAATGGAGCTTGTTTACGGCAGGGTAAAAAGGGGGATCCCATTTTTAGAATTTAGAAGCAACAGCAGAAAAAAATCTGTTACATGAAATAACTGGTGTGAGGAAGATGACCATACAACAACCATATAAAAATGTACCTCAAAACACACTGTAAAGAGACATCAGCAGTGGCAATGTTTTATTTTAATTTGTAACAGAAAACTGATTTGAAATAGATGTGAAGGAAAGATTGTAAACCTTGCTGTCTATTTAAACAAATGTTGAAAATTTACGAGTGGTAATGGGAACTGCGGATGCTGGAGAATCCAAGATAATGAAATGTGAGGCTGGATGAACACAGCAGGCCCAGCAGCATCTCAGGAGCACAAAAGCTGACGTTTCGGGCCTAGACCCTTCATCAGAGAGGGGGATGGGGTAAGGGTTCTGGAATAAATAGGGAGAGAGGGGGAGGCAGACCGAAGATGGAGAGAAAAGAAGATAGGTGGAGAGGAGAGTATAGGTGGGGAGGTAGGGAGGGGATAGGTCAGTCCAGGGAAGTCGGACAGGTCAAGGAGGTGGGATGAGGTTAGTAGTTAGGAGATGGAGGTGCGGCTTGATGTGGGAGGAAGGGATGGGTGAGAGGAAGAACAGGTTAGGGAGGCAGAGACAGGTTGGACTGGTTTTGGGATGCAGTGGGTGGAGGGAAAGAGCTGGGCTGGTTGTGTGGTGCAGTGGGGGGAGGGGACGAACTGGGCTGGTTTAGGGATGCGGTGGGGGAAGGGGAGATTTTGAAGCTGGTGAAGTCCACATTGATACCATTGGGCTGCAGGGTTCCCAAGCGGAAAATGAGTTGCTGTTCCTGCAACCTTCGGGTGGCATCATTGTGGCACTGCAGGAGGCCCATGATGGACATGTCGTCTGAGGAATGGGAGGGGGGGTTAAAATGGATCGCGACTGGGAGGTGCAGTTGTTTATTGCGAACCGAGTGGAAGTGTTCTGCGAAACAATCCCCAAGCCTCTGCTTGGTTTCCCCAATGTAGAGGAAGCCACACTGGGTACAGTGGATACAGTATACCACACTGGTAGATGTGCAGGTGAACCTCTGCTTAATGTGGAAAGCCATCGGAGGCTTGGGGACGCTTTGCAGAACACCTCCGCTCGGTTCGCAATAAACAACTGCACCTCCCAGTCGCAAACCATTTCCACTCCCCCTCCCACTCTTTAGATGACATGTCCATCATGGGCCTCCTGCAGTGCCACAAAGATGCCACCCGAAGGTTGAAGGAACAGCAACTCATATTCCGCTTGGGAACCCTGCAGCCCAATGGTATCAATGTGGACTTCACCAGCTTCAAAATCTCCCCTTCCCCCACCGCATCCCTAAACCAGCCCAGTTCGTCCCCTCCCCCCACTGCACCACACAACCAGCCCAGCTCTTTCCCTCCACCCACTGCATCCCAAAACCAGTCCAACCTGTCTCTGCCTCCCTAACCTGTTCTTCCTCTCACCCATCCCTTCCTCCCACCTCAAGCCGCACCTCCATCTCCTACCTACTAACCTCATCCCACCTCCTTGACCTGTCCGTCTTCCCTGGACTGACCTATCCCCTCCCTACATCCCCACCTATACTCTCCTCTCCACCTATCTTCTTTTCTCTCCATCTTCGGTTCGCCTCCCCCTCTCTCCCTATTTATTCCAGAACCCTCAACCCATCCCCCTTTCTGATGAAGGGTCTAGGCCCGAAACGTCAGCTTTTGTGCTCCTGTGATGCTGCTGGGCCTGCTGTGTTCATCCAGCCTCACATTTGAAAATTTACTAGAATGTTTTATTGCGGTGGCAAAATACAACAATGCTTCAGGTTTATTTCAGTTCTTGAATTTGGGGTTGTTTATGCGCTATTTAATCTGTGGGGAATAGAGGGTGGCACAGTTACGCCAAATAAGAGCTTTCACTTTATTTCCTGTTATTTTTTGGTAGCCAGAGGTCCGGATTGCAGAAGGCTATGACGTGTTTATTCCCAAATCTCAACTGGTCTCCATATTACTGAACTACTCCCGCTCGGGAAGTTTGCTTTTTCGGAAACTTGTCTCTGCATTTTTTGATGATCGAACACTGGCTAGTTCTCTTCCAAACGGGAAGAGAAAAAGGGGAGCCAATGATCATCGAAAAGGTCTTGATCAAAACATTGTGGGAGCAATAAAAGGTAATTTTAAAAGAATACTTTAACAAAATATGCATTTTGTTTAAACTAAAGGACTGGTTGCCCTATCATAGGCATTGTGAAAAATAGTTTTTCAATAATTAGATTACGGTTCATAATGACCTCCTTGTTTATGCTGTTATGCCTAATTTTGTGAATGAACATAGAGTGCTGAGCAGCATTACGTTATCATGAAGACATTGAATCTCATATTCCTGCTTCTAAATTGTTGGGGGCAGTGGTTGCCTTAAGAATGTTGCTAATAGTTCGTCTGCATCCAAAATTACATTACTCATTTTGCTTACATTAATAGAAAACATTTTTCAACTGTATTGGCATATATTCTGTGTAATTGCTCGTGTGGAGAAATTGTGAACTTTATGAATATCTAATTACAAAGTCACTAATATGAGTTTCTTTCGAGCCTGTATTCAGTAATGAAGTGCTAATTGTGGAGCTAGGCAGATTTATGACGCGATTCTCAATTATTTGCTTCTCACATATTTATACTTGAGCTTTGGCTATGAATGACACAGGCAAGATGAGCTTTTATTGTCAGTCCCTAAATATCTTTGACAAGATGGTAGTGAGCTGCCTTCGTGAACTGCTCAAATCTGCTTGTATAGGTTCACCCCTTCTTCTGGAGGAGTTTGATGCAAGTGAGTGGCTTTTCAAAGGGCACTTGAGAATCAACCACATTTGGCTAGTTTGGATTCAAATGTAGGCCGGACTAATGAAGCCTGGTGGATTTCCTCACCTGAAGGCAATAATATAGTTTTAGGAATTTACATTTCTCATCTACCTAGGTGGAATTTGGAATCATGTTCCCAGAGCATTAGCCTCGACCTTTAACTAATTTTACTAATTAAATGATTATTACCACGGTGTTTCCTTAGCCTAAGAAGGCAACTCTCCCAAAACAGTAGACCCTCCATCGTCATGGAGTGCCAGCCTGGATTAGAGGTCAACAGCTCTAAAAAGGCCTTTCAGCCCATTCAGACTGCACTGGTCAAAAACACCACCTGATTATTCTAATCCTATTTTCTAGCACTTGGCCCATGGCCTTGTATGCCTTGACATTGCAAGTGTACATCAAAATACCTCGTAATTGTTCATGGTTTAATGGCTTCATTTGGGACTCTGCTGACTATGGTCACCTAGCATGGTGATGTAATGTCTGAACGAGAACAAGCCAGGTCAGCAAGCATGTCAACAACCTCACTTATTACTCGTTAATAAGGGTTTCTGCCTGCACTACTTCCACGGGCAGAGAGTTCCAGATTCCCACCACCCTCACGTCCCCTCTAAATCTCCTGACCCTTACCTTCAATCTTTGCCCCTAGTTGTTGACCCCTGGACCAAGGGGAAAAGTTTCTTCTTGTCAACATAATTTTAAATCTCTGAAGTGGGACTTAAACTTACAAACTTAACTCTAAGGGAAGGGGATGGGATAGTCATGGTCCTCAGTTATAAGGCATGAGATCAATTTACAAATGTATTATTAACATTTCACGTTTACCTTTCCAGCACTTTACTTGACCCCTGAACAGAGCAATTATTTAAACCTGGAAAGGTTATGACGATATTAGACAAAAGTTGTTTTAAGATCAAGAAGGATTTAGATTGTCAATACAACTTAATGTTCAATTTCTGGTGACACAGTTATTTTATGTGATTATTGATATATATTTTGCAAGTTGTAGGTCCAGGAGTATAACCTCACCACCATAAATTTCAGCATTCAATTAACTAACATTTAAATTTTTCAGTTTTCACAGGAAGATATTGTACCTTATATCAGATTGATAGACTTCCTGGACCGAAGGATTGGATACAGATTCTCCAAGATCAAATTAAATTAGCCAGAAAGCGTTTAAAAAGAGGTTCTGGTAAGTAAGGGAATTTTGCATTTGCATAATTTGTATTTTTCAGTGGCATGTTGGTGTTGCTGACAAGGTCAGTGTCCATTGCCCATCCCTAATTGCCCTTGTTGTAAGTGGCTTGATTTGCCATTTCAGAGGCCAGTTAAGAGTGGGCCAGTTTACTGTATATCTGGAGTTGCACATAGGCCAGACTAGGTAAGGATGGCAGCTTCCCTTCCTTGAAGGATATTAGTGAAGCATTTGGCAATCTATAACAACTAGTGTTTGTTTCGTACTCACCGTCACTGACAAGTTTACATATTCAGCTTACCTAATGGCATTCAAACATGTCTCAAGAGAATTACTCTGGGGCTCTGGATTACTAATCTGTTGACATTACCGTTACATCACCACCCCGTAACAGTGATTATTACAGAAGACTAATAATCTGAATTTTTGAAAAAACTGTATTTGTCTTCATTTTCAAATATTGTGAAAAATTTGAGTAGGGGTTAATGCAACCTCTAAAAATTCTACAGAAGAAAGAACAATCCTGGATCCAAAAACATAGATTCTAAACTTAGATGAAGAATAAAACTTTGGAAGGTCATGCTGTTCCATGACTTTTACAGGTTGCTTTCACGTGTCTTGGAAGTAGTAGCAAAAGTTTAATGATCGGTCTTGACTCTTTAATCTTCCATTCCATAAAATAATCGAATCTGCCTTCTTTAGTTGATTTCGATGTGGATGTGCAAACATTGTGCTGAAATTTACTGTTGACATAAAACAGAGGCAAGAGACACTACAATACTTCAGATTTCTGCCAGGTTAGCCGAAAGGCACAGGGACAGCTCTCTGCAGAGAGGACATGTAATGTATTTTGGGATGAAACAAATGATTGCAAGTGTAAATTCAATGGAATGATGCTGAAATTCTCAAAGAACAGTCTGGGGTGACCAGAGATGGAAATACATAAGACTTAGAATTCAACAGATGATACAAATATTGTTGAATTGTAGATTTAAAAACCAGAACCTGGGCAGTTCAGGAACTGCACAAAGTTGGACAATCTTTCTTGGTACATGCACACTGTATCTATTAATGGAGAGAAGAAAAAGCAGAATAAGGAGATCTCCCAGAACCTTTAAAATGTGGCTGCATAAACACGAGCATGAAAATAGATAGCTTTTCAGTATAGGTTTGGAGGTGGCTGGACTACATATGAGTGTTAGTCGCAGATAGAATGGGATGGAATAAAAAGTGATTTCATTGGAAGAGGAATAATGCTAAGATACTGATTTTCCAGTCTGGAGAGATGGGAACTAGATGTCGTAGTCTCCAGATAAGTGATCAGATTTTCAGGATTGAGATACAGGAAAACCTCTTCACTCAGAAGGCTGTGAATCTTTAGCAACAAAAACAAAGTTGTTGGAAAAGCTCAGCAGGTCGGACAGCATCTGTGAAGGGAAAAAAACAAAGTTAATGTTTCGGGTCCGTTGACCCTTCCCCAGAACAGAATCTTTAGAATCCTTTATTACAGAGAGCTGTGGGTGCTCAATTGTTGAATAAATTCAAGATTAGATAGATGTTTCAGATGAAAGGATTGGAAGTGAAAGAGAATTAAGAGACAGCACAGAAAGGTGTTATTGAGAAGGAAGATCAACTTATTGACTGTTGGAGCAGGCTTGATGGCTTACTAGTTTTATTCTAGATCCTGCATATGCAGAATGTCATTACCTTACTAACTATCTAAGTTGTTTCCATAGATAATCTAACAAATCTGATTCATCTTATTATTTGCAATCTGTGTATTAGATACAATTCTAATCGATTTTTCACTTCTATTTCTAGGCCTGGAACCATTTGAATCCCGCGGAAAGGTGGGAAGCAGTTTTGTTCTAAATCCAGGTAATATTCAGTGACGCTTGTCCTACTGAACACATTTCAGGAACACTTGTCATTCTTCTGCACAATGATATATATGCAGATGTAACAGATGACCTGCACCAGTGAAGTCGCACAAATGATTGAGTGATAATGATCATAACAGAATTGTTTTTGATGGTGTTTCTTTAAGGAAGGAGTGTTGACCATGAGTCTGCTGAACAGAAAGTATCTAATGATCCTTGTAATGTTTGTGTTCGGAAGAACCACCTGCTTCTCTTCAAGTAACGTCATGGAAATGGCCATATGATTGAGTAGAACAAGGAGCTGGGACATGTGAACACACATACAAATACATAAACATATGGTCAGGAGCAGGTCATTTGAGATCCTAGCTTAGTATCTCATCAAAAAGTCCCCCAATAATGCACTCCTTGTGAATTGCTCTGGGATCTTACCATAGAGTATTCCAATCCTGGTGTGGAGGCTGTAATCCTATTAGCGCCGGAATGTTCATCCAGAGACCCAGGGAATATTCTGGGGACCCAGGTTTGAATCCCACCATGGCAGAAAGTAGGATTTGAATTCAATAAAAATCTGGAATTATGCCTAACAATGACCATGAAACTATTGCCGATTGTCAAGAAAAGCCCATCTGGTTCACTAATATCCTTTACGGAAGGAAACTGCTGTCCTTACCTGGTCTGGCCTACACATGACTCTAGACCCACAGCAATGTGTGGTTGACTCAATTGCTCTCTGGGCAATTAGGAATGGGAAATAAATGCTAGCCAAGCCAGTGATACCCAAATCCCTTGAATGAATAAATAAAAACAATAAATAAAATCCAATGACTTTGCGAATAAAGCTCGTCAGACAGAAACTAGAATGGTGCTGTGGTTTTGTTGATTAATAGCACAACTGGAGAAGTAAATAAGAAACAGTGTGTGCTGGAGAAACTAAGCAGATCAGGCACCACCTGTACGGAAGTGAGTTAACATTTCAAATCTAATCTGACTCTTCTTTGGAACTGAAGTGAGTGGAAGTGTAATGGATTTTATGTTGAGAAGGGAAAAATGGGATAAAAGGGAATGTCATAATCTGCAGTATTTTACTTTTATATAATGGTAATGAATTATTGGGCTGTTTGTGAGACTACAATACAAGCTTATACATTTGGAATCATGGTCAGTCATTACCTGTAAAGAAGGAAATGCAGTAATTTAAATTAGATATTTTGCAATGCAGGGTTAAATGCAAAGTCCTCCTTAGTAACAAACTTGAGAGTTTTCTTAGACAAATTAAGCAACAGCTTAACATAGTCATACTCACAGAATCATACCTTACAGACAATATCCCAGACGTCACCATCACCATCCCTCGATATGTGCTGTCCCACCGGCAGGACAGACCCAGTAGGAGGGGGTGGTGCAGTTTATACGATCGGGAGGGTGTTGCTCCAGGAGTCCTTAACGTTGGTTCTGGATCCCACGAAGTCTCATGACTTCAAGTTAAACATAGGCAAGGAAACTTCCTGCTGATTACCACATACCGTCCTCCCTCGCTGACAAATCAGTACTCCTCCATGTTGAACAACACTTGGAGGAAGTACTGAAGATGGCAAGGGCACAAAATGTACTCTGGGTGGGGGATTTCAGTGCCTACCACCAAGAGTGGCTCAGTGATAGTATTACTGATTGAGCTGGTTGGGTTCTAAAGGGTATAGCTGCTAGACTGGGTCTGCGGCAGGTGGTGAGGGAACCAACAAGACAGAATAACACACCGACCTCATCCTTACCGATCTGCTGGCTGCAGGTGCATCTGTCCATGGCAGAATTGGTAAGAGTGACCATTGCACAGTCCTTGTGGAGACGAAGTTCCATCTTCACACTGAGAATACCCTCCATCATGCTGAATGGGACAGACTTCAAATAGATCTAGTAACTGAAAAGTGGACATCCATGAAACAACGTGAGTCATCATTAGTAACACAGTATTCTAGCACAATTTGCCACTTCATGGCCCAGCATATCCCCACTCAACCATTACCGTCAAAAAGGGATCAACCCCAGCTATACCAAAAAAAAAGGTGTCAACCTGGTGAAGCTACCAAATAGTACCACTTGTATGCTAAACAGCATAAACAGTAAATGGTAGGCAGAGCTAAGCAATCCCGTAACCAACAGGTCATATCTGAGCTCTGCAGTCCTGACACATCCGCTTGTGGGTGGTGGTGGACAATTAAATAACTCACTGGAGATAGTCGGCATGGCTTTTTTCAATAGAAATTGTGTTGGACAAACTTTGAGTGTTTTGAAGAGGTGACCAAGAAGATAGATGAACGCTGAGAGGTAGACGTTATCTGCATGGATTAAAACAAGCCTTCTACAAGGTTCCATATGGTAGACTGATTAGTAAGGTTAGATCTCATGGGATGCGGGGAGAGCTAGCCAATTGGATAAATTAGCTTGATGGTAGGATACAGAATGTGGTGGTAGAGGGTTGTTCAGACTGGAGACTGCGACTAGTGGTGTGCTATAAGGAAGAGTGCTACGTCCACTATTGTTTGTCATTTATACAAACAATTTAGATGAGAATATCAGAGGTATGGCTCGTAGGTTTGAGGATCACACCAAAATTGGTGGTATGGTGGTGAAGAAGATTATCTAAGAGAACAATGGGATCTTAATCAACTGGGCCAATGGGCCGAGGAATGGCAGATGGAGTTTAATTGGGATAAATGCAAGCTGTTGTATTTTAGTAAGACGAAACAAGGAAGTGCTTACACAGTTAATGGTCAGGCCCTGAGAGCACTGTCAAATGGAGAGACCCAGAGATGCAGGTACATAGTTCCTTGAAATTGGTGTCACATGTAGACAGTATGGTGAAGAAGGTGTTTGGCATGCTTGCCTTCATTGGTTATGGCACTGACCAGAGGAGTTGGGATGTCAGGTTGCGGCTGTACAAGACATTTTTTTAGTTTATTCATTAACAGGATGAGGGCATCACTGGCTAGGCAACATTTATTGCCCATCCCTAATTGCCCAGAGGGCACTTCAGGGTCAACCACATTGCAGTGGGTCCGGAGTCACATGTAGGCCAGACGAGGTAAGGATGGCAGTTTCCTTCCGTAAAGGACATTTGTGAACCAGATAGGTTTTTCCAACAACTGACAATGGATTCATGGTCATCATTAGATTCTTTATTCCAGATATTTTATTGAATTCAAATTCCACCATCCCAAGACTTGAGCCCGGGTCCCCAGAATGTTATATGGGTCTCTGGATTAACAGCCCAGCGATAATACCACTAGGCCACCACCTGCCTTATAGGCCACATTTGAAGTACTGCATACAATTCTGATTGCCCTGCTAAAGCAAAGATGTTATTAAACTGGAAAGGGTATAAAAAAGATTTACAAGGTTGTTACCAAGACTGGAGGGTTTGAGTTATAAGGAGGGGCTGGATAGGCTGGGACTTTTTTTCCCTGGAGCATCGGAGTCTGACGGGTGACCTTATAGAGTTTTGTAAAATAATGAGAGGCATACATAAGGTGAACAGCCAAGGCCTTTTCTGCAGGATAGGGGAGTCCAGAACTAGAGGGGCATAGGTTTAAGGTGAGAAGGGAAATATTTAAAAGAGACCTGAGGGGCATCTTTTTCTCACAGAGGGTAGTGCATATATGAAAGGAGCTGCCATTGGAAGTTATGGAGGTGGGTACAATTACAACATTTAAAAGACATTTGGGTTGAAACATGGATAGGAAAGGTATAGAGGGATATGGGCCAAATGCAGGGAAATAGGACTGGTTCAGTTTAGGAAAGCTGGTTGGATTCTATAACACATCAGAGTAAAAGATAAGGCTGAAGCATTTGCAGCTATCTTTATCCAGAAGTTGCAAGTGGATAATCTCTCTTGGCCTCGTAGAGTGGTCCCCAGCATCACAGAAACCAGTCTTCAGCCGATTCAATTCACTCCATGTGATATCAAAAAATGATTGGAGATACTGGATTTGGCAAAGGTTAGGGGTCTTGACAACGTTCCAGCAATCATATTGAAGACTTGTGCTGCAAAACTTGCCATTCCGCTGGCCAGGCTCTTAAGGTACAGTTACATCACTGGCATCTACCCAACAATGTGGAAAATTGCCCAGGTATGTCCTGCGTACACAAAGCAGGACAAATCCAAATCAGCCAATTAACACCCAATCAGTCTACTCTCAACCACCATTAAAGTGATGGAAGATATCATCAACATTGCTCTCAAGCAGCACTTGTTTGGTGATAACAGTGTGAAGCTGGATGAACACAGCAGGCCAAGCAGCATCTCAGGAGCACAAAAGCTGACGTTTCGGGCCTAGACCCTTCTTTGGAGAGGGCTCTGAAATAAATAGGAAGAGAGGGGGAAGGAGACCAAAGATGGATAGAGGAGAAGATAGGTGGAGAGGAGAGTATAAGTGGGGAGGGGATAGGTCAGTCCAGGGAGGACGGACAGGTCAAGGAGGCGGGATGAGGTTGGTAGGTGGGAATTGGAGGTGCGGCTTGAAGTGGGAGGAGGGGGATACCAAAACGTCAGCTTTTGTGCTCCTGAGATGCTGCTTGTCCTGCTGTGTTCATCCAGCCTCACATTTTGTTATCTTGGATTCTCCAGCATCTGCAGTTCCCATTATCTCTGATTACTTGTTTGGTGATGCCCAGTTGGGTTCCGCTAGGGCATGTAGTCCCTGACTTCATTAAATCTTTGGTTAAACCATGGACAAAACAGCTAGAAGAGGTGAGAAGATACTGACAGTCCTTGACATCAAGGCGTCCTACCAAAGTAGCCACGGAAACGGATCGTTCTGTCCAAGTCCGTCAAGTGTCCGCAACAAATTTATTCACATTTTCCTGAACTTGGCCCATATCCTTTTATAACTTTCCTATTCATGTACCCTATCCAAAAATATCTTAAATGTTGTAACTGTACCTGCATCTACCACTCCTGATAGTTCATTCCACATATGAACCACCTTCTGTGTGAAAAAGTTGCCGCTTAGGTCCTTTCTAAATCTTTTTCCTCTCACGTTAAAATTAGGTCTTTGAACTCTTCGACCCTAGGGAAAAGACTGAAAACAAGAATCGCTGGCGATCACAGCAAGTCAGGCAGCATCCATGGAGACAGAGCAAGCTAATGTTTTGAGTCTAGACGACTTCATCAGAGCTGAGAGATAAAACATTTGCTATTCACCTTATCTATGCCCCTCATATTTTATAAACCTTTGTAAGGCCACACCTCAACCTCCTAGGAGTGACATTTAACTTGACTGAAAATACTGGCTGAATTTATAACCAAGCATACAGAGTAATGTGATTAAGTTTCATTCATAATAATGTGCAGCATCCTGTTTCATCCTTGATCTTTTGAGTCAGTTTTCCTTCAACTGTATCCCAATTGATTTGTACTCGATAATAACGGTAATTCATGGCTGTTGTTGGTCAGAAAAGAATTTTAAAATTTTGTGTTGACTGTGTTGTTCTGCTCAATGAGCTGATTTTCTTCAAGCAATGACTGATGATCCTGAAATATATGTTTTGTTTCAGGAGGGAGCTCTAATGCAGCCAGTTCAAGCAATATGTGGAATACTTCTGAACCAGGCCGTACAGTTTAAATGTGATATGTGGACAGCTGTTTTTCTAATGCAACACAAACCTTGTAGCAGTTGGATCAAAAAAAGTCCTTTACTCATTCATTTTTTTGTGTGTTTTTCTCTCTCTCCCTTTCTGGTGCATCTCAAAACACCTACACAATCAACTATGTTCCTTTGTAAATCTTCCATTTATTTAATGTTCAAAGTTTACTGTACCTTACTTACAAATTTGTGCTTTAAGTTCTTATGAATCTGTGTTTTGTGTTTGTAATAACCACTCTGTGCTGCTGTCAAGAGTATTGTAAAGAATTTGCAACTGGAACATAAAACATGCACAGAATTCCTCATATAATTTAACAACTAACACCAAAAGATTTCATTAGAAAATTATGCAGAATACACCAAAGCAACATTTCTTTTTCTATAGACAGCTCAATTTGAGTTTAGTATTTAACGGTTTTCTTAAAGCAGTCAATTGAGCATATATTCACCTTGAATGCTACTGCAAACAAAGCAAAAAAAAGCAGGCATAAGATAACAAAATGTGAAGCTGGATGAACACAGCAGGCCAAGCAGCATCTCAGGAGCACAAAAGCTGCCGTTTTGGGCCTAGACCCTTCTTCAGAGAGGTCTAGGCCTGAAACGTCAGCTTTTGTGCTCCTGAGATGCTGCTTGGCCTGCTGTGTTCATCCAGCTCCACACTTTGTTATCTTGGATTCTCCAGCATCTGCAGTTCCCATTATCTCTGATACAAAGAAAGCGGACAGCCTGTTTTGTACTCTTGTGATCTTTCTCTGTGACAGTGGGTATATCATCAGTCATTGGGGTCAAAAATCCTGGAGCTCACTAATTAATAATATTATGGAATGTACCTGTTGTTATGATCCCAGCTGATTTTAATACTAGACAAGTCTAAGGAGGATAAATTCAGTGCAAAACCTTGCTTGTTAGATCTTAAAATTTTTTTTTCAAAGTGACGGTCGGTTGCTGAATACATTCACAAGAGGCTGCCAGTGTCATTTCTCACAAACAATAAAACATCTGTTGATCTAGAGAAAACGTTAACTGTACTATACGACACAAAAGAGAAGTTGGAAAAGTTTCCTTATAGACATCAGAAAAAGATTCAACCTCACGCCATCTGTTTTATCCCAACAATATCTTTCCAAATATTCAAAGTTCAGTGAATAGTCAACATTATCTTCACACTGAAGCTGTCTTGTTCGACTCAGACTGGGACAGTTACAATCAGTTTGTTTTCAGTGAATTTTTGTGCATTCACTACATGCTTTTTCCTTTCATCTGGTGTCTTTCTTCAAGACACCCAAAATAAACTGAAAATTAAACCTGCTATGGGTTTGTTGAGCTAAAAGTAATATGAGTTCCTGAAATTCTGATGTCCTGCTGTCTTGTCTCTACTTTGTGGCACACCCTTGCCCGAACACACATTGCTAACCTTCTGGATTGTTCTCTCAGCCCGTGTCACTGAATTCCTGTCATTCGGCTACAGTTCACATTTTTTTTAATACACTGAGCCCCTGCACTCCAATTAAGATTGTAAAACTAAATTAAAATACATATTAAAAACAAAAGGAACCTCCACCCGTGAGTTCACGAATGATACTGTAAAAATGACTAACCCTTCTTAGCACACAAAATATAACAACATTATGCATTTAACACAATACAGTGTCATTTCTTAAAGGTGCAAGTGCATAACCCACCACTACATTCCCAAATATGATTCTGATGGGTAGTAAATACTGGACATTCTGGGAATGCTGTCATTCCCAAGCACATAGGCAGTTTTAAAATGAAGGCAAATTTATCCCCCACGCCTTCACTAGCTGTCATGATGGCACAGTAATTCAGGGTGACTCTTCCAAGTTAGTATAAAGTTATTTTACTTGTTTCTAAGTTGCTCAGTACATTCAAATTGAGGTATCTGTGATAACTGTGAATTTTAAATAGTAGAAGCAGTATTATGCATTTACTATGAATTCAATTTGTATTTAAACCAGCTCCTCTTAATTATCCTTGCTAAAAATAAAATGGGTACTTTTCTCCAAAGATGCTGTTCGGTACTGACCATGCTCAGACACTAATTCTGATGAAAAGGTAGTTAAATGAAGTCCTTGCTTCATACAAGTTGATGTTACTGGCCAATTATTCAGGAATAAAGTGTATTAAGTACATTATTTCTAAATTCAACTATTGTATAATGATATTTTGTTTTCTTGGAAGCTAATTACTAAATCATTAGATTTTAAAACTGATTCCTTTTAAAATTTCTTTTATAAGATCATTGGAAAATGCAAATAAATTGGATTTTTATTAGAAATTGTGAAATTATTTGAAAATGAGCAAAAATTATTGTAATATATTATCATGGTTTTAATATGTGATACTTGTAGCATTTTTATTGTAAAGATGAATATAACTGTTAAGAGCCAATGTTGTGTCACCTTAATGAACCACCCTTGCCTAAAAAAAATTACCATAACATATAAAATGCTTTTTGACCTCTTTAACAGAAATTTTAACTATTTGAATATCTACATTTAAGTAGCAGAATACCTTACAGGTGTTGAAGTTGCACCTTGGTGTTATATGGTGATTTTTGCAGTGGTCTAATGGTTCAAACGCCATTCACTATACCAAATAGTACCACCAATAAAAATATGAATCTTTTAGACCACACCATAGCTTTGCAATAGCTTTGACCTTGTTGGCCCCCTGGCCTTTGGGAAGGTCACTGTATTCACTGGAACAGAGAAAACCAGTTGGATTTGGTATTGATCCATTCTTTGGAAATAGTGGCTTTTATAATTTTAAAAAGCTTTAATCTTTTTAATGATTTATATTTTACCTTCCCCTGAATTACACCTGTTCTCCCTACTTGACGATAAAATTGGTTTGCCTGGTGACATTGGCCTTGCTGAACAACAATAGGTCATACACTTCCAAATGTGAACATTAATGCTCATTTTTATTCTCTCTCCTCACATACCCCCTTGCCTGGAATTTTAGTTTACAGCACAGAAGGTTGCCATTCACCCTTTGTGTCAATACTGGCTCTTTAGCGGAAGCAATCCAAAGCTAACCTCACACCTCCTTGTCATAGACTGAGTTAAGAAATACATTAAATTTCCTTTAAAATGGTAACTTAATCAATCAGTAACTTTGGAAAAGTATTCCTTGGTTTAACAATCTTTTGCATAAAGAATTTCTGGATTCTGTCCTTCACTTTCTTAGCTTTGAATTAAATGACAACTTGTAACTGGCTCCCAAACAACTTGCATCATATAGTGCTTATGAAATGCTTCACAGAAGAGTAATCGGGTAAGATACAGAGTTTAGATTTATGGAGGTTGGAAGAGTGGAGGTTGCCCAGCTGAGCATTGGAATAAGGGATTCCCATCACTAACAAAGCATCAATGAGATTTTCAGCATATCAAGAAGAAATTGTTTTTCCATACTTCCTCTGTTAAAGACATCCAGAATTTTTATAATAGCAATCAAATTTCCTCTGCTGCAGTAGAAGAGGTGCCAATATCTGTAGTCATAATTCATAACTAAAGTTTCTTATCCCAAGCATTATCATGATGATTGAATACCTTCTATGAGACCATTTTAATTTGCATAGTGGGAATCCTGTAGCTTCAAGTAGGAGGAGAGGTGATGGCTTAGTGACAATGTTATTGCACTAGATAAAAACTCAGAAGCACAAGCCAATGTTCTGATGACTTGGGTTAGAATCCCACTGAGGCAAATCATGAAATTTTAATTGAATAAAAATCATTTAAAAAGAACAAGACTAATGGCAACCATATAATGATTATCAATTTAAAAAATTACCTGGTTTGCTACTATGAAGGAGGGAAGTTTGCCATTCTTACTTGCATTGATGTACATGTCAGTCCAGACCAACCATGGTTGTAAAAATGGCCTTCATACATGAAATGGTCCATTTACAAACGAGTGATAGGTCTATCAGGAAGTCTGGTAGGATTGAGAGATCCATGTTTCTGTAGTGTAGTGCTTATCACATTCGCCTAACAGACGAAAGGTCCCTGGTTTGAAACTGGGTAGAAACAGCAGCCCAACATTATTTATTGTGTATTGCACATCCAGGGCGGCATGGTGGCTCAGTGGTTAGCACTGCAGCCTCACAGCGCCACGGACCCAGGTTCAAGTCCAGCCTCTGGTAACTGCCTGTGCGCAGTTTGCACGTTCTCCCTGTCTGTGTGGGTTTTCTCTGAGTGCTCCGGTTTCCTCCCACAGTCCAAAGATGTGCAAGCTAGGTGGATTGGTCATGCTAAATTGCCAGTAGTATTCAGGGTTATAGGGGGATGGGTCTGGGTGGGATCTATCAAGGGGCAGTGTGGACTTGTTGGGCTGAAGGGCCTGTTTCCACACTGTAGGGAATCTAGTCTAATCTATTAACAACGAACAATAGGTCCTTCTATTGTTTGGAGGTTCCTGGCCATAAAATTCACACATCTTTGGTGGTCTTATCAAGAAGAAAAAGAGTTAGCAAAATGCCTCCTTGTGTGGAACAATTTTGCCTCAGACTTAGGAGTCTCATACAACACTCAGTATTTCCAAGACAAGAGTAATTCTGCACTTTATGCCTAACTGCTTTTGGTGAATCCTCAAAAGAATGTCATTCTGCAGTGAACTGCAAATTACCAGTTGATTATCAAAAGCCAGTAAATCCTTAATGATAAAGAAGTGCTATTTGTATTTAAAGTAAATGTTTACAACATGGTCTGTAAACAGAGAAAGCACTTAGGATCACTATTTGTTCCTCCACAAGGAGGTGATATTTGATTGGCAAGGTAGCCAAGGCAATGTTGTTGTCTGGGCATATGAGTGTAGATCAACCCCCAAAATCATTGTCATCAAACATTTGTACATTAATTGTGACTGTAGAAAGAGCCTTTGCCAATGTCAGATACTCACCTCAGACATATTGAGTCTTACATGACCCTCACAAATCTGAAGTGAAATCATTATATACAAGAAGAGATTTTTGATTATTCTTTTTCATCCAGTAATTGCTCTCAATCACCAAAAATATTTTCACAGTATCATATAACTGCTAAAGCCTCTTTCTTGATGATTGCTAACCATGTTCTGACATTCAATAATGCCCTTGAAGTGTAATGTATATAGATCCTGGCTGTCACTGAAAAAGAATCACCTCAATACCTGTAGCTGAGGCATCAGTTGCAATAATTGTGGAAAACAGTAATGGAGGTTAGCATATCTTATGGAGGTTCGCATATCTTAACATTCTGATAGGTCTTCTGTTACAATTGCAGCTCAATATGAAGATTGTGACTTCCTTAAGAGAATTTTCAGGGGTTTGGTAATAGAGTCAAGGTGTGGTTAAAAATCTGGCCAACAGATTCACCCTGCCCAGAAACCATTGGAGATCATGAACCAATGTTGGAACTGGGAGTCTTTGACTGCTTTAGTTTTCTGTGGATCAGCCTCCATCCCATCATTACTTACAATGTGATCTAAGAAACCAATGGAATCCCTAGAAAATTCACAATTATCATTCAGCATAAGGCTGCTTCATGTATATATTTCAAGACATTATGCTGTCTCCAGCCATGGAACTGAACTGTTTGAACATGTATCAGGATATCACCAGCATAAGACACCATCTAACCCTTGTAAAATGTTGGGCATAGTACATTGGAAAACTTTGAGGCAGAAATGATACTGAAAGAGTGTCAACCAAAAGGGACAATGACAAGGAGTGAGGAGTCAAGATGTCCCAACTAGAAGGTCCTGCCAAAACTCACTATTGACATCCAGCTTTGGAAATATTTTACGGGTGGGAAGCATAGCCAGATTTTTATTAAGTATTGACCAAGGATGTATTTCTCTAGCAACATTGTGTGAGATCCACACAAATTCAAATGGAGTCACTGGGCTTGAGAACTGTGACCATACCTGAGCAACATTCTGTCACAGGGAAGATAACACCTATATTGTCCATTGTTGTTTCTCTACTTTTCCTGTTACTAGATGAGTGATCTTCCTAGGTGTAAAGATACATATAGTTTGACATCAGCTGTTTTAGTAACTTTGTATTGTGCTCAAAGACATTGTTTCAGTGTGCGTAACATGCCTTCTGACACAATGGAAAAAAATTGCTGGTTACTGATTAAGTGTATTTCTTCCTCATATACATGATCTTTGAATATCAATACAACATGTTGCTGAATAGGCTGGGGCTTTTATCCTTGGAGCATCAGACACTATGGGTGTCCTTATAGAGGTTTATAAAATCACAAGGTACACAGACAGGGTGAATAGCCAAGATCTTTTTCCCAGGGTGGAGGAGTCCAAAACTAGAGGGCATAGGTTTAAGGTGAAAGGGGAAAGATTAAAAAGGTACCTGAGGGGTACTTTTTTTCATGCACAAGGTGATGCATGTATGGAATGAGCTGGCAGAAAAAGTGGAGGAGACAGGTACAATTAAAAACATTTAAAAAGTATGTGGATAGCTATACGAGGACCAAACACTGGCAAATGGGACTAGATCAGATTAGGATGTCTGGTTGGCGTAGGTGCAGTCGGACTGAAGAGTCTGTTTCTGTCCTGGATGATTCTAAATTTTTATTTGTAGGTACAATACCTACAGCGACACAGTTTCAAATTTGCACAGTAACATCTTGACCTTAGCTGACTGTGGAGTATTATCCAAGGTAACTATGACATCGGTGCCCATATCCAGCTTAAATTTGGTTGCATGAGTATTTACATAGATTACTTCTGATGTATCTACATCAAGTGGCTAATTTTTCATCGGACCAGGTGTTATTCATTTTCCGTAACTATTTGCTCTTCATGTAAAGAGACAGGTTCCAATTATGTGAGCGATAATGGGAACTGCAGATGCTGGAGAATCCAAGATAAGAAAGTGTGGAGCTGGATGAACACAGCAGGCCAAGCAGCATCTCAGGAGCACAAAAGCTGACGTTTCGGGCCTAGACCTCTCTGAAGAAGGGTCTAGGCCTGAAACGTCAGCTTTTGTGCTCCTGAGATGCTGCTTGGCCTGCTGTGTTCATCCAGCTCCACACTTTCTTATATTAGGTTCCAATTATGTTCTGTTCCAAGGCATGAATATACCTAATGGCTTGAAAACAATGTGGTTTGTTGCTTGGTATACTCTTTAGACTAGCAGATCTTCAAGAAGTGACCTGTTTACCTACAATGAATACATTGTTGAAGTAAAGCTGGACAGTTTTTCTCTTCAGTGATGTGGTGTTTTAGAACCACACCTGTGATAAAATGTTGAAGCATTAAACTGTTTAGCATTTCACAGTTGAAGGTCTGTTTCCTCTGGTCAAACGGTCAATGTGCTTTAAGTAATAAACACTCCTTGTACAATGTTCTGCATTGAATAGGATTTTTACTGTAAAATACTTCTTGAACAATGTTCTAGGCACTTCATCCATCTCTGTTTGAACTGGTTACCATAGTTAGGTCCTCTTCCAACTGAAATTCAGTAACTGATTTATCTAAAAGACCAATGACAATTCTGTTGCCAATGCGTGCATTGTAAGTTTGCATAGATATACAGTTAAGATAGTAAATACAGGTTATTAATGAAACTATCTATAAATTCTCCTGGGAATTGGTATCGGCTGACGTGTGATTTTACCTGTGTTTTATTTGTTCTTGAAATGAAACGTTTGGTGGAGGAATTTCCAGGGTCCGATAGTTGCCCTGCTATCCTTTGACTTATCCACTGAGTGACCAGACAAAGATCCAGTGTGTTGAAAAAGGCTTTTATTACTTACTATAGCAAGGGACTTCAGAGTATCTAAACATGCCACGTTGAAGACCACAGACAAAGGATTACAGAGGCAGTCATAGTCTTGGATACAGTTGCATGGAATTAATTGTTTTTGACCAGTGAGTTATTTGTTCTTGATGTGAAGCATTGCTCAAAACATCTAATGTGGTTGTCAAATGTAACTTGTTTCTCATTATCTACATTACTACATAGGTAACTACATCAGATAATGTGTTATATGTTAAACTGTTCAGCATTTGATTTGGTGTCCAAATTTGTTCAAAATCATAGAAATGGTGGTTTCCACATTTGCTAATTTTGCTGTACTAGCAAATAAATCCGATAGTCTGAATTTCTCTAGTGGAAAAATTGGCATCAGTGAATTTTGGTGCATTGGCTGACTGCTGTTGGTCTATTTTTAAAAAAATTGGATGACTGTTGGGATTTTGATTTCCTTGTACTACATTCATTTCGTTGACTTCTTGTATTCATTATTTGATTTTTTTTGTTAATGTGCCATTTATTAATGAGATGTCCAATGGAGCTTCATTCAGTTTCTAAAAGGGGAAACCACCATTTCACTTTATTCCCTGTTTGATGAGCGCACAGAGTTTCCTGGAAATACATATTTTAAAATATATTCCTGAGACCTGATGTGTCAAAATAGAATGTTTACACAAATAGGTGTCTGTAGATTCTATTGTTACACTCCTGTAAATACTACTTCACATAGTTAGGAATAAGGGAATGGTAATTATCCAGAAAAATAATATTGTGAATATTTTAAAGGGCCTTAATACTTAATTTGAACTATTATTTAGATTTGTAGTCAGCTTTTGTCTCTTAAATAGTTTTAAGATATAACTAAATGAAGATTAGTTCATAACAAAACGTAACTATTTAATTACGTAAATCTAGCTTATCCGATATTTTGCTAAATGATGCCTTACTGTTTTGTTTTAACAAGAGCTTTGTTTTTTGTTCAGCGTAACTCTACAGCAGCTGCAAGAGTGAATATCAACATTACAGTCGATAGTTATACATCACTTATACAAGGTTGCATTCAGGCAAAATGCGTTTTGCTGTGCAGATGCAAACTCTGCAGTGCAGTTTGATGTGATCTCTTGTTACCACAAGCTGCTTTGACCAGTTACTTACAATGGTTAGGTGCCAAGTAACTGGTGTTTTCTTAAAGTACCTCCTGGGAACACTTTAAATTCAACTTTGCAAAGGGCTACCCAGTACCTTTGTGTAAGATTTCATTCCATAGGTGAACTCATACCTCCTGCCTAAATGGAAAAAATATGATGTCAAAGCTTATAGGCATAAGTCAAAATGCAAATGTTTATCAGTAATCACATGCAATTTTGCCTGACAGCAACTCGAGATGATGTTGTCTACTTTCGCCCTTTGGAGGTTTCTCCTCGCCTACAACTTTATTCCCTCCAGGATACTGAAGGTTGTAATGCAAAGTAGGTGAGTTTTAGAAAAACAATATTTAAGGTTGATCTTTGTTGGGCAATTTTGTTTTCCCCCTCATGCAGTTTCCTAATTGTTAATAATGGGATGTCTTGAAAGTGAAAAAAGGAACATTGGCTTTGCGCCAGATTGGCTTCATGTGAGAACAGCACTAGTTCTAAGGAGTGCTGTTATCAGGAGCTGCTAAAGGATGAGGACGAAAACAGTTTGAACTGTTCTCGTCGAACAGTTAGAACAACAAAAACAATACAAGAAGTCATTTAACAAAATTCACTTAAATATTTTGTCACCAATGATTCAATCCAAAATTGAATAAATAGTCCAGTTATTTCATATATTTAATCAATTTTTGAGGTGCATTATTGACTGAATGAACTTAATTTGTACAAGTAATAAATTGCAATACAGGAAATCAAGAACTGAAAACCTGAACTCTCTTTCTCTTGCCATAAATACACAGTAATCTGCCAAGTATGTTCTGAATTTTCTGTTGCTGTTTAAACCAAAATCAGTTTCATTAGCAACAAGTTTTCATTTGATTTTTTTTTCAGGGTGGGCAGGGGAAAGAGACAGGGAATCAGTGGACATCAACAAGGAGAGAGATAGTGCGTGCTTTAAGCTTTGAGTTAAATATAGCCTGCAGACCTCTGAATGAGTTGGTGCTTGTGAAAACAGGAGTTAGTGAAGCCTGGATGAAGAACATTGAGTAATCTGAACTCTGAGAATCAGGGTTGCAAACTTAAGTTTAGTGACTGGCTGGAGGAAAGACAGTTGGAATTGTGGCATGGCATTGAGTGGGAGAAGTAAACAATAGAGGGAAGCCTTCCACCAGTTTAAATGTCTCATTAACCACATTCAATGAAAGCTTTTCCTACTCCATTGTGGCAAGTGTAGGGATTACTCTGCTTCCTATTTATGCTTCTGAAATACAAGAAAATCACTTGACGGACCTTGTACAAATTTTACAACTGGAAGAGTGGACAAAAGCAGGACATCCCAGTATTATTTTTGACTATAGGATCCATCATAGCAGAGGCGAGATGTTAAATTTGCTACAGTAATGCAGATCAGTGAAGTGATGCATTCCATTTACTCAGTAAACCAGAGGAACCTTGCAAAAATATACTCCTTTGATATAAAGTAAAACAAATCTTTTCAAGCTTCTTTCAAGTTATTTGAGTGTTTTGAAAAATTAGGGAGTGCATATGGATTTTGACCTTAAAGCAAAATTCACATTAGAGTTATTCATCTCTGGACATTTCTTTAATTTTCCACATATATATTTCAGATTACAGGTACAGACATGACAAATGTCACCTGTAAAGGTGTATTTGGTAATAATGCATTCCCATTTCACAACCGGAAAACTTCAAAATGGAAGAATTATTGTTCCATTACACTGCAGAGTACTCCTACACGAAAGGTACAATATTAGATTTTTTTAAACACTAATCAATTTATCTCAGAGATAATGGGAACTGCAGATGCTGGAGAATCCGAGATAACGAAGTGTGGAGCTGGAGGAACACAGCGGGCCAAGCAGCATCTTAGGAGCACAAAAGCTGACATTTCGGGCCTAAACCCTTCATCCCGAAACGTCAGCTTTTATGCTCCTAAGATGCTGCTTGGCCTGCTGTGTTCATCCAGCTCCACATTTTGGTATCTCAATTTATCTGAGTTTGAAAGTACCATTCCCAGCTAGATACTATAGAGCCACAAAGTCAGTACAACACGGAAGGAGGTCATTCAGTCTTTCAATTCAATGCCCATGCTCTGCACAGCAATTCTGCCATTTTTTTGCACTATTCCCATTGCAAGTCTATTTTTGTTAATTGTTCATCCAGTTTTGTTTGAATTCATTAATCATCACTACTTCCACCTTCTCAGGAATGTGTTTGAGAGAGAAACTTTAAGAAAATGTTTGCAAGAGCACAATGGATTCATGGTGAATTCAAAAATGAAATAATTTGTGCATGTCATCACTTTGCTTCGCCATCCCCAAGCAAAGAGACAATCAATTATCTTTTGATTAAAAAAAGTCAATAACTCAAGTGTGATCAATAATATTTATGTTTAAGGTTCACAACACTGCTGCTGAATTAAACTACAACAGAAGCCTTGTGCCATTTGCATCAATAGGAAAGTGGCAAGTGAAAGCACTGATCATTTAATCAATCTTTCAACAACTCAAATCAGGAGAGGCTTATAGTTTCGAAAGATGAGTTTCTTTGATATGTTTGTAAGTAAAAAATGTTTTGATGGAAAGTAGCATCTTGATTAATATCCATCTTGTGCATCCAATGGAGACTGGTCTTACATATTTATTCTATATAAACAGGGCAAAAGCAGAAAAAAGTAAACAAAGATAACAAGGTCATTAAAAACATTACAGCTCTATTTATGCATATTGAGTTGCTGCAATTCCAAATCTGAATCAGGTTGGATCAAGAATTCCAGTCTCACAATAACCTAGATTATCTTTCGAATGATATTTGACCTGTTGTCCTTTAGCACTGTTTTCTTTCTTATTACCACCTTTTATAATCACTGTTTTACTGAGTCATTTTTAACATTCCTGCTTCTGGATAGGACAAAAGCACAGAAGAATCTGCAAGTGAACATTCTGAATGGAAAGGGAAGGTAGCTATTTAGATATTTCACTAAGTGTACAGTGGTATTTATATAAAAAAAGTTGATCAACATCTGACCACTTCCTCCAAACACACCATTTAATTATATCATTTCTCGAGATCATTTAGGTCTAAGTCTTGTCGACCTTAGATCAGTTCACAGTAAAATATTCAAAGTTGCTTCAGAAGAATATTATAAAACAAAGTTGACTTAAAACTGCGTGTGTCTAACAGGTCAACGTTAAAAGAGTAGAGTAATCTCAGCAAGTGATGGGCTTGAAGAAGTTCAAGAATAGATGGTAAAACCAGTGAGAAATTCCAATTCAACAATGAAAAATTTAAAAATGGAAACAATTGTGGATTGACAGCCATTACAGGTCATTTAAACTAATGCATTTTTAAAAATTCATTCATAGGATGTGGGCATTGCTGACTGGGCCAGTATTTATTGCCTTTGAGGTGGTGAGCTGCATTTAAGAATAGAGCTCAGGACCACTGATGTAGGTATTATGTTGGGAAGGCAGTTCTAAGATTTTGACCCAGTGAAACTTAAGGAATGACAATATATTTCCAAGCTGGAATGGAGAAAAAGCTTTGATCAAATTTGCATGTGGTAGTAAGTCCCATATATTTACTACCCTTGTCCTTCTAGATGGAAATGATCATGGGTTTGTAAAGTGCTGCCCAAGGACCCTTGCTGGATTTCAGTAGTGCATTTTGTGGATGTTATACACTGCTGCAACTGAGCGCAGTGGAAGGAATGAATCTTTTGTTGAGCTTGTGCCAATCAAGTGGGCTTTATCCTGAACTAACAAGTTTCTTGGGTTTCCTCAGTCCATCTGCTGCGGAAACCCATTGTTATCTCCAACACAATTATTACAATGTTGTCCTGGCTGCTCCCATCTTCCACCCATTCCAAACTTCTGCTGCTGACATCTTAACTCATTTCAAATTTATTCAACACACCACTCGACTTCTGCTAATCACCCCACTAATGATAACAATTTTAAATCCTCATCTGATGTTAAAATCTATGTTCTTACCTCTTCCCTATCAATGTTGATGGCTGGAGGAGGCAATCTACTACCAGTACTTAGAGTCACATTGGACTCAATTCTGTTTCTCCCTCCCCATACAGCCAAATCTGAATTTCCCCAGTACTACTTTTAAATCTACCATGTATGTATTCCTCCAATTTTGTTCTTTCACATTCTTGCAATTTTAAATATCTATATCATTAGCAAACACATTTTTAGTGGTCTTAGCCTGAAACTCTGCATTCCCTCTGAAAACCTTCGTCTCCCTTTTAAGCGATGTTCCTAAAATTCTCTCTCTAATCATGCTACTGATCATCTGTCCTGATTTTCCTTCAAGCTTAGAGTTCAACCCAATTTTTTTTTAAAAAATCTGATTTAAAAATAAAATTCTGAGGAAACTTTGATGTAGAGATAGTTACAGAGTCAATGTTTCGAGTTCAACATGACCCAGTCACACTCGAAACGTTTCGTTTCTCTCTCCACTGTCGCTACCAGACCTATTGAGTTTCTCCAACATTTTGTTCATCTTTCAGTTTTCCAGCATCCACAACATCTTGTGTTTTAGTGTCAAAAATGTCTCATTGATATAACTCAGTAAGCATGTCTTACGATATTAAAAGGCAACTGTCATTAAAGTTTATTTTTAAACTTTGCAACGCGAGTTTATGCGTAGAAAAAAATTCCTACACAACTGTTGGCTTCATTGGACAAATACATCCTTTGAAATCAGTTGAATGAAATCACCAAATTAAAAACTCATGTCGTTGCTCCTACATTATACTTGCTACACAATAACGGGTCCTAATTAAGAAACTACAAAAGTAAATAAATACACGATTTACCCTTGAACAAGGCAGATGCAGAATTTCTCAGTAGTTCATAACAAGAGTCGACAACAAACTTCAGTTAAAGACAATGAACTGGAATACAAAAAAAAAGTTTAATCGACTAACATTGAGTCTGTTGCCGTGTGTGTCTGTCTGTCGGGGGGTGGGGGAGGGGGCAGCATTTAATCTTTTCTCTTTAAGCAGTGCGCCGACAAGAAATCATTTCCTCCGCAGACACGGGCGGGACGTTCCCTTTAAGAGTGCATGTACCTTCTCGTGAATGTTGCTCCAAAGAAAGGTCGCATCTAGCGCCCACACACGGGACATAACCACATCTAATAGGGTTTTAGACTGAAAGAGTGTGAGAAAGCAGGGCTACCATTCACCAAGGACCGCTATATATCTGCATGAAAGCGATTCTATTTTTCTTACAATTGAACTCCACCAATCCCTTTAATTTTTTTCCGCCATGATTTCTTAAAGGGGACGGCAATAAAAGGCGCCATTTGGCCCACTTCGGGATACCGTCGTCCGAAATAAAATCACTTTCTGCATACCACACGATTTATCGGCATCAACTCTTCACAAAAACATAAGTACATAAAATTGAAGGAGACGGTTTGAAGAGGAAATAACTCCGAGCAACGACACCTACCCTCTTCACTCATCGGCGTCCCGGCGCCGAATGAGTTTGTTCTCCGAAAGGCGTGCGGACTAACAAGCGCGTGGCGGGGGCTTGGCTGTGGGGGGGGAGGGGAAATGCGAGCTCGCGCCGTCCGCCAAGGAATCCTACCGCGCGCGAGCACGGGGGTGCCGGCCACCGTCAACCACGCCTGCGCAATAGCGCGCAGCCTCCGGTCGGCGGCATCCGCTGCATTTTTCCCTCTGCTGCGCTTGCGTGCTCCCAGTCAGCGAGCAACAGGGACAGCGCCTGCGCACAGGCCCAGTCGGTTTTCCTTACCCGGACACCGCCGGCTCTGCATTCATGCGCACAGTCACTTGTCCGGTCGATGGGGGAGGGAAATGGCCGGCTGCCGGCACATTGCGCATGTGGGGAGGCTGAGTCGACCTGTCTGGGTTGCGGGCTGCACTCCGCGCATGCGCCTCGGCTCTAGTTTCTCCAACTCGTCGGTGTGCGCGTTGTTGTCCGCGCGTTCACGCACCCCCCCATCTCCTGCGCGTGGGATTGTGGGTGCTCGGGTTGCCCGCCGAGGCGCGCGCGCGGATCGAAGGTAAGGCACCGACTGGAACCATCGAGGGTTAAAAAATTTAAACCGCGACCGTTAACCAAAAGGGAAAAAAAAATTTCCTCAGAGCGGCCTGCAAAATATAAAAGAAGCAGCATTTTAACCCTGTAACAGCCACGGGAGCTTGTTGTTAACCATCTCCATGTCTCTCTCAGCACACAGGTTCGGCGAAGAGCAGGAGGAGGAGGGCGACAGAAGAGACATCTTTTTTAAAGCGTTGAGAGTGAACATATAAAATACACACGTGTACATTTCCTTTTTTATTATTTTTTAAAACCTGTCTATGCACGTCAAACATCTATGAGTTATCGATCATGTCGGTGAGGGAGACGTTCAACCCGGAGAGCTATGAGTTGGATAAAAATTTCCGCCTGACCCGCTTTGCCGAGCTGAAGGGAACGGGGTGCAAAGTGCCGCAGGATGTCCTGCTCAAGCTGCTGGAGGCCCTGCAGGAGAATCACTACCAGGAGGATGAGCAGTTCCTGGGGGCAGTCATGCCCCGTCTGGGTGAGCCTGCCTGCAACCTTTGCGGGGATACCGATCTTGTGCATTGCAACTTGTATTATTTCTATTGCACATTGCATACTCTTTCATCCGTCAACCCCTCGCTTCCACTATCACCCCAGTTCTGGACTTGCAAAGAGAAAAAAATGGGAGTGAAAAGTAAACTTCGGCCACCCCCGTTCCCCCTTACTTTAATGATCTCTTCAGCCCTGGATTTGTGAAAAGCGAACTTCAGATGTTCTTCCCACCCCTTCATTTTAACTGAGCCTAGTTTTGACTTTGCAAACGAAAAAACTGGGAATGAAAATTGAACTCTAACTGTGCGCTCCCCTTCCCTCTTGTTTTAAATCGCCCTAACTCTGGCTTTACAAAACAAGAGTGAATTTGTAACTTCTCCCTTTTTTCCTTGCTTTGACTATCGTCCCAGCTTTGGCTTTGCAAATCAAAAACGTGAAAAGTGAACTCCAGCCGCCCCCTTTACCTTGCTGTCATTATCACCAGTTCTAGCTATTGCAAAAAGCTTGAGGTGAAAAGTTAACTCAACTGCTTCACCCCCACCTCATTGCTTAAAATTTTCTTTTTCCATTTTTCTCTTGAATTCCAATGATTTTGCCCTAGTTCATCTATTCTTTCACTGTTCAAATCTTGCATACTTTTGACTAACTGAGGGCTTTTTAAAATGGTGATAAAACCTTGTTTCTGTGTTCAGTGTGTGTATGCCTTTTTAAGAAATTGTACAGTAGTGAAATTTGTTAACCCTTCAAAACCCTTGTAGCAAATAGATGTGATGTATGTTTTGAAGAAGCTATATTATGGTACAGTCAGTGTTTGAAGGTTGAATTTGTTTTGATGAAGTGATTAAGTGAAACAATTGTTAATCCTTTGCATATTTGGCAAACGAAAATGGTGTGTGCTATTCATGTATGTTCACATGAAGAATGGGCGTGATTACATTAAAAACAGAAGGTGAGAGAGACTTTGAACATGTGCCTGGTTAAAGTATCATGAGGTGCAGAAAATATTCAGCAATTTGAGTGTACTGTAGGGAACTAGAATATAGGGGATGAAGGAAAAAAGTTGTACTTATATTGTGCGTTTTCATGTCCACAGTCTCAAAGTGCTTTGCAATCAGTGGAGTACATTTGAAATGTAGTCAGTGTTGTAATGTGGCAAATAGAGGTGCCCCCTCCCAACATTACATGTCAATGAGCACTTGATCTGGTTTTGAAATGTTGATTGAGGTATAAGTATTGCCCAGGATACAAGTGAGAACTCCCTTGCTTTTTATGCTATAGATTTGTAAAGCTCTGTTTTATCTCCATCTGAGTTAGTGTTTTATTCTGAGCAACACCCTTTAGGATGGATATGTTGTCCTTGAAGATGGTTTTACCCGAATGACACTGGGATTTGAACAGATTGAGACAAAACTACCAAAAATGAGCTTTTATTTCCTGAAATTTGGAAGTTTGAGCAATGAATTAATCTAGGTTTTCAAAATATTAAGGGAGTTGAAAGCTAGGTAGGAAGTATTTCTGCAGGTTGGACAATCTCAAATTGTGACTATAGAGTTGGACCTTTGAGGATTTATATGCAAAAATTGTAGGACATGTGAAACTTTCTTCTGCCAAGCAACAGTTGATGCAAAATCCATTTAATTTAAATCTAGATATTTAGATTTTGTTAATCGAAGGGATGTGAGCAAATAGTCTGCACGGAGTTAAGCCACAGACCAGCCATGGTCTCGTTGGATCCTGGAACAGGTTCAAGGAGCTAAGTAGCCTTTTCTTGTTCGTGTAACCAAAGTGTGATGTTGGATGAGCACAGCAGGCCAAGCAGCATCTCAGGAGCACAAAAGCTGACATTTTGGGCCTAGACCCTTCATCAGAGAGGGTTCTGGAATAAATTGGGAGAGATAGGGAATAAATAGGAGGAGGCGGACTGAAGATGGAGAGAGAAGAAGATAGGTGGAGAGGAGAGTAGAGGTGGGGAGGGAATAGGTCAGTCCAGGGAAGACGGACAGGTCAAGGAGGTGGGATGAGGTTAGTAGGTAGGAAATGGAGGTGCGGCTTGAGGTGGGAGGAAGGGATGGGTGGGAGGAAGAACAGGTTAGGGAGGCAGAGACAGGCTGGGCTGGTTTTGGGATGCAGTAGGGGGAAGTGGACAAACTGGGTTGGTTTTGGGATGCAGTGGGGGAAGGGGAGATTTTGAAGGTTGTGAAGTCCACATTGATACCATTGGGCTGCAGGGTTCCCAAGCGGAATATGAGTTGCTGTTACTGCAACCTTCAGGTGGCTTCATTGTGGCACTGCAGGAGTCCCATGATGGACATGTTGTCTGAGGAATTGGATGGGGAGTTAAAATGGTTCACAACTGGGAGGTGCGGTTGTTTATTGCGAACCGAGCAGAGGTGTTCTGCAAAGCGGTCCCCAGGTCTTCGCTTGGTTTCCCCAATGTAGAGGAAGCCACACCGGGTACAATGGATACAGTATACCACATTGGCAGATGCGCAGGTGAACATCTGCTTAATATGAAAGGTCATCTTGGGGCCTGGGATGGGGCTGAGGGAGGAGGTGTGGGGCAAGTGTAGCATTTCCTGCGGTTGCAGGGGAAGGTGCCGGGCGTGGTGGGGTTGGAGGGGAGTGTGGAGCGAACAAGGGAGTCATAGAGAGAGTGGTCTCTCCGGAAGGCAGACAAGGGTGGAGATGGAAAAAGGATGGAAAGATGCTTCAAGGACCGCAACTTTTCCCCCCCGCAGTGGTCGAGAATGCCCTTGACCGCGTCTCCCACATTTCCCGCAACACACCCCGCCCCCACCACAACTGCCCCAAGAGGATCCCCCTCGTTCTCACACACCACCCCACCAACCTCCGGATACAACGCATCATCCTCCGACACTTCCGCCATCTACAATCCGACCCCACCACCCAAGACATTTTTCCAACATCACCCTTGTCTGCCTTCCGGAGAGACCACTCTCTCCGTGACTCCCTTGTTCACTCCACGCTCCCCTCCAACCCCACCACACCCGGCACCTTTCCCTGCAACCGCAGGAAGTGCTACACTTTCCCCCACACCTCCTCCCTCACCCTCATCCCAGGCCCGAAGATGACTTTCCATATTAAGCAGAGGTTCACCTGCACATCTGCCAATGTGGTATACTGTATCCATTGTACTCGGTGTGGCTACCTCTACATTGGGGAAACCAAGCGGAGTCTTGGGGACCGCTTTGCAGAACACCTCTGCTCGGTTTGCAATAAACAACTGCACCTCCCTGGTGCAAACCATTTTAACTCCCCCTCCGATTCCTCAGACAACATGTCTATCATGGGCCTCCTGCAATGCCACAATGATGCCACCCGAATGTTGCAGGAACAGGAACTCATATTCCGCTTGGGAACCCTGCAGCCCAATGGTATCAATGCGGACTTCACAAGCTTCAAAATCTCCCCTCCTCCCACTGCATCCCAAAACCAGCCCAGCTCGTGCCCTCCCCCCACTGCATCCCAAAACCAGTCCAGCCTGTCTCCGCCTCCCTAACCTGTTCTTCCTCTCACCCATCCCTTCCTCCCACCTCAAGCCGCACCTCCATTTCCTACCTACTAACCTCATCCCACCTCCTTGACCTGTCCGTCTTCCCTGGACTGAACTATCCCCTCCCCACCTCTACTCTCCTCTCCACCTATCTTCTTTTCTCTCCATCTTCGGTCCGCCTCCCCCTCTATCCCTATTTATTCCAGACCCTCTCCCCATGCCCCTCTCTGATGAAGGGTCTAGGCCCGAAATGTCAGCTTTTGTGCTCCTGAGATGCTGCTTGGCCTGTTGTGTTCATCCAGCTCCACACTTTGTTATCTTGGATTCTCCAGCATCTGCCGTTCCCATTATCACATGCCCCTTCAGAAAGTTGCTTTACTAGTTAGTACAAATCTAAAATACTGTATATGCTGCAAATTTGAAATAAAAAATTAAAATACTTGGCAGGTCAGGCAGTATCTGCAGTGAGAGAAGCAAAGTTAGCATTCTTAGATTGAAAATCTGATGTATTTTGTGAACCTGAAACATTCATTCAGTATTTCTCCACTAATGCCAAACCTCCTGAATGCTTTGAGCATTTTCCATTTTCATTGCTTTGCTAAGGTTTTGGTACTGGGGAACTTAAATATTCTTGTTCTGTGTTTGAAATAAATAGTACCAAGTGCTGCTGTTAATTCCATAGAATTGGTTTTGAAGAAGTATCAAATACCTGCTGTAAAAATGTTAAAATTACAACTTCAAGACATAGTCTCTTGTCTCATTTGTTATTGTACTGTCTTTGTGTCTTGCAATTTGCTTATTTTTTTAAATTGGTAATACTAATTTTTTGTGTGAATTTCTACACACTTATTGTAAGCCTTTGAAGCTGGCTCATTGAAACTTGACCTAGATAACAAAGTGTGAAGCTGGATGAACACAGCAGGCCAAGCAGCATCTTAGGAGCACAAAAGCTGACGTTTTGGGATGAAGGGCCTAGACCCTTCATCAGAAGTCTAGGCCCGAAACGTCAGCTTTTGTGCTCCTAAGTTGCTACTTGGCCTGCTGTGGTCATCCAGCTTCACACTTTGTTATCTCGCATTCTCCAGCATCTGCAGTTCACATTATCTCTGAAACTTGACCTAATCAAGCCATATAGCAACCAGGTTCCTGAGCTTTTCTTTCAGATAAGTGCAAAGTGACTGATTTACACTGCTGTAATTAGAAAACCTTCACTGGATTGGCATGATGCAATACATGACAGTCTGTCAGTGTCTTGATCAATTATCTCACATTTTGCTGTTACATCCTTCATCATATAGCAATGCCTCTTTGACCAAATTAACCATCTTAAAAATTGCTGTGATCCCTTTTGAAATCATTATGAATCGATCCATTTCATTTCTGGCAGACTTTCCAAGTGTCCAATTTGAACCTTTTTCATTTTTATCTAGACTTTTTCAGGCTTCCTCCTTCTCATCACAGTCCTAACCAGTTTTATCTAAGGCATTTCATATTTGCAACCTGGGAGGTCAACCTTCCTTGCTGGGCACTGCAGCAAGAACAAAAACAGAAATTGCTGGATAACATTGAAGAGTCAGCAAACTCAAAACGTTAACTCTGCTTTCCTCTGCTGCTGCCAGATCCGCTGAGTGTTTCCAGCATTTTCTGTTTTTGTTTTAGATCTCCAGCATCTTCAGTTCTTTCTTTCATTTTAGTGAAGCAAGAACATTGTTCTGCTAATGTCATTTGTCTTAGACTGATGAGTTGTGCCAATTGTGAGCAGTTTGATGAGAGAAGAGAATACAGGAGGTGATTTTTCCATTGTCTTTTGTATGTGTGCGAAAAGAAAAACTTCCCAGAAAGATTCTCTTCCTTTTAAACAGCCATTGTCATTTGAGGGTTTAGCTGTTCTACTATCATTGAAACTTTTCTGGTTTTGCCATTAGCCATGACACCCACCCCCGAGAAAAATCCTTCGTCAGTTTGCATTAGGGCAATCATCCACTGAGGTTTCAAGTTGCACTGCTATCCTTGAATGCTGCCCCACAATTTTTGCAGCACCACTTTGTATCCAAGGTAATATTTGAGATCTTAAGAAATGGATTGAAAACCAACCAAACTAGTGCATAGGCTGTGATCAGTCCACTTTTATGAAAGGTTGTGTGGAGCTAGTGATGCTGTAGCTGTAATGAGAATGTTTGATTCAAAATACTGTCATCACATGATCCAAGATACTATAAAAAGTGTTGTTTAGCCAAAGAAGTAAAGAATAACAGCAGAAATGTACACCTGCTTTGTGGATTATGAAAAACTGGGTGAACTGACAAAACCGGCTGAGGGCAATCTTGAGTTGATTGAAGGCAAAGAATGATCATCTGTGGAAGGCTGGTACAAACAGCAGTGTCGGTGAAATTAAACCTCGTGTAATTAAGAGTAAAGTGAAAGGAGACAGTTAATGATCACCATCTATGTGAAGCCATGATTTTTTTTTTAAAAAGTAGATTGAGTATAGAAAAGTGTAGAAGTAGGATGTCATTTCATGTGATTTGCAGATGACTGGTTCCTGGTGGCTTGCAGAGTAGAAGGTCTCCAGTTACCAACAAGAAGGAGGAGTGAAGTGATGCAAGTTTATGGAATAGAAATGAATGTAAAGTAAGAAACATGGAGAAAATGATATACATAGGAAAAGCAGCAGACTATTCAGCTCTTCAAACCTGTTCTGCCATTCATTGAGATCATGGCTGATCTGCTTTTGTCACGAATCTCTTAATACTTACACTTTTAAAACAAAATATCTACTTCAGATTTAAAATTAACAGCTGAACTAACACCCACTGTTGTTTGTGGAAGAGTGCTGTAAACTCTACCACCCTCCATTTGTAGAAGTGGTTCCTAATATCTCTTCTGAGCAGTCTGGCCCTAATGCTCAGACTATGGCCCCTAGACCTACTGTCTCCAACCCTGTCTTTTCCTGGTAATATCTTGAAGACTTTGATCAGATCACTCTTTAGCCTTCTAAATTCTAGATCAAATAGGCCTTAATCGCAGAAACCCATGAATCAGTGCTGTTTAGGTCCCAATGATTGGTGAACATCTGGAGCAGACTTCATAATGTAAGGACCTGTGAAGCAACTTGTCATATGAAGGTTACTGCCATAAATAAATCAGCAATAGAGTAGCAATGGCAATGATCAAGTATAAAGAATTGCTCAGGGAATGAATAGAGATCCAAAGAAAAGAATACTCAAGCTTGACATTGGAAGTGCTTTGTCGAGCTTAAACATGACATTGACTGTGAAACGTGGACTAGAAAACTGTGAAATCTGCTTCTGGAGAAGCATGGAAATGGTCAGCTAGAGAGAGTTTGAGCAATGAAGAGGTTCTCAGGATGGTGAATCATACAGACATGAATTAGGAGCAGAGTGGGCCACTTAGCCCCTTGAACTTGCTCTGCCATTCAATACGATCATGGTTGATCTGATTGCAAGCTTAAAACTGCATTTTTTTAGATTCCCATTAATAACTTGATGAACTTCTAAGATTTCGTATTTTTAATAGATGCTTAAATGGCATTTTTATAGCAATCACAGTGCCTTATGTAACTGGAGTGGTGGACTTGTTAAATATTGATACATAATTCTTTTTGTATTTGATCTTCATATAAGTATAAAGTTATGGGAGTTGGGGCAAAATGGAAAAACATTCACAGCTTTAGTTTAGGGCAAATTAGTGAGTTTGTTTACTCTTAATTAGGTAACTGTGATAGAACTGTTTCATTCTAGGCAAATAATTCAGAAAATTGGATTTTTTTGTGAGATTCTCTTTTGATCCATTACTTGTAACTTTAGTTTGCTGTTTTCCTCTTCCCTCATTAATTTTTCTCTTTGTACTTCTGGTCTTTGAGATTCTGTATAATTATCTTGCAAAATTAAAATTTTAAAAGAAGCAAAATGAATTATTAAAAAGCAGGCAAGATATTTCAATATAACATGACAAATTTATATTGAAGCTTGAGAGTGAGTGTGGATTTGCTTTTAGGCTGCACTTATAGAATCCCAGAATTGTTAAATTAGAGGACGAGGAGGAGGAGGAGAATATTTGGCCCATTGTGTCTGCACTGGCTCTTCAAATGAGCAGTGTAGTTAATTCTATTCTCCCAGATTCTCCCTGCAGCCCTGCGCATTGTTACTTTCAGATAACAGTCAAATTCTCTTTTGAATGCTTCACTTGAACCTGTATCCACCACACATTCGGGCGGTGCATTCCGGACCTTAGCTACTCAGTGCATGAAAGGTTTCTTCAAATGTTTTGTTTGCTGCTTTTGCCAAGTTACTTTTAATCTGTGCACAATTGTTCTTTAAACTTTTCATGAGTGAGAGCAGTTTCGCCATGTCTATTGTGTCCAGGCCACTCAGATTTTGAATCCCCCTGTCAAGTTTCCTCTCAGCCTTGTTTCCTTGCCTATATACTGCCTTACCAATGTGGATTTTATATCTAATAAAATCGTATAAATTTAAAATGCAATCTTTTAAGAAGCAATCTCGCAAATTGGCCCAAGATGTGGTTAGTCTTTTTAACACCTGTGAGTAACTTCAGTTCTTATATTATCACTGACTTATGTCATCACACTGTATCATACTTGCCATATTAAATTTGTAAAGTATTCCACTAGCTATTCCTCAGCATTTTCAAAAGTAAGTTTCATTTTATTAAGAGAATTGATTTAAGTATTATAATGTTTACCCAGCATGCTGGAGTTCCTGTACCTTAGTGTTGATTCACTTCGTTGTTTTGATGTGATGAATGAAGACTTGAGGACAGACAGGAGGACAATGATGTTGCAAAACTCTGGAAGAAATGTTGATATCTAGGAAAGAACTTAGAGAATGTTTACAATTTGTGTTTTTTATTTTCTCAATTGTTTACTAATGGGTCGTCTCTATCCTTTTAGATTTTTAATCTCTCCATGAATTGACCAACCTCTCCCTGTCTTCGCCTGCAAGTTTTGAACCAATACTTTACATTTGCAAGTTGGTTCCTTTTATAGTTTTATTTTTATGTATCACCATATCTTTTCTAAGTACAGCACTGCTTAATCATTCTTCCAATAATAAAAAGATCCTTCATTCATATATCAATTCATATAAAATATAATGGAATAGGTCCATGCACAGTGCGTGACTGAAGTTACATTTAATCTTGTTTTTGAAAATGCATTTTTTTTGGTATAATTTGACATAAATGACATGATGGAAGGACCAGCAGTAAACTTCAGGTTGCTGACAAGTCTGGTTAACGACCATGCTCTAGCAGTTACAGGAAGGCAAAATGTGCTTCAGTTTGTCCAAGAAACAGCTTTTTTGAACTGTGGCTTTCCTTTGCTTCTGGAATAGAACTTGACCCACAGGCTGACAGCTACAAAACAGAATCAAAATGAAAGTTGCATTTGCTTCACAGGTCTAATTTAGTGGCAAGTTGGTGAAACTGAATTCAAAAATATCTGTTAACTTGTGAACTAATGCTAGAAAATGGTCATGAAAACTGCTGGATTTTCTTTTTAGGGATAGTAACTTCCTGACCAACTTAAGTTACATTCTAGGCATTGTTTCTGTTATGTCAGCATACACAGGGCTGAATGATAAATACTGCCTTAACAATATTGCCCACATCCCAGAGACAAAAAATATAATTCAAATTAAAATACAAACCTTAAATTAAGGGCAGATAGTTCTGGGAAACAGCTAAGTGAAGGTGTTCTTCAGGAATTTTTCTTTGAGATAATATGTCTGCATTTGGACTAAAACAGTTATAATTAAGGAAAATCGTGTTATATCAATGCTGCAGTGATAGTCTAAGTGATTGCAAATTTAAATTCTTCAATGCTATGTTTGTATTCATTAATTCAATAAAATTGGATCTGTCCATCTGGCCACTAGGTGTTCTCTAGTTGCCAAAATTCAATTAGGAGCTTGAAGCTCCTTTTTGTATGTCTGAGACTTAATACAAAGTTGCATGCTCCAAATGGTGAAGTCTTTCCTGAATTCTTGCACAATCAAATGAAGCTATTCAAGTGTTTTGAATAGTTACTACTATTAATTTGCAGTTATAGTTCAGTCAGTCTTGATTGTTCCTCGAAGTGAATAGGCAATAGATGATCAAAACTTCATGCAAAATGCATGGCTGAAGTAACATTGGATGCCTTTTAAGAAATGGGCTTTTTGTACAATTTCATGTAAATGTCATGTAGTGAAGGACCAGCAGTAAACTTAAGAATGCTGAGAATTCTGGTGAACATCCATGCTCTTTTAACCAGTCTTAAAGTCAATTTTGCGCTATATTCCAAATATTAATTAGGATAATAGTTACGTAAATTGCAGAACTAAACATTTGCAACAAAATAAGTATAAACATGTGGGTTTATTATTCCCCAAGGATTCCTTCAGTCATAAAAACGTAGAAAATAGGCATAGGAGTAGGCCATTCAGCCCTTCAAGCTTACTGTGCCATTCAATGTGTTCTTGGCTGATCATCCAATTCACTGAGGAAGGATCACAGGACCTGAAACATTAACTCTGTTTTCCCCTCCACTGATGCTGCCAGACCTGCTGAGCTTTTCCAGCAGCTTTATTTTTGTTCCTGAAATTTACAGCATCCGCAGTTCTTTTGGTTCTTATCCAATTCACTACCACGTTTCCACTTTTGCCACATCCCCTTTGATCTTTTTAGCCACAAGAACTCTATCTGTCTTGAAAACATATAGTATTTTGGCCTCAAATGCTTTCTGTGATAGAGAATTCCCCTGGTTCACCGCTGCCTGGATGAAGAAATCTCTTCTCATCTCAGTCCTAAGTTACTTACTTGTACCTTTAGACTGTGACACCTGGTTCTGGTCTCCCTGGTCATCAGGAATTTCTTTCCTGCATTTACCCTATGTGGTCCTACCATAATTTTACCAGTTTCAATCAGAACACTCTTCATTCTTTCCAGTGAATATAGTCCTAACCAATCCAGTCTTTCTTCATATGCCAGTCCTTCCATCCCAGAAATCAATCTGTTAGAGTCCATTCACATGAAATATTCTCAACGTGGAGATTTATATTTTTGTTAAAACCAAAAGTCCGAAAATACGTTCTTTAATTTTGTCCGAGTTCACTTTCTTTTGAGGATTTTTTGTTAGCGATAACATTGAAATATGCTTTGAATATCCTCCAAATCAAGAGGAATTTATGACATAGAATAATTTTTGCTTTTAGCTCTAGCACCTGTAATCCCCAGATCTCTCTGTATTTGGACTAAGTACAGCTGATCTGTAAGGTGACTGTACCTTGAAATATTTAGTCTGACTTTGTTTTGACAATAGGACACTGCACTAAAAAATTAATAACTGATAGTGACCATTATAAATATTAATAAAATTTAAATTGGTAAGCCGATCATCTGATTATTACGACTGCTTTCTTTTCTTTTTTGAGTCACTTTTTGCCCATTTTTTTTATGCCTGTTTCTCACATTCTTTCTCAGTTTCTTTATGCAACCTGTCATAACAAATGGACATAGTTCTGGAGCTACCACTTCAGATGGAACTATAACCTTCACACAGGTTGGTGCCTTCAGAAATAGATGGTAGAGGCATGGAAAGGAAGGAAAATGTTTCGTAGTAATCATTTAAAGCAGCTCCATCCATCTTTGTGATAACAAGGTTTAGAGCTGGATGAACACAGGCCAAGCAGCTTCAGAAATGCCACTTCTGAAGAAGGGTCTAGGCCCAAAACGTCAGCCTTCCTGCTCCTCTGATGCTGCTTGGCCTGCTGTGTTCATCCAGTTCTACACCTTGTTATCTCAGATTCTCCAGCATCTGCAGTTCTTACTATCTCCATCCGTCTTTGTAGTGATGTATGAAGTCAAATGTCAGCATGTGTTTAGAAAATGGAAGTTAATTTATGGCTTTCCATTTTGTGCTTGAAAGTGTTTGCTTACACTTGCAGCCACAAAATAAATTATAAGGCGGAACCAAACATATATCAGTAAATGAGGACAAAGCCTTTTTTTCCTGAAGCTGAACATTATTCATTAGACTGTAGATATCATGTGTATTTGGAATGGATTGTCATTGACACAGCCCTTTCTTTAGGGCTGCATAACAATTTTCTTTGGTTAAAAATTCTTCTTTTCATGTTGGTCATTTGGAAAGATTGTTCTCTGCTTTTGATTACTTTTCTCCGGAACTGGGCTGTGTTGAAAATTTTAGTTGTGAACTTTAAGGGCGTGGATTTATTTTTCTAATGGCCAGGACACTTTGAAAGTGGTACATGCGACAATTGTGATTGGGCATCTGTAATTTCACAAGTTATCATTTGAAAGGGCCACATAATGTTGTAAATTCAAGACATTCTGTAAATTGAATCTATTTCAATATTATGAAGACAATTTGCTGGCATGAATTTAGTGCCATTCTACGTGGAAGGAAATTTTCTTTAGTTACAAATAGATTAAGATAGATTAGCATTTTCATGCATATTTGCAAACTAGATTTGAGTGAAAGAAAATAGAAAATGCTGAAGTACTCAGCAGATCAGGCAATAGACAATAGGTGCTGGAGTAGGCCATTTGGCCCTTCGAGCCAGCACCACCATTCATTATGATCATGGCTAATCATCCACAATCAGTATCCTGTTCCTGCGTCATCCCCATAATCCTTGATTCCACTATCTCTAAGAGCTCTATCCATCTCTTTCTTGAAAGTAGCCAGAGAGTTGGCCTCCACTGCCTTCTGGGGCAGAGCATTCCATATATCCACCACTCTCCGGGTGAAGAAGTTTTTCCTCAACTCTGTTCTAAATGGCCTACCCCTTATTTTAAAACTGTGTCCTCTGGCTCTGGACTCATCCATCAGTGGAAACATGCTTCCTGCCTCCAGATTGTCCAATCCCTTAATAATCTTATATGTCTCAATCAGATCCCCTGTCATCCTTCTAAACTCAAGTATATACAGGCCCAGTCGCTCCAATCTTTCGACATATGATAGTCCCGCCATTCTGGGAATTGACCTCGTGAACCTACGCTGCACTCCCTCAATAGCAAGAATGTCCTTCCTCAAATTTGGAAACCAAAACTGCACACAATACTCCAGGTGCGGTCTCACCAGGATCCTGTACAGCTGCAGAAGGACCTCTTTGCTCCTGTACTCAATTTCTCTTGTTATGAAGGCCCGCATGCCATTAGCTTTCTTCACTACCTGCTGTACCTGCATGCTTGCTTTCATTGACTGATGTACAAGAACACCTAGATCTCGTTATACTTCCCCCTTACCTAACTTGACTCCATTGAGATAGTAATCTGCCTTCCTGTTCTTGCCACCAAAGTGGATAACCACACATTTATCAACATTAAACTGCATCTGCCATGCATCCGTCCACTCACCTAGCCTGTCCAAGTCACCCTGTATTCTCATAACATCCTCCTCACATTTCATGCTGCCACCCAACTTTGTGTCATCAGCAAATTTGCTAATATTACTTTCAATGCCTTCATCTATATCATTAATGTATATTGTGAACAACTGCGGTCCCAGCGCCTGCCATTCCGAAAAGGACCCGTTTATCACTACTCTTTGCTTCCTGTCAGCCAGCCAATTTTCAATCCAAGTCAGTATTTTTCCCCCAATACCATGTGCCCTAATTTTGCTCACCAATCTCCCATGCGGGACTTTATCAAAGGCTTTCTGAAAGTCCAGGTACGCTACATCCACTGGTTCTCCCTTGTCCATCTTCATAGATACATCCTCAAAAAATTCCAGAAGATTAGTCAAGCACGATTTCCCCTTCGTAAATCCATGCTGACTCTGACCTATCCTGTTACTGCTGTCCAAATGAGTCGTAATTTCATCTTTTATAATTGACTCCAGCATCTTTCCCACCACTGACGTCAGGCTAACCAGTCTATAATTTCCTGTTTCCTCTCTCCCTCCTTTCTTGAAAAGTGGGACAACATTAGCCACCCTCCAATCCGCAGGAACTGATCCTGAATCTATAGAATATTGGAAAATGATTACCAATGCGTCCACGATTTCTAGAGCCACCTCCTTAAGTACCCTGGGATGCAGACCATTAGGTCCCGGGGACTTATCAGCCTTCAGACCTAACAGTCTATCCAACGCCATTTCCTGCCTAATATAAATTCCCTTCATTTCGTCCATTACTTTAGGTCCTTCAGCCACTGTTGCATCTGGGAAATTGCTTGTCTTCCCTAGTGAAGATAGGTACAAAGTACCTATTCAACTGTTTTGCCATTTCCTTGTTCCCCATAATAAATTCACCCGTTTCTGACTTCAAGGGCCCAATTTTAGTCTTAACTTTTTTTTTCTTTTTACATAATACCTAAAAAAACTTTTACTATCCTCCTTTATATTTTTGGCCATTTTTTCTCTGCGTCTTACCATTTTAGTTATGTTCTGTTGCTCTTTAAAAGCTTCCCAGTCCTCCGGCTTCCCACTCATCTGTGCTATGTTATACCTTTTCTCTTTTATCGTTCTGCAGTCCTTAATTTCCCTCGTCAGTGTATATGAAAAGACAAACAGAGTTAACCGGTACGTGAACTTTGATTAGAATGGCCTTGAAAAGTTAATTCTGTTTTCCTCTTCACAGTTCCTATCTGACCTGCAGAGCAACACCAGCATTTTTATTTTACTTACTCATGCATGTAGGTCTTGTTGGATGGTCATTGGCTGGAGGGGAGCTTGCAGGTGGTGTTCTCACATCCCTGTTGACCTTGTCCTTCTAGATCAAAATGGTTATGGATTTGGAAGGTGCTGTCCAAAGAGTTTTGGTGAATTTGTGCAGTGCATTTTGTAGATTGTACTATAGTATGTACATAGTAACGGTGATCGAGTTGAGCATTTGTGGATGTGTCACCACAAGCAGGCTGCTTTAGACACCTTTGTAACAACCACCGCTTTCGTGGGATGCTAAGTCACAATCTGTCACAACTTGTGTTAAGTTATTAGGGAGATCCAACTGTTCTTGAAGTAATGGATTTCTGTGTTGCATTGCAGATGTGAGAGGACGCAAACCTTTGCTATCGCTTTAATGGAAAATACGACAGAACAATAAATAGCGTTTTTTACTTTTAGCCTTGTTTATCAGTGACTTAGTCCGGAGCAGAGTGGTAATTTATAGTTTAGTGTCAGTAACTTACTTGCACACCAGAAATTCAATTTTTTTTCCTGCGTGCACTGTTGTGGGTTGAACCGGACTCTTTGCACCCTTTAGTGTCCTGTTTCACTTAGTCGCAAACTTCTGATTGCCAAGATTACCCATCTCCATGTCTGTCTCTGCTTCACACCAGCTTCTGAGCTTCATGTACATTCCTTTTTGCTTCTGGACTTTATTCCAGTGCTCTTTACGATTAAAAACACATCTAAAGCTGTTCTGTGCCTCTCTGTATTCACACAAAGTCCAGTTCACCCATAACTGTTCTGGTTGTTGACTTATGCTGGTTCACTTTCTGGGAACATCTAGATTTTGAAATGTTAAAATTATCGTTCTTTGTCTTTAAACCTCTCGTAGCCCTTCCTTATCTCTAACTTTTTCCCAGCCTTGCAACCATCCCATTATCACAACCCTATCCCCCTCTAATTCTGATCTGTTAATTGACCTACCCTTGATAGCTCTGCATTTCTACCTCTCCCTTTTTAACTTATCCCTTAAAATCGATCTGTTTCACCAAACCTTTGGTCACCTGTTCTCAAACAAGACCATAAGATGTAGGAACAGAAGTAGGCCATTAAACCAAATGAGTCTGCTTTGCCATTCAGTGAGATAATGATTTGGTAATCTTCCGCTCCACTGCCCTGCATTTTCCCTTTAACCCTTGATACCCTCACTAATGAAAAATCGGCCTATCTCGGCCTTGACAACCCAGCCTCAACAGTTTTCTCAGCGGTAAAGAATTTCACAGATTCACTACCCTGAGAAAATAAATCTCTTCATCTCTGTCTTAAATGAGAGACTCCTTATCCTGAGATTATGCCTTCTACTCCTAGATTCTGTCATAGTAAAACAACCTTTCTGCATTTACCCTATCAAGTTCCCTAAGAATTTTGCTTGTTTCATTCTTTAAATTACAATCAAAACAGACCCAACCTACCCACCTCTCATAAGAGAGCCCCTCCATACCCAGTATCAACTTAGGGAACCTTTTCAGGATTGCCTCCAAAGCTAGTATATCCTTCCTTGGATAAAGGACACAAAACTGTTCATTGTATTCCATCTGGAGTCTTTCTAGTGCATTGTATTGTTTTAGCAAAGCCTGATTACTCTCTTACTCCATTCCCTTAGAAATAAAGGCCAACGTCCAATTTGTCTCCCTATAATCTGTTTAACTTGGATGCTGGCTTTTCATGATTCATGCTTGAGGATTCCCAAAACCCTCTGGCTTTCTGTAGTATTTCTTCGTTTAATTATTATTCAGTTCCTGTATTTTTCCAGCCAAAATGCATAACTTCACATTTTCATCCATCTGCCAAGATTTTGTCCACTTGCTTAACCTGTCTGTATCTCTCTGCAGAGAAAATAGGAACTGCAGATGCTGGAGAATTCAAGATAACAAGGTGTGGAGCTGGATGAACACAGCAGGCCGAGCAGGAAAGCTGACATTTCGGGCCTAGACCCTTCATTCTGATTCTCATCAGAATGAAGGGTCTAGGCCTGAAACATCAGCTTTCCTAGTCCTAAGATGCTGCTTGGCCTGCTGTGTTCATCCAGCTCCACACCTCTATATCTCTCTGCAGACTGTTTGTTTGTGTCATTCTCAGCATTTATCATCTCGCACTATTTTTGGGTCATCCATGTGGCCTTTGTAAGTCACCATGCTCTCAAATTAGTTAATATGTACTGTAAGTAAGTGTGGCACCAGCACTTATCCCGGTAGAACTTCTGGATGTGGGCTGCCATCCTGGGAATGCCTCACCTCCAACTCAGCCCCTACCCCCACCCCCTTAATCCAACACTCTGACTTCTTTTAGTGAGCAAAACCTCTATCCTCGCTCATACAAGCTCAAACACCATACACTTTTAATTTATCGAAGTTGCCTAATGTATGCCCCCCTTTTTTTTTATTCCCTTAATAAATTAAGGTGTTCCATTGTCAATTTTTCAATCCTCTGGGACTTTGCAGAATCTCGGATTCTTGGAAGATTAGTACTAGTGCATCCACTGTCTTTAGAAATAATTCCTTCAGCATTCCTAGAATGCAACCCATCAGGTCCAAGGGACTTACCAGTCTTTAACTTCATTTGTTTTCTCCAGCACCTTTTTATTCTCTATTTATTTCCTTTGCTCTGCCCTTTCATTATTTAATAATTTTGAAATGCTCTTGGTGTATTCTACCGTGAAGACCAATGGAAAGTATTTATCCAGCTATTCTGCCATGGCCTGATTCTCCATTACTGTTTCTCCAGCCTCATTCTCTAAGGGGCCCATGTTCTCTTGGGCTTCTCTCTTTCTGTTTACTTATTGAAAGAAGCTCTTGCAATCTGACTTGATATCACTTGCTCCTTGTATGGTTCTGTTTCAAACTCTGCTTATGTTGCTGTCAGGCATGTTTTGACCTTTCCCTGTGGGAAGGGCTATAAAATAATGCACATTGTTCCTGACCTCTGAGATTACATGTAAATCAGAGGACCGAAGAAATTACACAGTTTTCATTAGCAATGTCAATTAATTTTTTTTTAAAATGAATGGATTTTAGGTGCTGGATGTTGCTACTTTGCCTTAAAATTATCATTGTATCTGGATTACAATTTTTTTTTCTACTGAATATCTTCGGAAAAGGAAACCAATTCTGTTAAATGGTAATGATTTATTAATTGTGGTCTATCCTCTTAGAACTTTTGTTTTCTTAAGCATTATTGATCACCCATTTTGCTCAGTTGGTGAGTTCTTGGAATCTGTCCTTTAGAAAGCTCACCTGTGGGACTGACGTACCTTTCACTTTATTGTACTGATTTTAATTGCTGAAGTTCTAGTATTAATGCTCAAGCCACTTTTTGCTTCACTTTGATCCTGTCTAGTTGATTCTTCATTCCAAGTCTTTAGATTTGTGATGTGTTTTATTTTAATCTCTGTATTTCAGTCATTAAAGGAAACTTTACTAACTCATGTTTTCCATTTATTATAATGGATTCCTTTTGGAAATTGACTGATTCCATGCAAAGTATTGACAAAATGACATAGTTTGGAATTCTTATTAACATTATCCAATGGTGAGTGCCTGTTATCCTCTGGGTTTCTTTTGAATGTTGAATAAGCTGTAGCTTTGTGCTTTTCATGCCTACACGTGTTATTTATGAACTAACTAACTTAAATAATTTCTTAACTTGCTAAAAAAGCATATAATGTACCTTTTAAAACTACCCAATTGTGGGGCAACAATGTGTGAAAAGTGCAATACTGCTTTGTGAGCAGTATTCCTGTTTTACTAATGGAGCCAAATTATATTTCAAAAAATTCTGCTAGGTATTTTTTTCTGCCAGATATGGCCATTTGTAGTGTTTGTTGTTCACCCAGAGATGAGTTACATCAGCATGTAGCTCAGTCAAGTTTTGGATTCTTGAACAGATTATTTAACACCGATGAGCGTCAAAATAATTTTTATTTTGAACCAAATTTAGAGAATTATTTCCTTGAATTAAGTGTAACTAGTATTTTGTATTAGTGGGAATCAGAAAGTTAACTGTGTGCAAAAAATGAGTGCTGTGGGATAGGTATATGTTTCTACCTTCTATGGTGTCAAAGCCAAGCACTTTGAAACTCAGTAATTCACAACTACATGCATAGTAAAGCCACATCCTCTCAAGAACGCTTCTTTATAGTTGCTTGGTAATGCAGATATGCAGACCAACCTTTTCATCTTGCTGTCATCAGTACTGTTGTAAAGAATACCACGTTTCAAAGACGGCAACAATTTACATGACTTGAGAAACTGAGTGCTGGTTGTTTAACAAAGTGGACTCTGGTCAAGGTGCTGTCATAGAGAATGTCCCCATGAACAGTCACCCCAAACCTTTCTGTTTGAATTCAAAGAAGTCGCGTCCACTGTGGGTGAAGTGTGCCGTAGGCTGTACACCCAGAAACCAAGTTACCCAATTGAAAAGATGTAATGCCCTGGACCAAATCCTTCTGCCAGCAGAGAACTGAGATCTGCTTATAAATTTTATGTAACTTCTTGCAAGGGCAAATAAGCCATGTTGTGAGCCCAGCTTAAATTTTAAATTGAAGTTGCAAGGAAAGCTCAGCAGGCCTGGTAGCATCTGTGGAAAAAAAAAATCAGAGTTAACGTTTTGGGTCCAGTGACCCTTCCTCAGAATTCGGTTCTGAGAAAGGGTCATTGGACCTGAAACGTTAACTCTTGACTTTTTTTTCCCGTTTACAGATGCTGCTAGACCTGCTGGGCTTTCCCAGCAGCTTCTGTTTTTGTTCCTGATTTACAGCATCTGCAGTTCTTTTGGTTTAAATTTTAAATTGGTGATTCGTGTAATTTTAGGTATATTCAGAATCGTTAAGCATGGCTTAATTGTGGAAACCTATTTGATAATGGGTCGTGTTTTCTGGGTTTTGAGAACACTGACTGGTTGGTTGGAAACAGTAATTCTGCATCTTGCAAACAACCAAGATGCTCTGGCTGTATACCATGTTATTTGTTTCAGTGGTAGACAGAATGAGTTTTTGGCTAGATTGCAGCATCTGGAGAATATCTCTCATTGCATAGTAGTCGAGTGAAACAGCTAGCTTCATTTGTTGGTCAGTTTTGAGACAACTTGCCTTAATTTCCACTCCCCCTCCCATTCTTTAGATGACATGTCCATCATGGGCCTCCTGCAGTGCCACAATGATGCCACCCGAAGGTTGCAGGAACAGCAACTCGTATTCCGCTTGGGAACCCTGCAGCCCAATGGTATCAATGTGGACTTCACCAGCTTCAAAATCTCCCCTTCCCCTACCACATCCCAAAACCAGCCCAGTTCGTCCTCTTCCCCCCCACTGCACCACACAACCAGCCTAGCTCTTCCCCTCCACCCACTGCATCCCAAAACCAGTCCAACCTGTCTCTGCCTCCCTAACCTGTTCTTCCTCTCACCCATCCCTTCCTCCCACCCCAAGCCGCACCTCCATTTCCTACCTACTAACCTCATCCCACCTCCTTGACCTGTCCGTCTTCCCTGGACTGACCTATCCTCTCCCTACCTCCCCACCTATACTCTCCTGTCCACCTATCTTCTTTTCTCTCCACCTTCGGTCCGCCTCCCCCTCTCTCCCTATTTATTCCAGAACCCTCACCCCATCCCCCTCTCTGATGAAGGGTCTAGGCCCGAAACATCAGCTTCTGTGCTCCTGAGATGCTGCTTGGCCTGCTGTGTTCATCCAGCCTCACATTTTATTATCTTAATTTAAGGTAGACTGTGTCTACTTTTTAGGAGCAAATACAGTGCCTATGGACCTGTTTGAGTGTGCTTTCTGAATACTCTGATTTGAAAGGAATGCATTGTCTTCAGAATATATTTGATATTAATGACTCATCGATGGCCACAAGTGAGGTGCTGGAAAACTGAAGGTTGGCTAATGTCGTGCCACTATTTAAGAAAGGTGGTAAGGAAAAACCAGGGAACTACAGACAGGTGAGCTTGACCATAAGTGGTAGGCAAGTTGTTGGAGGGAATCCTGAAGGACAGGGTTTACATGTATTTGGAAAGGCAAGGACCAATTAGGGATAGCCAACATGGCTCTCTGTGTAGGAAATTGGGTTTGACTAACATGATTGAATTTTTCGAAGAAGTAACAAAGACAGTTGATGAGGGCAGAACAGTGGATGTCATCTGTATGGACTTCAGTAAAGCATTTGACAAGGTTCCACATGATAGATTGATTAGCAGTGTTAGATCACACAGAATAGAGGAGAACTAGGTTTGGGTACAGAACTGGCTTGAAGTTAGAAGACAGAGGATGGTGGTGGAAGGTTACTTTTCAGACTGGAGGCCTGTGACCAGCGCTGTGCCACAAGGATTGGTGCTGGGTCCACTGCTGTTTGTAATTTATATAAATGATTTGGATGTAGATGTAGGAGGTATGGTTATAAGTTTGCAGATGACAGCAACATTGGAGGTGTAGTGAACAACTAAGGGCATTACCTCAGAATACAATGGGATCTTGATCAGATGGGCCACTGGTCCAAGGTATGGCAGATGGAGTTTAATTTAGATAATTTGAGCTACTACATTTTGGAAAGGCAAATCAGGGCAGGACTTACCCAGTTAACCCTGGGGAGTGTTGCTGAACAAAAAGATCTTGGAGCACTGGTTCATATTTCCTTGAAAGTGGAGTTGCAGGCTGACAGGATGGTGAAGAAGGCATTTGGTATGCTTGCCTTTATTGGTCATTGCATTGAGTAAACAAGTTGGGAGGTCATGTTGCAGCTGTGTAGGACATTGGTTTGGCTACTTTTGGATTCTTGTGTGCATTTCTGGTCTCCCTGCTATAGGCAGGATGTTGTGAAACTAGAAAGGGCTCAGAAAAGCTTTATGAGGATGTTGCCAGGGTTGGAGTGTTTGAGCTATAGGGAGAAGCTGAATAGACCTGTGCTATTTTGCCTGGAGCGTAGGAGGCTGAGGGCTGACCTTATAGAGGTGGTGGAGTCCAAAACCAGGAGGCATACATCTAAGGTTAGAGGAGAAAGATTAGTTTTCAAGCAGAGAGTGGTGCATGAATTGAATGAATTGCCAGAGGAAGTGGGTGAAGGCTGATGGGATTACTACTTTTAAAATGCTTCTGGATGGGTTTATGAATAGGAAGGGTTTAGAGGGATACAGGCAAATGCTGGCAATTGGAACTAGATTTATATGGGATATCTGGTGGGCATGGATGATTTGGATGAAAGGGTCTCTTTCCGTGCTGTATATCTCTGTGACTCAGGCCCTGTTGATGAGTCCTAATAAGGCCAAGCTTATAGTACATAGTCTGAGGAATGTTGTGATATTGACTCTACCTCTGAATCAAAAGGCCTAGGTCAGGTCCCATCTGCAGAGATGCTGATGACATCTGAATGGGTTCATTATAAGTTAGCTATAGTGTAAGAACTCCAACACACATATTGACCAGTGTAAGTGGGCTTGCAGTGGAGAATTATAGAGAACTCATTAAGGGATTCCTCATTTAGTACATCAAGTTTAAAAAAAAATTGCCAGGCTGTTCCAATTCAAAAGTGAAATAGAATGGAGCTTAAGGTTTGCAAATAAATCTTAATGTGCAGCTGCAGATTCTAATATCGTAAATTAATTAATTGCATACAGAAATGTGCAGGAATGGGGGATGAGGCTTCACCTACCCAAGGAGTTATTCTTGGATTTTTCTGTCAAATGTTTTCTGAGTAACTGTTGTGATGGGTAATTTGGAACTGTTCAATTTCTCTGACCTGTACCCTAGAATTGATATCTTATGACTTTTTAAGGGGGTCCTGTGGAATTGGGAAATTGCCCCTTAGAAGTTCAAACTAACTGGACAGTTTCCACAGAGACAGTTAGTGTACCTGGAAGTAATGGTGAACTGCCTGGAGACCAGAAGATTAATGAATGTCAGTGAACTGGAAACTTTTTTAAAACCGAAAGAATTGTGGATGCTGTAAATCAGGAACAAAAGCAAAGTTGCTTTGGAAAAGCTCAGTAGGTCTGGCAGCTCCCGTGAAGGAAACAGCAGAGTTAATGTTTCAGGTCTGGTGACCCTTCCTCAGAACTGTGTGCATGGAAACTTACTTAATTTTGTGAAAATGGTTATAGTGCTTTGAACCATGGTTAAGAAAATGTAAAAAAACTTACACCACTAACTGTTGAAATGACTAACTCTTAACTCATAAACTTGTGAAGTTGTTCATTTTGGCAGGAAGAATAAAATACAGATTATTACTTAAATGGAAAATGACTGTTGAATTCTGAGGTGTAAAGGGGGTTTTGGTGGTCCAATGTGCAAGTCACAAAAATAATGCAGGAATAGCACAGAATCTAGCATAGAAGCAGGGATCAGGACTAGGCAATTTAACCCATTGAGCCTGTAGACTAATGGAATCATGAAGACTAATGGAATGCTATCCTTCCTTAGAAGAAGACTTGAACATAAAGCAAGGATGTAATGCTTCAGGTGTACAGAGCATTGGTGAGACTCAGTCTCTAATACCATGTTTGGTTTTAGATTCTTCATACAAGTAAGGATGTAAATATGTTGGAGATAGTTCAGAGGTTTGAAAGATTGATATCTGGAGTGAGAGCGTTGCTTTACGAGGATAGGTTGAACAGGGTGTTATTGTTTCGACTGGCATTTTGAAGAACGAGAGTGGACTTAATTGAGTATAAAATTCTGAATGGCCTTGATAAGATGGAAATGGTCAGGATCGTAGCTCTTGTGGGTTAGTCCAGACCCAAGAGGGCACTGCTTAAAAATTGGGGATCATTTAGAATGTATTTCTGAGCTTTACAGCTTTGTAATTCTGCCTCAGAAGGTAAGGGAGGCAGGGTCTTTGCTTTTAAGACAAAGGTAGGTAGATTCTAATTAGGTAACAATGGGTTGTCAGAGCTAGGTGGGAATTTGGAATTTGAAATGCATGCAGATCAATCATGATCTTACTGACTGGCAGAGCAGCCCCAAGGGGGATGCTTTTTCATATGTTCATGTTCTTGTTCGCTTTCAAGTTTATTCTTTAGAATGGGAACAGTCAGACTTTGATTTCCCAGACCTTGCGATTTATTTTCTAGTATTTACAATAATAGTGTGTGCAAATGCAGTCACACATTGTGCATTTAACATTTGTCACCAGAAAAAGTTTCTTTTGAAAGAAAGATTCCCAGTTTTAAAGAAAACTGCGCTTTTTGCATGGACATTGTGAGCTCTAAGTGACAATTGTAATTGTAGTAGCATTAGTCAAGCAAGTTAACAATTACCATTGACCTATTATTAACAGTTCTGATGGCAGAGTGGTGCATAAAAAATTATGATGTGATGTATAATTTCCTGAGACTTCTGCACTGTAAGAAGTGCTTCCAACTTAGATGTACCGTGATTAATATACGAACATAACTATAACATTTAATGTTACTATAATTCTCTAGGAAATTCTAGGTCCAGGTGTCTATCATATCCTGTATAAATACTTGGAATGCGTGTATGAATAGATAGTTATTGAAGTCATATAATTTGAGGTTATGTTTGCCCTAACTATCCTTTTAATAGGGTGTCTGTTCTAAAGTAACTGTCACAAAAAAAATTGGTTTGATATAACACTGAGTGGAGCAGGAGGAACACAGCAGGCCAGGCAGCATCAGAGGAGCAGGAAAGCTGACGTTTCAAGTCGGGACCCTCCTACAGATTTCTTCAGTTTGCAATTTCTGCAATTTGATAGGATCGTGCTTTAATTCCATTGCTTCCCTGCCCTCCCCAAACTCGTGACTCTCAGAATCTATGTAACTCAGCTTTGAACATATTCAATTTGCAAGCCTCCATTCCCTTCGCCACAGAAGCGAATTCCAAAGCTAATCAACTTCTGAGACTGAGAGGAGAAATTTCTCCTTGTTTCTGTATTACATCAGAGATCCCTTTTATTTTTAAACTAAGTTCTGTAGCCCTGCATTCCCTCATGAGAGGAAGCACTTTTCTCCATTCACTGTGTAGTGCACCTTTTTGTCTTGCATGTGGCAATAGGTTGTATATTTCATTCTCCTCAGCTCTGAATGTAGGCCCAATCTAGTTAACTTTGCTTCATAAGATAACCCTTTTACACTAGCAATCAACCTAGTTAGTGCACCTTCTGATTTGCTTCCAGTGCAAGTAGAAGAGTATAATTTACCTTAATATGTACAACATTTTATCTGATGTGATGGTTCTTTTGACCAGTCTATGTCCTGCACTCTGCTACTACCCTGTTTCTTTAATTATAGCATATCCAGTAAACAAGATAGTAATAGACTACCTTCGAAATCTTGCTTAAATGAAAAGGATTCATTTTAGCTTTCATTTGAATAAAAACTTATTTTGTCTAAAAATTATCTTACTAAGGGATTGTGTTTGGAAGTTAATAATGTGACCGGTAATGTACAGGTATCAAATTAGAAACATCAAAGTATTATTTTAAATGGTTTATAGGCTTGCATTATTTTTCATTCACATATATTACAGTTTGCCCACTCCTGATTGACTGACTAGTTTCTTGGCTGAAGAGTGAAAGAATGTCCGGGTCCTATTCCTATCCATTTTTATCAAATTTTTATTTGATTTATAGGTTATTCTCTTTTTGTCCTGAATATTCCAATTTTTGTGGTTTACTTTGCACCAGTGATAATGACGACCAATAATTTACCAAGGAACATGCTTACTCTTTTTGATATTAAATCATTGGCATTTTGCAGCCGCCTGGTACTTTGTGACATTTCTTCTGTTGAATATTGAAATTGTTTTATGAATAAAAGGATGTGTTGAAGTTTATTTTTTAAATGCTATCGAGTTACCACATCTAGTGCTGTCCTTTATATATACCAGTTGCACATGAATCTTGATGGAAAAAAGATCTGAACTATCCGTTTTAAATAAATTCCCTACTACATCCCATCCTAAGGATTTGTGATTTTAACTTGCGTTTAATTTCACAGTGTTATTAGTATTAAATAAAACAAATACATTATTTTTTGTGTTAGTTCAGTGTTCTTTATATTACCAGGACCAGCAACATAAATCAACCAGTTATTTCCCTGTGCGCAACATTTTGAATGCAAATTGCCTCTCATTTGTCTGCATGAATAACATAACTAATCCATTGGTGCAATGTTTTTATTTGTAACTTCAAGCAGTTGTGATATAGCTTAATTTCCACCTACCAGTGCTTATGTTTTACTTCATAAAGCAATTAGTGTTCTCGTGGTTTGAGATGTTTTTGTTAATTCTAATAATCTTTGTTAATTTTGCAGGTATTGGAATGGATACATGTGTTATTCCCTTAAGACATGGTGGACTTTCTCTAGTTCAAACAACAGATTATTTTTATCCCATTGTTGATGATCCTTACATGATGGTGAGAAATTTTTAATATATTGTACATAATGAGTCACACTGATAAGACAAAATACACGCATTTACTGTCCAAGTCTACTGATTCACTGTTGTATGCCAATGATAAAAAATTTGGCACATCAAAAAGTATTGAAGTTTAAAACCTATCTACAAATTTTGTATAGAATATTCCTCCTCTCACCCACCTTCCTGTAAAAAGGCCATCCCCTATTCCCAATTCTTTCGCCTCCGCTGCATCTGCTCCCAAGATGAGGCACTCCACTCCCAAACATCCCAGATGTCCTCTTTTTTTTTCAAGAACCGCAACGTCCCCTCGACAGTGATCAAAAATGCCCTCAACCGTGTCTCCCGCATTTCCCGCAACTCATCCCTCACACCCCCTATCCGCAATAATAACCAAAGCAGAATCCCCCTCGTCCTCATGTACCAGCCGACCAACCTCCAAATCCAATGCGCCATCCTCCGACATTTCCGCCATCTGCAATCTGACCCCACTACCAAAGACATTTTTCCCTCTCCATCCTTTATTAGCTTTCCGGAGGGACCACTCTCTCCGTGACTCCCTTGTCCGCTCCACACTCCCCTCTAGCCCACCACCCCTAGCACTTTTCCGTGTGACCAAAGCAAGTGCTACACCTGCCCCTATACCTCCCTACTATCCCAGGCCCTAAGCAGACTTTTCACATCAAACAGATGTTCACCTGTATCCACTGTTCCCGTTGTGGCCTCTCCTACATCGGGGAAACCAAACGGAGGCTTTGGGACTGAGCCTTTGCTCAGTTCGCAACAACAACTCCCAGTCGCGAACCATTTCAACCACCCCTCGGATGACATGTCCCTCCTGGGCCTCCTGCATTGCCACAATGATGCCACCCGAAAAATGCAGGAACAGCATCTCACATTTCGCTTGGGAACCCTGCAGCCCAAGGGTATCAATGTGGACTTCGCAAGCTTCAAAATCTCCCCTCCCCCGACCACATCCCAAAAACAGCCCAGATAGTCCCTGCTTCCCTAACCATTCCTCCTACCCACTAACCTCATCCCATCCCCTTGACCTGGACATCCTCCCTGGACTGACCTATTCCCTTGCTAACTCACCACCTACATTCACCTTCTCTGGCTCTAACCTCGCCTCTTTGACCTGTCTGTCTCCTCTCACCCTATCTTCCCCTTTATCCATCTTCTATTTGCCTCCCCCGACGTCTTATTTATTTCAGATTCCCCTTCCCCATTTCTGAAGAAGGGTGCCGACCTGAGACGTCAAACTTTCCTGCTCCTCTGATGCTGCTTGGCCTGCTGTGTTCATCCAGCTTCACACCGTGTTATCCTACATACTATGTTCTTCTACTTTAATCTCTGATTATTGCTATGTTGATGGTTCTGTGACTACGTTTTATATTTTAAAAGCAATATTTATAACCGGTGTTCCTTGTAATCAAATGTATCAAGTTTAACTGCAACTGTCAAGTACTCTGTGCTTCATGTAACAAGTCATTTTATCTGTGACGTGCTGTTTTGGTCCTCTTTGAGTTTTGGCCTTCATTTGGTGATTAAGGCTTACAATCAATTAGAACATTTGCTGTACATTAGTTGGCCTCTTGAAGTTGACTGTATCTTGTATTCTGGGACAAATACCTACCTATGCTTTCACAAGTATATTAGATCAATTATGTATTACTGTTGCTTCCATTTTTGATATGGGCAATGTTTCTTGACTTTCTACTTTGTCAGAACGGAAGCAGTGAGGGTATAACTAGAGCATCATAATTTTTTTTAGTGTTTTGTTATGTGAAGTTAATTGTAAGAATTTTATTTTAGGAAGTAAAAATCTCTACTGTCCTCAAAAATCCAAGCTGATAACAATGCCACAGGAGATCCATTGGATTTTATTTTAGTCAGAGGATGTGGCCACCACTTCATAACCAACAACAATTAGCCATCCCTAATCGCCTTTTGAGAAAGTGCGGTGGGAAGCCACCACTTTGAATTGTATCAGGTCTTATAGTGAATATACCTCCAAAAATGCCTTTAGCTCAGCAGTTCAAGCATTTTGACCCAACAACAACTGGCAATTATTTAAATCCAGATGGTGTGTGACCTGGAGATGCTGCTGTTTGCCCTTGTAGTGGTGGAAGTCACAGTTTTGATGGGTGCTGTAGAAGGAACCACTATGACAGTTGAAGTGCATTTTATAGGTGCTATGCACTTCAGACATGTAATAGTTCTTCTTGGTGAAAGAAGTGAATATTTAAGATGATGGATGGGTACCATCATCACACAAACTGCTTTTTCCTGAATGATGTTGAACTGAGTATCTGTAATATGGATTTATTCATTAAAACCAACATTTTTGATAAATACGGGTCTAAGTTTGACCAAAAAACTTTGCACTCCCCTTAGTCTAATTTACCTTGTAAAAATCAAAAATTTGTTTGAATTCCTATGTTAAAGATATGTTGGCTAATTTAATATAAGTTAACAAATATGCTAATTAAGGAATGTGACAATATTGTTAGCCACCTACAGTTTTCTTAAAATTAATTTTAAGGTTCTGATGAAGTAAGTTTGATAATAATTGGACTTTCTGGTATAAAATTTCACTAAGCGCAAAATTAGATTATTATGACTCCGAATGTGTTGTCAGTGGCTGAAAACTGAGTTATTTTTTAAAAAAAAAATTAAAACACTGGGGTCAAGTGAAACCATCTGATTTTGTTCATCTTTTATTATTTTACTGGGCTGTACTTACATTCAAATAAATTATTGATTGACTCAATACATTATTAACTGAGAGGAAGTTTCCAAAAGGCTTCACTCAGGTTTGACTGTAATATGTGATCAAACAATTTTTACTCTTGCTCAGAACTGACACTTCTGACTGAAATTATTGTCTAAAGCCCTTTTTTCCACTGTTTTCCAGTACAGTGTCTTTTTGCCAAAGACAAAACTGGGAACACAATTTGATTTTACCTGGGGCAACACAGTGTGGCATTGACACCACACGCAAACTGGATGAGCAACACCTTGTATTCCACCTCGCCTCCTTGACCTGACACAACCTGTCCATCTTCTCTCCCACCTGTTCGACCCATGACTCCCTACTTGCACTCACCTATCACCGTCCCACACACACCTTCCCCGGCTGCACCCCTCCTCTCTGTTTATTTCCCAGCTCCCATTCCCCTCCCCATTTCTGAAGAAGGGTGCTGATTTGAAACGTCAACTTTCCTACTCTTGTGATGCTGCCTGACCTCCTGTGTTCCTTCCTCAGAACTGTGTGTATAGAAACTTAATTTAATTTTGTGAAGTTGGTTATAGTGCTTTGAATCATGGTAAAGAAAATATTAAAAAATTACACCACTAACTGTTGAAATGACTAACTCTTAACTCAAACTTGTGAAGATGTTCATTTTGCCTGAGGTGGTGGAGTCTAAAACCAGGATGCATAGGTCTAAGGTTAGAGGAGAAAGATTTGTTTCCAAGCAGAGTGTGGTGAATGAATGGAATGAACTGCTAGAGGAAGCGGGTGGAGGCTGATAGGATTACTAATTTTACACAACCTGTCCATCTTCTCTCCCACCTGTCAGACCTACCCCTCCCACTGACCAATGCCCACGACTCCCTACTTGCACTCACCTATCACCATCCCACCCACCTTCCCCGGCCCCTCCTTCAGCTTCAGACTCTAGAATCTGCAGTTCTTGCTATCTGATTTTACCTGGGCTTTTTTGCGTTGGTTATATAGTTCAGCATTCTACTGGCTTTTGGATCGCTGTGTTGGTTGAATATGGAACATAGAACAGTACAGCACAGTACAGGCCTTTCGGCCTACAATGTTGTGCCGAACTTTTACCCTGAACCTAAGATCTATCTAACCTCTACCCCTGCCTTATACTATCATCCATATGCCTATCTAATAGCCGCTTAAATCCCCTAATGAGGCCGACTCCACTACCCTCTCTGGCAATGCATTCCATGCCCTTACCATTCTCTGAGTAAAGAACCAACCTCTGACATTTCCCCTATATCTACCTCCACTCGCTTTAAAATTATGCTGCCTCCACCCAAAGAAAAAATTTCTGGCTGTCCACTCTATCTATACATCTGATCATTTTATACACCTCTATCAAGTCACCTGTCACCCTTCATCATTCTAAAGAGAAAAACCCTAGCGCTCTCAGCCTTTCCTTGCAAGACCTTCCTTCCATTCCAGGGAGCACGCTGGTAAATCACCTCTGCACCTTTTCCAACACTTCCACATCTTTCCTGTAATGACGCAACCAGAACTGGACACAATATTCCATATGTGGCTGAACCAGGCTTTTGTATAGCTGGAGCATAACTTCACGGCTCTTGAACTCAATCCCTCTATTAATGAAAGCTAACACACTATATACGCCTTCTTAACAACTTTGTCCACCTGGGTGGCAACTTTCAGGGAACTGTGGACAAGAATCCCAAGATCCCTCTGCTCGTCCACACTGCCAAGAATCTTTCCGTTATTCTACTTTCAAGTTTGTCCTTCCAAAATGAATCACTTCACACTTTTCGGGGTTAAAGTCCATCTGCCACTTCTTACTCCAGCTCTGCATCCTATCAGTGTCCCTTTTGTAACAGAACAGCCCTCCGCACTGTCCACAGCACAACCCACCTTCGTATCATCCGTGAACTTACTAATCCACCCTTCCACTCCTATATCCAAGTCATTTACAAAAATCACAAATAGAAGAGGACCCAGAACAGATCCTTGTGGTACACCACCATGTTGAATATTTTCAGTCCACTGTCACCCTTTGTTTTCTAAGGGTCAGTCAATTCTGAATCCAATTTCCCTCTATTCCATGCCTCCTTACTTTCTGCATGAGCCTACTGTGGGGAACTTTATCAAACACCTTACTTAAATCTATGTATGCCACATCTGCTGCTCTAACTTCATCCAAGCGTTTGGTCACCTCTTCCAAGAATTCAATAAGATTTGTTAGGCATGATCTACACTTCACAAATCCATGCTGTCTATCATAAATCAAACTGTGCATATCCAAATAATATCCAAATCCTATCTGTCCGAGCCATTTCCAATAAATTGCCCATCACTGAAGTAAGACTAACTGGCCTGTAATTTCCAGAGTTATCCCTGTTCCCTTTTTTGAACAAGGGAATGACGTTTGCCACTCTCCAATCTTCCAGCACTATACCCATGGACAGTGAAGACGAAAAGATCGTCGCCAAAGGCCCTGCGATCTCTTCCCTCACTTCCTATAGAATTCTTGGATAAATCCCATCAGACCTGGCAGATTTATCTGTCTTCAAGTTCCTCAGAATTCCTCGTACATCTTCCTGACTAACATAGACCTCCTCTAGCCTACCAGCCTGTCCGACATTGTCCTCCCCCTACAACTAGGTCCCTCTCATTGTGAATACCGAAGAAAATTTATTCATTGAGGCTCTCCCCTATCTCTTTAGGCTTAAATTCCCTTCACAATCCCTAATTGACCCAACCCTTACTCTAGTCATTCTCTTATTTCTCACCATACATGCAAAAAGCCTTGGAGTTTTTCTTGATCCTATCTGCTGAGGTTTTCTCATACACCCCTCTCGCTCTCCTAAGCCCTTTCTTCTGCTCTTTCCTGGCTAACTTATGTTCCTCTCGAACCTTTTCCAATCCTTGTTTCCTAAACCCTACATAAGCATCCTATAATATGTATTCTGAAGCTCCAAGGTTTCTTTTCAATCAGCTATTTCAGCAAAGTTCATGGTGTATTTGTCTCACTTTTCATTTTTCAGTTTGTTATTTCGGAGCTCCTTAAATTCTGTGCCCCCTCTCGTTTAGTAGCTTTTGCAAATTGCATGCAGGTTTGGTCTCCAAATTTGAATGCAGCATTGTAATTTTGATGCACAGATCCACGGCCACCTCCCCTGACTCTGATATCTTTCTTTTAAGCAATACCTATTGACCTGTTGTTTCTGTAGGCATTGCTAATGTTTATCCTAGGTCCCACAAGCTCGAAACTTAATCAGTAGTTTTTCATGTAGCACTTTATTAAATATGTCTGCAAAATCCAGGTGTGCTGTGGTAAGGCTTTCCATAGTTCTCTTGCTTTAGAATAATTTAGAAAATGATCAGGCAGAATCTTTGAATGGAGTCTGACAGGGAATTGGATGATGTAGTCAATGGTGAGAAATCTGGGAGAATTGTGTGAGAAGCCCATTTAGATCTTTCTCATTTTTGAGAGCAACTAGCTGCATTTTCCATCAAAGTTCTGGACATCGAGATAAGGTTCCCTCTAGGCAACAGTGAGATACCTTTACAGGGGAAGTACAGCTTATCAGCCTTGTTAATGATACATCTTGCTTCATTAACATGAGGCTTCCTATCCTTCCACCATCCATAAAGGAATTGGATGCTGAAAATTCCCAATATTAAAGTCAGAGTGGGTAAGAATCTCTACAGCATGGAAAAAGGCCATTTGGTTCATCGAATCCGCATTGATATTCTGAAGAGCATTCCACCCAGACGCAGCCTCGCCACCCCATCCCCCATAACCCACATTTGCTGTAGCTATTCAACCTAATCCCTGGTCACTACAGGGCAATTTAGCATAGCCAGTCCACCGAACCTGCACATCTTTGCATTGTGGGAGGAAACCAATGCAGACGTGGGGAGAACATGCAAACTCCACAGATATTCACCCAAGGTTGGAATTGAACCCGGGTCCCTGGCACTGTGGGCTGTAGCGCTAACCACCGATCCACCATGCTGCCCTGGCAACTCCAGCATTCTCCTCCAAGCCATCAATTTGGACATCGAATTGTACCATTTCCGAGCACACTTCAGGGCATTGACCTGATCATAGCTTGCAGCAGTCCTCCAAGTTGAGGGAGATACCCTTCAGTCAGGGGTCCCAGCACAATATTTCAAGGGCAGACTCCAATATCAGTCCAGGTGCTTGTGCATTGTCAGTTGACCATTTGGGCAGTCAGGTTCCTTTCTTCATAGGAGATGAAGGGCCAAATGTCGGACAGCCCACCACATACACACCTTGCCTCTTCTGCTTTATCATGCATTGTTTTCTCCTGGAATGAGAGCGAGGAAAGGATTGAGTGAGGTGAAAGTGGCACAGCTGTTAATGCTGGTGGGGGAAACTGGTGAACCTTTTGCAAGAGTGGATAGTCAGTGCAGAAGTTATTCAGGGTTAGGAAGATGAAGTGTTGGCAGTGAGGGAAAATGCTTTTCAGCTACAGCAAATGGTAAAATCAAGCTAGTACCGGATGTTAGGCATGCCTAGGGCTGGATGGAAGGCTGGAGAGCCAGACGTCAGGCAATTGTGTGAGGAAACTCGCTCTGTCGCGCAGATAGAAGGCCTCCATGAAACATGACTAAATTGGCACAGCCTAAAATGTAAGATTCAGCCCTTTGCGTCAGAATAGATTCAGAATCATAATCTTTCAATAAATTGTAATGACCAGTTGTTTTACCTAAAAATAAAGACCGGTTGACCTATATTAGCTCATGCCTTTCATTATGGGTATCTTGTTAGCAAACTATGCGACTCACCTTTTATGAGAAGAGCTCATTTCCTCCTTGCATGGCTGAGTGTCACACAGATTTTATAGTCACTTCATTTCCCTCTTATAATGGATTAATGTGCATGAAAATCATCTTGTGACTTATTTTTCCTGAATCCAGTACAATTACATTAATACTGGCACACATGCAAAATATATTTTTAAAATTGCACAACTTGTAATGAATGCTGAAATTATTTAACAAATGACAAAAATATTAATCTGTGGTGGTTAATACTGCTCCTGCTCTTCACTTCTTGCTGCCCGGAAGTTAGATTGGGCTTATCATTCAGTAAAGCTACAATGTGATGGACACTATCAGAAGTCTGGAAACAGAGTTGGAGGTGTAATGCAGACTACCTTCTGAAGTTTTGTTAGCAATAATGTTGTTTGAGTACAAATTTTCTTCTTGTAGGCATTATTCACCATAAGTACTCTGATGCCTGGCAGAACTTGTGAACCATATCAGCAAGTAGCCAACTTTTGACCTGATTGGTTAAAGTAGAAATGAAAGAAGCTGATGCCAGGGAGCAGGGCATGAACATGTTTGCTGTAATACTTAGGCTTGCAAACAAAATGTACATTTATGGAGTGTTGTCTTTATTGAGAGAGATGCTAGGTGAGAGATGGCGAGAACACACAATGTCGTAGATCAGTAGCACTTTGGACCCTGAGGAAATTTATAGTGCAGGTTGAGACTGCCATTTAGCCAAAACAAACCATTCTTTTGTGTGAAGAGCCGCAATCACTTTCCTACTATACACAGTGTGCAGTAGCCTGCAAGATATTATCTGCAGCAGCCAGGAATGACTGCATAATTTAAAAGTTATGAACCATTATGACCTTAGCGCCTACAGGCAGTACTATTCATGCCCTGTTTTGTGACCTTGCTGGCATTTTACACTGCAGTTGTGGTTTGAGAATTGCTACCTGAACACCACCTGTGAATATAGTCTCCTCTGTGATATTGTGTCCTCGTTCTGTGTAATAGAACACCATTAACTTAAAGCAATTTAGTAAATTTATATTTACATGAATTTTATTTAGTATCCACAGTCTCCAGACTTTGTGAGAATTTATAACTTGTGATCTGTAATCTCCAGATAAAGTATCTGTTTTTGTATTGGAGTTTTCCTTTTGAAGAATCGCTTTGATTTCATATTATTTACCATCTGTGTACTGACCTTTGTTTTCACTCCTCCCTTCAATTTTAACAGGGTCGTATTGCTTGTGCCAATGTTCTAAGTGATCTTTATGCCATGGGTGTCACAGAGTGTGACAATATGTTGATGCTGCTTGGAGTCAGCAATAAAATGACAGATAAGGTAAGCTACAGTATTAGCAAGGGCATCTAAATAATGCTAGTAGTATATTGAACTTTCCGAAGTTTAACTTTCTTTAAAGATAATTATCAATTAACCAATGTAATAGTAGAAATGAAAAGAAAAAGAGCTACAGGTGGTAAATTATGAACAAAAACACTAGGAGTACACGGCATCTGTCAAGCAAACACATGAGCAGCATTTCAAATTCATACACTTGGAGTTATTGAGTCATACAGCACGGAAACAGACCCTTCAGTCCAACCAGTCCATGCCAGCCATAATCCCAAATTAAACTAGTCCCACTTACCTGTGCTTGGTCCATACCTCTCTAAACATTTCTTATTCTTGTACTGATCCAAATATCTTAAATATTTGTAACTTGTACCCACGTTCATCACTTCCTTTCTGTGCACGAAGTTGCCCTTCGTGTCTTTCTTTAAATCTTCCTCCTCTCACAGAAATATGCCCCATGATCTTGAAATCCCCATCCGATGGAAAAGACACTTATGATTCACCGCTTCTTTCTTTTTAGTTTTAAAGAAAGACTCTAGTCCAAGATAGCAATTGCTGACTGTGAGCGATTGATAATTCTTGCCTCTTTTAATCAGTGTTTTGCTGAGTACAGTTAAAATGGTCTTCTCAGGCTCCAGGACAACTAACCATTTATATTAGAATGCAGATGACACCAGAATTACTGTCTCCAGACTGCAACTGTCAATTCACAATACATGAGTATTTTGATGTTAGTGCTGTGCTGGTGAGTATTTTGTATGTAACTGAGAAGTAAAGACTGCTGGCTAAGTTGGTAAAGCAATTTAGTGATTTTTTTTCTTTTTAAATAAATCTTTCAAAGTATATAATTGGAGTTTTTGTTCATAATCATTTCTAGAAGAATATAGAACTTTGTGATTGTCTGGTGTTCCAGGTTTCCAGGGTTAATTTATGGTTGTATGAGCATGTAATGAGCAGAGATGGGTTCTTCTCAATGAGAGAGAACCTGTGGCGGCCACTCTTGTACATATCTATCTAAATACATGCTCCAGGGTGAATTTGCCAGAGGTGTTGAAACAGTCATTCCTCACTCTCGGCCATAACCTGAATATCTAGACCGAGGTTTAATGCTTTACAAAGAGAAACAACCACACGAACCCGACCCTATAAAACTGTACACTGTCAGTACTTAGAAGGAAATTTTTTATCACTGTATAAAGAGTGCATTGCAGGCCTCAAGTCAGTTCCAGCATTGAAGTTTATATTGATAATTACATCTCATATAAAGATTTTACCATTTGATTTCTGTCTTTGCAGCCTTGGGGAGTTATTAGTTTTATCTGTTAATAGTTTATCTTTCCCTGTAGTACCCTGCTGGTATCAGTCTAGCTAGTATTCCAGATGAATGCAGTTGTTAATTGCAAAGAGAATGGACTGCATCTAAGTGTATTATCTGGATTGTGGTAAATCAGCATGAAAGCAATACTAATTTGAATGTAGATTATAGAATGCCAATAGCGTAAGTCATGCTCCTGCTTACTTTGTTACCCTTTTTATGCCAGGCTTGAGCCTAGTTCAAATCTCTTCTGACCACAAAAGAAAAGACTGCTATCTGAATTGGATTTGGGCAATTTGAGGCCAGGTTTTAATTGTTAGATACAGTCCAATGTTGCTACTTTGCAGTCACGATCACCAAAGTCATTTAGAGACCATGTGGGTACCTCAAGTGAAATGTGAAAACAATTCAATTTGATCAGTTGGAGTGTTGAACCACTTGTATGCCTATCCCTGGCCCTTGTAAATTAAACGTAAATGTTCACGTCAGTGTTCCTTTTGGGTTGTTTTCTTAAACTTGGATATTTACCGATCAAGGTATTCTGACTCTGGATTGACCAGTCAGCAACTTAATGCTGCAAATAACTGCCTTTCTCAAATCCTTGGTTTTGTGGCATTCAAGTAGAATAACGTAATGTATAAGAAATAGGTCTAAGTTATCAGGAACCAGTGCTTTCATATTGGATCCTGCCAAGCCAAGCTTTTGATCCACTTTTGAGAGGTTGGGGCTATTTTATATGATTGGATATTGGCAGGACGCCTGCGTTTAACCCAGCCACATATCAGTCTCTAATGTAATGACTTAATAAACAAGAAATAGAAAACAGTTTTGATTTGACCTCTTAAAACAATCACCTATTATAGTTAATTGATACTGGCCTTTTGCATGTTACTTGCAACCCAAGCAGTTTACAACAAAAGTGGAATTGTTCGGTATGCAACATAAAATTTATATCCTGACTTGTATAACAAGTTATTTAAAAATGTTTTAACAGCTGAAACTGGCTTTTAAAGATAATTTTGAAGTCTAATTGTGTTTTGCATACAGGAGCGGGACAAAGTAATGCCACTAATAATACAGGGTTTTAAAGATGCAGCAGATGAGGCAGGTACATCAGTAACTGGTGGACAAACGGTATTAAACCCTTGGATCATTTTAGGAGGTGTGGCCACAACAGTCTGCCAACCGAATGAGTTCATCATGTAAGTTTAATCTTTGTATCTACAATTATTCCAACGGAAAATTGGTTGAGATATTTAATGGATCAAGGGTTATGGGTATTTTTTGCGTTGTTCGAGACAAATGCTTGTGTTTGTTGTTCAGGGATTTTTCATTTAAAGTTTCTAGTAAATTTCATCCCAAGTTTGAGGGACTGATTAGAAACTGAAATAGGTTGGAACTGATAGCTGTGGAGCTACAATTTAATATTATGCACTTGCTTTCTTTCCACTCTGTTAACACTCTGTGCAAGTCATTAAACCCAGTAAATAGTGAATTTTTCCAGTCACCTAAAGGTTACAATCCCGTTGACACAAGATGCTGGATAACAAGGCACTTAGTGTCAAAATTGCCAAAATCTTATATTATTCAAAATCAATATTCAAGTCCTCACCAAAGAATTAAAAATTAACCTGAAAAGGTAGGTGACAGGTTTCTCTAATGCATTGTAGGAATTGGATATTACAAATGGACGAAATAGTGGGTATTTCTTTCTTCCCACGGTAATTTACAGTCGTTATATTTTTATTTAAAAGGCACCTGCGGTGTTAAAATAGAACCCCAGCTCATTCCCACACGTTTTAGATAAAATATCTTCAAATACAAGTGACTACAGTTTGGTTGCACTCAATAAATACTGTGTTGCTTTACGTGCGCTGAAAAATGTCTCTAATTTTTTTTTGTAGCAATTTTAGGTTGTATAGAGCATAGAACATTACAGTGCAGTACAGGCCTTTTGGCCCCTCGATGTTGCGACGATCTGTGAAACCAATCTGAAGTCCATCTAACCTACGCTCTTCCATTATCATCCATATGTTTATCCAGTGACCATTTAAATGATCTTAAAGTTGGCGAGTCTGCTACTGTTGCAGGCATTGCATTCCACGCCCTTACTATTTTCTGAGTAAAGAACCTACCTCTGACTTCTGTCCTATATCTATCACCCCTCAATTTAAAGTTATGATCCATCATGCTAGCCATCACCATCCGAGGAAAAAGGCTCTCACTGTCCACCCTATCTAATCCTCTGATCAACTTGTATATCTCTATTAAGTCACCTCTTAACCTTCTTCTCTCTAACAAAAACAGCTTCAAGTCCTTCAGCCTTTGCTCAAAAGACCTTCCCTCCATACCAGGCAACATCCTGGTAAATCTCCTTTGCACCCTTTCCAGTGCTTCCACAACTTTCCTATCATGCGGCAACCAGAACTGTACGCAATACTCCAAGTGCGGCCACTCCAGAGTTTTGCACAGCTGCAATATGACCTGTGTCTCCAAAACTCAATCCCTCTACCAATAAAACCTAACACATGTACGCCGCCTTAATACCCGTATCAACCTGAGTGGCAACTTTCAGGGATCTATGCACATGGACACCGAGATCTCTCTGCTCATCCACACTAGCAAGAATCTTACCGTTAGCCCGATACTCTGTATTCCTGTTACTCCTTCCAAAGTGAATCACCTCACACTTTTCCACATTTAACTCCATTTGCCACCTCTCAGCCCAGCTCTGCAGGTTATCCATGTCACTCTGTAACTGCAACATCCTTCTGCACTATCCACAATTCCACCGACTTTAGTGTCATTGCAAATTTACTAGCCCATCCTTCCAGGTCATTTATAAAAATGACAAACAGCAGTGGCCCCACAACAGATCCTTGCGGTACACACTAGTTACTGAGGTCCAGGATGAACATTTCCCAGCAACCACCACCCTCTGTCTTCTTACAGCCGGCCAATTTCTGATCCAAATGGCTAAATTACCGTTAATCCCATACCTCAGTATTTTCTGCAATAGCCTACCGTGGGCAACCTTATCAAACCTTTTACTGAAATCCATATACACCACATCAACCGCTTTGCCCTCATCCACCTGTTTGGTCACCTTCTCAAGAACTCAATGAGGTTTGTGAGGCACGACCTACCCTTTACAAAACTGTGTTGACTCTCCCTAATCAAATTATTCCTTTCTAGATGATTATAAATCCTATCTCTTATAATGCTCTCCAACAGTTTATCCATAATGGAAGTAAGGCTCACTGGTCTATAATTACCAGGGTTGTCTCTACTCTCCTTGAACGAGGGGACAACATTTGCTATCTTCCAGTCTTGTGGCACTATTCCTGTAGACAGTCACGTCATAAAGTCAAAGCCAAAGGCTCTGCAATCTCCTCCCTAGCTTCCCAGAGAATCCTAGGATAAATTCCATCTGGCCCATCTATTTTCACACTTTCCAGAATTGCTAACACCACCTCCTTATGAACCTGAATCCTGTCTCGTCTAATAGCCTTTATCTCAGTATTCTCCTTGACGACGTTGTCTTTTTGTCTTTTTCCTGTGTGAATACTGATGAAAAATATTCATTTGGCGCCTCTCCTATCTCTTCAGACTCCAAACACAACTTCCCACTACTGTCCTTGACTGACCCCAGTCTTCGTCTAGTCATTCTTTTACTCCTGACATTCCTATAGAAAGTTTTAGCGTTTTCCTTGATCATACCTGCCAAAGACTTCTCATGTCCCCTCCTAGTTCTTCTTAGCTCTCTCGATCCTTCCTGGCTAACTCGTAATTTGTTCAAATTCATTCATAATAAACAATTTATAAACCTTGTTCTGTCAATGTACTAGTGATAATGGGAACTGCAGATGCTGGAGAATCCAAGATAATAAAATGTGAGGCTGGATGAACACAGCAGGCCCAGCAGCATCTCAAGAGCACAAAATCTGACGTTTTGGGCCTAGACCTTTCTTCAGAGAGGGGGCTGGGGTGAGGGTTCTGGAATAAATGGGGAGAGAGGGGGAGGCGGACCGAAGGTAGAGAGAAAAGAAGATAGGTGGTGGGGAGGTAGGGAGTGGATAGGTCAGTCCAGGGAAGACGGACGGGTCAAGGAGGTGGGATGAGGTTAGTAGGTAGGAGATGGAGGTGTGGCTTGGGGTGGGAGGAAGAGATGGGTGAGAGGAAGAACAGGTTAGGGAGGCAGAGACAGGCTGGGCTGGTTTTGGGATGCATTGGGTGGAGGGAAAGAGCTGGGCTGGTTGTGTGGTGCATTGGGGGGAAGGGAACGAACTGGGCTGGTTTTGGGATGCAGTGGGGGCAGGGGAAATTTTGAAGCTGGTGAAGTCAATGTACTCTCTTTTTTCTGAACTGTCTTTTCAAGCACAAATCTTTGTTGAGCTCATCTTTCAGTCATTATCTTCAAGATGGAAAGCACAGCATTTGACATTTATGAACACAACTTTGTGTAATGCCACTCTGCCATGAATATTTTTAAGTACTGACTACCCAGTCTTTTTTTAACAGTGGGTGTTGTGCTTTTTTAGCCAATCCTGAAACTTATTCATTTTCGGTCACTCAAAATATGGTATTGTTCTCCAATTTAGCTTGAAACCAATAGAAGAAACTTTTATTTGTCAAGTTTGCATATTCCAAAACATCTTATCTTGTAGAGGGGGAAGCATAAATTTTTAATCCTATCCATTAGAATTTGTCATTTTGACAGGTTGAACATTCAAAAATTTCACAGAAGAAAATGTTGACATTTTGAACCTTAAAATGCATCAATCTCGAGTCAGAATTTGCTGCAAATTTATGTAATTAATGTTCCTTTTCACGCCATCAGTTGCAGTACGTTTTTTATTTCAAAATTCAGTACAATATCAATGTAACCAAAATGTAATAGTTAGAAAAATGAATTTTATGTACAATGCATTTGAAAGTAGTTATATTTTCCTTAAGAAAAAAATCATGACTCAAAGTATTAATGCAATGGAAATCTAAGTGACACTTTTAGCTGTGCTTGTTTGTATTTAAATGAATACTACATGTAAGTAAATACTTCTGATTCACATTTGAACCAGAAAATACTTAATTTCTAAGGTTTCCAACTCTTCTTAAGACTCTTATAGGAAATATCTGTAAGGTCTATATATGCATTTAAACTGTGACGGTACGATGGCTAGTTTCATTCTATGAAGAGAGGTTGAGACAGAGGTGTGGACCAGACTGTTCCAAGCCAATAAACAGCTTGAGAGGCCTTGGAGTTTTTTTTAAAGTTGGAACAATAGAAACAGTGTAAACGATTGAAGTCGAGTTCCGACAGAACCAGGGTTTTAGTTTAGCTTTCAGCAGATGCTGGGATTTTGAAGCTGTCATACATCTCTCCCTGCAACAGCAAAACACTTGAGTACTCTTTCTGCCTGAAATTTTTCTTAATGTTCTTTCTTCCTGAACTGGAAAAACATTTGCATATGAGACAAATTATTTTACTGAATTTGCCTTGGCCAAGGGTGTGTTTATGGAATATTACTATACTGGGACATTTAATGTTTAGCAGTTAACTATCTGTTATTCTGTTAAGCTTTCCAATAGAGTTAAAGTTAGACCAGTTTGTCTGTCTTCTGTTTGTATTTTAACTGTAGAGTAAAGATAAAGACCGTTTTGCATGAAACGTGTAACCAATCAAATTACTTCTGGAAAGCAGCAACTCTTACTTGCCTTTAAGAAAAAATTAGGGTCTAAGCCTATTGATATATATGAAGGGGCTTGTTCTGGTCCAAAACAGTGAGCAGGCTGGATACAGTAGATAGGGAGAAACTGTTCCTGCTGGGAAAAGGAACAAGAACAAGTGGGTGCATGATAGGTCCAGTGGCTATCTGCACGATAACATTTTGTGATTCTGTGAAGTGCACTGATGGAAAAGGCCTGGTATTTGCAGAAATCAAGATGGCTCACAGATATATAATTGAACAAATGTGCATATTTTTCACTCCAAGACAACAATGGGGGATTTTAATTTTCAAAACGTAGACTTGGACTGCCCTGCTGTTAAGGCCTTGAATGGAGAGGAATTTAAGTGTGCACAAGAAACATTTCTCATTCAGTACGTGGATGTACCTACTGAAGAAGGTGCAAAACTTGACCTAATCTTGGGAAATAAGGCAGGGCAGGTAACTGAGGTGTCACTGGGGGGAGCACTTCAAGGCCAGTAATCATAATTCTATTAGTTTTAAAATGGTGATGGAAAAGGATAGACAGGATCTGGAAGTTAAAGTTCTAGATTGGAGGAAGGTCAATTTTAATTGTAATGGGCAAAAACTTCTGGAAGTTGACTCGGAGGGTGGGCTATGGGGGCTGGATGCTCACAGGTAAAGGGATTGCTGGAAAATGGGAAGCCTTCAAAAACGAGATAATGAGAGTCCAGATATAAAGTGTGGTCTGCTAAGGTGAAGGGCAAGGCTGGGAGGTGAAGCAATTGTTGGATGACTAGAGAAATTGAGGTTTTGGTTAGGAGTAAGAAACATTAGAAAATGCAGTTTCAAGCAACATCTTGAAAAATGTCCATATTACAGCGGAGGAAGTGCTGACCGTCTTAAAATGCATAAAAGTGGATAAATCCCTGGGGCCTGATCAGGTGTCCCCTAGAACTCTGCGAAGCAAGGGAAGAGATTGCTGGGCCTCTTGCTGACATATTTGTAACATTTAATTGCCGCAGGTGAGGTGCTATGGACGGCTGGAAATGGGCAAGTCTTCTAAAATGAGATCAGCAGACTCCACAAACTGTTCCTGTTAGAGTGAAGGGCAAGGCTGGTAGGTGTAGGGAATGCTGGATGACCAGAGAAATTGTGGCTTTGGTCAAAAATAAGGAGGAAGTGTTTGTCAGTATAGACTGCAGAATCCAGAGAGCCCCTAGAAGAGTATAAAGGCAGTAGGAGTATACTGAAGAGGGAAATCAGGAGGGCAAAAAGGGGACATGAAGTAGCTTTGGTAAATTGGGTTAATGAGAATCCAAAGCGATTCTGCAAATACATTAAAGACAAAAGGGTAAATAGAGAGAGAATAAGATCCTTTTAAAGATCAGCACAGCTGCCTTCCTGTGGAATCACAGGAGATGGGGGAGACTCTCAACCAGTATTTTGTATCTGTTTGCTGTGGAGAAGGATGTGGAACATAGAGAACTTGGGGAAATAAATGGGAGGAGGTGCCGAACATATTAAAACACATAAAGGTGAATAAATCCCTGGGACCTGGCAGGTGTACTCTGGCACTCTGTGGGAAGTGAGAGAAGAGATGGCTGGGCTCCTTGCTGAGATATTTGTATTATCGACAGGCACAGATGAGGTGCTGGAATACTGGAGGTTGGCTAACGTGGTGCCACTATTTAAGAAAGTTGATTATTAAAAGCCAGGAAACTATAGACCAGTGAGCCTGACATCAGCGGTGGGCAGGTTGTTGGAGGGGAATCCTGAGGGACAGGATTTACATGTATTTGGAAAAGCAATGACTGATTGGGGATAGTCATCATGACCTTGTGCGTGGGATATAATGTCTGTCTAACCTGGGTTTTTTTTTGAAGAAGTAACAAAGTGGATTGATGAGGGCAGAGCGGTGGACATTATCTATATGGAATGAAGTATGGCATTGGACAAATTTTCTCGTGGTAGACTTGTTAGCAAGGTTAGATCACACAGAATTTGGGGAGAACTTGCCATTTGGATACAGAACTGCCTTGAAGATAAAAGACAGAGGGTGATGGTGGAGGGTTGCTTTTCAGACTGGAGGCCTGTGCCCAGCGGTATGCCACAAGATTGGTGCTTGGCCCACTGCTTTTTTTCATTTATATAAATGATTTGGATGTGAACATAGGGGATATGCTTAGTAAGTTTGCAGATGATGTTAACGTTGGAGGTGCAGTGGACACTGAAGAAGGTTACCTCAGAGTTCAACAGGATCTTGATCAGATGGGCCAGTGGGCTGATGAACAGCAGGTGGAGTTTAACTTAAATAAATGTGAGGTGTAACATTTTGAAAAGGTAGATCAGGGCAGGACTTGTACACTTAACAGTAAGGTCCTGGAGAGTGTTGCTGAACAAAAACACCTTGGAGTGAAGCTTCGTATTTCCTTGGAAGTGGTGTCTCAGGTAGATTGAATAGTAAAGAAGGTGTTTGGTAACCTTACCTTTATTGGTAAGTGCATTGGGAGGTCATGTTGCAGCTATACAGGAGATTGGTTCAGCCACATTTGGAGTATTGTGTGCAATTCTGGTCTCCCTACTATAGGAAGGATATTGTGAAACTACACGGGGTTCAGGAAAGATTGAGGATGTAGCCAGAATTGGAGGGTTTGAGCTGGATGGAGGGGCCAGATATGTGGGGGCAGTTTTCCCTGGACCATTAGAGGCTGAGGGTTGACTTTATAGAGGTTTGTAAAATCATGAGGGGCATGGATAGGATAAGTAGGCAAGGTGTTTTCCCAGGGTGGGGGGAGTACAAAATTGGAGGGCATAGGTTTAAGGCAAGAGGGAAAAGATATGAAAGGCACCTAAGGGACTGCTTTTTCACGCAGAGGGTGTTGGGTATATGGAATGAGTTGCCAGAGTAAGTGGTGGAGGCTGGTACAGTTACAACATTTAAAAGGCATTTGGATGGGTACATGAATATGAAAGGTTCAGAGGTATATAGACCAAATGCTGGTGAATGGAAGTCGACAGTGTGGAGCTGAAGGAACACAGCAGGTTAGGCAGCAACAGAGGACAAGGAAAGTCGACCTCTCAGTTTGGAATGCTTCAGCGTCTGCAGTTCTAGATATCTCTGACAAATAGAACTACATTTTTATAGGATACCTGGTCGGGATGGAGAGTTGAAATGAGGGTCTGTTCTCGTGCTGTGTATTTCTATGACCCAACATGCTTTGTTTGATTACTATTAATAGAATAGAGTGGCTGTTTTGTGGTGAGTCCAAATATTTTGTGGTCTGTTGTATTACTAATTGGTTGCCTCTCATTATATATGCAGCAATAGACCTTGTCTTTTCACACCCTCGACTTTGGGACTTCAGTTTTAACTAGTCATCGGTTATGTAAACTTACCGTTTGATCTTTTAAATCAAATAATTAGCAATAAGCACAAATAACTTAATTTGAGGAAGCCCTGAAAGAAATCTGAAATAATAGAATAGTATGGAGCTGGAGGAACACAGCAGGCCAGGCAGCATTAGAGGAGCAGGAAAGCTGATGTTTCCGGTCAGGACCTTCTTCAGAAATCGGAGAGGGGGAAGGGAGCTCTGAAATAAATAGAGAGAGGATGGGTGGGGCTGGGGAATTTAGGTGAGATGGTGATAGGTGAGTGCAGGTAGGCAGTGGTGGGAATTGGTCAGTGACGTGGGCGGAGCAGATAGGTGGGAGAGAAATCTCCCTAGCCCTCCCTCTCATCCCCGCCACCTTGACCTGACACAATGTGTCCATCTTCTCTCCCACCTCTCTGACCAATTCCCACCACTGCCTACCTGCACTCACCTATCACCATTCCACCTACCTTCCTCAGCCCCACCCATCCTCTCAATATTTCAGAGCCTCCTTTCACTCCCCCATATCTGAAGAAGGATCCTGACCCGAAACGTCAAATTTCTGCTCCGCTGATGCTGCTTGGCTTGTCGTGTTCCTCCAGCTACACATTGTTATCTCAGACTCCAGCATAAGCAGTTGTTACTATTTCTGGAGTAATAGAATGTTGCTTTGCTCTCTTAGCAAGCAAGTGTTTGGCCTCTCTCCAGCATTAGACAAGTTATACTGTGTCGTGCAGGTAAGTAGTGGGGTGGTTTTGCACCCTCACTCTTGATATAGTCTTGGAACACTGAAGTACTGTGTTGTGTTGTACTAATGTTGTTTTGATATTTTTCTCATTTCACTGTCTTTGTAACATGAACACAGCCTTTATAAAAATGTTTAAGGGCAACACTACCACTAGGTGGTGCACCACACACGTGCCAGATTGTAATATTGTAAGAATAAATTGCGGCATGGGGACTTAGGCTCATTGAATCATTTTGTGATCAATGCAACCATGTATTCAGTTAGTGACCATTGGCGAGCAAAATTTCAGTCTGCTGGCTTCAAAATACAACAAAAAAGGAAAATGTGCTTTATCTTTCTGAATTACTGATCAGACCCCAGCTAGATTATTATCACTGTGACACACATGCAGGGGTAAACTGACAGTTCTCATCTCAGGCAAAAAAGTGATCATGATGCTGAGTTGACATCAGAGCCCACAGGTTGAAACAAGCAGAATTAGCCAAATAACTTCTGAAAGTACATTAATCTAGGTTTTGCCTGAGGAGCAGCCATACTTGATTGTTGGGTACCCTGGCTTACAATAGTCCACCACGTTCTGAAGGCTTGCATATAAGTAATTGGTTGGGAAGGCTCTAGGAGACTATCAAAGCTAACAAAGGAGTTAATTAGTTAGAACAAAACAAGCAAGAATTTTGAGGATATCATAATCTTATGTTAGAGAAATCATCAGTATGTGTATCACTTGCCACACTATGCGTTTCGTTTCAGTGGGAAATTGTAGTGGAAAATTTTGTTTTCCTAAACAAGGAAATAACGTAAGAACTGTTGGTAAACTGTTGTTTTCTTGAGTGAAAGAAAGTGAATATTTTATAAGGTATAGTTGAAATGAATTCTGAAAATCAATGGTTTATACAACAATATAGCAATTGTGTTCTCTAGTGCATCTTCCACTTCAATTCAAAATGTATCATCAAGAAATGTCATTGAGTCTGCTTTTCCCACCGCGTTCAGATTATTTTTAACTCTCTTCTAAAAATCTGATGTGTTTCCACTATAATTGTGTGTGTCTTTCAGTGCATACAAAAATATTCTTGCATCCTTCTATTTACTTGTTAGAAGTTTAGTGAAATTGATTATGCCAGGGTAACTATTTTTAATTATATTACCAAGACAAGTTTTCAGGGTGTTGATTTGTCACGTACTAAAAGTTGTTCAGGGGATATTGATACGTATCATCAACATTTCCGGAACTTCATATCAAATAACTAAGACCCAGGCTCCAGACTAATGATATTGATTATCTTTGCTGCACAGTATAGACAATAGGTGCAGGAGTAGGCTATTCGGCCCTTCGAGCCAACACCACCTTTCATTGTGATCATGGCTGATCATCCACAATCAGTATCCTGTTCCTGCCTTATCCCCATAACCCTTGATTCCACTATCTCTAAGAGCTCTATCTATCTCTTTCTTGAAACTATCCAGAGACTTGGCATCCACTGCCTTCTGGGGCAGAGCATTCCATATATCCGCCACTCTCTGGGTGAAGAAGTTTCTCCTCAACTCTGTTCTAAATGGCCTACCCCTTATTTTTAAATTGTGTCCTCTGGTTCTGGACTCCCCCATAAACAGGAATATACTTCCTGCCTCCAGATTGTCCAGTCCCTTAATAATCTTATGTCTCAATCAGATCCCCTCTCATCCTCCTAAACTCAAGTGTGGACAAGCCCAGTCGCTCCAATCTTTCAACATATGATAGTCCCGCCATTCCAGGAATTGACCTTGTTAACCTACGCTACACTCCCTCAATAGCAAGAATGTCCTTCCTCAAATTGGGAGACCAAAACTGCACACAGTACTCCAGGTGCGGTCTCACAGGGCCCTGTACAGCTACTGAAGGACCTCTTTGCTCCTATATTCATTTCCTCTTGTTATGAAGGCCAGCATGTCATTAGCTTTCTTCACTGCCTGTTGTACCTGCATGCTTGCTTTCATTGACTGATGTACAAGAACAAGTATAGTTGAATGTACCTTTTTATTGACTTTTTGCTCTTGAAACAAATGAGGGGAAAGGTATTAATTTTCCATCATTTTACAGAAGTTTGAAGTAAAAGCAGTTCACAGATCTTAAAACATGGCTATGTTGTGCTGTTCTGTTTTTGACTAAACTCTTTGTTTTTAATATCACAGCATTTTTTTATTTAAAAAATCATGGGATTTATATAATTTAGTTTTCGATGTGTAGTGATATGTTGTTCTCCCATCACTCTGTAGAAGTACGTATGCTGTGCTGGGTGGATTCCTAGGTCATCCAAAGTTGTTGGCCAAACCTTGTTTTGAGCTAACTTAATTTGCACAATTTGATGTTGGATATTATCCAGTAATTTAGGCATTTAGCTTAACTGTTAAGTTAACACTTGAAGTTACAAAGTATTCATGGTGCATTTCTTTATAATATGGTAAAATTATTTTGCAGGCCGGACAATGCAGTACCAGGCGATGTTTTGGTACTAACAAAACCACTTGGAACTCAAGTAGCAGTTGCTGTGCACCAGTGGCTTGATATAGTGAGTTATTGGGCACTAATAATGGTGCAGTATTTAAGTTATTTTACATAGTTAACTATTTCTACCTCTAATCACTTTTTTAAAAAAGCAATCATGAGTAATGTTCAAAATTCAATTTGAAGCTGTATGTTCATCTCAGAATTCTTGATTGTTTTGATGAAAAATCTAATGCCGTAAGATGATCCTTCACATATTTAGTTTCTTTTTGAGAACTTAAAAAGTTCTCCATTTATAAACTTGTTTCTCACTGGCTATTTGAAATGCAGTACTTTTTGGTTGTGGCATTCTGGTGGTTGAATTTCTATATTGTATACCATACATTGGTAATTTTAGGACTTTCTGTTCCTGACATGTACAGTTGCCTGCTTTGCAGTGCTTTATAGAAAATTCATCTGTGCTTTGCTTTTGTTTGCCATCCATTAGACAAATTCCTGATTAATAAAGTTTGATGCCAGGAGTGCATGTTTGTAGACCTACATTTAATTTGCAGAAAGTATTTTCTGTATAATTTTAGATTAATTTTAATTTTATATTATCTGTACCATATCTTGTTATGAACAGCCAGAAAAATGGAATAAGATTAAGCTTGTTGTCACTCAAGAGGATGTGGAGTTGGCTTACCAGGAAGCAATGATGAATATGGCACGATTAAACAGAACCGGTATGCTCTAAGTGATTTGTTCCATTATTGATAACTAATGCCATGAGAATATTTAAATTATTTGTCCTTCAAAAAATGTCTCATTCTCATTCAGAGTGTAGACTAAATTATCCATGTGCTGTTCTCGCTGGTCTCCCATAACAAATATGTGGCTATTCTGTGGTATTATATCTGAAGTGCAGAAATAATTGTCTAACTTCCTGCCGTCCTCTACACAGAATAAAAGTCTCTGCTCCCCCAACCATCCATTTTCTGAGTAATGTGAGAATGTAGTAAGTTTATTTAAATACAGTTGCATTTTGGTTGTTAATGTCTTTGCTGAGTTTGGTCAATTATTAATTATCCTCCATCCTCCAGACTTGCTTAATTGAGCTTGCAAACTTTGACATGTTAGCAACCTCTGTAGTCTGTAGTCTGTTATCTCATAGTCTCTACTTTTTTTGCTTTTCCCACCTACCTCCTTTCAGGCCAGAATAGAGAATTAGCTGAACACTAGCCAATCATGAAAATTGAAACACTCATCCATATCTATGCTAAACAATCAAATGCTTTTTCTTTTGCTGCAAAATTAATGAAGACCTTTAGAAGCTGAAGTACCAATTAATATCAATTTAAAATATAATTGCCAAATTAGATATGACTGTGTAATTGTACATAATGGATTATTACTCCAGGCCTCTGGATTGCCTGTCCATTTATATAACTGTTACACTATCAAATCGAATTATTTTTCAAGACTCTTCTTCAGATCTTGTCAAGAGCTACTTAATTTTTAAGGACACCTTTTCCATTCTTGATTACTGTTTAAGTGATGCAGTCCTTTAACAGCAGGACCTTTTGTACTTGTGTTAATGCTTGTGTTTTTTGACTTGCAAAGAAGCAGAATTGGAAGAATTTGTCAATATTGTCATTGCATGTTAACATATGTATGCTTGATGACGGGTGGATTACTGGGGAAGTGGAATTCTGAAAGGTGCCATTAATTATCATTTGGAAGGAAACAAATTGATCCAGGACAACCAGTGTGGATTTGTTATGATAATAAAATGTGAGGCTGGATGAACACAGCAGGCCAAGCAGCATCTCAGGAGCACAAAAGCTGACGTTTCGGGCCTAGACCCTTCATCAGAGAGGGGGATGGGGGGAGGGAACTGGAATAAATAGGGAGAGAGGGGGAGGCGGACCGAAGATGGAGAGTGAAGAAGATAGGTGGAGATTACAAGAGAGTTGCAATGGGAGAGAGATTCCCTGAGGTTGGTCCGGAGGGAGGAGGGTAACTTCTTCAGGTTAGGCATCCCTGGAAGAGGCTTCGCAGTGAGGTTAAAATAGTATCAGAGATAATGGGGACTGCAGATGCTGGAGATTCCAAGATAATAAAATGTGAGGCTGGATGAACACAGCAGGCCAAGCAGCATCTCAGGAGCACAAAAGCTGACGTTTCGGGCCTAGACCCTTCATCAGAGAGGGGGATGGGGGGAGGGAACTGGAATAAATAGGGAGAGAGGGGGAGGCGGACCGAAGATGGAGAGTGAAGAAGATAGGTGGAGATTACAAGAGAGTTGCAATGGGAGAGAGATTCCCTGAGGTTGGTCCGGAGGGAGGAGGGTAACTTCTTCAGGTTAGGCATCCCTGGAAGAGGCTTCGCAGTGAGGTTAAAATAGTATCAGAGATAATGGGGACTGCAGATGCTGGAGATTCCAAGATAATAAAATGTGAGGCTGGATGAACACAGCAGGCCAAGCAGCATCTCAGGAGCACAAAAGCTGACGTTTCGGGCCTAGACCCTTCTTCAGAGAGGGGGATGGGGGGAGGGAACTGGAATAAAAACTGCTGTGTTCATCCAGCCTCACATTTTATTATCTTGGAATCTCCAGCATCTGCAGTCCCCATTATCTCTGATACTATATTAACCTCACTGCGAAGCCTCTTCCAGGGATGCCTAACCTGAAGAAGTTACCCTCCTCCCTCCGGACCAACCTCAGGGAATCTCTCTCCCATTGCAACTCTCTTGTAATCTCCACCTATCTTCTTCACTCTCCATCTTCGGTCCGCCTCCCCCTCTCTCCCTATTTATTCCAGTTCCCTCCCCCCATCCCCCTCTCTGATGAAGGGTCTAGGCCCGAAACGTCAGCTTTTGTGCTCCTGAGATGCTGCTTGGCCTGCTGTGTTCATCCAGCCTCACATTTTATTATCTTGGAATCTCCAGCATCTGCAGTCCCCATTATCTCTGATACTATATTAACCTCACTGCGAAGCCTCTTCCAGGGATGCCTAACCTGAAGAAGTTACCCTCCTCCCTCCGGACCAACCTCAGGGAATCTCTCTCCCATTGCAACTCTCTTGTAATCTCCACCTGTCTTCTTCACTCTCCATCTTCGGTCCGCCTCCCCCTCTCTCCCTATTTATTCCAGTTCCCTCCCCCCATCCCCCTCTCTGATGAAGGGTCTAGGCCCGAAACGTCAGCTTTTGTGCTCCTGAGATGCTGCTTGGCCTGCTGTGTTCATCCAGCCTCACATTTTATTATCTTGGAATCTCCAGCATCTGCAGTCCCCATTATCTCTGATACTATTTTAACCTCACTGCGAAGCCTCTTCCAGGGATGCCTAACCTGAAGAAGTTACCCTCCTCCCTCCGGACCAACCTCAGGGAATCTCTCTCCCATTGCAACTCTCTTGTAATCTCCACCTATCTTCTTCACTCTCCATCTTCGGTCCGCCTCCCCCTCTCTCCCTATTTATTCCAGTTCCCTCCCCCCATCCCCCTCTCTGATGAAGGGTCTAGGCCCGAAACGTCAGCTTTTGTGCTCCTGAGATGCTGCTTGGCCTGCTGTGTTCATCCAGCCTCACATTTTATTATCTTGGAATCTCCAGCATCTGCAGTCCCCATTATCTCTGGATTTGTTATGAGATGGTTATGACCAACTTGAATTAATTTTTGAGGAGGTAATAAAGAAGGGTTGATTCGAATGAAATGGTTGATATAGTTTCTTAGATTTTAGGAAAACTTTTTGACAAGATTCCAGATTGGAAGTGAAAAACCCTGGGACTCGAGGGCAGGTGGCAGATTGCTTATGTAGACGGCAAAGAATAATGATTGATTATCATTTTTGTGATTGGAAAGGCTGTTTACAGTGACATTTTGCAGGCCTCACTGCTAATATCCCTTCTGTCAGGTGATGCATATCACTGATTTAAACTTGTATGAATAAAAATTATTGAGTTTTCAGACAGTAGGAAAATGTGGAGGAACATACACAGTCTTGGCACGTAGCCAAACAGCCAGAAAAAGTTACAGTCAAGGATGAGATGCTTTCTTTTAATAATCGAGGCATGGGAGCTGAGTGTAGGGGAGATTATGCTCAATTACATTGCCATGAGTCACAACTGAATTACTACATATAGTTCTGGTCACTCCATTGTAGGAAGTGTGTGATTGCATTAGAGAGAAGATTTTTGAGGATATTCCAGGTCTGGAGAACTTTAGCTTCCAAGGAAATGTTCTATCTAAACCATATGGGCATACAGCAATCCAGTAATTCCCATGCTGGCTATGCACAGGTCAGCCCCTTTTAAGATAGTAAGTGCTTGTATTTGCACCAAAAGAATCTAATCTGTAAAAAGAAAATCAGCCACATTGTCCCAAAAGAAAAGGGAGCATTGGGCTGGAAGATTTTAATTTTGGAACATAGGAGGCTGATAGCAATTTAGTTCAACTATATAAAATTTGAGGGTCTAGCAAGTGGGGTTGATGATCTACTTCACACTTCTGTCACTAAGATTCGGGACCTCTGTTTAGCTGCCTTTACCATAAACCCCTTTTTGTTGTCCACCAAGTAAAACTGTCCGTGAGGGTCCTCTGCCTTGAGCCAGAACCTGTCTTCTTTTTTTCTACTTTTCTGTGATCATCCAAGCCGTCTCTGAATTCACCTGACTCATTAGATCCTCTTCCTGTTTCCTTGATCCAATTCACATTAAATTCCATGCCTTCTGGGCTCCCTATGATAACTAACATAGTAAATAGTTTCCTCCCTTCAAGTATTGTTAGCCATCGCCCTTTTGATCTTCTGATTTATGAATGGTACTTCCACCATGTTACCCACTCTCTTTCCTAAAATAAGTGTTCAGCTCTGAAGCATAAGCCTTCAACCTCATGTTTGAATCTCTCCTATGCTGATTTTCATCACTACCACCAGTGTAATTATACTTATCGCATCCCCTGTCTCAAAACTGCATGACAATGTTGTACTATCCCTCCTCATTGAGGGGAGGAGATGGCCTAGTGGTATTATCACTAGACTCTTAATCCAGAAACTCAACTAATGCTCTGAGGATAACAAGGTGTAGAGCTGGATGAACACTGCAGGCCAAGCAGCATCTTAGGAGCAGATGCTGCTTGGCCTGCTGTGTTCATCCAGCTCTACACCTTGTTATCTTAGGAACTGCAGATGCTGGTGAACCCATTATCTCTAACGTTTTGAGCACCTGAGTTTGAATCCCGCCTTGGCCGATGGTGGAATTTGAATTTAATAAAAGAAAAATCTGGAATTAGGAATCTACTGATAACGATGAAACCACTGCCAATTGTCAGAAATACACATCTGGCTCAGAAATGTCCTATAGGTAAGGATAAGAGAAATTGATCTAAAATATTTTAACAATAAGATTTTGCAATTGAGCACTAAGATACACAGCATAACCTGTGGCTTCTAATTAAGGAAATGGGGAAACGAATCACCCTTTTTCTTCCTTTTTGTATTCAACGAAAATAGCGACTATTCTCTGCACATGTTGCACACAACCGTCATTCTAACTGAGGTTAGCTGAATTTATTACATGCATATTTCAGACTTCCAAGATATCTTGATTTGTGCAGTTTGATACTGTTAAATTACTAAATCATCTTGACAAACTGATCCAGACATCAGCTTAATTAACTTAGAATAATTGTGGCTGTTTTATTTTTAAGTCTAGAACACTGCTTTCTCTATGAATATGGAGATTTTGATACAGCTCAGCTAAAACATGTGACTTTAGGGGTTTGTTTTCAATTACATTAGTTAATATTCTCATTCTTGATTGCTCATTGCTTAACCAGAAATGAAGAGCTTTTAGAACCCAGTTAGGACAGCCATGAGTTTCAAGAGCATTGAATATCAAGTTTTCTGATGTGTCATTTATAAACTAATCCTCATACTTAATTCCTGATTTCTTTGCACAAAATTTCACATATATTCAAAACTACAACGGATCTGCAAACAAGTTGCAATATATGTTTGTTAATGCATTCACGACTGCTCTAATTTTCCGCATTGCAGCTGCCGGCCTTATGCACACCTTCAATGCACATGCAGCCACGGATATTACAGGCTTTGGGATTCTTGGACATGCTCAGAACCTGGCAAAACAACAACGAAACGAAGTGTCATTTGTGATCCATAACCTTCCTGTCCTTGCTAAGATGGCAGCAGTGAGCAAAGCGTGTGGGAATATGTTTGGATTGATGCATGGCACTTGCCCTGAAACATCAGGTAACTTCTGTAATGTTTTGAAAATGGGTGATTTTTAATGCAGTAGACATGACTGAGCAAACAGGCAGTTCCAGTTTTGTAATGTATAATAAGCAAACTGCCTGCTTGGCTCAGTTGACTCTTTCCCCCATCACAGGATTTAAGGACACAGTCTTGTTTGACATACCTCGGGCAGTTATAGTTAATTCATTTGGGGTCTGTCTGCCACTTTCTACAGACAAAGGGGGTGGCCACAGGCACCCGCCTGCCTCTTTGTAGGTTATGTGGAACAGCCCCTCGTCTGCACCTACACAGGCCCCAAACCCCACCTCTTCCTCCGTTACATTGAAGACTGTATCGGCGCCGCCTCTTGCTCCCCAGAGGAGCTCGAACAGTTCATCCACTTCACCAACACCTTCCACCCCAACCTCAAGTCCACCTGGGCCATCTCCAACACATCCCTCACCTTCCTGGACCTCTCAGTCTCCACCTCAGGCAACCAGTTTGTAACTGATGTCTATTTCAAGCCCACCAACTCCCACAGCTACCTAGAATACACCACCTCCCACCCACACTTCTGCAAAGATTCCATCCCCTATTCCCAACTCCTCCACCTCCGCCGCATCTGCTCCCAGGATGAGGCATTCCACGCCCGCACATCCCAGATGTCCAAGTTCTTCAAGGACCGCAACTTTCCCCCCACAGTGGTCGAGAACACCCTTGACCGCGTCTCCCGCATTTCCTGCAACACATCCCTCACACCCCGTGACTCCCTTGTTCGCTCCACACTGCCCTCCAACCCCACCACACCCGGCACCTTCCACTGCAACCGCAGGAAATGCTACACTTGCCCCCACACGTCCTCCCTCACCCCTATCCCAGGCCCCAAGATGACTTTCCATATTAAGCAGAGGTTCAACTGCACATCTGCCAATGTCGTATACTGTATCTATTGTACACAGTGTGGCTCCCTCTACATTGGGGAAACCAAGCGGAGGCTTGGGGACCGCTTTGCAGAACACCTCCGCTCAGTTCGCAACAAGCAACTGCACCTCCCAGTCGCAAACCATTTCCACTCCCCCTCCCATTCTTTCAATGACATGTCCATCATGGGCCTCCTGCAGTGCCACAATGATGCCACCTGAAGGTTGCAGGAACAGCAACTCATATTCTGCTTGGGAACCCTGCAGCCCAATGGTATCAGTGTGGACTTCACCAGCTTCAAACTCTCCCCTTCCCCCACTGCATCCCTCAACCAGCCCAGTTCGTCCCCTCCCCCCACTGCATCCCAAACCCAGCCCAGCCTGTCTCTGCCTCCCTAACCTGATCTTCCTGTCACCCATCCCTTCCTCCCATCCCAAGCCGCACCTCCATTTCCTGCCTACTAACCTCATCCCACCTCCTTGACCTGTCCGTCTTCCCTGGACTGACCTATCCCCTCCCTACCTCCCCACCTACACCCTCTCCACCTATCTTCTTTACTCTCCATCTTCGGTCCGCCTCTCCCTCTCTCCCTATTTATTCCAGAACCCTCACCCCATCCCCCTCTCTGAAGGGTCTAGGCCCGAAACGTGAGCTTTTGTGCCCCTGAGATGCTGCTTGGCCTGCTGTGTTCATCCAGCTTCACACTTTATTATCTTGGACTTCCATTTGTGCTTTTCAAAGCCACCAAATGTGTCAATACTTTCAGAATGAAGTCATTGTTATGTAGGAAACACTGCAGCCAATTTGCATATTCCATAGACAGCAATATGGTAAAGACTAGATAATTAGCTCCATGATTAAACCAGATTGTTGGCCTTGATTTTTGTGCTCAAGCCCTGGAGTGGGAATTTAACTCAGGAGCTTGTAGTGCAAGTGAAAGTGCTACCAACTGGGCCATGGCTGACCCTGGATATTGAAAATCCCACAGCTTGAAAAAGAGAGTCTCAGCCAAAAGTTCTTCGTCAGAAACAGGAATAAGTGGATCATTCACCTCAATTTTGATTTTTTTTTGTGCAGAATGGTTGACACATTTCCATACATAGTCACTGTAGTTCAAAATATAATCAGTCTGCAGTTCTAACTATTTAAGATAGCTATATAAATGCCAGTATTTTATTTCTATGATATGTACTGTACTCTTAAACAGATGTAAAAATTGTGTGGATTTAAATTTTTTAGCATCACACATTCTTCAAACCATATTGCTGTATATTGGCTTGGTAATTTATCTAATACTACATGGCCTGATTGACTGGCTCCTGGAGCCAGTCAATGTAATATTTGTGCAATTCTCGAACATGTGTTCTACCTAGGTCAGTACTGGGTAAATGGTTTTCTTCTTTTTTCTGAGTTGTTCGCTGCTTGTTTGAAAGTGCTCATACTTGCTGAATTATTGGTGAATTTCGTGGTCGCTAACTATCCCTTAATATCTTACCCCCATTGCATTCTTTACATTTGAACTTGAAGCAGCATGAGTGCCGTTCGTTTCTGAGGCTTTGCAATTAGGCCCAACACTATCCTCTTTCATGCTTCTGTTAAGCATGCTTCCCAGCTGAAATCACTAGATGCTGAGTGTAAGCAGGAATCCTGCCAGTTTCATAACCCCATCACTATTGGGTAGGTACTGGGAGCCCCTTGCAATGGCCCATAAAATGGGCAGGTGCTCCTTCAGTTTTAGTTAACACCATGTTCTGAAGGCTGACTTGTGAAACATTTTTATTTGCAGGAGGCCTCCTGATCTGTCTTCCGCGGGAACAAGCAGCTCGGTTTTGTGCAGAAATAAAATCACCAAAATACGGTGAAGGTTATCAGGCATGGATAATTGGGATTGTGGAGAAGGGCAATCGTAGTGCCAGGATCATAGACAAACCACGGATCATCGAAGTAGCTCCAACAATTGCAACACAAAATGTTAATCCAACTCCTGGTGCCACGTCTTAAAAAAAAATGCACATAGAAAAGATGACTTGTTGCAGTTTTGATGCCATCCCAAGAAACTTTGTAAATTTAACTTGTCTGCCTTGTGTTGGCCTTTTGGCAGATCATGCGTGGATACAAAAAAAAATCCATTGACCTGTTTTTCTGTTACATTAACTGAAGATGCACCTAATACTAAGGCAGCTTCTAAGTTGAGAACTTAATATCCAATACTGTTGATTCATTTTGAATCTTTAGATACTTACTGTCTGTGCCGCATAGGCTCTCCTAAAGTGCTTCACGTAGAGCACACCTTACCAACAGCAGTGCAGCAGCATTTCATTTGTCTGATCACTATATTAGATGAAAATTACTTGTCAGCAAATTTGTTGCCTTGAAAGCTTTTCAGAAAGAGTTACAGTTGTTATAAGGATTGATGGAATGCAGCAGTTTGCATGATTTCATTTGGTCTTTGGTTTGTAATGTTTTTTCACACAGTTAAGATGTATTGTTAGTGTTGACTTTACTCAGTTGATCTGTCTGTAAAAATGAGTAGGTCCTCTGTGCTATATTCGCATGGCCAGCACTTCACTTGGAAGAGAAATATTTCTTTCCCGTATGGTAAATCTTAAACAATAATGTTATCATGGTATGTTTTCTATTATTTTGTAGCAAACACAGATGTATGTGTTAGTTTACACTGTGGTTCGCTGTTTTATCATGCAGAAAATGTTACAGACCAAACGAAAGGCTACTGTAAAATACTCTAAGATTGAAGCTCAGAATGAACTACACTATGACTTTTTAAAATATAATAATCAATTATGTTGACATTATGTGCTGTGGTTATTAGTGTTAATACATTTTATATTTTGTAAAGTGATATCTGCATCTGCTTTTCTATAAATACAAATAATCTTTAGCATAATGCTGCTTAGCTTTTATTTTTTTAATTATACTCTATCAATTCTCTACTGGTCTGTTTAATGTGATTTATATGCTGGCGTCATATCTTGAAGTTTAACATAATAGTAGTCTAATGAATATTTGAAATGCCTCTTCCTCTCCCCACAACCCTCGTCAGCCCCCACTTTGTTGTATGTTACTTTATTGGTAAGCACATGCGTTTGTTTCTATAATCATATATGTTAAAAGTGTATAAAGATTAGGATTTTGTTTCTTGGGGTTTTTATTTTCCTGCTTTCCCCACCTCCTTTTCTTCCCTTACCCCTTTCCAATAGAAGTTTCATATAGCACAATAACCCAGTTCATTAAATTGGAAATTTGTTGAAATTGTTGTTGATTTTATTTTTCCCATTTCCTTACTACCCCTGCATTGTTATTTTGATTAATTTGTTCTTTTAAGGCTATTTTCAGTAGTGCAGTGAGAGATAAAATAGCTGTGAACTTAAGGCTGACTCAGAATTCCATGTGCAGCTTTTTGACCATAGAAGATTTATTTGTTCTGATGTGTGCCACCTTCGTGGTGAAGTTCATATTGTGTCTGTGTTTGTGCATGTGTTTGAGAATGTGGACGCTTAAGGAATTGCATATTTTAATTTATTTTAAACAGTTCTCTTCAAATAGAAGGGTATTGCTGTCTCTGACATCGTGGAAAACTTCAGTTACTGTCCTACTATGACCAGCTGGAAGGGGTGTCTATAATACCAAAAGTTTATTCCACCTGTTTAAAAACCATTTCTTTTCAACAAAAACAATAAGTTTGTATTCTGATAGCAACAATAGGTACCCATTAAAGACTTTTAATCAGTCATAATGGACAAAATACAAGCAGAACAGATAATCTGAAGGCGGAGTGGAACGGAAATATTGCAGGATCAGCACATGACAAATGTGAAACAAATTGTTTACATTGCTTTTTCTGTGCATGAGGTGTTTGTTAGAATCTAGTTTATTCAACAAGCTAGGTACTTTGCTGGGACGTTCGGGAGAAGATCCACATGGTGGATGGCAAGTGTCTCTGATGATTTCATTTTTGTTTTTGTGTCACTGAGTAGCACTGCCAAATGATACTGACCCCCGATTGTGGGACACACTTTGTTTGTTTTTCTTCTACTTGGTTACAGTGCTAACATTTCAGGTACAAACCCTAACCAGTTCTGTTCAAGCACTAAACTTAAATTTTTTTCCCCGCATTTCTCCACAGATGCTACCTTCCTTGCTGTTTCCGTCAACTTCAGTTTTTATTTCCAATTTCTAGCATCTGTAGAGTTCTGCCTTTTAAGGAATGATGCTCTGCCTTCCAGCATAGCCCATTTAACAAGTTAATCATGACATCAAATCTCTTGGGAGTTGGTTAAATTTTGCTGAATCATTGTATTGACTTTATTCATGGTTTACTTTTTAAAAATCTGCACACTAATGCAACTGTTGCCTTTTTCTGGTTAACTTTCATGGGTTAGAAAATTTTCAAATTTCAATTTTTTTATTGTTTGTATTTCTCAAGCAAGTGCCAGTTTGCAGCTCCCATGGTACTACTAAATGTCTCTCAGTACATCAACTTGTTCAAGGGATTCAATTTTGATCTTTGCAGTTGTGGTGGCCAAATCTATTAAATTCCTGTGATCAAAGCCCAACACCTAGAGCGGCATTTCAGAAATGAGGAATGAAATGATAGATACTGTAATTTTTAAGTAAATGTGCAAAGAAATTGTTAGGCTTTTTTATTGAGATCTTCAAATGTAGTTGAGGACTGCAAAAGACTGAGTACTGCCTCATTTGTCTAGTTTTTAATGGAGTGAAGCATGAACCTGGGAATTGTAAAGACCATTTGCCTTAACATCAGTGCTGGGGGAGAATGCCCGAGAGCATTCTAGAGAATGTTATATATGTTTGTCTAAATCTTGTAAAGGTTGTGAGAAAGAGGTGGAATGATGTTTGATTTATAAAATGGCTGTGCCTTAGATATCTTAAATTCTGGGTAGGTTTTTTTTGAAAAGGGTAATCCAGAGGTTTCTCCATTGTATTCTTTTTGCTTACTATTAATACTGCAGCTCATAAGTCTAATAGAAAAGTTTTCTTTTTGGGGGGAAAGAAACAAATTACCCTTCTTTTTGAAGCTTCTCGAATTGAATTTGAAAAGGGTAATCCAGTGGATACAAATCTACTTGTTTTCTGATACCAGGTGAAGTTCTAACAGTAAAAGGAATCTCCAGATAGCATTAAGTCTTAATCCTACCTCCTGTTTGAAGAGAACCATAATTAAAGTGGATGATCCAGAGCCATCTAGTGGTAATTATTGTATACCATTTGGATGTAAGTGTCAGTTGAAAATATATACTAAATTGTCTCTAGACATTTATTTCAATTTACGAACAAGTTGGCCTTTTTTATAAGCTTAGGACCAGCTGGACAAAGGACTGCAGCAACCTGCATATAGGAGTTCTGACAAGCCAAATGTTTAAAAGGTTTTTTTGTCTGAAATAAGCTGCTTTATGGACCAGTATTTTGTTGAAACGTTTGGAAAACCAAATGCTGGTAGTTTGCTCCACGTTGAGCTTCAAGCACCTTTGTAAATCAAGAGACCAAATAGAGTGAAAAAGATTGTACTTATCACTAATTCTGATCTCAAATAAAATCTGAAAATTGTGGTCACAGATGCAGGTGTATGATCATAATTTAGCTTTTTCAACCATTGTTGCTGCCATTTTAATGCTCTTTAGTTTGACACACCACAGCCGTGACATGAGAGAAACTCATGTTCAGGCATCAAATTGGTCACTGTTTTTCACCAACCAACTTTTGAAATGGACACCACATCCAACATATGTATCTTAAATAGGTTGGTGAGGAATACTGCTGAGGTTATTTATTTCATTCAAAGGAACGATTTTCTCAGCAACACATTTCAAAATACTGTTGCTACAGAAATGTTATTCCTGGGCTATAGAAGCTTTTATTTCTTGAAGACATCTTTAGTCTATCAAGTTCCATGGCTTTGTAGTTACCAAGATAAATGGTAAGTCTTAATTCATTAATGATCCAAGGATTTGAACTTTTTGCGATGAAGGAATGGATGTCAACACTGTTTCAACAGAGCTCAGCATGCTTTATTTAAATTCTGTTTGTTGATGCCTTCCTACAAATAGGTATCTAAATATTTGAGATTTTTGTAACTTGGAAAAACTGCACTTGCTGGAAATGTAAAAGCTGCGAGGTCAAATTAGTGTAGAGTGCGACCCTTCACTAGGGAGGAAGAATTAGACGCTGGGTTTCCTAGCCCGTCAGATCATCAGGCTCCTCCAGCCCACCCAGTGGGCACTAGTAGGGTTGCAGATAGACCTGCAAAGAAAGCCCGGTGAAATTCTAGATCCAAATGAGCCTTTCAGCTTTGGGCAGGGAGCGGGCACGCCTCCTGAGAGTGGATCAAGTGGAGTGAAAGAGTTGGGTTCACAAGTCGTGTGGGTAAGAAGAAAGGTTATTTTTCCAAATAGGCAAAGTTCACCTTCCAAAGATGGTACATCATGCTGTTTTAAAGATAGCTACCTACTTTCACTCAACTGCCCAGGCCAATCATTAGATATTTTCAATCAACCTATTCAGACAGTGACATGTCTAGCACGGATAGGACTTGAACCCAGACTTTCTAGCCCGAAGAGTCCTCCAGGTCAGTCCTATAATAGTTTGGGCAGAGTATACTTATAAAAAGCTCAATTGACCCTTAATTGTTTAGATTCAGTGGGTGGGATGCCAATTTTGATACCCACTGAATTTTTGAGCAAATGGGAGGGTAGCAAGTTGACTGGACATCCAACCTCTTCACTTTTAGCAAGCAACCCTGCTCAAAACATATCAGCACAGTTATGTAATATCATATCCACAATTGAAAATCCTACCATTGCAGCTTTTAGATTGAAATTGGTTAACTAAATCAGAAATTTAAAATTGTCCTTACTAAAGATTAACAAGAAGCAGATCAGGTCAGGCAGCAGACTTGACAATTCAAGTTAATTATCTTTCATTAGAAAGTACCTTCTTGTTAATCTTGAGTGAGGATAATTTTTTTTGTTTCAGATTTCCAGTATCCGCAGACTTTTGATTTTGCTTTTGAAGGGGCGATTGGATTGTGAATGTCTTTTTAGGGAAAGAGACTGGTCATTAAAAACTGAGTCTGATTTTGATGTGACTCTAGATCCTAAGTATAACCTGAAGACTGCGGATGCTGTAAATCAGAAACAAAAACAAATTTCCAGAAGATCTCAACAGGTTTGGCATCATCTGTCAAGAGAAATCAAAGTTAATGTTTTAGGTCAGGCGACCCTCGGAACTGATCCAGATCTAATCTCCAGAATGATTCAACTTTTCCTGCAGCTTCTGTTTTGTTAGTTGTTCGCTTGGCAGTTAACACCTTTTAAAAGGCCTCGCAGCATCTGTGAAGAGTTAATGTTTTTGGGTCTGGTGACCTTTCCTCAAAACGGATGGTAGCTAGGAAAATGTTGGTTTATGTACAGAAAATAGGATGCGGGGTGGGAGCCCAGAGGGAAAGAACAGTTGGGCAGACAACGGAGTAAATAACAGTCTGGTTGGGAGAGTGTATAGCTGTTATTGGAGGCTTAGTGACTAACAATAAGTAGTGTGTAATAGCAGATTGTATGATAACTAGGCTTGTGATGGGGGCTAGGACAACGGGGACTTAAGGCCCTGAAATTATTAAACTCGATAGAGTCCAGTGGGCTGCAAGGTCTCCAAACAGAAAATGAGGTGGTTCCTCCAGCGTGTGCCAAGCTTCATTGGACCACTTCAGCAAGCCTGAGATAGACATGTTGGCCAGGGACAGGGGTGTGTGTTAAAGTGGCAGGCAGCTGAAACTTCAGGGTCTTTTTCACGGACAGAATGTAGATGTGGTCATCCGGTCTGTGCTTTATTACCCCAATGTATAGGGGACCAGGTTATGAGAAGTGCAGGTAAAGTGACGCTTCACCTGGAAGCTATGTTTAGGCCTTTGGATACTGAGAGAGGAGGTAAAAGGGCAAGTGTTACACCTTTGGCAGTTGCAGGGTAAGGTGCCATGGGGCTCTGAGTGGGGTGGAGTGGACCAGGGTGTCCCAGAGAGAGCAGTCCCTGTGGAAGGTGGAAAGGGAGGGGAGGAAATTGTGTCTGGTGGTGGCATCTCACTGGAGATAAATCAGGTGAAGGTGAGGACGGGATGGAAATTGGAAGCGAAATCAATGATCTTTTCCAATTCTGGACGAGAGAGGACAGCAGCACCGATGATGATATATTGGAGAAAGACTTGTGGATGGGCCCTGTGATAAGGCTGGGACAAGGAATGTTCCATGTACCCCACAGAGATAAGGATAACTGGGGCCATTTTGGGTACCCATTGGACACCCCTCTGACGAGAGGCAAATGAAAGAAATTTTTAAAAGTTATTGAGGTGGGGATGAGCTAGGCCAGGCAGAGGAGGGTAGTGGTGGATGGGGATGGTTGAGGTGTTTGCTCCAGGAGGAAGCAGAGATCGGTGAGACCATACTGGTGTGTGATGGACATGGAAAGAAATTGCATGTCAATGGCAAAGAGTTGGCAACTGGAGCCTGCAAACTGGAACTTCCAAAACTGGTGTGAAGCTTTAGAGGAATCCTGGAAGTAGGCAGGCAGCGACTAGATCTACGGAGAAAACACGGACTCAAGGTAGGAACGGATGAGTTCTGTGGGGAAAGAACAGACAGAAACAATGTATCTGCCCAGACAGTCCTGATTGGATTTTTGGAAGGAAGTAGAAGCAAACTGTGGGGCTGGGTGACTATCTGGTTGGAGGCAGTTGTATGGGGGTTGGTGTGGCAGATCACCAGATGAAATGAGGTCTATGACTGTAGTTAATACGATGGCCTGATAGTCCATGGTGGGATCACGGTCGAGGAGGAGCTAGGATGAGGAATTGATTTCCCTTCAAATTTCTACCCTGCCCTTTTTTTACCTTGTCCATCTTTGACTCCTCCCTTCCCTTGATATCTGTTTCTATTTCTGGGAATAAACTGGCCACTAATATTCACTACAAACCCACTGACACTCAGTTACCTAAACAATAAATCCTCAAACTCTGCTTTTAGCTTTTCAAAAACTTGTAGGCCTGGAATTATTAGCTGTTACAGTAGTATAAAGTTACGACTGTACACTTGCAATTATTGGCTGCTGCTTAATTTTCAGTTAACAAAAATACATTTCACAGCAATAATGGGAACTGCAGATGCTGGAGAATCCGAGATAACGAAGTGTGGAGCTGGATGAACACAGCAGGCCAAGCAGCATCTCAGGAGCACAAAAGCTGACGTTTCAGGCCTAGACCCTTCTTCAGAGAGGGGGATGGGGTGAGGGTTCTGGAATAAATAGGGAAAGAGGGGGAGGCGGATAGTGGAGAAGATAGGTGGAGAGGGGATTTCACAGCTGATGTTTAATGTGGCATATTCCTCAGTTAAGCTTTTAAAATGTCAGTGTCACACAGCAATCATTTCACATCTATAGTAATATTTGACTATTCTCCATGCGTTTCTGCTTGTCAGTCCTTAGAGTCTCTCCTCTTCTCATCCTATCATTCAGCTGGCCTGTGCACTTGACAGTAGCATCTAGCCCTGCTGAGCCTTCACCATCTCCCCCTTCCCCCTTCCACCCCCCCCCCCCCCAACTCGACCTCCTCCTAACTGAGGGCGAATGGTCAGTCCTGAGTAAAGGGCTCACCTTTGTCCCCCTCCACCCACTCACGCTCAGACGTTGAACAGTTTTTCTGCCGCCTCCATGCTTACTTCTTTAACTGTGAGCCTAACCCTCCCTCTGCTGACCCCTTCTCTGGGACACCACCCCAAGGCCTCCTACCCTCCCTTGACCTCTTCATCTCCAACTGCCATCAAGACATTAATGCCTCAACCTCTCCACCCCTCTCAGCCTCTTCCCCGCAGAACGTGCCGCCCTCCACTCCAATCCCAGCTGCACCAGAAAACAAGCAGACAAGGGAGACGCAGTTGTAGTATGGCTCACTGACCTCTACTTCAGCAAGGCCAGGCGCCAGCTCTCTGATACCACCTCCTACTACCCCTTGATCTTGACCTTACCCTGGACCACCAAAACATCATCTCCCAAACCATCCGCAACGTCATCACTTCAGGTGACAGTCTACCCACAGCCTCCAACCTCATCGTTCCCCAACCCCGCACCGGCTGCTTCTGTCTCCTTCCCAAAATCCACAAACCTGACTGCTCTGGTGGCCACATTGTCTCCGCCTGCTCCAGCCCCACCTAACCTACCTTCACTTATCTCGACGCCATTTTCTCCACCTTGGTCCAGCAACTCCCCACCTACGTCCATGACACCATCCATGCCCTCCACCTCCTCCAAAACTTCCAATTCCCTGATCCCCAACACTGCACCTTTACCATGGATGTCCAGTCCCTATACACCTGCACTCCCCATGCAGATGGCTGGGGAATGCAGGTGTATAGGGGCCTCCGCCACTTGTCCCCCAGGCCCAACCAGTCCCCCTTCACTGATACCCTTGTCCATTTTGCCGAACTCGTCCTCACCCTCAACAACACTTTCAATTCCTCCCACTTCTTACAGACAAAGGGGGTGGCCATGGATACCAGCTTGGGCCCAAGCTATGCCTGCCTCTTTGTAGATTATGTGGAACAATCCCTCTTCCAAAGTTACACTGGCCCTACCCCCACCTCTTCCTCCGTAACATTGATTATATTGGCGCCGACTCATGCTCCCTCAAGGAGGTCAAACAGTTCATCCACTTCACCAACACCTTCCACCCCAACCTTCAGTTCACCTGGACCATGTCTGATACCCCTCTCTTTCCTGGAACCCTCTGTTTCCATCTCTGGCAACCACCTGGAAACCGATATCCATTTCAAGCCCACTGACTCCCCCAGCTACTTAAAATACACCTCCTCCCACCCACTCTCCTGCAAAAATGCCATCCCCTATTCCCAACTCCTTTGCATCTGCTCCTAGGATGAGGCATTCCACTCCCAAACATCTCCGATGTCCTCGTTTTTCAAGGACGGCAACTTACCATCCTCAGTGGTCAGGAACACCCTTTACCGTATCTCCTGCATTTCCCGCAACTCATCCCTCACACCCCCTCTCCACAATAATCAAAACAGAATCCCCCTTGTCCTCACGTACCACCCACCAACCTCCGGATCCAGCGCATCATCCTCTGGCACTTCCGCCATCTGCAATACAGCACTGATCCCTGCAACCACAGGACATGCTACACCTGCCCCTACACGTCCCACCCCTATCCAGTCCCCAACTTGACCACCACATCAAGCAGATGTTCACCTGCACATCTGCTAATGTGGTATACTGCACCCACTGTGGCCTCCTCTACATTGGGGAAACCAAGCGGAGGCTGGGGGGCCACTTTGCAGACCAACTATGCTCAATTTGCACTAAACAACTGCACCTCCCAGTTGCAAACCATTTCAACTCGCCCACCCCCAATTCCTTGAACGACATATCCATCCTGGGCCTCCTGCAGCGCCACAACGATGCCACCCAAAGGTTGCGGAAACAGTACCTCCTATTTCGCTTGGGAACCCTGCAGCCCAGTGGTACCAATGTGGGCTTCACAAGCTTCAAAATCTACCCCCCCCCCCAACCACATCGCAAAACCAGCCCAGCTTGTTCCCACCTCCCTAACCCGTCCTTTCTCCCACCTATCCCCCCCACTTCAAGCACCACCCCCACCTACCTACCAACTCCCATCTATACTCACCTTTACTGGCTCCATCCACGTCTCCTTGACCTGTCTGACTCCTCTCCACCTACCTTCTTTGTCCATCTTCTATCTGCCTCCCCCGCTCTCCCTGTTAGAACCCCCCTTCCCTTCCTCCATTTCTGAAGAAGGGTCTAGGTACGAAACGTCAGCTTTCTTGCTCCCTTGACTTGTCCTGCTGTGTTTGTGCGCTTGTCAAACCTGTTTTAATTTTAATTACAATCTAAATTGCAGCAAGCCTGAGGCAGAGATGTTGGTCAGTGAACAGGGCGCTGTGTTAAAAAGTTTCAGGCAACTGGACACTCAGAGTCTTTTTGTGTGCAGAATATAGACTGGGCGACCACTTCACAGAACATCTATGTTTCATCTTCCCAATTCTAGAGGAGACCACATTGTGAGCAGTGAATGCAGCAGACTACATTGTGTGAAGTGCAAGTAAAGTGCTGTTTAACTTGGTAGTTAAGTTTGGACCCTTAGATACTGAGGAGAGAGGAAGTAAATACGTAGGTGTTACACTTTCAGTGGGTGCAGGGGGAGGTGCTGTGGGGGTTGAGGTGTTGTTTGGAGTGAAGGAGTGGCAGCCCAGCGTGCCTCAGAGAGAACAATCCCTAAGGAAGGCAGAAAAAAGAAGTTGTCCTGATTCTGGACATGTCCCCCATCAGTTACATCCTTCCTGAATCTAACCTGTCTAGTCCTGTTTAGAGATAATGGGAACTGCAGATGCTGGAGATTCCAAGATAATAAAATGTGAGGCTGGATGAACACAGCAGGCCAAGCAGCATCTCAGGAGCACAAAAGCTGACGTTTAGGGCCTAGACCCTTCATCAGAGAGGGGGATGGGGGGAGGGAACTGGAATAAATAGGGAGAGAGGGGGAGGCGGACCGAAGATGGAGAGTAAAGAAGATAGGTGGAGAGGGTGTAGGTGGGGAGGTAGGGAGGGGATAGGTCAGTCCAGGGAAGACGGACAGGTCAAGGAGGTGGGATGAGGTTAGTAGGTAGCTGGGGGTGCGGCTTGGGGTGGGAGGAAGGGATGGGTGAGAGGAAGAACCGGTTAGGGAGGCAGAGACAGGTTGGACTGGTTTTGGGATGCAGTGGGTGGGGGGGAAGAGCTGGGCTGGTTGTGTGGTGCAGTGGGGGGAGGGGATGCACTGGGCTGGTTTAGGGATGCAGTAGGGGAAGGGGAGATTTTGAAACTGGTGAAGTCCACATTGATACCATATGGCTGCAGGGTTCCCAGGCGGAATATGAGTTGCTGTTCCTGCAACCTTCGGGTGGCATCATTGTGGCAGTGCAGGAGGCCCATGATGGACATGTCATCAAGAGAATGGGAGGGGGAGTGGAAATGGTTTGCGACTGGGAGGTGCAGTTGTTTGTTGCGAACTGAGCGGAGGTGTTCTGCAAAGCGGTCCCCAAGCCTCTGCTTGGTTTCCCCAATGTAGAGGAAGCCGCACCGGGTACAGTGGATGCAGTATACCACATTGGCAGATGTGCAGGTGAACCTCTGCTTAATGTGGAATGTCATCTTGGGGCCTGGGATGGGGGTGAGGGAGGAGGTGTGGGGACAAGTGTAGCATTTCCTGCGGTTGCAGGGGAAGGTGCCGGGTGTGGTGGGGTTGGAGGGCAGTGTGGAGCGAACAAGGGAGTCACGGAGAGAGTGGTCTCTCCGGAAAGCAGACAGGGGAGGGGATGGAAAAATGTCTTGGGTGGTGGGGTCGGATTGTAAATGGCGGAAGTGTCGGAGGATAATGCGTTGTATCCGGAGGTTGGTAGGGTGGTGTGTGAGAACGAGGGGGATCCTCTTGGGGCGGTTGTGGCGGGGGCGGGGTGTGAGGGATGTGTCGCGGGAAATGCGGGAGACGCGGTCGAGGGCGTTCTCAATCACCGTGGGGGGAAAGTTGCGGTCCTTAAAGAACTTGGACATCTGGGATGTGCGGGAGTGGAATGTCTTATCGTGGGAGCAGATGCGGCGGAGGCGGAGGAATTGGGAATAGGGGATGGAATTTTTGCAGGAGGGTGGGTGGGAGGAGGTGTATTCTAGGTAGCTGTGGGAGTCGGTGGGCTTGAAATGGACATCAGTTACAAGCTGGTTGCCTGAGATGGAGACTGAGAGGTCCAGGAAGGTGAGGGATGTGCTGGAGATGGCCCAGGTGAACTGAAGGTTGGGGTGGAAGGTGTTGGTGAAGTGGATCCCCAGAGGAGCTCGAACAGTTCATCCACTTCACCAACACCTTCCAAATCAATCATGTCCACTGGGTCCCCTGTCAGCTTTACTAGGTACTTCCTCAAAGAATTTCTGTAGATTTGTCAAGCATGATTTCCCTTTAGTAAATGCATGCTGATTGCGTCTGATACTATCACTGTTTTCTAAGTGGTCAGCGATAAAATCTTTGATAATGGTATCTGGAATCTTACCCACTGCCAGCATCAAATGCACTGGTCTATAATTCCCTGTTTTCTCCCTACCTCCCTTTTTATATAGTGGGGTTATATTAGCTACCCCCCAAT